>NC_133651.1:186428034-187127421 GCF_009905375.1 Apium graveolens
ATGCTCAGCTTAATGAACTTGATGAATTTCGACTTCAAGCGTACGAGAATAATAAAATGTATAAGGAAAAGGTGAAGAGGTGGCACGATAGGAAGCTACATCCTAAGTTATTTGTGCCAGGGCAACAAGTTCTGTTATTCAACTCTCGGCTCCGACTTTTTCCTGGGAAGTTGAAATCAAGGTGGTCTGGACCTTTTATTGTCAAAACTGTGTTTCCACATGGAGCGGTGGAAATTTTTGAGAATAATTCGGACCAAGCATTCAAGGTTAACGGTCAGCGGTTGAAGCACTACTATGGGGACATGGCAAACCGAGAGGTGGTTAGTGCCATTTTGTTGACTACTTGAGAGAGGTACGGAACGTCAAGCTAATGACGAAAAAGAAGCGCTGCGTGGGAGGCAACCCATGAATTGTTGTTACAGGAACCCTTAGAAGTTAATAACCTATCCCAAAACACAAAAAAATCAGAAAAAAGGGGCTGAAAATTTTTTTTTCCAGAGACCCTCTGCGCGCCCGCGCAGCTTGCTGCGTGCCCGCGCAGAAATGCTGAGCGGCCGCGCAGGGGTCGAGTTCCAGAAATTTTTTTACAGTTCAGAAAAAAAAAAAAAAAACAAAAACACAAAAACCCATCACAGCCCATAAACCCACGAATTCTTTTCCCATTACCCCATGATTTTATCCCTCAACCCCACTCCTAATATAATTTAACCTACTCCACACCCTATATATACATACACCTATCCCACATATCTCCCACAAACTTCCTACACTTAAACCCTCTCATAAACATCAAAAATCAGTTCTTACACACTTTTATTCACAAATCAATGGCACCCAAGAGAGCACGCACTATTGACAGCAGCAGCACAGTTCCTACTGCTGATTCATCAAGGGGTACTGCTGCAAGGCCTCGGTTAACTGACAGAGCTGCGGAGGAGGAGTACACTAGGCTGTTGGGGAAGCCGATTCTGAAGGAGAGGGGGTTTTTACCATCAGGGAGGGATGGTGAGTTGTTGCCCATGATTGCAGAGAAGGGGTGGATAGCTTTTTGTGAGTCACCCGAAGCAGTACCGATGAGTGTTGTTCGCGAGTTCTACGCGAACGCGAAGGCTGAAAAGAATGGGTTTTCTGTAGTTCGTGGGCTGACGGTTGATTATCATCCTGCGGCGATTCGCCGTGTGATTGGACAGCGAGAGAGGAAGCCCGAGGAGGAGAACTGGAATGAAAAGACTGCTGAGGATTTTGACTTGGATTTGATTTGTGCGACTCTCTGTCGATCGGGCACAGTTTGGAACCGCAGTCCAGCCAATAATGAGTATCGTCACTTTCCGGCGATCGCCATGAACAGGTATGCCCGTGCATGGAATGCATTTATATGTGCTAATATTTTGCCTTCTTCACATGCACACGAGGTCACAGTTGAGAGAGCACAGTTGTTGTGGGGAATTCTGAATAAGGAATACTATGTGGACCTTGGTGAGTTTATCTACCAAGGAATTCTGAAGTTTTTGAGGGGAGCAAAGCATGTGAACATCCCTTATGCATCCACGGTTACGAAGCTATGCCGAGCAGTAGGAGTGAGCTGGCCGGCTCATGAGCAGTTGTAGTTGCCAGCAGCTCCGATAGATTCTGGCACTCTGAATGGGATGCAGGAGTGGACCGGTGGTGAGCCTGAGGAGCATGGGCTAGGTTATCGTCTTCCAGGAGGGCGTCCAGTATGAGGTGCTACTATGGCTAGGCCAGGGCGTGGTGAGGCTGGTTCTTCGAGAGCTCAGGAGGGTGCTGGGATGGGTGATGCCCAGTATAGGAGGCTTTCACGGCGGATGGATGCCATGTATGAGACGCAGAGCAGGTTTGCTCAGGAGCTCACCCTTGCGTTAGGGACTGCTTTTCGAGGCCTTGGAGCTGATATCCAGTGGCCAGTTTTTGGTGAGGACTCTGCATACCCGCCGCCTGATACTCCACCCACTGAGGGTGATGATGATGATGACTCCGAGTAGGTATACCCTGTGTTCCTTTCTACTACCTTCACTGGGGATAGTGAAGATTTTAAGTTTGGGGGTGGTAGTTAAAGAATATTTTGTGTGTGTCATATAGCTGCATATTCATGATAGTTAGTTCATATAGTTGCATAATTTTTGCCATATAGTTTTTTTATAGCTTTAGTTGTTTGTCATATCATATAGCTCATGCATATACCATGATCCCTTTTGCAATGATTTATCGACTGAATTGTGATATTGATGCGAGTGTAGTGATAGCATTAAAGTGTTATTAAGTTGTGTAGGTTGATATGCATGCTAGAAGCATTTGTATTTTCACTAAGTCTTAGAGAATGCTTAAGGGTTAGATTGTTGTTATGATCTGATTATTTTCGAGGATAATCTATTTATTATGCTTAGAATTTGATAATAGGTTCTTAGTGGTAAAGGCATGAAAAAGAAAAAAAAATGGAGTAACAATGGAACTTGTTGCTAGTTGTGGCTAGGCGTCAAATGGCTAGTAGCCGGCTCGCATGTTATGCGAGTAGTCTAGGGTTGAGCAAGATGGAGCGAAACGTACTTGCTCAGAAAAGAAAAAAAAAATATTTTGCATAATTGATCAAGAGTGGGCTCTTTGGTATTCGAGTTATTAAGTTTTTAGGGGACTTTGTGCCTAGTGACCTAAGGCTTTTAGAGTCTGGGATCCGCTAACCTAACGCTCGTTACATGGATACCATTGTATAAGTCTTTTGTGGACCTCACTCATTGCACGGTCAAATAAGCATTTGAGTTGTAAATAAAAAGCACGATTCCGTAGTAAGCTCCAGAGTTCTTGTAGTGTTGTATATCACTTTGTGCCTAGAATTTTTATTCTTTGTATAATCGTAGGATTGCCTTGAGGATAGTCTAGTCATAGTAATTGGTCTAGTTCCGAAGCATATCTGTTAAGCATTTTCACACACCACGTTTCTGGCTGTATGTCCGTTTGCATGAGTTAATTGATCTTTAGTGTCTAACTGCATTCGTTGAGACGTGGCAATTTGGTTGGTTAATTGTAGTGAGGGGGATCGTTGCATTTTCATATAGATTGCATTCATGCATATTTTTCTTTATTTTGAGTCTGTGACGCTTGAGGACCAGCATCGATTTAAGTTTGGGGGTGTGATAAGTGGTATTTTATACCACTTAGAACGTCTTAAAATGGCTTAAATTGGTGTCTTGAAATCAAGTATTTTGTGTATTTGATGCGTTTTTCTAGTGTTTATGCATTTCAGGGTATTAGTTGCATTTCGGAGGAGGAATCATCAAGAATAAGCCTTGGCATGTGTTCACCATTGAGAGAGGAAAAGAATGGGCAGATTACGGCGAAGAAACGGAGCAAACCTGAAATTTTTCCAGTAGGGTCCTGCGCGCCCGCGCAGCAATGCTGAGCGGCCGCGCAGCAGCCTTGCGCGCCCGCGCAGAAATGCTGAGCGACCGCGCAGGGTCGGGGAAAAAGCTGAATTATTTTAGACTTCTACTTCTGTTTGGCTTCCAACTTCTATGTAATCTGAGTTTTATGGGACTATTATATAAGTAGATTTGAGACGTTTTCATAGAGAATAAGAGGGAGATTATGTTTTAGATTGTGTTTTGCGCAAGAAGCGAAGGAGATAAGGAAGAAGACCGATTTAGCACACCGCAACGAAGGAGGAAGCATATATTCTTGTGATTTTTGTTTCGTTGTAACGTTGGATGCTAGTTTTCTTGCTTTAACTTATTTACTCTTGTGACGTACTCTGTTTTAATATAATTAGTTTAGTTATTATTTTCTTGTGTTGTTTATCATGATTTCATATGAACCCATGATGGCGATAAGTTCTATTATGGGCTAATCGTGATCAAGGGGTTGTAACGGATTTATTATGGAATTCTTTAGTTAATTGTTTAATACTTTAGTGTGTGATGATTGCATGATATCTAGTATTGGTTGTGCGTATTCGTCTTATGTGCGTCGCGAACATATAAGATAGGGTGTTAATCTCTTGTGAAGCGACGGTGGATCTTGAGATTTAGAACTTGCCATGCTAGCATAGGTTCATGTACGTTGTGCATGATTAGTGGGTAATTCTAACAGTTTTATTTGCCCTATGTAATCAAAAGGAATAACTTGTGCTTAAATTGTTGTGTTGTCAATTTCTGTAGACATATAGGAACTCAACATAATTGATGACTATTCAACTTCTATCTTAATTGTGGATGTTTGGTAGAATGGTATTAGTACAATGAAAGTTGGCTTTTATCAGTTTTGTGTTATTCGATTAATGTCATCACTGTCACATGCTAAAGGTAATAACAATGGCTATAGAAGGAAGTAATAATGAAGTTGTGATCTCATGAGTGTTTTATTATTGATAAATTGAAGTGTTAGTTAAGTGGTTAATTAAGTAGTTAATTATAGTTAATATTTAATCAACAATTTTAAGTGTTATTATCTTAACATTGAGAAGTAATCATACATTGGTGAGTGAGTTTAATTAGACAAAAACTTAGTCTGAGTCTCTGAGGGAACGAACTAGAAAATATTCTATATTACTTGCGAACGCGTATACTTGCGTGAATATTAGTGCGTGATTTCGCCCTAACAACAGGAGGCACATAAACCTTGATAGGTTCACCAACTTTCTCTTTGCCCTTGGACCTTGTATCTATCTGCAGTTGTGATTTAGCCATAGTTGCTTCAGGATTTATCCTTTATTTTATCACAATGCCTTTGAGTTTTGGAAGTATCTTTTTACCAGAAGCTTCATATTTAGATTTGACTTTTCCTGATTTAAGCCTGGCTTCTTCTTCCATTAAACTCTCCAAGTCCATTCCTGGATTTTCCTGAAGAAATAACTGTCTTGACATTTCTTCATCAAGATCTAAAAGTTCATCAGAACTTATCATTTTACCAGTAGCAGAAGTAATTCTTTTTCCAGTATCAGAACTTGTCCAGTGACTTGTGATTTCAGCTTTTCTTGATGAGAAACCTCTACCTTGACTATGACCTCTACCCATTCCAGAGTTTCCATGGTCATCTTTTTCATCGTCCTTCCCCTTCAGTGTCTTATCAATTTTGCATTTGGACTTAATTACTTTCTCCCCCTTTTTGGCATTAGCAGGTAATAGAAGAGAGACAAACAATTCCACTGAGGCTTGGATTTCATTAAGTTGAGATTGCTGAGAAGCTTGATTTTTCAAAATATCATCAATCTGAGATTGTTGTTTCTCTTGAGTCTTCTTAATATAAGCAACTCTGTCAAAGTTAGGTTGGAAGAATTTTTTCTTATCAATGTTCTGAATTTGTTCTTGCTTCATTAATTCTTCTTGAATCTTATGTATCTCTGCATGAGTAGTTAAATGGAGACCTTGTAGATGTTTAGTACTCAATGCAGTGACTCTAAGCTGTGTTTTGAAATCATCAGTAATTAACATCTCATCAGCTTTAGTCAAGTGCTCAGCAAGATGCTGTACAGATGGAACACAAGTAACTGAGTTCCATTCCTTAGTCCACTCCTGTCCTGCAGGAGTTTCACTCCAAGGCACTGGTGCTTCTCTAGTAACAAACTTCTTAACGAGTTCAAATTTAAGAAGAGTTTGTTGAGGTGCATGTCCTGAAGGATCTGCTTCATCAGCATCTGCATTTGGAGCAGCATCACCAGTATCTCCAGCATTTGCAGCATCAGAACTTTCAGAATCAGCATCTTCTGATAAAACAACAATATATGAAGCAATTGAGGCTTCAACATCATCCTCTAAGTGCTGATCTGGATCCAAGTTCTGATCAACAGCCATATCCTGATGCTCACCTTTTTTCTGATCATCATCATCTAGATGCAGAGAAGGTGTAGTAGAAAATTCTGGAGTTTGAGCAGCATCAGTAACAGGTGTTGTTGATGGATTAGTTGCTGTTGGAGCTTCTAAGTAAAGTATTTCAGGCACAACCAGGTTCTGAATATCAATTTCAGCACTTGTGTCTGGTTCAACAGGAGATACAGTCTTAGGAGACACATATGGTGTGTTAGCCATTTCAGTAGCAGCTTCCTGAGTTGGAGTTAATGGAGAAGCAGGGGCTTGAGCAGATTCCTTTTCTTGTGAGATCAGAGATTCCTGATCTCCTTCCTTAGCTGCCGCTTCCTCATCATCTAAAACTGGCCTTTTAGCTCTCTGTTTCTTGTATCTCTTTGAAGATGGGGATTCCTTGGGAGGTTCAACAGAAGTCATTCTTCCAAGCCTTTTGAGAAGCTTAGATCCCCCAATTCCAGAATCCTTCTGAGAAGGAACCTTCTCAGCTTCTTTTACAACAGGGTCTGATGTAGAAACCTGTTCCTCACTATCAGACTTATCTCTCAAAACAATCCTCCTTCTCTTCTGAGGTGTTTGAGGAACAGTCTTTGTCCTCTTAGGCTTGGAAGAGGAAGGGTTCACAGTAGGTGCTGAGGATGAGGGTTGAGCTGTCTGTGAAGTGGAGAGATATGATTTGAGATATGTTCTGAGGGATGGTTGAGTAGTATGAGTGGTATGTTCTGATGGTTGTCGTGGTATTTGGGATGTGGTGGTAGGTTGGACATCAGAATAAACAGATCTATAGGTTTCAGGATCAACATTTACCAAGATCTGTTTTACAGACTGAGGAATCTGTAAAGGTCTAACCACCTTTTTCTTAACATCAGCATTTACCCGGTCATTAAAGGCTCGTTTTGCAAATTTGAAAGGTGGAGTTAAGGTACTGGCAGGTTGGAGTTCATCAGCACAACATAAATTATATATAAGCTGACAGAATCTAGCAAAGTAAACTACATTCCTATCCTCTGTCATCATATCCCCAATAAAACCTATCACAACAGTTGCAAAATCAAAATGAGTTTGGTTAATGATAGCATACCCGATGTGCTGACTCATTATAGGGATGACATCAAAGTTGGAACACTTATTCCCAAAAGCTTTAGTGATGCAGTCGAAGAAGAAGCTCCATTCCTTTCTGATATGAGCCTGTTTCAACTGCCCAAGCTTAGCCAAACTCTGCTCATACCCCAAACTGGCCATTAACTCTTGAAGAGTTGATTCCTCCGGGGTTGAAAAAGTACATCCTTCTGGTAAATGTAGGGCCTTTCGAATTGTTCCAGGAGTTACCACATGTGTAGAATCATCCATTTCGAAAACAATACTGGGAGTACCATGTGTACCACCATTATCAAAGTGCCCAGTCCGCCAAAATGTCAGAACTTGTTGGCTTGAAAAGACTGAAGGCTGGGTCAATGCATACCCAATTTCACTGTGTGCAAGAAGATCTTGCACAATATGCAACTCAGACGGAGCTTCAGCATGATCAAGAATTGCAGCATAGTTATTTGGAACAAATTTAGCTCCATCAATGATCAAATCCTTAGGTGCCATGAGAATAATTGAGATTTAAGAATGCCTGTTAGGTGTTTGATAAAATGTCTGTATGAAAAACCAACGTCAGGAGATGAAAGAGAGTAAAAGCAAAGAAAGAGAGATTAACTGTAAAAGTAAATAAAAGATTGGAAAATCTTCTCTCTGTCTTACTTATACTTAAAAAAAATATAACCGTTGGACACCTGTCAGACATGCAGTAATAATGAATAGTTAATGGGCACGGGAAAACAGTAATCATTACTTACCCACTTGCAGTTTTTCAAGGAAAAACCGTTCCACTTACCCTGTAATTCCATTAATCAAGGTAAATCAGTTTTAATTCAAAAGTTAAACTGTTCCCACTTATTCAATTATTTTTCACTGCAACACCAATATTTTGAAAAAAAAAATTCAAGTGAGAATGACCAAAATAAAGTAAGTAAACAAGTACCGATATTTGAAGATCAGAACTTAATTTAAGTCAAAAATGAAATGGTCATCAGAATATGAATATTTATCAGGATTTATCAGTGCATTTAAATTACAAACAACTCAGAGACAAAAACTTGCAAAAAGTAGAAATTTCATTTATATATTAAGAGAATACATTCATGAAATTTAAATTACATCAGAGCTTTACAAGATTGTCCTAAGCTTCTAAACCTAACATCAACAGCCTTTGTCCTAGCTTAAGAAGCAGGGCAAGGCTGACGATGAAGAAAAACAGGAAGAAGAAAATAAGTTATTTCTTCTTCCTACTCTCGACAAACAGAATAGCGAGTCTGATGATTCGCTCTTGCTGGCGGAGAGCTTCCAGCCTTTCCTCCTCCAATCGCTCCAGATGGCGATGGTAGTCCATATAGAAGAACAGGAGGTGGGTGAGTACCTCCTGGGGAACTGAGTCCCATATCTCATCAAGAATGGCAGTAACGTGCCATTCCTGCTGCCATGTTTCATAGCTTAACTCCATGTTGAAGGTCTCATAGTTTAAAAACATATTGTAGTTAACCATGATGTTGTGTATATGAGGGAAAAGAGAGTAAGTGTTTGAGGAGATAATTGATGTATAGGCTGATGTGAAGTGTTCGTTTATATAGGCAAGAGAATGCCAGGAGACGCAAAGACATTTAATGCTGACAGGTAGAATTAATTCTACCTCGTCTCCCTAGACTGGGAAGACGAAAAACAGTCATTGGAAGTGTAAGTCAGGATTTAATGCACACAAGTAACAAGTAAAAAATTACTGTGCATGTACATGTTTTACTAACCCTAATTAGATTGACTGTTAATATTCTACCCATACATATTCTGATTTATAATGAAACTATTTTTAGATTTTATCCACAAATAAGTCAAGTAAAGGATCAGAGTTTAATATCAGAACTTAGACTTATATCAGAACTTAACAGTCATCAGAACATAATTTCTTAACTCGAAAAATGAATGCCTATCTTTGTGATTCCTCACACAAATTCTGATATAGATTCTTCACAACTTAATCATCAGAACGTTCAATCAGAACTTGTCCTCAGAATTTATGCAATTTGATACATAAACTATTCATCTAAAATAACATAGATCACCACAGTAATTTTCATCATTTATATGGAGTGTTTAGTGTGTGCATTAAGCTAAATATCAGACAAAGAGTAAAGTCTGATTCACTTCAGTACATCTTAGAAATAAGGCATAACTAAAACTTTACTAAAAACCTGTCATTATTCTGAGGCCCACTTTTGAATGAGTGCATGCTTGAGTCCACCTCAACAGTTTTTGTGCTAATTTTGTGCATCTTTTTAAATTCCATTTTACAGTGGCTTCTCAATGTAAGTGAGTCACGACTGCTTATCAGAATTTATGCTATTATCAGAGTATTTCTCCAGTAATCATAGAGTGTGAAAAGTCACCAAGAAAATATTTTGCTTTTCTGATGCATATTTACTTAATACCAGCAATGCACTTGGGTCGTCCCTTCCATATTTTTACTCTAGATCTCAAAGGAGTACCTGATTTTAATCCTTGATTCTTTTTCTTTTTCTTTTGATAAGTGAGGTTTATCAACACTTAGTACATTTAACAGATTTACTAGCATCAGAACTTAACAGATGAGAAGCATTATTATAGTTTGTGACTTAGTAATAAGATAGACAAAGTAAACTCAACTAAGCTCAATATAAGAATTTGCTTGTGTTAATAGATTTCCACAGAAATAATTACTTCTAACATGGGATCTTTAGTATATTGAAGATTACTAGGTCAGCATCTAGCACATGTATCCTCATAGGATTGAATATTTACACAAATAGACATATCATTATCAGAGTTTAGAGAGTCATATCAGACAACAGTCAGTACTTAAGCAATTTTCATTTAAGCACATAATACACAAGGAGAGTAATTTCTGTAAATACTGATCAGAATATCTGATGCATCAGAACAAAACTAAGCAGATTTATAGAAAGAACCTGAAACCATTCCAACTTCATTTACCAATCTTGTAAAAGTAGCTTCACACAGTGGTTTTGTGAAGATATCTGCTAGTTGTTGATCTATTGGAACAAAGTGCAATTCCACTGTACCTTCATCCATATGTTCCCTTATGAAGTGGTACCTAATGCTGATGTGCTTTGTCATTGAGTGTTGAACTGGATTACCTGTCATAGCAATAGCACTTTGATTATCATAGTAAATAGTGATTTTGAAATATGTTAACCCATAATCCAGTAACTTATTCTTCATCCAAAGAATCTGTGCACAACAGCTTCCTGCAGCAATGTACTCTGCTTCTGCAGTTGATGTGGAAATTGACTTTTGTTTCTTGCTAAACCAAGAAACCAATCTGCCTCCAAGAAATTGGCAGCTTCCACTTGTGCTTTTCCTGTCAATTTTGCAACCTGCAAAATCTGCATCTGAGTAACCTATTAATTTAAAATCTGATTCTCTGGGATACCACAATCCCAGATCAGCTGTTCCCTTAAGATACTTGAATATTCTTTTTACAGCTGTTAAGTGAGGTTCTCTTGGATCTGCTTGAAATCTTGCACAAAGACAGGTAGCATACATGATATCAGGTCTACTAGCAGTAAGATAGAGTAGAGAGCCAATCATACCTCTGTAATCAGTAATATCTACTGATTTACCAGTATCCTTGTCCAGTTTTGTTGCAGTGGCCATGGGAGTGGATGCACTTGAACAATCTTGCATTCCAAATTTCTTCAGCAAGTTTCTGGTGTACTTAGTTTGACAAATAAAAGTGCCTTCTTCATTCTGCTTGACTTGAAGGCCCAGAAAATAGCTAAGTTCCCCCATCATACTCATCTGATACCTTGACTGCATCAGTTTGGCAAACTTCTTGCAAAGTCTATCATTTGTAGAACCAAAAATGATATCATCAACATATATCTAGACCAGAAGTAAGTCCTTTCCATGGTTGAAGTAGAACAGTGTTTTGTCTATAGTTCCTCTGTTAAATCCACTTTTCAGAAGAAACTGAGCTAAAGTCTCATACCATGCTCTTGGAGCTTGCTTAAGTCCATAAAGTGTTTTATCAAGCCTGTAGACATAATCTGGATATTTGGAATCTACAAAGCCTGGAGGTTGTTCAACATATACTTCTTCCTCCAATTCTCCATTGAGAAAAGCACTTTTCACATCCATTTGAAAGACAGTAAACTTTTTGTGAGCAGCATAAGCCAAAAATATCCTTATGGCTTCCAATCTAGCAACTGGTGCAAATGTTTCATCATAATCAATTCCCTCCCGTTGAGAGTATCCTTTTGCAACCAGCCTTGCCTTATTCCTTGTAATTATTCCATCACTATCAGTTTTGTTTCTGAATACTCATTTTGTACCAACAACATATCTGTTCTTTGGTCTTGGTACTAGGGTCCAGACTTTATTTTTTTCAAATTCATTTAACTCTTCCTGCATTGCTTGCACCCAGTCAGCATCTTGAAGAACTTCTTCCACTTTCTTTGGCTAAGTCTGAGAAAGAAAAGAATTGTAAAGACATTCATTTGAAGTACCTATTCTAGTTCTGACACCTGCATCAGGATTTCCAATTATCAAATCAGGTGTATGTGATTTAGTCCACTTCCTTGCAGATGGAAGGTTTTCTCTAGAACTGGATGCTCCCCCATGATCCATGTTGTCTTCATTTTCATTTTCTGATGCTCCCCCTGAAACTATGCTCTCTGAGTTGGATTCTTCAGAATTTAGATTTTCAGACCTATCAAAACTTGGCTTATCAGAACTTGACGAATCAGAACTTGAAGAGCCAAATGTATGTTCTGATGCTTCTTGAGATGTGGTTAGATCTTGAGTATGCTGCCCCTGCATAGGTGCATCTTCCTTTGGCGTAGTCACCACAGTTTCAATAACATCAGAGTTTAATCCATCAGAGTTTGTAGTATCAGGATTTAGATTGTCAGGATTTTCAATATCAGAATTTGAGTCTTCATTTTCAAATCTCAGCTGATCATGATCAATAAAATCTTCAAGTCCAGTAATCTTCTTATCATCAAAAGAGACATTGATAGATTCCATGACCACTCTTGTTCTCAAGTTATAGACTCTGAAGGCTTTTGTGGAAAGTGGATATCCAACAAAGATTCCTTCATCAGCTTTTAGATCAAATTTGGATAGCTGTTCAGGATGAGTCTTAAGAACAAAACACTTGCATCCAAATACATGAAAATACTTCAGATTTGGCTTCTTTTTCTTCACCATCTCATATGGTGTCTTTCCTTGCTTGTTAATGAGTGTTGCATTCTGAGTAAAATAAGCAGTCTGCACAGCTTCAGCCCAGAAATAGGTTGGAAGCCTTGCTTCATCAAGCATTGTACGTGCAGCTTCAATGAGAGTTCTATTCTTCCTTTCAACAACTCCATTTTACTGTGGAGTTCCAGGAGCAGAGAATTCCTGCTTAATTCCATGGTTTTTGCAGAACTCTTCCATTATCAAATTCTTGAACTCAGTACCATTATCACTCCTTATTATCTTTACTGAGTCTTTGACCAATTTATCCAGTTGCCTGATATGATTAATCAAGATAGATGCAGTTTCACTTTTTGTGTGTAAGAAATACACCCATATGTATCTGGTGAACTCATCCACTATGACCAAAGCATATTTCTTCTTTACAATAGACATGACATTTACTGGACCAAATAGATCAACATGTAGTAGGTGATAAGGCTCAAGAATTGATGATTCAGTCTTGCTCTTGAATGAGAATTTTCTTTGTTTAGCCTTCTGACAAGAATCACAAAGGCCATCAGGAGCAAATACTGACTTTGGCAGTCCTCTCACAAGATCTTTCTGACTAGTTCATTTATATTGTTGAAATTTAAATGAGAGATTTTCTTGTGCCAATTCCAGCTTTCTTCAATTGATGCTCTACTCATCAGACTGATTGCAGAACCATCAGTACTTGTTGAAAGCTTAGCTTCATAAATGTTACCACGCCTGTATCCTTTCGGAACAACTTTTCCTGTAGATTTACTTACAACTTCACAGTGTTCTTCAAAGAAATCAACATGATAACCTATGTCACAGATTTGACTTATACTCAGCAGATTGTGTTTGAGTCCTGAGACAAGAGTTACTTCTTTAATGATGACATTCCCAAGATTGATATTGCCATATCCAAATGTTTTTCCA
Organism: Apium graveolens; assembly: GCF_009905375.1. Classification (NCBI taxonomy): domain Eukaryota; kingdom Viridiplantae; phylum Streptophyta; class Magnoliopsida; order Apiales; family Apiaceae; genus Apium; species Apium graveolens. Next base: position 186,441,078 of record NC_133651.1, read on the forward strand.
ATGTTGCCATCTCCATAAGAAACACTTGGGCCATCTTTCTCCACAAAGTCTGATAGCAGGGCTTTATTTCCAGTCATATGTCCTGAACATCCACTGTCCAGAACTAGGATGTTTTTCCTGTTGCTCTGCAATCACAAAGACCACTAATGATTAGTTTTAAGGACCCAGACTTGCTTGGATCCTTTGGCCTTATTAAGTTTGTTAACATTTGCTGCGGATTTAGCATCAGAGTTTATGTTAACATTTTTCTTATCAGAATTTACACTATCAGACTTTGAATCAGAACTTACACTAGAAGGAACAATGGAAACTTTCTTTAAAGAAGGTTTTATTTGATAATAATCATAGTACAAACTATGATATTCCTTACACGTATAAATGGAATGCCATAAACTACCATAATGAAAACAAGGATTTTGTGGCTTATATCTAACAAACTGACTCTTAACTCCTGACTTTGAAGGTAAGGAGTTTATGTTCTTATTCTTCCTGCAAAAAGAAGCCAGATGGTTAGAACTTCCACAGTTATGACACGTTTTCCTAGGAGCTTCAGGAACAGGCTTATAATTATTTCTTTTATTCACACCTTCCTTTCCATTCCTATTTTTCCTAGGTGATTTTACCTTGTTTGCATTCTTAACATCTTTCAGCTTATGCTTAAGCTGCTTCTTAGTCATTAAGCCTATGTTTACTTCAGCTGTCTTTTCCTGTTTTAGTTTGTCAGAAGTTAATTCCTTTTTAACTTCTGATTTCTCATTATCAGACTTTACAGCTACAAACTTGACAGGTTTTAACTTTGGCTTTTGTTTAACAACTATAGGCTTAATACCTTCAGTTCCTTTATCATTCTTATCCTCTCCATAACCTAAGCCCTCTTTCCAGTTTTCACTACTTAACAAATTCTGAGTTGTTCTGCCATAGTTAGTCCAAGTCCTGATAACCTCTCTTTCCTTTACTAACTCAGTTTTTAGAGATTCATTCATTTTTAGCACTTCATCCCTAACATAAAAAGCATCATCTCTATCTTTCTGAGTTTGATGGAACATAACTAACTCCTTTTCTAAGAAATCATTTCTTTTCTTAAAAGCAAGATTTTCAGAAGTTAATCTTTCACATGTTAAAGATTGATCTCTATAACTAACAAACATGGTTTTAAGATATCTTCTCAACTCATTAATATCATCAGTATGAAAGGCATAAGTAGTTTGAGGTACCTTTGATTCAGCAGCTTCAGAACCGCTTTCAGCACTTGCCTTATCAGCATTTGCCATCAAGGCATAATTCTCCTCACTTTCAAAATCTGAGGTGTTTGTCCAGCTTTTCTTCTTTGTGACAAGAGCCTTGCCTTTGTCACTCTTCACTTTCTTGCAATCAGGAGATATGTGGCCTTTCTCACCATAGTTGTAGCATTTGACATTTGTATAATCTCCTCTATCAGACTTTCCTCCTCTGCTCTCAGATCTTCTGAAATTCTTCTTTTCAGAACTTGTGCCTTTTCTGGAAAACTTCTTTCCCTTCCTTAACTTCCTGTATGCAATCTTTGTGATCCCTTTCACCATAAGAGCACACAGTTTCATCATCTCTTCATCAGCATCCGTCTCAGGCAGGCTTTCAGATTCTGAGTCATCATCACTTTCAGAACTTGATGACTCAGTAACAGACTTTGTGAAGAGAGCTTTACCCTTGTCTTTCCTTGAGGTAGCGGCCTTGGGGGATTCTTCTTCAGCCTTAAGAGCAACTGTCCTTGACTTTCCACCTTTCCTCTTGCTTCTTTGTTCCATCTCAAGTTCATGAGTCTTGAGCATTCCATAAATTTCATCAAGAGTTGTTTCATCAAGATTTTAGTTGTCTCTTATTGTTGTTGCCTTCAAATCCCAGCATTCAGGAAGAGCTAACAGGAATTTAAGGTTTGAATCTTCAAGATCATATTCCTTATTAACCAGTGACAAATCATTCAAGAGTTTGACAAATCTATCATATAAATCAGTCAAAGACTCATTAGCCTTGGAGTCAAAGTGTTCATACTCTTGAGTGAGTATTGTCTTCCTGTTCTTCTTAATTGTATCAGTTCCCTGACACCTTGTTTCCAGAGCATCCCATATCTCCTTTGCAGTCTTGCAGTTTATTACCCTGTTTGACATTACATTATCAATGGCACTATGCAGTAAGTGTCGTACCTTAGCATCTATAGCAATTGATACGATATCTTCAGCAGTGTAATCACTCTTCTCCTTTGGTACAGTCTTTGCTCCTTCACCTGCAACTGTAACAGCGAGCTTGGTTGGTTTGTGAGGTCCTTCCTTGATTCTATCAAGATATTCTGGATCTATAGCTTCCAGAAACATGGTCATCCTCACCTTCCATATGGCATATTCAGATGGTCTCAATATGGGAACTCTGATGGTCTCATACCGACTTTGAATTTGTATCTTTGGAGGTTCTTCAGTTTTGGTGGGTTAGTTGGAGTTTCTGTATCAGACATGATTGTGTTTGGATCTTAAACTGTTTGTGTGTTAACAGACAGGCTCTGATACCACTTGTTAGGTCACACACACACTGTAGAGGGGGTGAATACAGTGTATAGTACAATCAAATCGAACTTTAATAACTCAAGTAACATAAAACAAACTTTATTGAAACAATAAACTCTGTTACAGTATGGAACTGTTACCTCTCAGTGATGAACAAATATCACGAGAGCTGCTAGGGTTACAATGAATAATCTTCTCGAATATGATAACACTTGTAATGTAAACCCTATGTATGTGTTTATATACTACGCAGTTACAAGATAATCGCTAATTGATATGGAATATAATTCTGCTTCCTAAAATATATCAATCAGATATCTTTTCTTCCAAGTATTCTATTCTTCATAGAATTCCTTCTTCATGCATATCTCTACTTATGTTTATCTCGATCTTCTTTCCTTTAATCAGCTGCTGTCCTTATCTGAACGTCCTTCAGTACTTAAGTTCTGATATCCATCTTCTGATGATTATCTCCTGATAATATAAGTACTGATATCCTTAAGTCATGACTTCCAGTAAGTACTGATTTATCCTGTTTAAGTAAGATCTGAAAACTAAACATAAATCATATTAGCCATGACATTATCAAATATATCTAACATATATATATATATATATATATATATATATATATATATATATATATATCGAGTGAGAACTCTGTGAAGCTTGAATAGCTCACAGATGCTTACAAGTATAAACAACTAAACTTACAGAGAAATGCTACAGAATACGGCTTGAAAATGTTTCTCTGAAAATGTGTGAGCTTAGTTCGATAATTGTTCTACTTGCTACACTTGGTTTATATATCACCAAGTTTACATGACAATAAGACAAGATAATAAAATAAAACATATCTAGTCTAACCCCATGCTACTTCACTACTCTATTCCAGCATTTTTGAATATCTTCACAATAGCATGGAAATGGTAATGCTTCTTTGTTCTCAAATCCTACTAAACCAGATGCCACATTCCTTTTGCAAACACTCGACGCATGTGACTGTGTTGTCACTGTCAACAGATATTTGAATTTGATCATCCGTCAGGTACATGTTGTCATCCGTCGGGTAGCTTTGTTGATCATCTGTCGGGTAGCTTTGTTGATCATCTGTCAGGTAGCTTTGTTGATCATCCGTCGCGTAGCTATTTGTCACTTGACTCCATTTCACTTATGCTGAATTACAAGACATCTCATATTTACAATTAATCAACCTATTCTGCATATCTACTAGTAGTCAATATGACTCATATGCTCCTACAGAATCTACACAAAATTGTTTGCTGAAATGTGCTACAATACTTATTATTACATAAGCTACTCACTCGATGGATGTCAAATCATCATTCTTCGGGACTATATTGAATTATCCGTCGGGACTATATTTGGTCATCCGTCGAGTGCTACAAAATTCACTAAGTTAAATCTACTAAGGTGTTTTGTTTAATTTATCATCAAGTTCACAACATATTCCTAACATGGATAGTGGGTGCTCAAGGCACATGACTTGAGATTCTACCCTGCTCACTGAGTTCAAGGAGAGAGCTGGCCCAAGTATCACTTTTGGAGATGACAACAAGGGTTGTACTGTGGGATATGGCTTTATTTTAAAAGAAAATGTCATCATTGAGGAAGTTACCCTAGTGGATGGAATCAAGCATAATCTATTGAGTATCAGCTAGCTTTGTAACAAGGGTAACTCAGTAATATTCAATTCTGAAGCATGTGTTGTGATCAACAAGAAAAGCAATAAAGTGGTTCTCACTGGAGTGAGAAAAGAAAATGTGTATCTAGCTAACTTCAACTCATCAAATGCAGAATTTGTCATTTATCTCTTTAGAAAGGAAAGTCAAGATGAAAGTTGGCTATGGCACAAGAAGCTGTCCCATCTGAACTTCAAGACTATGAATGAACTAGTCAGGAAAGATTTGGTAAGAGGCATTCCCCAAGTGAATTCTCTAAGGATGGATTGTGTGATGCCTGTCAAAAAAGAAAGCAGATCAAGGTATCATTCAAAAAGAAGCTTGATTCAACAATTAAAGAACATTTACAACTGCTACACATGGATTTATTTAGACCAGTCAATGTGTTGTCCATCTCAAAGAAAAGATACTACCTAGTAATTGTGGATGATTTCTCAAAGTTCTCTTGGACATATTTTCTAAAATCCAAAGATGAAGCTAGTGAAATCATCATCAATCACATAAGGCAAGTTAACAATCATCCTGATTTTAAATTTAGAAGAATCAGGAGTGACAATGGAACCGAGTTCAAGAATTCTATGATGAGATTATTTTGTGAAGAGAATGGGATCATGCATGAGTTTTCAGCAGCAAGAACCCCATAAAAAATGGAGTGGTGGAAAGGAATAACAGAACTCTTATTGAAGCTGCAAGAACAATGCTAGAAGAATCAAAGTTACCAACATATTTTTGGGCAGAAGCTATGAATACTGCATGCCACACTCGGAATATTTCTTTGGTTAATCAAGCAAAATGCATGACACCCTACCAACTGTTCAAGAATAGGAAGCCAAAATTAAATTTTCTTCATGTCTTTGGCTATAAATTCTATATCTTAAGGAATCAAACTGATCAGCATGGAAAGTTTGATGCCAAAGCAGATGAAGGCATTTTTGTTGGATATGCAGTTAGAAAAGCATTTAGAGTCTACAATCTCAGAACCAATATTGTTATGGAATCTGTACATGTTGTGTTTGATGATAAAAATATTGAAGGATTACAAGATGGAGATTTCCATGAAATCCTAAAATTTGATAATGTTGAGATGATTTGTGATGATAGTGATGATGAAAGTGATCAAGAAATAATATCTAAGGACAATGCAGAAAAATCTAAAACTAATGAAGCACATAATTCAACATCCGTCGAAAGACCAAGTGCATCATCCGTTGAAAGACAGTCTACATCATCCGTCGAAAGACAAAGATCAACATCCGTTGAGCCATCAATGGGAGTTGAAAGCCAATATAGATCACAATCGGAAAGAACCCCAACTTCAATTCAAAGATCCACAAACTCAGGGGAAGTTTCTTCTAATCAAAACTCAGTCACACATCAAGACAACTATGAGGCCTCTTCATCTAACGCTAATCTACCCAACAGAGAAAATGGACTAGTAATCACCCATTTGAGCTATTTATTGGTGATACATCTTCAAAAGTGCAAACTAGGAAAGCAACTCAAGAAGAATGTCTTTATAGCAGCTTTCTATCTCAGGAAGAGCCTATATGGTAGAAGAAGCTATGTTTGATCATGTTTGGATTTTAGCTATGCAGGAGGAGCTAAACCAATTTTAAAGAAATAAAGTTTGGAAGCCGGTACCCAAACCTAAAGGAAAGAATCCTATTGACACAAAGTGGGTATTTAGAAATAAGATGGATGAAAATGGCATAAAAGTCAGGAACAAAGCTAGATTGGTTGCTAAGGGCTACTGTCAACATAAAGGAATAGATTTTGATGAGACCTTTGATCCTGTTGCAAGACTTGAAGCCATCAGAATTATTCTAGCCTATGCATCCCATGCCAATTTCAAAGTCTATCAAATGGATGTCAAAAATGCCTTTCTAAATGGAGATTTGGAGGAGGAAGTCTATGTCAGTCAGCCTCCTGGTTTTGAAGATTCTAATTTTCCAGAATATGTCTACTAACTTTTAAAAGCACTGTATGGAGTGAAGCAAGCACTTAGAGCTTGGTATGACACTCTATCAAAGTTTCTCTTAGAAAATCATTTCACAAGAGGTACTGTTGACAAAACTTTTTTAATAGAAATGTTAATAGCTCTAGTATACTTGTTCAAATTTATGTAGATGATATTATATTTGGCTCTACAGATGAGAAACTTTGCAAAACATTTTCCAAATTGATGCAAAGTAAATATGAAATGAGTATGATGGGAGAACTAACTTACTTTCTTGGTTTACAAGTTAAGCAAGTTAGTGATGGAATATTCATTTGTCAAAACCAAATATATTTATGATCTTTTAAAGTTGACCGAATGGATTGCACATCTGCAAAAACTCCCATGGCCACTACCACTAAACTTGAATTAAACACTACTGAAAAGTCTGTTGATATTTTAAGCTATAGAGGCATGGTTGACTCACTTTTGTATTTAACATCCAGTAGGCCAGATATAATATTTGCTGCTTGTCTTTGTGCTAGATTTCAGACTGATCCTAGAGAATCTCATTTAGTAGCTATTAAGAAAATTTTCAGATATCTCAAAGGAACACCAAAACCTGGCATTTGGTATCCTAGAGATTCTAGTTTTGATCTAATTGGTTATTCAGATGCAGATTATGCAGGTTGTAAAATTGATAGAAAAAGTACTAAGGAACCTGTCAATTTTTCGGAAATAAGCTAGTATCCTGGTTCACTAAAAAGTAAAATGCAGTCTCTTCTTCTACAACTGAGGTTGAATATATTGCTGCTGGTAGTTATTGTGCACAGATTTTATAGATGAACAATCAACTTTTGGACTATGGCCTGCAGGTGAATAAGATTCATATTTTCTGTGATAACACAAGTGCTATTGCAATTACTGAGAATCCAGTAAAGCATTCAAGGATCAGGCACTTTGACATCAAGTACCACTTCATTAGAGAGCATGTTATGAATGGTACTGTGGAACTTCATTTTGTTACAAATGAGAAACAACTTGCAGACATCTTTACCAAGCCACTTGATGAATCCACCTTTACTAGGTTGGTAAGTGAGTTAGTATGCTTAATTACTCTCAATTTTTCTGATGTCTAAGCAAATTGAAATACAGCCAGAATAAAATTTGATGTTTCTTGTCAAAGATGAAATTTTGAGTCGGAATTTACATCTCGACGGATGTCCATAATTAGTTAAAAATGAATATTCGTTGAATTTCAAGATATTATCCGTTGAAATGTCAAATATTATTCTGGGTACTTTTAATCCTTATCCATCGAATTGCTCTCAATCTTAGTTGTTAATTCTAGGCATTATCCGTCGAATTTACTTACAGCCTGTAAGTATACTTTGATGGATAATTATTAGAATTTTGACAGTTTTCTTTATTTTAAACGGCTATTTTGGGCTAATTTTATTGGTTAATTTATTTTTACTTTTTAATTTTTAACAGTTTATTTCTGAGATAGTATAAAAGCCAATTTCACTTTTAATCTTTACTTTTATCTTTCTCAAGCAATTTCTCTAACTCTCTTCGTCCCCAAAGCAAAAACCCCCCTTTCTATAACTACTTTCAATCATATCAATGGCACTAGTAGTCAAAATTATGTCTCAAACGGGGTATATTTATGAAAAGAACATCTTCGTAGCCTTGGTGAACAAGCAAATTCCTACATCTAAAGATTATCATAAAATGATGGACTTCATTCAAAGCTAAAAACTGAGTTATGCAATGCTTGAATCTCCAATAATCTACTATGAGGTTGTTGAGGAGGTTTGGACTACTGTTGTGTTAAAATCCAAGGATAAAAATATTACCTTCACTCTCAAAGGTAAGGAACACTGTATTAACTGTGATGCTATTGAAAAATTCTTTAAATTGCCTGAAAATAACACACTTGCTCCACACACAGACACTGATGTGAGTAACATGCTTATCTCTATGGGTTATGATCTTACTGTCACCAAGTTAGGTGAGGTCAGGAGACTAGGCTTTAGGAAAGAATGGAGCTTTCTATGTGATTCTTTTATTAAAGTGTTTTCTGGTAAAGTTAGCAATTTTGATGTTGTAACTTATTCACTTGTTAACATGCTTTATATGCTTCTTAGTGATAAGTATTTTAATTTCAGCACCTTTGTGATGTATGAATTAGGGAGTACATTAGGGGGTATTAAGAAGAGGTATAAGAACATCTATTATGCTAGATTCTTTATGATGATAAATAATTTTATTTCTGAGAATATTTCAATTGAGAACCCAACAAACAAGTTAGATTGTTGGGTCCAAGAAAGGAGGGTTATTGCTGATCTTAATAGGGAAAATCACCGTTAGGAGGTTCCCCTCATTTACATGCCAATTATGGAACAGCCTCAGGTAAGTGAGGTAAACACTTCTGTCTCTGCTACTTCTCTACCATAAATTTCTTTGCCAATAACTGTGGCCATGGCACCTGTGATAGTGACCAAAAAGGTTCCTACCCAATCCACAAAATCAAGAATTTCCAAATCCGAGTCAAAGAAAACCCACTCTAGTGTCTCTCAAAAGAAACTAGTTTTAAAATCTACTAAAAACTAAGAGGGGAGTGTAAAGGGAAGTGACCTGGTGAGGGACAGGGTGAAAATAAAAGAAACCCTAAGGACAAGAAGGGAGAGGTATGTGTAGCCAAGCCTAGCCACACTACAGTTTCCCAACAAACTGTAGTGCTTAATAAGGATTCTAGCTCATTACTAGTTGCATCCTCCTAAAATAATATAACTATTGAAAAAAGCTCTCATCCAAGAGCACATGCCAAAAGGGTTAGGGACACAGACTTACCCCAAACTTACACAAGAAAGAAAAAATCCAAAATACTTGGGGAAACACAGGGTGCACATACTATGCAAACTGCAGTCAAAGACTCAGTTACACACCTTCTCAAAGTCAGTTTGATGTGGCTCCTGTAAATAAGGAGTCACGACCAAAATCTCTCACAATAGAAGCACCTCACACACAAGACTCACCCATAAATTATTTGGGTGTGGATATGATTCACACATCAACTCCCGATTCTCCATCTTTAACTCTCATGGAGAAGCCAAAATCTCAAGCAAGTGAGCATTGTCTTTTGGATGATTTGTTGGCTCACTTATCATTTCTTTCTGATTCTACTGAGAAGTCTGTGCAAAATATCAAATCAATCACCATAGTTTCTACAGTAGTTTCCACTCCAAACTCTGTCATTTCTAGTATCTCGACGGATATTCTTCATCCGTTGACTAGTGATTGTATCTCGATAAATGTGCTTAACAACAGTCATCCGTTGATACTCTCAACTACTACCTTGACGGATGTTTCTCATCCGTTGACTATCATTGCACCACTTGAAATCTCAACTATTGTTACAAGTGTAGATAATTTAGTAGTTGTATAATCACTCCTAGGATTAAGGGAAGGGAGTGAACAGAGTGAGAAGCCGAGTTGCTCTCAGGAAAAAGGAGAGGAAAAAAGTGAACCTATGCAAGCTATTTCTCCCAGCTTGGCAAAAGTGAGTGAGATGAGTCCCGCCTTAGAAGGTGAAGATGAGGTGTGAGGGTGGGAAGCCAAGGGGAGTCCTTGATGCAAGAAAAGAGAGATTATGAGAGAAAAGCAGGTACTGAAGAATGGGAAGAGCCCATTGTTAGTGAGCTAAGGGATGTCAATGAGGCTGAAAAGAAACAGCTATTTCAGCAAGATTATCAAGCTGTCTTAGACTCTGTTTCTTATGAAACTGAGGCATTTACTCACCCTATTCCAGCTTATCATGTTTTGGCTGAACAGGACAATGAGGCTTCTGAGAGAATTCTCAACTCAGTGCATACAACAACTTCAATGCAAAGGGCCAAGGATGCAATCACTACCATGCCCTCCACAGCTGGTGATGACTTTGACTATCTAACTGGTGGTTCTGAAGACAATTTTGGGGATGATGGTGATGATGATGAAGGATATTTCATGGACATAGGGGGAGAAGCATGCCGTAGCTCAAGAACTAACACTCCATCATGGATGTTTAGCAAAGAATGCAGTGAGCACCATTTCAAATCAACTCTCTTCAACATAATTCAACAGACTTAGACAGCTCCTCAAGCTACTATAGATGCCAATACCAAGAGTCTTCTCCAAGCACACCTTGATTCTCTTTAATTGCACAAAATCCAATCTCTCAAGAAATATCAAGATGTGTCTATGAAATGAAGTCTATGAAAAGTTGTAAGGTTGAGAAGTCAACCTAGGAAATTATACGTGAGATATTTAAAAAGTATCAATATTCTTAGCGTGATTCTGAGGACAGAATCCTTTTAAGGGGGGATGATGTAACAACTGAGAAACTACGACTATTTTATATGATATTAAATGAATGATTAGGCGATTTATGATATTATAACTTATGATTGATTATAATTGAGTATCTATTATGTGCTATATCTGTTCAATATGATCGGGATATTTTTGGGTATTTTATAACGTGTTAAATGGATTTATATTAAGCGTTATACTAACCAAATTTCATTTTAATAGCTTTTATTTCGTATAGAGCAATTGGCTTTATGCTGAATCATATGGCATATACCATAATGATTTTTCGAACATCCAGTTAATTTAGAAAGTTTTTTGTTTCGTGAAAAATGACTTTTCCAGGTCCCTATCGGGACGTAAAAGCCCACAAAAATCGTATCTTTATTTTTATTAAATTGTGGGAATATCAAATATTCAAAATTTTCCCATTTTTGGATTATTCGTGATATTTGGGATTTTTTGACATAATTTTTGTATTATTGGATTAAAAATTATTCCCCGTTAATTATTAATTTTAGGCTAATTATTTTATTAAATGATATAATTAGGCCCTAAATAATTTTGGGGGTATTATTTTTACAACTATAAATACCATTTATTTATTATTTTATTATATAAAAATTAGAAAAATAAATAAAAATTCTGAAAATTCTCTTAAAATTGTTCTTCGTGTTCTTGAGAATCAAACTCAAATTTGAAGGTGATGCCGGTTTCAGATTTTGATGCTGTAGTAACCAAATCGAAGCCCTCAATCTCTTCTTTCATAATCCATCATCAAAATCATCAAAAGATTGGTAATTTTCCAATTTGAATTTTAGGGTTCTTATTCGAAAATTGGAGCTTTTTGATATATGAATTTGTGGTTCAATTTGTTGATGCATATAGCTTTATCTTGCTACCTACAGTCGTTTTATTTGTCTGATTATGTGTTTTGATTATCGAAAGTGCACAACCGAGTTCATGGGTTTATTGGTTTTTAAACTTCATTTTTTTGATTTAAATAGTAAATGTTTGATTGATATGATGGTATGAACATATTCGTATGAATATAAGCTTCATTTTTACGTATAGAACGTCTATGGTTAAAAAATCGGGGAATTTGGTGTTGCCGGAGTTGGTTGCCGGCGATGCAACCGGGATCGTCAATTCCGACGATTCAACCGGCGTGTGCGTTGTTGTTGCTGTGAGTCTGCTGTTAAAGCGATTTTGTCACAAGAAATAAGAGTAAACCAGACTGTTAAGGCGAGGTTTTGATTTCCAGAGTTAACCGGCGATTCACCGGACATTGCCGGATTCAGAACCCAGTTTCCGGCGCCATTTTTCAGACTGTTCTTCCCCAAACCATAACCCGGGTGTTGACCCGTTTTGGTGAGTTCCTAACCCGTTGTACAACCTAGCTTCGATCCATTTCTTCCCTAATTCATCTTTCCAAAAACTGTTTGTGAGAATTTCTATAAAAATTAATCCCAAAATTCAATTTTTATTCTATTATTATTCTAAAAATTATTTTGATTCAAAAAAATTTCGTTAATTATTTTTAATAATTAACTGAATTATTTTAAATTCCAAAAATTATTTTATTTTTTGATTTTCAAAAAAAAATCTCAATTTGATTGAATTATTTATGATTTATTTTAATTAATTATTTATGAATTTAATTAATTGATTAATTTATTTAATTAATTAATTTTATCTATAAATAATTAAATAAAATGTAATTATTTATAATTAAGCTAAATAATAATTTAAAAATCATTTTGAGCTTTTAAAAATTATAAAATTTAATTAATATTATTATTAATTGAATTATTCTTTTTTAATTCATAATAAATATGCCGTTTGTCCGTTTAATACGAAACGAACACATCTATACTCAGAAAAATATTCTGATTTTATTAAAAATACTTTTGAGACATAAAAACTTTCGTTTCAAAAGGTTACTTGATTTTGTAAATATTTCCGAGTCGCGTAAATATCGAAAAATTGTATTTCAACTCGATTTCAGTTTTAAACGTAACGAGTCGAATGTTTTGACGAACTGAGTTATATGTTATATGAAATATATGATCCATGCCTTATGTGTTTACATGTTATGTGAATTATGAGTCCACGTGTCTATTAAACTTTATATGATTAAAGATGATCCTTATTTGTTATTATCGGGCGGGTAGACGATAAGGATAAACGTATAGACTAGACAATTATATATTGTTAGTTAACCAAATGGAATCTTTTATGATAGATACACATAGTGCGAGGCATTCAAAGCCAGACAGAGATCGTAAAAGTAAAGCCTGATTACGTGTAATAATGAAACGAGGGGATTCAGAATAGAGATAAACATGAAATGATGAATGATAAGAAAGGTCAAGTGGACTGTCAATGAAAATGCAGACACATCAGGACTTAGTGATATGGAAGATAGTTAAAGATCAGAGGGTTATCAATTGAGGCAAGTATTCCTGAACTTTCTTTTGATATACTGCAAATACTTCATTCCTATTCTAAGTTTAAAATAGTAAATGTTTTTATATTTCGCTGCAATTACTCTTATTTATGCAAGTACCTTTTTGATATTGTTAATTGATTATCGATTGATCTCTTGAGCAAATACTCATTATTTCGGGTTATTTGCGAACCCTGAATCTGGATATTTTGAAATTAAAGTGATTTGACATCAAAATACTCTACGGACTGGATGGTTATGATGAGGGCCAGGAATGAGCTGGACCCTAAGGGTCAGAGATGGCTGGACCCTTGTTTATTAGGCCATAGTGCCTGGGTCCCCTATTTATTGGTGGGTCTATGAAGTTGGGTATAGATCCGCACTATATCCTGACTGATCAGTAGGTTATAATGCATATGTTGGTTTCTACTGTCCAGTCTAATTTATTATTGATCGCCATTAACGGCATTCCTCCTTGAAAAGTTATGGTTACAAAAACAAAAAAGATTTGATTCAAAGAGATGAATCAGTGAAATGTGATTTATGATTAAAGGCCAATGAGGGCCGATGTTTTAATTCGCTCAACTGTTTTAAATAAATAAAAGTATTTTGAAATCATTCAAAGATTGTTTCCAGAAGTTACTTTGATCTAATACCTGGAAACCAATTATGATACTTGCTGGGCATTTTTGGCTCACTCTTGCTTTGTGAATTCTTATTTCTTTCCGTATCAAATGAGGACAAGAGTGATTAACTCTTAATAGACAGCAAAAGTGGAGAGTTTCCGGCTGAAGGAATTTGGAGGTGTTGGAGTAAACAACACGAGGAATTTAGTAAAGAGGGAATGGAATTATATTTAGATATTATAATTTTAGAAGGTTAGATTCTTCTTTCATACCATAACCTGTAAGCAATCCAGAATAATGAGGGGTTATCTGTATATTTATTTTAATATACAGGATTGTATTATTTAAAGTTGTTTAGTGACACCCAATCTTGACCCCCGATTTGGGGATGTCACAAGTTGGTATCAGAGCTACAGGTTATTGGTCCCTGAAATAAGAATAAGTGGAAGTAAGATAGGATTGACAGGTCATATACGATAAGGAAGACCCTAAGTATACTCATCTTGAGTTCGAGTTGAGTGTGAGTTAAGATTAGCAGATCCGATATGGATTAGTAAAAAGAGGGTATTGTTAAGATAAATGGAAGGTGAACAAATTAACGTCATAGATATATTGAGTTCCTAGATCCTATAGTTGTGAAGAATCGACAGCTCGACGAAGATTGGGTAAATTACCCTGCTTTTCATATGGTTTTAAAGGAAAATGCGATTGAATTATATGAGAATTTTGTATAAAGGAAGATAGAAAAGTTCTAGTATGAACCAACTTAGAATTGCGTAGTAGGTTAATCTCCAGGCTAGAGGCAACGAGTTGATTGAAGCTAACGAAGAGCCAATGTCGCAAGTCTAAAAGCACCACTATGGCGAGAAGCGTCTTATCACTTTTTGGATGCCGCGTAAGGATCGACATATCGACCTTATTAGTTATATTTAAGGTTAACAAGAAGATACGATCTTATGTATGGATAAAATGTCGAATTGCGTTAATCGATTGTAACTACGACATCAAGGACGATGATGAAAATATCAAGAATAGTACCATATGTCAGCATTGAAGTTAGACTTACGAATGAAGTAGTATGCAGTGGTAAATGAATTTCTCGTTGACTAGTGAAGGTGAAATAGATTCAATAAAAAGTATAAGAGATATTGAAGTGGATGAACCCTTAGATGGTCGTTTTTTTTCCAATTAGGTACCTTGTTGTGGTTGAAGAGAACATCAATCAACTCATATAGTAAGGACGACCAGATGTTTGACTTTCAAAATTTTAAAACAAGTTTTCGAATAAGATTTTCTTAACAGAATTTATAAAAGATATTTACACAAAATGAGTTTTGAAAATTTGGTTGTCAAATTACTACTTGAGTTCTTGTTGTTATAAGTAAAAATCTTTGACCCAACTTTATTTAAGATTCAATTTCAAGATCCTTTTAGTATATAGTGGTAAACCTAGTTTTAGTGGTGATATTGTTGAGATCTTGATATTTAGTTAAGTAGATTTAAGCTTGATTGATGTTGCCTCAATAACATTATATTCTTTAGAGGAGTTAGTGTGTTGATGATGATATGTTGATTGGTGGTGGTAGTATAAAGATCTAAGGCGTAAACGAAACTCCGATCGTAAATGTAATCTCGTTAAAACGAACAAAACGTAACTTTAAGTTTCTGCAGAAAGTCCCGAAGATGTAAACTGTAGTTTCTTGAAAAATAGCCCTTTATTATTATATAAAATGGTACAAGGATCGTTTATTCACTTGAATCGCTTGATTCCGATTTACGGATCAAAAGTTATGGTCGTTTTACTAAAAGTGATTTACGCGACAAAAACTGCTACGAATTACGAACTTTGAAAATATAAAGGATCGACTTAAAAATGTTCATAAATCATGAAAAGTTTACAGAGAGTAGTAAATTGAGTTTCCTAACTTCCATAAAGATTTCAAGTGAAAATAATGATTTTCCAATTTTATAAAAATATCGGAGCCGAGACCGCGCGATTAGAAACCGTAGAATCCATAAGCGGAGCCTACGACGAAAATGAAAATGGACTTAAGATACTTTGATAAAGGAAGCGAACATAATGGAAATAGGGACTTAAAGAAATAATAAGGATAATATAGGTTGAGAGGGTGCATAATGATCAGCGCATGAGTGCGGGTAGCCATAAATTAGAGCGGGACTTAACAAAACGACTTGTGTTTATGATTATAGATTTCCGAACGGAACCTAGAGCATCATCCACCTCAAGATACCCATGCAAGTTTTCAAACCCTACCTTTTAAGAACTGTTGTGTTATGAATATTTTACAAAACTGTGATATATGCATGAGATTGCTTTAAACTATTTTATGAAGTTTGAGATGTATTACATTACTCAATTGTTGATAATTTCTAGTATATGTTCATACCGAGTTCAAAATGTTATATTTAGACCGAGAGCCGGTCGGTGTAAGCTTATAAAAACCCGGAAGTATCCCGGAGGAGTTTATAATTGAGAACATTAACGCTAGCGAGTAACGTGGCGTGTATATCTTTTAGACCGAGGATCGGTCAGTAAAAATTGATGAAAACCCGGAAGTATTCCGGAGGTGTTTTAATTAAGTATATTAATACTACAGTAGAGCGTGATGTATAAGTCGTAAGACCGAGAGTCGGTCAGTTTTGTTTTATAAAGTATAAACCCGAGAATCATCCCGACGATGTTTTGGACGATTAAAAGTCCATAATGGTACGTTTAAAGGGACTCAACGTCCACTTACGAAACATTAAAATACCTCGAACTTTTATTATAACGATTTCCCAACAATCATATTCCCCCAACTATATTTTATTATTCGAACAATAATTATTATATACCTATTCCTCTATTATGGGAGAAGTATACTCCAATGATTATTTATTTCAAACCCGATTAAATATTAAAGATTATTGATTGTGTAGACATAAATTAGTTGAGGAATATTATTTCAAATATTCTTTTAAAGTAAACTCATTCGAGGTTTAATTATTTAACGATTAATTATTTAATTAATAATTACTTATCTAATGATTTATTATGATTTAAAATATCTTAAGGCCTAATTTAAAATACTTTCTGATTTTCGGAATATCATTCGATTAATTTCAGATCGTCGGAGTATATTATCTCGACTTATTTTTATATTTTGAATATAGTTGCAAAGAGAAACGTCCCCCCTTATTTAATTATATGTTGACAACGGTCAACTCACATCCTTAGTACTTCCTCCGAAAACTTTCGGAAGTACATATATATATATGAAGTAAAACTATGCCTATCAACAAGCAAAACGCTTGGGGGAACTTCGATGTGGTTCGAGTTCTCGAGATATGATAGGATTTCCTAAAGGATAAGGGAGGGGTAGGATCCAAGTACTTCGTGTATTGGATAGACTACTGGTACCGTAGGAGACGGTACAATATGTACCTAAGGACCTGTGAAGTGTGTGTATACCCGAAATGAGGACACATAGCCCGTATGTGGCAAGGGTGATTACCGGGATACGAAGGTGTCGTCCTTCTACTAGTAGAAAACGTTACTTTTATCGTAGTACGACTGATCATCGTATGCGGTGGCTCCAATTAATGTCCTATTCTTCCAATTGGAATTGTGATGAAATACCGTAACCCAAGCCTAGATGTTGGGTTTACTATTAAGGTATTCGCAGGATAATAAAATCCACTAAAGAATTGTTTTCATGAGAAGGTGTGTGTCACCAAGGAAAACTATTTTTGAATAAAATGTAATTATCATATATAACGTTTTAAGTGAGTTTATCATACAGTCATTTTTACTGTACATTATTATGCTGGGCATTATAGCTCACTCTTGCTTTCTTTTAAATGACACAACACAACAGATAACCAGTATGCCGGTGTGGGACTTAGTCGCTTGCAGTCATGGGAAGAATCCCTTGCAGCCTTGTCTCAGGTGTGCCAGAATATCAGATAGGTATAAGATATCAGTCGTAATTATTGTAACTTCATGTAGAGGTTATGAATAATTGTTTGAGATCCTGTTAAGTACATTTGACTTTTAATAACAGATGGTACTTATCGTACGTCATTTTTAAGGCTATAACTTGTGAGTGTATGAGATTGGGGGTCTGTGATATGGAATTATTGGATTATCGAGTTAATGCAGGTTACACATGATTGAAGGATTGCGTGACGACCCAGGTTCCTGACCCCGGATTTGGGGGCGTTACAGAATTGGTATCAGAGCATTAAGTTATAGTACTTAGAGACGAGAGTGTTAGGATTTTGTCTAGATGCGAGATTGCATAAGAGCTCTTATAGAGTTCATCATTGGACTACCGAATATAGCCCAATAGGTAGGTGAGGATAAGTATGTATTTGAGGTATTAAAGCATGACTAATAGGACCATTGGAGATTATCAGAATGATTATTTGGCAAGGATGTGGATGTAGAACTTGGAGCTGAGTCTCCAGAGCATTTGGGGTAAAAATGATATTACCAAACACCATATGTAAATTTTGATAACACGAGCCTTGTTACTCGTAGTTCTTTATAGGTTTCCCATGAAGGGGCATCACATGTGAGAACCATAAAGTCTAATTATTAATATACAGTTGAGATTATGGACCCAAACTAGTTAAAGGTGTCATTTTACCGAGGAGGATGTGAATATTGTATTAATCACAAACTCACCAGAGATAGTGTCTAAAATACCCTTAAGGATTCTAATTCTATTACGGAATATTTGAATTTAATACAAGAATGTCATCATAAGACGAGTACACTATGTGATATTATTAGTGAGCTTAACATGTAAGGTTATGATGGTTTAGCTCAGAGATCGAGAGCATTGAGAATCGATGGCATGACTACAATTGAATGGAGTAAGATTACAATGAGCGATAGTTCGATCTTAGAATTTTTTTAAAAGGGATAGACCATTGAGTCTAGAGCGGAATTCTTCGGTAGATATGATGTCAGAGGCTAGACCTCTAATATATTTGGTAACGTATGATTCAATTACACACACATGCCACCGAACTTATGGACTGCATTGAGATCCCTGAGAGATCTCTTTGATCTGTTCCCAGGGGGAACTGGCCTCTTGTAGTTAGTAACGGATGCATGTAGCAGGCCCCTATCAGCTTAATAGATACTTTTGGAATATTTCCGAGTAAAGTCTTCAAGGTAAAACACCGGAATGATAGATATACGTACGAAAGTCAGGTTAGTAATCTATTTTAAAATGATGTTGAAAGAGAAACTATTTGAAACATGGAACTACGACGAAGAGGAGGTGGGATCATCCTCAGATGGATAATGATGAGAGTTAGGATAATCAGTGAAATATTTTAGCACCTACTCACTGTCATGTTACTCCCTCCAAATTGTTGATCATTCATATTGCCTTGATAAGTTATATCAGGAAATCCTTTTCGTTCCCTACTTTGAACTTCTGATGTGACCATCTTGAATAGTCTTTCTCCGGATCAAGACTTGTTCAATTCTTTTAGTTGATCCATGAACTTTCATTCATAGATTATGATCTTCTTGTTCAACTCAAAGATATTTGTACTTTATTTCAATTATCCAAGAGATTTTTTTATATATAAAATTTCCCTCAATTCATCGATGAATATTCATTAATAAGTATCTTCATTTGATTCTTCTTTCATACTTACTCTTCTCAGTCGAGATTGTAAATATCTAACAAACTGTTATAAACATGGATGATCTAATATCCATATATTCCTCGGGAATCCTTTTCCTCTAATCGGGATGAAATTATATATTGAACTTTGAAATCAAAGTAAGGGTATCAATTTGATATTGGTATTCTGATTCAATTCTATTTAAAGATCTGATAAAGTATGTGGACTAGGGCACCTATGAGCGTACCCTTTATTTGGAAAGAAATATTTAATAAGAGGATATCGATTGTTCCGATGCCAAGAGCACTCGATTCAGAGTTAAAATTGTCTTTCTCGGCCCAAATTTAAAAACTCTTGATTTCAAAATCATCATCCAGGTAGACACAATTTCTTCAGTGGTGACGATATTGAGATTTTTACAAACAAACTGAAAATATGCCTAGTTGCATATGTTCTCATGAATGACTAGTTAATTGTCCTAACTAGTCAAAATTTTAATAAATACGACGAAAGACTAGCTCATCGTCCTAGCTAGTTGCTATGGGCCAAACCAATTATGTTGGCCATTTTCTTAGCTGGTTGAGAATATTGTTTGATATGGACTAGTTATTATTTTGCTAAGTTCCACTTCCAATAAAATTTTGATTATTCCATAGTGCATTATATATGCCAGATTTAATTATTGATGAAATTTTCAAAGAATGATTTAATTGAGACCTAACTAGGTCGCCCACTCAAACGAGACTTCATATTCAGTTTTATGAAATATTTTGTTCATGAAATATTTTATTCTTTCATATGTATAACGAATATCCAATTAAAATTACAAAGTGATTGAAGAACAATATACTTCCTTATTTATTAATCATTGGATAAAATTCCTTCTTTCAAAATAACACCTCTTTGAGACCTCGATGGTTAACCTTTGGTTGAGGATGTTATTAAATACCTCTTTCATTATTCAAGAAGAAAAGTATTCTTTCAATGGGAAAATCTTACAAGTATCATTCGTATGATGTTATTATTCAGCAATCATTGCTTTCAATGAATAATCTCCATAATATCACAATATAGAATTCTAAGGACATGGAAGGATAATCCTTGTTATATTCTTCCTTCCAAGTTATAAATCTTCTGAGTGTTGCGACTCTTTTATTCAGAGCTCATTATTTGTTCAGATGTTAGATTTTGAAACCTTGTTAAGATTGTCTAAATGTCATCGATATCGTAAAAATCATTTTCCCAAGGCTAATTGCCTTCCCAACAAAGAGAGGTATGGTTGAGAACCGATTGTTGTAATATGAGACTGAAAGCTCAGTGCTATAATGGTGCAATCGGAGCATCGTGATGAGTAAGTTGTTTTAAAAAGAAGAATACCATGTTTAGATATTATCATAAGTATCTTTAATATGGTTATAGAAGAACGAAAATGGGGATACGACGTGATTGGTGAGGTATACTTCTATGAAACATTATCGGGAGAGGTGCTAATAAATTCGGGAAAAACCAAGCATGTATGAATTTGAGGAATAAGATTTTCAAGAATTGAAGGTAAGGTTAGTAGCAATCCCGTGCTAGAAATACTCGACGACAAAAATAGGATGTTGTGTGAAGTCTAATAATATGTATACGCAACTTAAGGACCGTGACATAAGGCTTTCTAATAATAATCTAGAATAATTGCGATAAGGTTCAGACTGAAAGGGATAAGGAGTTTACTTATGAGAAAATTTTGGAATTTTTTTTACACTGAACACGAGATAGAGGAGATAGTCAAATTGATCAAAGGACATGATTGAGGAATCTATTATCATCAAGGAAAGGCCAATGTGGTGGCCGATACTTTAAGTAGGAAAAGATATATGGAGGATGACAAATCTCAGAATAACTGATGAGAAGGATCGCATGAAAAGAACGCTTTATTACTTAACAAGAAGACTTAAAGGTGCCTAAAAATGAAAACGGATATTAGTCATGATAGGATATGAAAAGGGATGTCATTAAGTAGGTAAGTAAGTATTCGACATGGTTGAAAATGAAAACGGAAAGGCGAGGGTTAAAATTTTGGCAATTTCGACTTGTAGATAACCCAAATAGGAGTAAGAGTTAATTATAATAAATTTTGAAGGAGGATTATCAAGAACCAAGTTAGCCGTCGTGCTATTTGAAGATTTTGAGTGATAGATTAAATAAGACCGCTTACTTTATTATGCAAATGATAGATGTCCACTCTACAAAATTGTTATGAACGCGGAAGAGATAATTAGGACAAAGAGACCTTGTGATGACTGCGCCACGCAAGGACCCAAGATTTAATTAACGGGACTATTTCCCAAGATATTTTGCAAAAAAGGACGGACATAGGAATGACTTAGAGTTCTCAAATAGACAAGTAGGATGAGAGGACTATCCTGACCATTGAAGATACGTCTAGCGGCTTACCTTTTATTTGGAACAATTTGGGGAATCGCCTATTGTTGACAGATAATTCGTGGAGATGTACTTACCACGCTAGCATACGAAAAATCATCTCCGATATCCCTTACGAAGGACAACGTGAAAGAATGAAGGATGTCATTGTCAGAGCTGATAGAAGGCAAAGAAGATCATACATGCCCTATAAAGGCCACTGGTAGTAGATACCAATAAACGTGAATACGTCTAAGGCGCTAGCAAGGATAACAAGTACGACCCAGAAGGTATTGTAGTACTATAGATATTATACGGGGAATGATTAAAGAAGTCCGACCGATGACGGAAGCTGAACGTTCCACGATCCTAAAATGTGTCAATCAATTGTGTATGAAATGGTGCTTCCTTCAAGATGGCAACATGACGAGGATGTGCCTTACGTTACTACGGGAATAAATGTTAAATCTGACACTAAGCATGTAACAGGAGACGAGCGTGTTGAAATGTGACGAGAACTTCTTACATAAAATAATCAACAGAGATGATGCGCCAAAATGGGAAAACGTTAAGGAACGAAACTCTAGCACTAGTAGGAGCGATGGAGGGGAAACGAATAAGTTAAAGGATGATTCTAAAAAAGATGCGCTAATCATCCATATCATAGATTTTAAGGGAAATGAAGCGACCAGTTGACATTAATCGAATTATCAACAATAATGAGTTATCATGCGTGCATTGGAACGGCTGCAAAGCTTTGTACGGAAGAAAGAATCGTTCTCTCTTAGGTTGGGAAGAAATTGGTAAGCGGAGGATACTGGACCATAGTTGAGTCAACAGACCAAAGGAATTCCTAGAACTTATCAGAACCCGGCTAGTGGCAACCCAGGATGAACAATAGAGATATGCGGACCGGAACTATAAAGACAGAAAGTATGAAGTAGCGGACCAAGTATTGTTGAAAGTACCTCCCGGGGAGGGAGTGATGAGATTTGAAAGGGAAAGAAATGTTGAAACCAAGATTTATTAGACCTGTTGAAGAATTAAAGGACTAAGAAAGTTGACTTATAAATTAGCACCATCGTCGAACGGTCACCAAGTTTATAACGAGTACCATGAATCGAGGATAGGAAATTTAACCGTCAAAATAAAACATATGATTGAAAATGAACTAATAAACTCGTAGCCAGACTTAGCGTATGTCGAGTAACGTGTAGAGGTCATAAGACTACAAGGACGAGTACCCTGAAATATATTGGATGGATGAGTGGAAATTCTATGAAAAGATCAAATACTGCAAGGTCAACGTGAGAACTTGAGGTTGTCATGCGAGAAGCATATCCCTACCTGTTTCTGAACTGATTTCGGGACGAAATCATTTAAAGGGGGAAGACTGTAAGAACCCAAATTTTTGACATCGGTAAAAGACCTTTATGAATAGTAATATAATAACTTGAATTTTTGAGACCTTGTAAAACGTTTAATGAATAGTAACCCTGACGGACGGGGAAAAACTTTTTAGCCAACACTATGTTGTGCATGAGAAAATGAGTTTCAGAATTGATAACATGATTATACGTACCAAATAAGTGTATGTAAACACTATTAGTTTTCGAAGAAAATGAACTTTGAAAAACAACCATATTTACGACTCATCGAGGATTACGGGAATCACAATATAATTATAAGATTAAAACCCTACGGATTTATATCCAAGTATGATAATTCAAAACATAAGGAATAAATACGAAAGGAATTACGTTGCGAACCATTTAGGAGGAAGTATTACGAAAACGTTTAAGCGACCGAGCGAACGCGTAAATGATTAAATAAACGTAATGCACTAACTAACCAGGGTAAGAAAGTAAACATGGTTACTTTATTAAATAGTGAGCTAGAAATAGGATGATCAACCAAGGCTAAGAAAATAGTGAGCTAAAGGGCTAAGTTAAGTAGGTTAGCTTACAAACTACAAGGCTAGCTAGTTTTCTTGTCCATGGATTTGGCAACAAGAATAAACCTAGGATCTAAACTAGAAGATATCAATCAATATAATATATCAGAAGCTATCACAACCTCATTTCCAAGAAGCAACCAAGAAGCAACCAAGGAAGCAAGCATAAAAACACTTTTTCTCTCCCAAAACCACTTCATTCGGCTATATCATCAAAAAACCAAGAATTCAAAATCAAATCTCCAAGTTCTAGCCATGGATAAATCCTCCAATTAATTCTCAAGCTTCATAAAAAACAAACTAAGGTAAGATAATTCTTTGATCCCTTTTTATCAAGGATTGATGGGTGAAATAAAAGCAAGAAAGTTACTAGTGAATAGTATGAATAGTAACTCTTCTTTGGTTTCTTGATTTCAATGGTGGTTTTAGGTTCCAAAAACCATACCAAGAACTCCCAAGACTCCACCATCCTCAAGAACACATCTCAAGCCTTCAAGAAAGGTAAAAATCTTTGACTCAACTTTATTTAAGATTCAATTTCAAGATCTTTTTAGTATGTAGTGGTAAACCTAGTTTTAGTGGTG
The DNA here is from genome assembly GCF_009905375.1 of Apium graveolens. Taxonomy (NCBI): domain Eukaryota; kingdom Viridiplantae; phylum Streptophyta; class Magnoliopsida; order Apiales; family Apiaceae; genus Apium; species Apium graveolens. The sequence continues at coordinate 186,465,272 of NC_133651.1, forward strand.
ATATTGTTGAGATCTTGATATTTAGTTAAGTAGATTTAAGGTTGATTAATGTTGCCTCAAGAACATGATGTTCTTGAGAGGAGTTAGTGTGTTGATGATTATATGTTGATTGGTGGTGGTAGTATAAAGATCTAAGGCGTAAACGAAACTCCGATCATAAATGTAATCTCGTTAAAATGAACAAAACGTAACTTTAAGTTTCTGTAGAAAGTCCCGAAGATATAAACTGTAGTTTCTTCAGAAATAGCCCTTGATTATGATAGATAATGTTACAAGGATCTTTTAGGCACTTGAACCACTTGATTCCGATTTACGGATTAAAAGTTATGGCCGTTTTACTAAAAGTGATTTACGCGACAAAAATTGCTACGAATTACGAACTTTGAAAATATAAAGGATCCACTTAAAAATGTTCATAAATCATGAAAATTTTACAGAGAGTATTAAATTGAGTTTCCTAACTTTCATAAAGATTTTAAATGAAAATAATGATTTTCTAATTTTATAAAAATATCGGAGCCGAGACTGCACGATTAGAAACCGTAGAATCCATAAGCGGAGCCGACAACGAAAATTAAAATGGACTTAAGATACTTTGAAAAAGGAAGCGACCATAATGGAAATAGGGACTTAAAGAAATAATAAGGATAATATAGGTTGAGAGGGTGTATAATGATTAGCGCATGAGTGCGGGTAGCCATAAATTAGAACAGGACCTAACAAAACGACTTGTGTTTATGATTATAGATTTCCGAGCGGAACCTAGAGCATCATCCACCTCAAGATACCCAGGCAAGTTTTCAAAACCTACCTTTTAAGAACTGTTGTATTGTGAATATTTTATAAAACTGTGATATATACATGAGATTGCTTTAAACTATTTTATGAAGTTTAAGATGTATTACATTACTCAATTGTTGATAATTTCTAGTATATGTTCACACCGAGTTCGAAATGTTATATTTAGACCGAGAGCCGGTCAGTGTAAACTTATAAAAACCCGGAAGTATCCCGGAGGAGTTTATAATTGAGAATGTTAATGCTAGCGAGTAGCGTGGCGTGTATATATTTTAGACCGAGGATCGGTCAGTAAAAATTGATGAAAACTTGGAAGTATTCCAGAGGTGTTTTAATTAAGAATATTAACGCTACAGTAGAGCGTGATGTATAAGTCATACGATCGAGAGTTGGTCAGTTTTGTTTTATAAAGTATAAACCCGAGAATCATCCCGACGATGTTTTGGACGATTAAAAGTCCATAATGGTACGTTTAAAGGGACTCAATGTCCACTTACGAAACATTAAACTACCTCGAACTTTTATTAAAACGATTTCCCAACAATCATATTCCCCAACTATCTTTTATTATTCGAACAATAATTATTATATACCTAGTCCTCTATTATGGGAGAAGTATACTCCAATGATTATGTATTTCAAACCCGATTAAACATTAAAGATTATTGATTGTGTAGACATAAATTAGTTGAGAAATATTATTTCAAATATTCTTTTAAAGTAAACTAATTCGAGGTTTAATTATTTAAATATATATTTAATTAATATTTACTTATCTAATGATTTATTATGATTTAAAAATCATAAGGCCTAATTTAAAATACATTCTGATTTTCGGAAAATCATTCGATTAATTTCAGATCGTCGGAGAATATTATCTCGACTTATTTTTATATTTTGAATATAGTTTCAAAGAGAAACTTTCCCCCATTTTTTAATTATCTGTTGACAACGGTCAACTCACATCCTTAGTACTTCCTCTGAAAACTTTCGGAAGTACATATATATATGAAGTAAAGCTATGCCTATCAACAAGCAAAATGCTTGGGGGAACTTCGATGTGGTTCGAGTTCTCGAGATATGATAGGATTTCCTAAAGTATAAGGGAGGGGTAGGATCCAAGTACTTCGTGTATTGGATAGACTACTGGTACCGTAGGAGACGATACAATACGTACCTAAGGACCTGCGAAGTGTGTGTATACCCGAAATGAGGACACATAGCCCGTATGCGGCAAGGGTGATAACCGGGATACGAAGGTGTCGTCCTTCTACTAGTAGAAAAGGTTACTTTTATCGTAGTACGACTGATCATCGTATGCGGTGGCTCCAATAAATGTCCTATTCTTCTAATTGGAATTGTGATGCAATACCGTAACCCAAGCCTAGGTGCTGGGTTTACTATTAAGGTATTCGCAGGATAATAAAATCCACTAAAGAATTGTTTTCATGAGAAGGTGTGTGTCACCAAGGAAAACTATTTTTGAATAAAACGTAATTATCATATGTGATGTTTTACGTGAGTTTATCATACAATCATTTTCACACTGTTTATTATTATGATGGGCATTATAGCTCACTCTTGCTTTCTTTTGAATGACACAACACAACAGATAACAAGTATGTCGGTGTGGGACTTAGTCGCTTGCAGTCATAGGGAGAATCCTTGGCAGCCTTGTCTCAGGTGTGCCAGAATATCAGATAGGTATAAGATATCAGTCGTAATTATTGTAAGCTCATGTAGAGGTTATGAATAATTGTTTGAGATCCTGTAAAGTACATTTGACTTTTAATAACAGATGATACTTGTCGTAAGTCGTTTCTAAGGCTATAACTTGTGAGTGTGTGAGATTGGGGGTCTGTGATATGGAATTATTGGATTATCGAGTTAATGCAGGTTACACATGATTGAAGAATTGCGTCACGACCCAGATTTCTGACCCCGAATTTGGGGGCGTTACAAGCCAAATACTCTCATGTATTTGGATGTAAGTGTTTTGTTCTTAAGACTCATCCTGAACAGCTGTCAAAATTTGATCTAAAAGCTGATGAAGGAATTTTTGTTGGATATCAACTTTCCACAAAAGCATTCAGAGTCTACAATTTTAGAACAAGGGTTGTCATGGAATCTATCAATGTATCTTATGATGATAAAAAGATTACTGGACTTGAAGATTTCAATGATCATGATCAGCTGAGATTTGAAAATGAAGATTTAAATTCTGATGGCTTAAATTCTGATCCTGTAAGTTCTGACGGGGTAAATTTTGATTTCATTGAAACTGTGGTAACTACTCCAAGGAAAAATGCACCTGTTTAGGGGGAGCAAGCTGAAGATCCTACCACAACTCAAGACTCTCAAGAAGCATCAGAACCTGTCACTGGCTCTTCAAGTTCTGATTTATCAAGTTCTGATTCATCAAGTTATGATAAGCCAAATTCTGATAATTCTAGAAACTCTGATTCTTCAAATTCTGAAGGATCCAACTCAAATTCTGAAGTCTCAGAGAGCATAACTAAAGGGGGAGCATTAGAAAATGCTGATGGAGATAGTATGGATCATGGGGGAGGATCCAGTTCTAGAGAACAACTTCCATCTGCAAGGAAGTGGACTAAAGCACATACACCTGACTTAATAATTGGAGATCCTGAAGCAGGTGTCAGAAATAGAACTGCAACATCAAATGAATGTCTTTATCATTCCTTTTTATCTTAGACTGAACCAAAGAAAGTGGAAGAAGCTCTTCAAGATGCTGATTGGGTGCAAATAATGCAGGAAGAGTTAAATGAATTTGAAAGAAATAAAGTCTGGACCCTAGTGCCAAGACCAAAGAACAGATCAATTGTTGGCATAAAATGGGTGTTCAGAAATAAAACTGACAGTGATGGCATAATTATAAGAAACAAAGCAAGGCTGGTTTCTAAAGGTTACTCTCAACAAGAGGGTATTGATTATGATGAAACATTTGCACCAGTTGCTAGATTGGAAACCATAAGAATTTTTTTGGCTTATGGTACTCACAAGAAGTTTAAAGTCTTTCAAATGGATGTGAAAAGTGCTTTTCACAATGGAGAATTGGAAGAAGAGGTATATGTTGAACAACCTCCAGGATTTGTAGATCCAAAATTTCCTAATCATATCTACAGACTTGATAAAGCACTTTATGGCCTTAAGCAAGCTCCAAGAGCATGGTATGCGAGTTTAGCTCAATTCCTTCTAGAAAGTGGATTTAACAGAGGCACAATTGATAAAACACTGTTCTACCTCAACCATGGAAATGACTTAATTTTAGTACAGATATATGTTGATGATATCATCTTTGGTTCTATAAATGCCAAACTCTATGAAAGGTTTGCAAAACTAATGCAGTCAAGATATCAAATGAGTATGATGGGAGAACTTAGCTATTTTCTGGGACTTCAAGTTAAGCAAAATGAAGAAGGTACTTTCATAAATCAATCCAAGTACACCAGAAATTTACTGAAGAAATTTGGAATGCAAGACTGTTCAACTGCATCCACTCCCATGGCCACTGCAACCAAGTTAGATAAAGATACTGGAGCATCAGTAGATATTACTAACTATAGAGGTATGATTGGCTCTTTACTCTATATAACTGCAAGTAGACCTGATATCATGTATGCTACTTGTCTTTGTGCAAGATTTCGGGCTGATCCAAGTGAACCTCATCTAATAGTTGTGAAAAGAATTTTCAAGTACCTCAAGGGTACAGCTGATCTAGGATTGTGGTATCCTAGAGAATCAGATTTTAAGCTAATAGGTTACTCAGATGCAGATTTTGCAGGATGCAAAATAGACAAGAAAAACACTAGTGGAAGCTGCCAATTTCTTGGAGGCAGATTGGTTTCTTGGTTTAGCAAGAAACAGAAATCAATTTCCACATCAACTGCAGAAGCAGAATATATTGCTGCAGGAAGTTGTTGCGCACAGATTCTTTGGATGAAGAATCAGTTACTGGACTATGGGTTAGACTTTTCTAAAATACCTATTTACTGTGATAATCAAAGTGCTATTGCTATGACAGGTAATCTAGTTCAATACTCTATGACAAAGCACATCAGCATAAGGTACCATTTCATAAAGGAACATGTGATGGAAGGTACATTGGAATTGCATTTTGTTCCAACAGATTAACAACTATCAGATATCTTCACAAAACCACTATGTGAAGCTACTTTTACTTCAAAATTAAAGACAAATTTTAAGCACTTTTCTTAGTTATGCCTTATTTCTAAGATATACCGAAGTTTATCAGACTTTAATCTTTATTTGATCATTTGTAAATGCACACATTCTCACTCCATATGAATGATGAAAAATAATGTGCTGATTAAGTTGTTTTTGATAAACAGTTTAGTATTATTTGCATAAATTCTGAGGACAAGTTCTAATGGAAGTTCTGATGATTAAACTCTGAAGAAACAAGTCAGTATTTGTATGAAGAATCACAGAAACAAATATTCACTGTTTGAGTACAGAAGCAATATTCTGATGACCGTTATATTCTGATAATAGTTAAGTTCTGATGCAAATCCTGATGAAAACTCTGATGCTTACGTGGCATTATTTAATTACTTGGCTTAGTTTTAATATTTACTATAATGGTCATATTTTATCAGAATATATTTAAGTGAGATAAAAACAGTCATAATCATTTGGTTAGTGGGAAACGTGTCTGCCTTGACAACTGCATGTGCACAATAATCACGGCTTATTTCTCGTGCCCACCAACTACTGCTTTAACTATTTACTGGCTGACAGGTGTAAAGTGTCTGTTTTACTTCCAAAAAGAGCTGTTGAGTGGAGAGAGTATATATATGGGAGTTAAAAGATTTTACAATCTTTTACCTACTTTCTAATTCTTTTCTTATCTCTATTATTCTCTCTCTCTCTCTTTCTAATATTCTCTGAAGCTCTATTTTTCACAGGCAGTTTATCAAACACTTTGCAAACACACATTTTCTCACTTATTTCTCTACAAAAATGGCACCAAAAGATCTGATTTATGATCGAGCCAAGTTTGTTCCTAATAACTACATGGCTATTCTTTCTGTTAGGTCATACAACACTGTAGAAGGGGGTTGAATACAGTGTAGAATACAATCAAATCGATTTAAAGCACAAGTAACAGAAAACATATGTATTCGATATAATAAACTCTATTACAATGGAACTGTTCTCTCTCAGTGATGAACAAATATCATGAGAGATGCTAGGTTACAATATATAATCTTTTCAATGATCGTAACTCTTATAGAGTAAACCTATGTCTGTGTTTATATAGACACACAGTTACAAGATAACTTCTAGTTGATATGGAATATAATTTTGTCTCCTAAAATATATCAACCAGATATCTTATATAATTCTTCTAGTCCTCTAACTCTTTCCATGCATATCTTCTTCTTGTATTAGTCTCGATCTTCTTTCCTGTGAATCAGCTTCATTTCTTAACTGTTAGTCCTCCAGTACTTAAGTTCTGATATCCACCTTCTGATAGTATAAGTCATGATATCCTTAAGTCCTGACTTTCAGCAAGTCCTGATTCCAGTAAGTACTGATATTTCCTGTTAGTTAAGATCTGAAAACTAAACATGAAACATATTAGACATGACATCTCAAATATATCCAACAATCTCCCCCAACTTATAAATTATGCAAGAATGTACAAGTTAATAGATTTGATGAATTCCAAAACATTTAAGTTCAAATGCAATAAGAGTTTAACAAGACTATTAATTACAACTTACAAAACATCCATCTTTACCAACATCAATGAATCAATCTGAATCCATAATGATTCTTAAAAAAATCATTTATCAGATTATCTTCAGCTTTCTTCAGAACTTTAGCTAACTGTGCTTTGACCTGCATCAGTTCTTCTTCCTTACTATCACCAATTTGATAAATGGCTGTTCTGAGAGCTTGAATGGATGTTCTTTCAAGTCCATCACCAAGTCTGATAACCTTAGGATGTGAAGAGTTTTCATTATAACATAAGCATCTTCCTTTCAGAATAACTTCCACCTTAGCAAAATTCTTCAGCATAGGAATTTCTCTTCCATCACCTTCAGTAATCATTGGACTGTAATGAGAAGTCTTTGTACCAGAGATTCTGAATAGATCTCTTATAGCCTTCAAAATGTATTCTGACTATCTTCTTGTAACATCAGATTTTACTTCCAGAAGATAGTGAATATGTTGAAGTTCTCTAATAGACTTCTTTAATACATCAGTATCAGCTAATCTACTAATCTATTAGTCCTTCCATCATTGAGAAATAAGATCAATTTCTCTTTTAGATTCTCTTTGTCATGAGCATCTATCATAACTTGAGCAGACAATACCTTGTCAAGGTTCCTTTGTTTGATTTGTTCATATGGTTTATCTGTCAATATGAAAGGATCTCTTAGAGTAACCTCTAGTCCTGTTTGAATCTTCTCTTCGTCCGGACCTAATCCAGCTCTATCTCCCGGTTGCTTGGCTTTCAACCCAAATGTAGCAAGTTGATTAATCATGAGATTAGATTTTGGTTTAATTAGAGTAGCTTTCTTCCATAACAACTTCTTCTTATCAGCAATTGTCATTTTATCCAAATCAACTTGAGCATTGTCAATAGTTGATGTCTTGATAGCTTGATCAGAATTTGCTGTTTCTTCTGTACCTTACTATTCTTTATTCTGAATAACAACTTGAGCAGTGTTAGAGGCTGTTTTAGAATCTTCAATTATCTTTCTTCTTTTCAAAATTTGAACAGTTTCATCTTCAACAAGATTATCATCAGTTACTTGAACCATTTTACACACTGGTTTCATCAGAGCTTGAGAAGTTTTCAAGTCCAGTGACTTGGTTGGTTCATAAATTTTTCCTTTCCCTTTGTATTTGGGATCACTCTCAGTCTGTGATCTAGTCTTGACCTTTGAAGTTTCAGAATTTGACTTTTCCTTGATCACAATTCCTTTTTCCTTAGGCCTTGGAGGTTTCTTTGTATCAGAAGCTTTAGACTTAGGATTTGTCTTCTCAGCAGCAAATCTAGCTTCTTCCTCCTTAAGAGTTTCTAAATCCATTCCTGGATTGTGTTTCAGAAATAATCTTCTTGCTATCTCCTCATCAAGTGTTTGGATTTTAGGTCCTTTATAATAAGACAGTAGTCTACTTCCCCTTTAACTTCAGAGTTTGCAAGAACTTTAGAGAGTCTTCATATCTTGACTGAATCAAAATATCAGAACTTGACATCAGACTTTTCTTATCACCACTTGACTTCAATCTTTGAGCATTCACAGCATCAGAACTTGACTTGTTCTGAATAGAAGATTTTCCTTGAACTTTTCTTTGACCTTTGCTCTTTTTAGAGTTTCCCTGGTCATCACCTTTATCATCCTTTTTCTTCAGTTCTTGAGTAGGTGAGCATTTGGACTTAACTACCTTCTCCCCCATTTTGGCATCATCAGGAAGTAAGAGAGAAAGAAGAAGTTCAACTGAAGATTGGATGTCATCCAATTGAGCTTTCTGAGAAGCTTGATTAGCCAGAACCTCAGCAATTTGGGCCTGTTGCTTCTCTTGAGTTTTCTCAATGGCTGCAACTTTTTAGAAATAGGTCTGATATACCTATTCTTGTCAAGCTTGATCTGTAGATTGAACTTATCAGCTTGTTCCCTGAGTGTATCAACCTTTTCATGAGTAGAAGTATGTAGACCTTTAAGATGTTTTGTAGACAGAGCTGTGATCTTGAGTTGTGTCTTGAAATCAGCATTTGTAAGCAACTCATCAGCTTTTGCAGTATGCTCTGTCAGAATTTTAGAACATAGAATAAAATCTGATTCATTCCACTTCTTGGTCCACACAACACCTCTGTGAGTATCCTCCCAAGGAATAGGTGCTTCCTTTTCAACAAATTTCTTCACCAATTCTTCCTTGCCCAGAGTAGGTACTGGAGTCTCAACAGAAACACTGTTATTAGAACTTGAGGAAGACTCATTATGTTCTGATAGCTCAACAGTGTGTGAAGCAACTGGAGATTCAGGAATAACATCATCTAAATTCTGATCAGCAGAATTTATTTCCAGAGCTGGTGTCTTTGATGTAGATGGAGCTTCCAGATAAAAAACTTTAGGTATATTCAAATTGTGAATATCTATTTCAGAATTATCAGTTTGTTCTTTAGCATCATCTGTAGCTTTAATAGGAGAGACAAGAGGGGTAACAACCGTGTCAGTAGCTGTGACACCCTCCAAACCCGAGTCAGAAGTATGCGTTGACCCTTCTGAACATAACCATGGATCGCAACAGGTTAAAGTATGAAAACAAGCCACAACCTTAACTTTTATTACATCGCACCAAAACCCAACTAGTTCATAAAATTTTACTCGCAGCATCACTCACTACTTAACAGCCTCTTATTGGCATCATAATCCATCTGATACTCATATAATTCAACCCAAGTCTCCTTTTTATATATAATGGAGCTAAATTATTCTTCCTGAGTGTACACATATAAATACCTTATGAATCTGCTAAAAGTGTGGCGGTGAAGCCAACTTACTTACACTTATCCTGACTATTTTACTGTCTCAAAAGGACTAGTGTAATTCTTACTAATTATCCTTTCTTTGTAATTCTAGTAATTTGTGCTCATGAACGTTTGTAATAGCTACTGGTTATTGAACCCCATTCCCACATGTTTCTCTATTCTGTTAACTTAGTTCATAATTGATTCCAATCGCATTCAAGGCACTTTAGTCGTTCTTTTAATCTTCTCGTCCATCTACGAATGATATACTGGAACTATGGCGTATTCGATTTCTAACGTTCACGAGATTACTCCAGAGTTAAGAATTAACGAGAAAATATTGACTAAATATGACTAACGCACAGACTTATAACCATATTTTATTTTCCTTGAATTACAATCGAGGATGTTTATCGAGCGAAGATCTTTTACCATTTTAAAGAAAGTACACTAATCTGGAGGCATCACCGACATATTTTTAACCCATATCATCATCTATTTTGATTTTAAGGAGTTCTCATACGAAACTTACCGCAATTCTTTCCTTGACGTCTAATCACATATAACGTTTATTCTTTCTTCACACTATACTATCAGAAAGTCTTCTTTGACATCTACGTCTCGTATCATTTCTTTGGAGTAGCTTGAATCGGTTGAGTTATCGTTGTTCAACCAAATTCCTATCTTTTTAGTTCCGTTTTACTTAATATCCGTTCATCTAGAAGTAGTACATACCATTCTAGTTTGACATAATTTATCGTATTCTGAATACTTCTGTCAAATTTCAAATCACACAATATTGATTATCTATAATTAGTTTCTGGATCTGATGACGTACCACCATTTCTTTAAGCAGCAACCAACCCACTTATGGGATAAACCGTTTATTCCTAAATGAAAATGATCAGGTTTAAATAACCTATCAATAATAATGCAATTAACGCTTTCCTCACCTTTGGTTCTCAGGTGGCATCACCATGACGTTTCTTGGCGAAATATATCCATCTCGTCTTTGATGTCCCGCCTTAACTCCTTGATACTTGTAACACTTGCTAATCCATCCCATCATTTCTTTCTTCATGTCTGGACACCAATAATTTTCCTCTAAATTTCTATACATATTGGAACTCCATGGATGGATTGAATATCTTGAGTTGTGAGCTTCTTGTAAAATTCCATTCTTCAATTCTGTCACTGGTGGAATCCCATATTCTGAAGTAAAATCGGGGAATGCCTTGATCATCCTTTTGAGTATATATATATATATAAATTATCACACCCCTAACTTAACAAACAAAATAAATATAACTATTACAATATTTAAAAGAAAGTAATCATAACTGAATCCAAGATCTTACAGTTTAGGGTTTGGAACAACCCAACACTACCATCTATTACAACTGATTTTAATATTGAGTCCTCACACAAAACTATCTCTTATTCTACCTGAGCTCGTACATACGCATCGGCGTCACAGGTCTTACGCGCTGTCTGCTTGAATCTAACCATAGCTGCTAGCTGTAATATCAGGGTAAAGCAAGGAGTGAGCCAAATGCTCAACAAGTGCTAAACTATATGGTACAAAACATAAATTGAGATATATATAAAAGAATGACGATGCGAAGGCATAACCAATGTTAACAAGAGATAAAACTTTGAGTGATGGCATCATCTGCTTGAATCAAAACATTTTTAAAATCATAACTTTAACAAAATCATTTTATGACGCTATGGATTACAGCCGGTGATCAGCCGCGAAGTAATCCCGAACCTCGCTGGGTTCTAGAACATTAATGGGATCCCTAGGCACTTTTAAGCCTACAATATAAGTGTGGAAAGGACTCGCGTCTCAGTCCAGATCCACTATTCAAAGAAAACATTTATCCCCCTTTGGGACTGAAAATCCATATTTTAACTATTTCAAAAACTGATGCCGATTTATGATAAAATCTCTTAAGTATTAAACATTTTTATCAAGGGATTATAGATCAACTTGAAACACTGGAAATATGTTACCAAATCTCAGGGCCATGATCCACTAGGCTTTACTATATTAGGGTAATTGAGAGGTTTCCATAAACAAGAACTTTGACAAGGAGATTTAGCAAGGCTATTGGGTAATATGAAAGAGTAATGCCAAACTAGGCTTAAAGCAATGGTTTTCGACAAGGTACAAGTACTAAAACATCAAGAAGATAAGCTTCATGAATACTAGGGGTGTTAAGGTATGAATAAATGATCTTTAGCTCAAGGTAATTCAGGATTGTCGAACTTTAGGGCAAGAAAAAGGGTTATCAATCAATTAAGAACAACCTTAAAGAATATCTGGCTTTTAGGTATCAAAGTACAGTTTCTATTGAGGTTCAAGCATCAGGGTGAAATGTCAATATTTTAGGAATCAATAGCATGTTAATCAAGAGGATCAATCAAATATTATATCAAATCTTTATTCTATTATGGCATCCCAATTACTTTGATATACTAGCGTGATACGACTTTTGATCTACTTGCAATATGTACTTGAGGGTTCATGGCATTTCTATAAAACTATAAAGATAGATTTAAGAATCGCTTTGTTCAAGTATATCAAGATAACTCAGGATAATCACATCAATATATATGAACTAATTATTACACATTTGCAGTGAATACGAAGGACAGGTTGAATCACTTGCCTTGAGAAAGGCTGGTCTGGTCTGCCTGTAGGAGCAACTGGAAGCTTTACTCGACCTTTATGGCAAGTTTACCCTCATCTCGAGATCCTACATAAATAATAATAACCTCATTATAATATATTCTCACCAACTTAACCTATTTACAACCCGAAATTAAACACAAATGGCACTTAGGCCTATATGCACTCAATTTATAATCACCTTATATATACTATAGTCCACGTAGCCACATATACTCACAAATCATATTTTAATATCAAATAATATTACACACACCAAAATGCAACACTAGGCTTGGATGATCTCGATCCACAACTTAAGTCACTTGGTCGCTAAACTAGACAAAGTCTCCAAATTTTGGCTTCCTAACTCGATGTGCCTTTACTAAACTATCAAAAACCTATTGACCCTTACTTGGGCCTTTAACTCCAATGGCTTTATACTATCTTGCAACCATAATGGTCATCCTAGGTCTCACTCATAAGTGCTCTAAAACTATGTGTTATGTGAAAGTGCTCACTGGAGTAAATTTCAGAATGACATCTATGGTTTCTTGAGTGCATTAGACACTCTTAAACTACAAGTTTACCTCCAAAACTTCTACACTAGACTCTTCTGACCATAAGGCATCTCCCAAACTTGATGTGGCTCAAGGGCCTAGCTTGGGCCTAAGCTTAAAGTCCATGGTTCCCCTGTTTTTCTGGGCAGAAAATGCCCTGACTTGAACTAACTTGTGACACATGGTTCTAACTCAAATCCTATGAAATATGATTGGAAAAACTCCTCTGACACTCCCTGTACCTAAGGCCCAACAGGGCCTAATGAGGGCCTACCCATGACATGGTCAAAACTTCCTATTTCTAAGTTGCAACAAAACTGTCCCCTGCTGGACAGATTTTGTGATTCCACTTGTGCACCTAACCAAACGACTTGCAAACCTCCAACAAACACCTAAAACCTTTTATATACTCCTAATGCTAGCTTCTGGTGGCTTGGGCCTCAAAGTGCACAACAATGACATGGTCAAAACTCACTCTAAACCTCAGGGTACTAAACTGATTTTCTGCAGAAACTAAGACTCTCCTTTCTCCAAGGTTCTCACTTAACAAACTCAACCACCACCAACCCAAATACCCAAACCATGACTTAACTATGGTGATCTACTGAACTAACTCCCTTACATTCAAAATAGGCTTAGTGGAGACCATCCTTACCTAGGGTGCAACATAACAAAACAAAGGAAATCACATTACACAAATTACAAGTCATCATGTTTCCAAGGACAACAATTTTAACCTTCATGATAAATATAAATGAAATAACATCACATTTTAAGAAACACCATTCTTAATTAATATCTTAACCTAACCAACATTAAGGTTCACTAACAAAATAACCATCCGAATGAGCAAAAACTTCCAAAATTTCAAGAGTAATCTACATGCATGCATGACTTCGAGTCTTACAAACCAAAACAACATGCTTTCCAAATAAATTTTCATTTTAATTCAACATGCAAGCCTATCATGTATTATATCTAAATGACCACCTAGCATGCAAAGGTTTTTACCAAGATTTCACTAAGATTTTCATGTTATTATCACAAAAACATACAAAATGAAACAAAGCAACCAAAGCACCATCCATTCGGCTCCTATCAAGTCATAGCCGAATGGATTAGGGTGAAAACAACAATTGCATGAGTGTAGCATACTCATGTCTAGCCATTATCAACCCTTTGATATTATAACTCATGGTGAAAGCCTTGAATTCACAAGAATCAAGGATATTCACTTGGAGTTTTAACAAAAACACCACCATGCAAGGTCAACACATAAGTTTTCTACTCTAAACTCTTAAGATATACAAGAACAACATGTAGGGAGTAAGATTACTTGATTATAGGATGATTGTTTGAGTGAAGAAATGAAGAAAGAAGGGGATGGGGCTCGGTTTTTGGAATTACCGAGAGGGGAGGGGGAGAAAGCCGAGAGGGAGGGGGAGGAAGAAGAGGAGAGTGAAGTGGTGGGGTGAAGTGAAGTGGTGATCACTTCCTTGATTTGTTTTTATGTCTTGATTTGACTATAATGTGAGTGGGTTTGAGAAATGACAAGGGTATCCTTCTAGCTAGAGTTAGGCTATCTTGCATGCAAGGTCAAGGAGGTAATTTGGCTAATAATTCATGAGTTAGTGGGTTTGGAAATGTCCTCTTTGTCCTTGAAAAGAATGGAAGGGTGGTTTGCATGAAAGGGCTTCCTTGTAATTTGCTAATTATCACAACTAAAATTTATAAAGATTTATTTTTATAAAATAGAATACAAGTTCAAAAATTATAAAATTTATACCATAAAATAACTTGGATTTTTAGAAATTTTATAAAACCACTTTTGAAATTTGTGATCAAAATAACTTTTAAAAAGGAAATTTATTCAAGGTTTAGAATATTCCTTATAAATCAAAAATAAAAGAAATAAATAAACTTTTGCTTTGAAAAATCATATACCACATAAAGCAAATTTAGGACGCAGAAATTTTCATTCACACAAGCATACAATAATTGAATATATTAACATTCAGCTTTAAAATTGCACCAAATTCACAAATAATATTACACGAAAATACCGGTCGTAACATAAATTTTCTCTAATGTTAATATCTTGATCTATTATTTCCCCTTTGACGTGTCTTTACCTTCTCTAGAAATTCTGGCTGAAAAGTTATACTATACATCTTTGCATTGTTAGGTTTGCAAGCTCTGGCTTCCAATCTCAACTTTTGAAATTCTTCTGACACTGTCAACACGCTCGGTCTTTCCTTTCTGATTAATGCATCTGTTACTACGTTTACTTTTCCTGGCATCTTATGAAATTTTCTTTATCATCCTTTTGATTCCACTTCCTTTCCTATCTCCGTTCTTCATTCTCATAGCTTATTCAAAACCGAACTCTTGACATTAATACTCATTTTGCTGTCATATCAAATTAGATATTAATACGAACTTCGATGCTCACAACATCCCATTTTGAAATAAACATCAATCATTTGTATTAATACCACTTTCGATATTAACAACAACCTAAGTATCAACATCAATCGGAAACTGAATTAAAACTATATCTCACACTTTATCACAAAACAGAAATACTTGACAACTCATTATTGTATGATTCTCAGAAATAAGGTGTCCTTTGCTAAAACTTTACTGCAGATGATAACATCTCCTTGATTGTCTAATGAAATCCATATTGGTGTAGTTATTACTCTCTACTTTATTCCATCTCCCTTCTTCCTTTCTTTTCATTGCTTTATCTTAAATCTTTAGCTCTTGAAACATTCTTCTCACTTATCCCTACAAATGACTTTTTATTTCTTTTGTCCATTATGAAAGGCATATTTACCCAAGCAAAACTCACACATTTACAGCAATTTCTGAATGCTACCAGCGTCCTTATTTCTCCCCAATTCCTTATTATTTTGATTTCGGATTTGAAAGTTACATCAAAATTTGACTTAATCTAATTGGAATCGATTTCCATCTAATTGACCATTAATTGGTAAAATTAACCAATTAACTTACTTAATTGATCAATTGTACCAAGTGATGACTAGCTAAATGAAATCAAAAACCAATTACATATAGTCGGATTGGCTGTAACAATCTCTTCCAAGAACGGAGATCACAATTGTTTGGAGTATCAACATGAATATCAATTACACACGGAAGTATACTTTCTATCTTTAAAAGTAGGGAAATTTTCTGAAAATTTGGGCAGCATCTCCTTTATATTATTGACTACCAGTCGGACGCAAGCCGACATCAACAATCAATCAAACAACCAACAGTCACTCAACCAAACAATCATCAACCTTCAAATATACCAATCCACCGCCACCTTCTAAATTCATTATGTCACCACTGCATATAATACTAACCAGTACAACCCATATTTTTAGTTCAACCTAGGATTATAGCGAACGATCCTGATGATACCATGTCAGTTCTCATATCTTCTGATTATAATGGAATATCAATACTGAATATAATTATAAATTATTCTAGAATTATTCTAGTTCATATTTTAAGTAAAGTTTTTTACTTAAAAATTCGTCCATTCTTGGCAATACACACTTGTTCTTATTAATTAACTTGTTCAACCTCTGATGACCAACACCTGGTCTCAACCAACACTCTAAAAATCTTGCGAATGAGTTCATTTGGTTTTAGAACTTCACATCTTAAAAATTGTTGCAGTCAACCCACCATACCTTCATCTCCCCGTATGTCTTTCCATATTGAACATTCTTTGCCGACCCTGCTACAAGCGTAATTTTACCACAATGCACTTTCTTGAGTGGAAAAGTCCAACCATCCCTTGATGAACACACTTAAAGTTTATTCGTATCTAGCATTTCTTCGATCTCGAATCTTCATGATAAATATATCCCACATGATTGAGGTATGTTTCATTTTTACAACGTCTTAATCGGTCATCTGGTTATTATTAAGAATTTCTTCATTCACCTTCATTGTCCAATCGATCATTTGCCTTATCTGATACATGCAACTTTACTTTCTTGTTTATATGGTTAATTGAACTCATACGGTTTGCTAATTACTCCAATTCCTGCCAAAATCTCAGACTCGAAACGTGTCATGTATATAGATTTTTTTTATTGCCTTTGAGTTGATGCTCTCACAACTATCCCGTTATCGACATAATAGTTCTTCTCTGCATGTAAATGTCCACCATCCTTCGGCTTGTAATTATCCATACTTTTCATATAACTCCATCTGCTACGCGGGTTCATCCCGCTTCTTTTTAAGATATTCAAATAATAGATCTTACATAAGAAGGAATTTGTGTATATGATTCTGATCGGAAACCTTTTTTAAGGAATAAGAGTATAAGAAAACAATCGGAAAAATTCATGAATCAACAAATCAGGATTTTAAGAAGAAAGAGTGAATAATGATTTGAATATAAATGAGACAACCATATTAGTACTCAAGATGGCCAGTCTTTCATACCATATAACACACAACATATGATTAGGTGGCATCCACAAGACTCTTTGTCATTTCGACAAATCGTCACACCATAACACTGTTTGTCCCGATTAGGAAACAATATTTTGAAGAAGGAATGGTTTGAAAGGGAATTAACAATTACCTTATAAAGCTGATCATGAAAGAAGTTCATACTTTACTCGAGATTTATAAGAATGATAAGAAAGAATGATATCATTGGTTTCCATCCGCATTTTATCTTTTTACGGCTTCAACGCTTTTCCGATCAATAGATCCCATGTTGAGTTGTATTTTAACTTCAGAAAGTTCTCAAAGATGCTTTCTTGAATCGATTGTTAAAATAATTTCCCACTTACTAAGTCTTGTATCTTTAGCGTCACTTTTCCACGTTCATATACGATTTTATTTGCAATCTTACGAGATTTATGCTCATAACTTCAAATTTCGCTTATGTTGCTAATCGTTCAACTTGTCGCCTCTTTTGCAAATAACGTTTTCCCTTTAGAAGGTCTAGAGATTTCCTTAATCTTCTTTGATCGTACTCAGCTTCTCATGAATCGACATATTCCTCGTGCTCTAATCGTCTCAGCAGTTGCATAAACAGTTTTTTCCGTAATAGCGGGTTCGCTTGTCCTTCTAAACGAACCATACTAATTTCTAAAACAAGTACTCGTCTGGATAATTTGAATCGAACAAGAAACTCAAGTAGTACTCGGACAATCAAGTTTTTAAAACTTATTTTATTCCAAGAAATTTTAGAAAAATTTTGTGAAGAAAATCTCTTTGGAGAACTGGTTTAAAATTTTGAAAATATACACATGGTCGTCATTACTATATGAGTTGGTTATCGTCCTTCTCAACTATCACCAGGAATCCAATTAGGAAAATAATTAGATATGATCCCATTCCTTTCCATATATCTTCTACCCCTTATTGGGTCCATTTTGCCTTCATTGGTCAACAAAACTCCAGTTACCGTTGCATACTACCTTATTTGTAACTTTCCTCAAATCTCTCATACTGGTAATACTTCCATCATTACTTCTTACGATTACTAAGTATAACAAATTTATCCCGTAATCATCAAATCTATTTTATAACACAATGTCGATTTATATCACATTACTTCTATATGTATCATGTTTGATCATATCATTATCATATAATTTCAAGAAAACTCTTGATTTCCAATCCTCTCAAATTTCTTTAAAGATTCATCTAGCTTACTCCACAAGATCATCGTGGGTGGCATACTCATTATTAGTTCCCTATAACCTGGTAGCGGTTATCTTCCAAAACACACGTATCCTCACTCTAGGTTCTTCTAACATTTCTTAATGCCTTGTGTACTCACCATATGTTATAGATTTCGAATCCATCCTATAAGACGAGTTTTGAACGGATGTTATAGAACAGAATGTAGAGTAGACAGAAAAGATGCACACACAACTGAATATCCAGTAGAACTAGAATCAGCGTGTGGGGGAAATTCTCGAATAGATAGCCTCACATCAGGGGATGAGATAATAATGTGAAAAGGTACAACCGTCGCAATATGAGGTGACATGGCAAATACCGGTGGACGAGCAAGGCGTGACTCAGATGATAGTCTTCCAAATGAAGGCTCCGAATGATCAGACGATCCAGGGATAAAAGAATCTTCCATCACTGCCATCTGTAAATCGCGTCGCTAGATAAGGATGTCGAATTTCATCAAGAATCCCTCTAAAACCTACTATTTAATCGCACTCAACCTCTCGACGTTTTATCTTTCTATTTCTTAACCCTAATCCTAACCCTCTATCCATTTCCCGATAATCTAGGCTTATTTCAGTGACTTATAACCTGTAGCTCTGATACCAACCTGTGACGCCCTCCAAACCCGGGTCAGAATTTTGAGGCTCACAACACATACCATAATAATTAAACCTGTATATAAAGTATTATATGCGTTGACCCTTCTGAACATAACCACGGATCGCAACAGGTTAAAGTATGAAAATAAGCCACAACCTTAACTTTTATTACATCGCACCAAAACCCAACTAGTTCAACTTACATTTGCAAATGGTATTGTTGTTACAATCTAGCATAACCCACCAACACTATAAAGCTTCTGCTAGCTCGATCCAATTTAACCGAAAATCCTAGCTCGCACACTGGACAGGGAATCCTCGTTACCAACACTTTCTTCTTCAACTGTTGAAAACATAAATTTTTTTGCAAGAGTGAGTTTACTAGCTCAGCAAGTAATAATAGCAGCAATTGAGGTTAAACAATTACCAATTGAAATAATTCAGAAGAATCAAGTTTCTGAATAAGCAATTATTAGAATTGGATATTCACTTTTCATTTTAAAAACCAAGGTTAGGCTGCTGATCAGTCACGCACTAACCCCGAGTAAGGCTCCCAGCTTTGCTCTATATACTGGATCCAAGGCACGCATTGGCCTATTATGACCACGAATCTGGTCTGACCACGAATCTGGTCCAAAATTATAAAACCATCCAATTCTAAAACAACTCAATATGATAACCAATGTAAATCAGTAAGCTGAATCATAAACAACATGTATCTTGAAGTATAGAGTGATTCATAACACCATGAAGGCATAACAAGGAATTCAAAAAGATTGGCTTTCAATCAAGAAAAGATTCAGAAAGTAGAAGACCAAGGGTTCAAGGGTTCCAAGAATTGGTCTTCTGTTAAACAAGGAATAAGGGTTGGTACGTCAAGCAATTCAATATCAGAAATCAGTATGTGCTAGGTATATATTTTTGGAGAAGTATCGTATGTGTTTGGATAGTACCTGAGAATTCAAAAATCAATTGTTTATGAAGAACAATGCTTATGGCTCAAGATCAAGAAGAATCAGGGTTCAAGGTTAAATTAGTTTAAAGCACTTGCAATATAAAACATGAATTATTTTGAATAATAGAAACATGTTATGAAAACAGTTCAAAAATATTTGCAATATATCTTGAAGAGAAGTTCAGAAGTACTTGCCTTATCATCGACGATTTCCACTTTACTTGTATTCATCTAATATTTTTACTTATCAACCACCTTTCTTCTATTTCTATGCCTTCTATTTATCAATCACTTTCCTTCTCTTTCTACGCCTTGATTCTATTTATAGATCACTGGTTTCCTTTTTTATGCCTCGCTGACTCTGCTAGGCATCACAAGTATCTTTCAATTATTCATACACGTAGTATTTCAATCGTCACATAGACGTCATAAGCTTTAATCTACCCTTCGTTTCACCCAAATCCGATTTACGGATTAAAAGTTATGACTAATACAGTCAAACCATAACCACATAGGCATATAACACATTAATTAGTTAGCACGTAGCACATAGCATGCAAGATATTCCATCAAAATAATTTTTCAAAGAAGATTCGCGGTAAAAATGATTTTCCAGGAATTTAATACAAATTTTTGAACATTTTTCGGAATTAAAACGGGACTCCGAATCATTTTATAATTAAATAATAGGGTTCGAACATCCAAATCTGACTTTAAAATAATTTTATAATAATTATCGAGCCTTGAAAATAATTTAAAATAATATTTTAAAGCTCGAAACTATTTTTTGAAATTTTTAAATCAATTTTAAATAATTAAATCTAATTATTAAATAAATTAAAATTAATTAATTAATAATTAATTAAATTAATTAATCAATTAATAATAAATTAATCAATTAATTAAAATAATTAAAAACTAATTAAAATTAATTAATAAAATAATTCAGATTTATTTTTGAATTAAAAAAATAATTTTAAGAATTAAAATCTTGATTTTTAACCTTTTTTTAAAATAATTAAAACAGTTTTCGGAAAATTAAATAATTAAAAATATGATTTCTAACAATAACTAAAACATAAATCCACTTTTTATGATTTTTGGAAATTCCAGGGACCGAAATACAAGACTGTGTAAACCAGGGGGATCAAAATGTAATTTGACCACCCCTCCCCCATCCTCTTCACCTGGCCGGCCGGAACTCCATTGCCGCCACCATAGAGCTTTTCCGGCGGCTCCAATCGTGCCCATAAACGTGATTAACTTACGAGGGATGTTCTACATACATGCAGGAATTGTTTGATGGCATCGAAACATTAAAAAACATCACGAATCAGCCGGAAGAACGGACGGAAAAATCCGCCGCCGCCCGACCTTCTTTTCCGATGAGAGCCTTCCGGCTATCGTTTGTGCATCACACATATGCCAATCGATTTATTTTGTTACGATCTATCTATTGGTGCAAACAATTCAGTCTAATAACCCATGGGTTAAAAACGCCCAAATTTTATTCAAGAACAATCAAGAACATTCAAACCCTAATTTTCGAATTCGAGAATCAAACTCAATTTTCTATATGTTATTGAACTCCAAATTAATCATATAATATACCAAAATGACCAGAAAGAATTAATCTACACGATTATGCCATCAAATTATATCAAAAACATCAAGAACAAAAATTCATATTTTAATCAATAATTAATTCGAAATAAAATAATTAAACCATAAAAATACCTTGATTTCTGGGTAAAAACAGCCGGTTGATTCAGAAATAAGATTTCGAGAGCTTCATTTTGATATGCTGCACGCCCGAATCAGAATTCGATAACGCTTTCGTTTGTGCGTTTGATTTTCAAGAACGCGGTTTTAATTCGACATTTTCTCTGTATTTTACGGGGTTTTACTGATTGATTGTGATTATACGAATAAAATGAAATAATAAAAGGGCTATATATATTTTTGGAATATTGGCTCGTTTTTTATCGTCTTGGATCGTTAAATTAGTTACTTAGCCGCTAAGTAACTGCAAAAACGATCCGATTCGATACCCGCATTGGATAATTATCCAAACTGGGACTCTTATAAAACACTATATATTAAAATAACGTAATAATATCCCGTCTTTCGTAAATACGGGTTTTGTTGGTTCACCGAAACGATTATTGTATCAAAAATCTTGCGCCGAGCCGCGCATAGGTCAAACCGTAATCCGGATCGAAAAAGTCAAAACACGGAAAATGTCCGGAATTACCAGATTAGGTTAGGAAGGAGTTTTCGGAAGAGTTTCGGGTTATAAAAACGTAAAAACGGATGAAGTCGGACGATTCCCGGCTTTATAAAATAATTTTGTAATTATTCAGAAAATAATTAATAAATTCATAAATCAATATAAAATTATTTAACATCCCAAAAATTACCAGAAAAATACCGTAATTATCTATATTTTATTCTGGTCATAATAAAATTAGCGAACTTATATTGTATCACATATAAGCATTCACATATTTACACCAATCATCAGGTAATTCACCAAAAATCACATAATAATCATATAAATTTTATTTATTGATAAAAATAATTACACACGATATCCCAGATGTTACAATAGCATTGTCTTTGGCTTGAGCTGGAAGGGCTTCAATGATAATTGGTTCTTGTGAGATCAGAGATTCCTGATCCCCATCCCCAGCTTCTTCAGTTTCTTCTGATATAGCCTTAGCAAAATACCTCCTTGCCTTCATTTTCTTCAATCTCCTTGCCAATGAAGGAGTTGCTTCAGCAGCATTAGAATTTACAGATTTCCTTTTCAAAGTATCAAAACTTTGAGCTGCTTTCTCTTTCTGAGAAGTAACATTCTCAGCTTCAACTATCACAGGTTCAGTTGCATGAACTCGTGCTTCAAATATTTCCTCTTCACTCTCAGACTCATCTCTTAGAATCATCTTTCTTCTCTTTTATGGAGGTTGAGGAACAGACTTTGCCCTCTTAGAAAGTTTAGAAGATGAAGGTCTGGTTGTGTGTGCTGATGGTTGAGAAGTCTGAGGTGTTTGTGTAGAGGTGGTAGGTGCTGATGGTTGAGGTTCTGATGGTTGGACATCAGGATATAGTGCAGTTTATTTAACTGGATCATAGATTATTAAGGCTTGTTTAACAGATAAAGGAACTCGGAGGGGTCTTAACACAACCTTCTTATTATCAGTAGATAATAAGTCATTAAAAGCTCTTTTAGCTAGTCTGAATGATGGAATTAATTCAGTAGCTGATTGAGGCTTATCATCACAACAAAAACTATATATAAGCTGACAGAATCTAGCAAAATAAACAGTATTTCTATCTTCTGTCATCCTATCCCCAATGAAACCTAAGACAACACTTGCATAATCAAAATCAGTTTGATTGATGAGAGCATACCCGATTTATTGACTGAATATGGGGATTGCATCAAAGTTGGAACATTTGTTTGCAAAAGCCTTGGTAATAAAGTCAAAGAAGAAACTCCATTCCCTCCTTATGTAAGGTCTCTTCAATTGACCCAGCTTTGCCAATGCCTTTTCATACCCCAGACTGGCCATCCTATTTCGAAGAACTGGCTCCTCAACAGTAGAGTAAACGCAGTTCTCAGGCAACTGCAGTGCTTATCGAACCGTGGCCAATGTCATGACATGCTCGTCCTTCCCTGATGAAAAGATAATACTTGGGGACCCTTGAGCACCACCATCATTATATACTCCACTTCTCCAAAACTCCAGCACTTAAGTTCCACAGACTGCATAAGGTTGGGTCAGAGCGTACCCAATATCAGAATTAGTGAGAAAATCCTGAATGAAGTGAATTCCGATGGAGCTTCAGCCTTTCTAAGAATGGCGGAGTAGTTGTTAGGAACAAACTTAGCTCCATTGAAAATTACGTGTTTTGGTGCCGTCTCTGTAAGAAATTAAGTGAGAAAGAGAGTTTTTGCAAAGTGTTTGTTAAAAGTCCTGAAAGAAAATGCTTCAGAGAATATTAGAGAGAGAGAGAATAAGAGAGCTGAAAAATAGAAAAGTAAGTAAATGATTATAAAATCTGTTAACTCCCATATATATATACTCTCTCCACTCAACAGTTATGTTTTTGAAGCATAATATACACTTTACACCTGGCATCGTGTGAATAGTCAATAAACGGCTAGAGAGGAGTTAATGGGCACGTAAAATAAGCAATAATTACCGTGTACATGCAGGTTTTCAGGACATACATGTTAACCACTAACCCATAATAATTATGACTATTTTTATGTCACCCAAATTTATTCTGATTTAAATATGACTGTTTCAGATTTTACCACAAATAAGTCAAGTAAAGAAAAATGCCACGTAAGCATCAAAGATTCCATCAGGATTTAATATCAGAACTTAACTTATATCAGATTTTAACAGTCATCAGAACATGGCTTCTGTACTCAAAAAGTGAATATCTTTTTCTGTGATTCTTCATACAAATACTGACCTGTTTTCTTCAGAGTTTAATCATCAGAACTTCCATCAGAATTTGTCCTCAAAAATTATGCAAATGACACTTAACTGTTTGTCAAAAACAACTTAATCACCACAGTAATTTTCATCATTCATATGGAGTGAAAGTGTGTGCATTCAGCAAAATATCAGATAAAGATTAAAGTCTGATCAACTTCAGTACATCTTAGAAATAAGGCATAACTAAGAAAAATGCTTAAAATCTGTCATCAGTCATGATGTCTACTATAGAACAAATTATGCATGAGTCAACCTCAATTGTTTGTTCTCATTTTATGCATCTTTTGAAATTCATTTTTACAGTGGCTTCTCAGTGTAAGTGAGTCACGACTGCTTATTAGAATTTATGCTGTAATCAGAGTATTTCTCTAGTAATCATAGAGTGTGAAAAGTCACCAAGAAAATTTTTTGCTTTTCTAATTCATATTAATTAATACCAGCAATGCACTTGGGTCTTCCCTTCCACATTTTTACTCTAGATCTCAAAGGAGTATCTGACTTTTATTCTTTTCTTTTCTTTTCTTTTCTTTTGATAAGTGAGGCTTATCAGCACTTAGTTCATTCTTAAGATTTACTGACAATAGAATTTGACAGATAAGAAACAAAAATCTAGTTTGTGACTTAGTAATAAGATACATAAAGTAAACTTGACTAAGCTCAATATCAGAATCTGCTTGTGTTAATGAGTTTCCACATAAACAACTAATTCAAACATGGGATTTCTAGTATGTTAAAGACTACTAGGTCAGCATCTAGCACAGTTATCCTCATTGGATTGAATAGCCACAGAACATTCAAAACACTTATCAGAGTATATAAATCCACATCAGATAACAATCAGCATTTAATGAATTGTCCATTTAAGCACAGATTACATATAGATAATACACTCTGTAAACATTGATCATAAAGTCTGATGCATGAGAACAAAAACTAAGCAGATTTAGAGAAAGAACCTGAAACTATTCCAAGTTCATTTACCAATCTTATAAAAGTAGCTTCACATAGTGGTTTTGTGAAGATATCTGCTAGCTGTTGATCTGTTGGAACAAAATGCAATTCCACTGTACCTTCATCCACATGTTCCCATATGAAATGGTACCTAATGCTGATGTGCTTTGTCATTGAGTGTTGAACTGGATTACCTGTCATAGCAATAGCACTTTGATTATCACAGTAAATAGGTATTTTAGAAAATTCTAACCCATAGTCCAGTAACTGATTCTTCATCCAAAGAATCTGTGCACAACAGCTTCCTGCAGCAATATATTCTGCTTCTGCAGTTGATGTGGAAATTCACTTTTGTTTTTTACTAAACCAAGAAACTAATCTGCCTCCAAGAAATTGGCAGCTTCCACTAGTGCTTTTCCTGTCTATTTTGCATCCTGCAAAATCTGCATCTGAGTAACCAATTAGCTTAAAATCTGATTCCCTAGGATACCACAGTCCTAGATCAGCTGTACCCTTAGGGTACTTGAAAATTCATTTCACAGCTAATAAGTGAGGTTCTCTTGGATCAGCCTGAAATCTTGCACAAAGACAGGTAGCATACATGATATCAGATCTACTTGCAGTTAGATAGAGTAAGGAGCCAATCATACCTCTGTAGTTAGTAATATCTACTGATTTACCAGTATCCTTATCTAACTTGGTTGCAATGGCCATGGGAGTGGATGCAGTTGAATAATCTTGCATTCCAAATTTCTTCAGTAAATATCTGGTATACTTGGATTGACAGATAAAAGTGCCTTCTGCAGTTTGCTTGATTTGAAGGCCCAGAAAATAGCTGAGTTCTCCCATCATACTTATTTGATATCTTGACTGCATTAGCTTTGCAAACTTCTCACACAGTTTGGAATTAGTAGAGCCAAATATGATATCATCAACATATATCTGTACCAAAAGTAAGTCCTTTCCATGGTTGAGGTAGGATAAAGTCTTGTCAATTATGCCTCTGTGAAATTCACTTTCCGGAAGGAATTGAGATAAAGTCTCATACCATGCTCTTGGAGCTTTCTTATGGCCATAAAGTGCTTTGTCAAGCCTGTAGACATGATTGGGAAATTTAGGATCTACAAAGCCTGGATGTTGTTCAACATATACCTCTTCATCAAATTCTCCATTGAGAAAAGCACTTTTTACATCCATTTGAAAGACTTTAAACTTCTTGTGAGCAGCATAAGCCAAAAAGATCCTTATGGATTCTAATCTAGCAACTGGTGCAAATGTTTCATTATAATCAATACCATCCTGTAGAGAGTAGCCTTTAGCAACCAGTCTTGCTTTATTCCTTGTAATTATGCCATCACTGTCAGTTTTGTTTCTGAACACCCATTTTGTACCAACAACTGATCTGTTCTTTGGTCTTGGCACTAGGGTCCAAACTTTATTTCTTTCAAATTCATTTAACTCTTCCTGCATTGCTTGCACCCAATTAGCATCTTGAAGAGCTTCTTCCACTTTCTTTGGTTCAGTCTGAGATAGAAAAGAATGATAAAGACATTCATTTGAAGTTGTAGTTGTAGTTCTAGTTCTGACACCTGCTTCAGGATCTCCAATGATTAGATCAGGTGTATATGCTTTAGTCCACTTCCTTGCAGATGGAAATTGATCTCTAGAACCAGATCCTCCCCCATGATCCATGCTGTCTCCATCGGCATTTTCTGATGCTCCCCCTGTAGTTATGCTCTCTGGACTTCAGAAATTGAATTTGATTTTTCAGGAGGTGAAGAATCAGAGCTTCCAGAATTATCAGAATTTGGCTCATCAGAACTAGATGAATCAGAACTTGAAGAGCCAATGACAGGTTCTGATGCTTCTCGAGAGTCTTGAGATGTGGTAGGTTCTTCAGCTTGCTCCCCCTGGACAGGTGCATTTTCCTTTGGAGTTATTACCACATTTTCAACGACATTAGAACTTAATCCATCAGAACTTACAGGATCAGGATTTAAGTCATCAGAATTTCCAGAATCAGAATTTAAATCTTCATTCTCAATCTCAGCTGATCATGGTCATCGAAATCTTCATGTCCATTAATCTTCTTATCATCAAAAGATACTTTGATAGATTCCATGACAACTGTTGTTCTCAAATTGTAGACCCCGAAGGCTTTTGTGGAAAGTGGATATCCAACAAAAATTCTTTCATCAGCTTTTAGATCAAATTTTGACAGCTGTTCAAGATGAGTCTTAAGAACAAAATACTTGCAACCAAATACATGAAAGTATTTCAGATTTGGCTTCTTCTTCTTCACCATCGCATATGGTGTTTTACCATGCTTGTTCATAAGTGTAGCATTTTGTGTAAAACAAGCAGTCTACATAGCTTCAGCCCAAAAATAGGTTGGTAGCTTTGCTTCATCAAGCATCATTCGTGCAGCTTCAATAAGAGTCATGTTCTTTCTTTATATAACTCCATTTTGCTGTGGAGTTCCAGGTGAAGAAAATTCCTGTTTGATTCTATGATCTTTGCATTGCTCTTCCATGATTGAATTCTTGAACTCAGCGCCATTATCACTCCGTATGATTTTAACAGAATCTTTGATCAATTTATCCAGCTTTCTGACATGATCAGTTAGGGTAGATGCAGTTTCAGTCTTCTTGTGCAAGAAGTACACCCAAGTGTACCTTGTGAACTCATCCACTATAACCATAACATATTTCTTCTTTGCGATTGACATGGCATTGACTGGACCAAATAGATCAACATGCAGTAGGTGATAAGGCTCAAGAATTGATGACTCAGTTTTACTCTTGAAAGAAGATTTTCTTTTTTTTGCCTTCTGACATGAATCAAAAAGGCCATTAGGAGCAAATACTGTTTTTGGCAGTCCTCTCACAAGATCTTTCTTTACAAGCTCATTTATATTGTTCAAATTTAAATGAGAGAGTTTCTTGTGCCAATTTCAGCTTTCTTCAATTGATGCTCTACTCAACAGACAGATTGCAGAACCATCAGTACTTGTTGAAAGTCTGGCTTCATAAATGTTACCATGCCTGTATCCTTTCATAACCACTTTTCCTGTTGAATTATTTATAACTTCACAGTGTTCTTCAAAGAAATCCACATGATAACCTCTATCATAGATTTGACTTATACTCAACAGATTGTGTTTAAGTCCTGAGACAAGAGCTACTTTTTCAATGATGACATTCCCAAGATTGATCTTGCCATATCCCAGAGTTTTTCCAATGTTGCCATCTCCATAAGAAACTTCTGGGCCAGCTTTCTCCACAAAATCTGATAGCATGACTTTATTTCCAGTCATATGTCCTGAACATCCACTGTCCAGAACTAAGATGTTCTTCCTGTTACCCTGCAATCACAAAGACCACTAATGGTTAGTTTTAAGGACCCATACTTGCTTGGATCCTTTGGCCTTTTTAAGTTTGTTAACATTTGCAGCGGATTTAACATCAGAGTTTATGCTAACAATTTTCTTGTCAGTATTAACAGTATCAGACTTTGCATTATACTTTACACTAGAAGGAATTAAAGCAACTTTCTTCAAAGAAGGTTTTATCTGATAATAATCATAGTACAAACTATGATATTCCTTACAAGTATAACTGGAATGACATATACTACCACAATGAAAACAAGGATTTTGTTGCTTAAATCTAACAGACTGACTCTTAACTCCTGACTTAATAGGTAAGGAGTTTATATTCTTATTCTTCATGCAAAAAGAAGCCAGATGGTTAGAGTTTCCGCAGTTATAGCATTTCTTTCTAGGAGCATTAGGAACAGGCATATAATTGTTATTTTTATTCACACCTTCCTTTCCATTCCTATTTTTCCTTGCTACATTTACCTTGTTTACACTGGTAATCTCTTACAGCTTATGTTTAAGCTGCTTCTTCGTCATTAAGCCTATGTAAACTTAAGTTGGTTTATCCTGTTCTAATTTGTCAGAAGTTGACTCTGCTATCACTTCTGTCTCAATATCTTTCATCTTTTCAGAATCAGACTTTACAATTTTAGCTACAAATTTAACATGATTTACCTTTAGCTTAGTAGTCTGTTTAACAATAATTGGCTTAACTTGTTCAGTTCCTTTTTCACTTTTCTTAGCTCCATAACCTAAGCCTTCTTTCCAGTTTCCACTACTTAGTATATCCCGAGTTGCTCTTCCAGAGTTAGTCCAAGTCCTGATAATCTCTCTCTCCTTTTCTAACTCAGTTTTTAGAGATTTATTCATTTTTAGCACTTCATCTCTAACATAGAAAGCATCATCTCTATCCTTCTGAGTTTGATGGAACATAACTAACTCTTTTTCTAAATAATCATTCCTCTTTCTAAAAGCAAGATTTTCAGAAGTTAATCTTTCACATGTTAAAGTTTGATCTCTATAGCTAATAAACATGGTTTTAAGATATAATCTCAACTTAGTAATATCATCAGTATGAAAGGCATAAGTTGTTTGAGGTACCTTTAACTCAGCAGCATCAGAACTGCTATCAGCATTTGCCATCAAGGCATAGTTCTCCTCATCTTCAGAATCTGAGGTGTTTGTCCAACTTTTCTTCTTTATGACAAGAGCCTTGCCTTTATCACTCTTTCCTTTCTTGCAGTTAGGAGATATGTGGCCTTTCTCACCACAGTTGTAGCATTTGACATTTGAGTAATCTCCTCTGTCAGACTTTCCTCACTTGCCTTCAGATTTTCTAAAGCCCTTCTTATCAGAACTTCTACCTTTCCTGGAAAACTTCTTTCATCTTCTGAATTTCCTGTAGGCTATCTTTGTGATACCCCTCACCATAAGAGCACACAGCTTCGTCATCTCTTCATCAGCATCTACTTCAGGTAGACTTTCAGTTTCTGAATCATCATCATCAGAACTTGATGATTCTGAATTAGACTTTATGATGAGAGCCTTTCTTTTTCCTTTCTTTGAGACAGCCACTTTGGGGGATTCCTCCTCAGCATTAAGAGCAACTGTTCTTGACTTTCTCCCATGTCTCTTACTTATTTGATCCATCTCAAGTTCATAAGTCTTGAGCATTCCATAAATTTCATCAGGAGTTGTTTCATCAAGAGCATAGTTATCTCTTATAATAGTAGCTTTCAAATCCCAACTTTCAGGAAGAGCTAAAAGGAATTTTAGGTTTGAATCTTCAATGTCATATTCCTTGTCCACCAGTGACAGATCATTCAAGAGTTTGACAAATCTTTCATATAAGTCAGTTAATGACTCATCACTTTTTGAGTCAAAGTGCTCATACTCTTGAGTGAGTATAGTCCTCCTGTTTTTATTGATTGCATCAGTTTCCTGACACCTTGTCTCCAAAGCATCCCATATCTCCTTTGCAGTCTTGCATTGAATTACCCTATTTGACATGACATTATCAATGGCACTATACATTGAATTACCTTTGCATCCTTGGCAATAGATGTGATATCTTCAGCTGTGTATTCACTTTTCTCCTTTGGCATGGTCTTTGCTGGCTGATCTGCAACTACAACAGAGAGCTTGGTTGGCTTATGTGGTCCTTCATAAATTCTGTCAAGGTATTCTTGATCTGTAGCTTCCAGAAACATAGCCATCTTCACTTTCCATATGGGATACTCAGAAGGTCTCAACATGGGAACCCTGATAGTCTCATATTGACTATGGGTTTGAGTCTTTGGAGTTTCTTCAGTTTTGGCGGGCTTGGTTGGATTTTCTGCTTCTTCAAACATGATTCTTTTGGATCTTTACTGTATGTGTGTTAATAGATGAGCTCTGATACCACTTGTTAGGTCACACAATACTGTAGAAGGGGGTTGAATACAGTGTAGATTACAATCAAATCGATTTAAAACACAAGTAACAGAAAATAGATGTATTCGATATAATAAACTCTGTTACAATGGAACTGTTCTCTCTCAGTGATGAACAAATATCACGAGAGCTGCTAGGTTAAAATATTTGATCTTCTCGATGATCGTAACTCTTATAGAGTAAACCTATGTCTGTGTTTATATAGACACACAGTTACAAGATAACTTCTAGTTGATATGGAATATAATTCTATCTCCTAAAATATATCAACCAAATATCTTATATAATTCTTCTAGTCCTCTAACTCTTACCATGCATATCTTCTTCTTGTATTAGTCTCGATCTTCTTTCCTGTGAATTAGCTTCCTTCCTTAACTGTTAGTCCTCCAATACTTAAGTTCTGATATCCATCTTATGATATTATCTTCTGATAGTCTAAGTCCTGATATCCTTAAGTCCTGACTTCCAGTAAGTCCTGATTCCAGTAAGTACTGATATTTCCTGTTAGTTAAGATCTGAAAACTAAATATGAAACATATATAGACATTACATCTCAAATATATCCAACACTTTCTAAGGATGAAGCTCCATCAGAACTTCACTTCATCCAAGATTTTCTATCTCGAAGTGAGATTGGGTTTGCTTTGACCCAACCAGAAGCACTCTCAGGAACTCAAGTGTTGGAGTTTTGGAGGAGTGGTGTTTATGATGATGGTGGTGCACATGGGTCCCCATGTATTATCTTTACAACAGGGGAGGATGAACATGAGGTGACTTTGGCTACTATTCGACAAGCTTTACATCTTCCAGAAAACTGTGTTTACAGTTTACAAGTTGGGGAACCAGCTCTTCAACATATGATGGCCAATCTGGGTTATGAAAAGTCTTTGGCAAAGCCGGGACAATTGAAGAGACCTTACATCAGGAGGGAATGAAGTTTCTTTTTTGACTGTATTACTAAAGCTTTTGCCCACAAGTGCTCCGATTTTGATGCAATCCCAATCACGAGTCAGCAAATCGGGTATGCTCTCATTAATCAAACTCATTTTGATTATGCTAGTGCTGTGCTAGGATTTATTGGGGATAGGATGCAAGAGGATAGAAATACTGTATATTTTGCTAGATTTTGCCAAGTTATTTACAGCTTCTTTAGTTCTGATAAGGCCCAACTAGCTAGTGAGTTGATTGAACCCTTTAAACTTGCTAAAAGGGCTTTCAGTGACTTAATATCTACTGATAATAAGAAGGCTGTACTAAGACCCCTCCAAATTCCACAGTCAGTAAAACAGGTCTTAGTAAACTCTGACCCTCTCACTTACAGTGCTATATATCCTGATGTGTAACCATCCCAACCTCCATCAACACCTACAACCAATCCACCACCTACCACCTCTCAACCTCAACCAACTCAACCAATCATCTAAACATATTTCCAGCCAGCTCAATCATCTCAACCTCAACCATCAGTACCTACCATCAAAACTTCATCCTCCAGGCCTAAAAGAGCAAAATTTGTACCTAAATCTCCACCAAGGAGAAGAAGGATGATTCTTAGGGATGAATCTGATGATGAAGAGGAGCAAGTCCAGGTTCAAGCATCACAACCTGTGACAGTAGAAGCTGAAAAGGCAACTTCTCAGAATGAAACTGAAGCTGAAAATTTTGATATTTTGAAGAGAAAGACAACCTCAAGTTCTGATGCTACTCAAGCAACTCCTACACCATCCAGGAGATCAAAGAAACAGAGAGTAGGAAGGCATTTGGAACAACCTCACTCTGAGGATACTGAAGAAGCT
This sequence comes from Apium graveolens, assembly GCF_009905375.1. NCBI lineage: Eukaryota > Viridiplantae > Streptophyta > Magnoliopsida > Apiales > Apiaceae > Apium > Apium graveolens. Next base: position 186,498,188 of record NC_133651.1, read on the forward strand.
GAGGAAGGGAATCAGGAATCTATGATCTCACAAGAACCAGTTATAATTGAAGCCCTTCCAGAACCTAAAGACATTGTTCCAGATACAGTGCTTACACCTCCTGTCTCTCCAATCAAAGCTACAGATAATGTTGAAGAATAAGACACAAGTTCTGATATAGATATTCACAATCCGAATATACCTTCTGTTCTCTATCTGGAAGCTCCTACTGTAGCTCAGCCAACTATTGCTACTTCTCCTATCTTACAGGCTGAGATACCCATAACTCCAATTCTGGAGATAAATTCTGATGCTCAAAATTTAGATGAAGTTACTGCAGAATCACCTTCAGTGACACATACTTTAGTACTGTCAGAAGATGATGAGTTTTCTGCAAGTTCTGGAGAGTCAGCTCCAGTTAATACTCCAGCTCCCATTCTTGGAAAGGAGGCACTGATTGAAAAAATTGTTGAACAAGCTGCTCCTGTTCCTTGGGAAGACACTCATAGAGGAGTTGAGTGGACAAAGAAGTGGAATGAATCTGATTTCATTCCAAGCTCCAAAGTTCTGTCAGATCATTTTGGTAAGGCTGATGAGCTGATGACAAATTCTGATTTAAAGTACCAACTTAAAGTCACAGCTCTAAGTACTAAAAATCTTCAAGGTCTGCACTCTACAACTCATGCCAAGGTTGATAAACTTCTGGAATCAGCTGAAAAGCTAGATATGACTCTCAAATTGGACAAGTCAAGAATTATCAGACTTATACAGGAGAAAGTTGAAGCAATTGAGAAGGTTCAAGAAAAGCAACATGCCCAAATTACTGAGGTCCTAAAGAATCAAGCCTCTCAACAAACTCAACTAAATGAAATTCAATCTTCAGTAGAACTTCTTCTCTCTCTCCTATTACCAGATGATGCCAAAAAGGGGGAGAAGGTAGTTAAGTCCAAATACTCTAATACTCAAGTACTGAAGAAAAAGGATGACAAAGGTGATGACCAGGGAAACCCAAGCAAGGGTCAAGGTCAAGGGCAAAGCAGTAAAACAACAAAGTTTCTTCAAGGAAACTAATTACTGATATTAGCAAAACTTCTACTTCTACTTAAAAGAAGACAAATTATGATACTGTAAATGATCAAGTTCTGATAGCAAGTTCTGATAATCAAAATCTGATATCAAGTTCTGATGTTTTGATTCAAGGAGGAAGTAAAGACTCTCAAAAGTTTTTGCAAACTCTGAAGCTCAAGGGAAAGTAGACTACTGTCTATTACAAAGACCCTAAAATTCAGACACTTGATGAAAAGATTGCTAGAAGACTATTTCTCAAGCATAATCCTGGAATGGATTTAGAGAATCTCAAGGAGGAAAAAGCTAGATTTGCAGCTGGGAAGACAAATCTAAACTCTAAAGCTTTTGATGCTAAAAACCCTCCAAGGCCTAAAATTAAAGGCATTGTAATCAAGGAAAAGTCAAATTCTGAGGATTCAAAGCCCAAGACAAGATCACAAGTTGAGATTGATCCCAAAGATAAAGGGAAAAGAAAAGTTGATGAACCAACAAAGCCACAAGAGATGAAGATTCCTCAAATCCTGATGAAACCAGTGTGCAAAATGGTTCAAGTTTATGATGACACAGCTGCAGAAGATGAAGATGTTCAAACTCTGAAAAGAAGGAAGATAACTGAATAATCCAAGACAACAACTGACATAGCTCAAGTTGTTCAGAGTGAAGAACATCATGGTACTAAAGAAACAACAAATTATGATCAAGTCATCAAAAAATCAACCTCTGACAGTGCTCAAGTTGATTTAGACAAGATGAAAGTTGCTGATAAGAAGAAACTCCAATGGAAGAATATCAAACCATCAGATCCAAAAAAAATCCAATTGTTATCAGAATTCATGACTGTTGGATTGAAAGCCAGAGAAGCAAGAGACAGAGCTGGACTAGGTTTTGATAAAGCCAAAATCAAGACAGGAGTTGAAGTGCTTATAAGAGATCCATTCTTATTGACTGACAAACCTCTTGAAGAAGTTACACAGACACACCTTGATAAGGTTATATATGTTCAAGTGGTACTGGATGCTCATGATAAGCATAATGTCAAAGAAAATCTGATTCTATTTCTTGAAGATGGAAGAACATATCAAATGTCAGAATCAGATGTGCTGAACAAATCTCTAAAAGAACTTCAATTCTTTCATTAACTTTTAGAGATAAAGTCTGAGATTACCAGGAGATGGTCAAATTTCATTATAAAGACCATAAGAGATAAATCAAGAATTTCTGGTTCAAGGGTTACAAAATTCATCCCAAACATAGTTGAAGATGATGGAAGTGAAATTCCAATGAAGAAGGATTCTGCTAAACTTGAAGTGATTCTGAAAGAGAAATGTATGTGCTACAATAAAGACTCTTCTCATCCAAGGTGATCAGACTTGTTGATGGTTTAGAAAGAAATCACATCTCAGCACTTAGGACTGCAATCTACCAGATTGGAAGTCAGAATGAAGAATTGAAGCAAGTCAAAGCTACACTATCTCAAGTCCTGAGGAATAAAGAAGAAAAGCTGATATCAAACTTTGTCAAGAATCACTTTGGATTCAGATTGACTCAGTGAGATTGGTAAAAGCTACAAGGACTGTAAGTCGTAGTTAGTTGTCTTATTAAACTCTCATTGCATTTGAACTTAAAATGTTTTTGACATCATCAAATCTATTAACTTGTATATTTTGTATAATTTACAAGTTGGGGGAGATTGTTAGATATATTTGGGATGTCATGTCTAATCTGATTTGTGTTTAGTTTTCAGAACTTAACAACAGGACAAATCAGAACTTAATAAAGTCAGAACATAATATCAGAACTTAAGGCGTCAGAAGATATATATCAGGACTTAAGTGCGGGAAGACTTCAGATAAGGAATGCAGCTGATTTACAGGAGAAGATCTAGACTAAAGCAAAAGAAGATATGCATGAAGAGTTAGAGGACTAGAAGACTTGTAGAAGATATTTGATTGATATATTTTATGAGACAGAATTATATTCCATATCAATTAGAATATATCTTGTAACTGTGTACTATATAAACACAACTTAGGGTTTACACTATAGGTGTTATCATTATCGAGAAGATATATACATTGTAACCTAGCAGCTCTTAGTGATATTGTTCATCACTGAGAGAGAACAACAGTTCTATTGCAACATAGTTTATTTGAATATACTTGATCTTTGTTACATACTTGTGTTGAAATCGATTTGATTATATAAACACTATATTCAACCCCCTTCTATAGTGTTGTGTGACCTAACAAAATCATATACACAAATTCTCTTCTTGTGTAAAGTCTACTCTTTGAGCGTTCTAAAAGAAGTGAAATAACCTTGTGTAGCAGATGGAATTACTTGTTGAGCATAAAGATGATTGCAAGCCAATAAATGGTGAACATTTTTGAGCAAAGAAGAATTATTATGCCAATAACGCGGTTATCACGATGACATTAAATTAGAAGCGGAAATCTGTATACGTGATACGTTTCAAGTCTAAGATTTTGGGCATGAATTGGGGTAGTTAGCAAACCGTATGAGGTAAATTAACCATAGAAATAAGAAAGTAAGGTTACGTACACTAGACGAGGAAAACGATTGATGGGACAACAGGAGTAGATGAAGGAATTCTTAATAATAACCAGATAATCGACTAATACATTATGAAGATGAAGCATACCTCAATCAAGTGGGAGACTGTGGCGCCCTCCAAACCCGGGTCAGAAGTTTGGGGTCCACAACACATACACAATATATAAACCTGTATATGAAATATTCTTTGCAATGACCCTGCTTTACATAACCACGGATCGCAACAGGTTAAAGTAGGAAAACAAGCCACAACCTTAACTTTTATTACAACGTACCAAATCCCAACTAATTTTAACTTACAACTGATAATGAAATCATTCTTACAATCTTACTATCCCACTACCATAGTAAGCTCATGCTAGCTTGATCCAACTCAAACTGGATTCCTAGCTCGCACTTTGGACTGAGGAACTTCACTATCATCCATATCCTTTTTAACTATAGAATACATAAAAGAATCGCAAGAGTGAGCTAACTAGCTCAGCAAGTCATAATAGTGAAAACTGAGGTTAAACAATGTTCAAATGGAATGATTCAGAAGAATCAAGTTTATTGTTAAACAATCATTAGAATTGGATATTCATTTTAAGTTTTAAAACCAAGGTTAGGTTGCTGATCAGTCACGCACTAACCCCGAGCAAAGCACACAGCTCTGCTCTACGAACTGGATCCAAGGAACACATTGGCCTAATTCGACCACGAATCTGGCCTGACCACGAATCTGGTCCACATAAGAAAACTATCAAATTCTAAAACAGTTCAGTATAATAAACAATATACTTCAATAAAATAAGATCATAATCAATGATGATTAAACACTTGAATAAAAATGTAATGAAATTTATGGGTATCACAAGGGTATATCAGGGTATGTATGAGAAACGGTTTTCAGCCTGTAAAAGGATCAGGTGTTAAACAAATAATGATTTTTCAAGGTATAGTTCTTTGATGTTATAAAGAATGGTTGGGGTATAAAAATTTCTGTGTTTTCAAACAATTCTCTTCCAGTGTTTTGTGGTTGGTAGTTATACATTTGGGGAGTAGTATCATATTTGTGTGGTTGGGTATTTGAAAATCAACAAAGGATGGTTTACAAAAAAAAAAGGCTTATGGCTCAAAGTTCAACTGATGTGGCTCAGGTTCAAGGCTGAAGGATTCAAAGTGTTTACAATATAAATCAGAACTATTTTGAATACTTAACAAAATGTTACGAGAAAATTTAGAAATATTTGCATTATATCTCAAAAAAGGTTTAGAAGTACTTGCCTTATAGGGCTTTACAACTATTACTGATCAACTCTGAGCCGACTCTGCCGCTCAGGCTTTAACGTCCAACCACTAGATCATATTAGATTCGACTTCGACACTCAGGTTTTCCTGTTGAAACTCTACTGAGCTCATCGACTGACTACTAGGTCATCTTTAGTCCAATGTCCACTTTCGGTTTCCCGACTAGAACCTACAGGGGCGAAATACTCTATGTTAGACACTCAGTTATGCTTGACATATCCTTCCTACCTAAACGATAACAATCCCAACTCGTACTCATATACATTACTATAGTAAACGTAACATACAGGATTCATATACTCAAATCTCGCTTCAATGTTCATTTTCGGAAAACACATATACTCATCCTTGTATGAAATTAGGGTTATTGGTTTTGGTAAAATGTTTCATCACAACATACAATCAGGTTTCGCATAAAACATAAGTATATATTTACTTATACTCGTTCGACGTCGCGATAATTACCGAACATGCTCCCATATTTCCGTAGTTTGATTTCCTGGAAATCGGGCAGCACTTCCTTTATTTATCGGCTAACCCGTCGAAGCAATCCGACGTCAATTACCACAATCAACCAATCCAAATAATTCATTTAACAACAATCATATTCCATTTCACAAGTTCCAACCAAAATAAATTACGTAACCAAAATTTTGATACAATCTGTATATATCCGCTAAGTACATTTCATTTTGAAAATAGCTTTACGAATTAAATTAATCTTTTAAGATTTAGGACTCCGAATTAATTCATCACAGTCCACCGTCGACTCGGCAAAGCTCATCGTCGACGGCGGCTAAATTCGCGGGTATCTGATGATATTTGAATTTCCAACGCGAATTCCGCCGATTATTGAAATCGTTTTTCCCGCACGAATAATTTATTTCATGAAATCAGTCAAAAAAATTCCTGTAAAGAAAATCAAATAAATTACATCAAAAATCAACTACACAATAATCAACCTCAATACTAGAGGCCCAACTACCAGGCCCAATAACGGGCCTCACATCACAGCCCAACAAAGAACAGGGAAGACAGAAATGAAGCACGACCACAAACACGGCCGAAACACGGCCAAACACACGGCCGCGCCGCACACACCAACACACACCAACACACGCACACAACACACACACTTACTCACACACACCATTACACACACAACCCATATATATATACACGAAACTGGACTGAGAGGCACAGAACCAACCGGAAAAAAGGGACGGCCGGAAAACAACGGCGAGCAACCGCAAGAGGCCGAAGAACAGGAGGGAGAAGAAAGAAAACGAGAGATGATTCACGAGAGAAACAGAGAGAGAATCAGAGAAATCGAGAGATGCAAGAGGAGTGAAAAGAGATTGATGTTGAACCGAGGAGAGGAAAATGAAATAAAAGGGGAAAAATTATACACAAGGCACGTATACAACACAATGCCACACCCCTATTTTTGATTAACACGTGTCCTGCCATACTAATCTGTTTCGAAAATTCACGATTTATCGAACCAAGTTGCGGGTGAAACAAACTCGAAAAATTATCAAAATAGTTTTAAAATATCACAAATAATTCAAAGTTATTAAAAATAATTTTTTCATAATTTTAAAGTATTTTTGAAACACAACTCATACCCGCATTTCATAATTAACGAACCGAGCTGCACTTAAAACAAATTCAGAAAATTATAAAAATAGTTTTAAGATATTACAAATATCCCGAAGTTTATTAAAACATGAATTTCGAAATTTTAAAATAATTTTTGAAACACAATTTATACCCGTTTTTAACAAATAAACGAATCAACGCGCGAGTGAAATTAATCTCAAAAATCCCCAAAATAATTTTAAAATTCTCGGAATATTCCAAACTTAAATAAATATGAGTTTCATAATTTTTGAAGAATTCAGGAATTAAATACATATTTTACGAATAATTACAATCAGAAAATCACTCAGGGCTAAATAATTAATGAAATATTGATTGCTAAATTTTATAAAATCCCATAAATAATTATTGTAATTATAAAACCATAAAAATAATTTTAGAGACATTCCAAATATTTATGCAAATAAATTTGCATTAAATCCATTTTTGAAAATGAAAACAATTGAATACGATTCCATAATTAACCACGTGGACAACCCGGTACACTATAAATCACACATCAATAATCAAACAACACATAGCGGTCAAAACCAATACACATATTTTATTTATTTAATAATTTCCACAATTACATATTTAAATAATTCAAAAATTCGCGAGTCGTTATATCCTTCCCCCCTTAAATTATTTCCTCAGAATCTGATCTAACTAAACAAGTGAGGATATTTTTCAAGCATATCTGACTCTAATTCCCAAGTAGACTCTTCTACTCGAGGATTTCAAACGTACTTACTATAGATATACCCTCATTTCCAAGGACTCGCCTTTAACGATCAAGAATTTGGATCGATTACTATATGCAGAATAAACTTGGACAAGAGCCCATTAGCTCCTAATCAATCACTTAATTCAAATCAGATACTTATCGCTTTATCATTGACAGGAAAAACATATTATATGTACACACTGTTGTGACGGTAATGTCAATTCATGAACAACTTTATCTATATTTATCAATACCTCGAATGGTTCTCTAAATTTAGGACTTAACTTGTCCCTTCTACTCAGACTTATCCAATCTCTTTCAAGATGAGACTTTTACTAACACTACTGGGTCTATTTCTATATTCATATTCTCTCTCGATACAAATCCGCCTTCTTTCTTTGTCTACTCCGAGCTGCTTCAATCAATATCACTACGCTCTTTGGTGTACTGAATCAACTTAGAATTTGACAACTTCCTTTCTCCCATTTTATCTCAATAAAGTGGGGACCTACACTTGCGTCCACATAAGTCTTGGTCCTCACTTTCAACTTTAGTTTCCAAACATTTAAACATCTCCTATTCGCTTCTATCCGTTGAGGCTGAAAAGTAGTCTCATACATTCACTTATTATCACCTTTAGGTATTTGAACTCATATTCCATTCTTTCCAAATCATTTACGTCCAATCCGTTCTTTCTGCGCAAGGCATCTATTACCATACGGCTTTATTTAGATAGTTGATAATGGATTAATCAGAATCTTTTGTTAACCTTGGTCAAAATTTCATACTTGAAAACTCAACGTATAGTTGCTTCCCTTCTAGTCTTTGGAAGAAAATCCTTGGGCATTCCACTCAGACTTTCTTATTCTTTGAATAGCTGAGGATATTATCAATAAATACCATTTCCTTATCCGAGTACTCCCTATACACCATGTTCCCTAATTCCTTATACACAACTGATACACTTGTTATTTCACATAATATCACCAGAGCTTGTAATGCTCATAACTCGTTTTAATCATAATCTCTGATATGTTTTCAGGTTGGATCTTAAGTTAATCCTCGAGACATAATGCACTTCTTGAATTAGGTCTCATAAATAATCAACTCTTTATAGGGGTCACTTATTCTTATTCATTGTTTATTAAACTCCCGATAATCAGTATGTAATCTCATAATTTCATCCCTTTTCTCCAACAACATCACGGGTACACTTTATGATTTGCTTTTTGTAAAAACACTCCTTGGTCTACCTTGTCCACTAGGCCTCCGATACTTCGCCTTATTTCCTTGACATATCCAACACCTCCTCATCCATTTTAAAATTTCCCTCTTATACCTGGTTATCACTATTTTTCTTTAAATTTCCGTATATCTTGGTATTTCTTCAATAAATTAAATACTTTATATTGTGAATTCCCTGTAGGATCTCATTTCTTAATTCTTTTACTTGTAGCATCCAAGTGCTGGAAGAAAACTTGAGGATATCGTGATCGTTCTCCTGGGTGCATAAATTTCCTCTTACTAACTGTTAATATCGTGATCCATTATCTTTTCTTGACATCTCTTTATCTTTTCTTAACAATTCTGACTGAAAGGTCATACCACCCATCCTTGTTTCCTTTGGATTGTATATCCACTTCCAACTCCAACTTCTGAAATTCCATAGGTAATTCTTTTCGGTGCAGTTTCTATGTCTATTTTCTCCTTTTTTGCTTGTCGCTTTCCACTACATTTGCTTTTCCTCGTGAATACATACTTCAAACTCTTATGGTCCGTATAGATCTTACATCTTTCTTCATACCTATCATGTTTCCCAATCTTTCAAAGCGAATATTATTATTTATAGTCCCAAATTATGAGTAGGATACTTCTGCTCATAAGGTTTCGGTTGTCTGGATGCATATACAATAACTTGATTGTGCTGCATCAACACACATCCTATTTTCTTATGAGAAGTATCACTATAAACTGCCAAATATCCTTGATATTTTCAAAGTGATAAAGCAGGTGTTGTAACCATTCTTTCATTTAACTCTGTAAAACTTTCTTCACCCTTCTCCACTTCATAAAAACTTCTTGCTTTTCCTGATTAGCTTCGTCAAAGGTATTGCAACTTTCAAGAAATCTTGCACAAATTTTCAATAATAACCATCCCATGGTAAAACTTCTTACTTTTGTTGGTGCTTTTGGTCTTTGTTCATTTATAGTAACTTTAATCCCTGTTGGATCCCCTTTTTGCCTTCTCCTCATTGACTATTTATGCTAAGAATTAGGCTTCCTGCCATCAAAGCTTTCACCTTATAAACTTTGCATACAATTTCTTTCTTCTTCGACTTCCCGGTTATCATTAAATACCTTGCATGGTCCTCCGTTGACTTTAAGTAACACAACTACAGCTTATCCAGATATTCCTTAAAGATTCTGTCCATCAAGTTCAAATATTACTGGTATATCGGTTAATCCAAATGAAAATACGAGAATTTTATAGCAACAATACTTAGTTTTGAAAATTATCCTTGATATGTCCATAGGTTCAATCTCCAATTAATAAAATCCAAAGCTTAAATTATCTTAGAAAATACTCTGCTTCTTTCATCTGATCAAATAAATCATTAGTTCAAGGTAACAGATACTTACTCTTGATAGTAAACTTGTTGAGCTTTCTCTAGTCGACGCATAATCTCATACTTCCATTTTCTTATTAACAATTAGTACCGGTGCACCTTATGGGATACACTAGGTCTAATCGCTTCTTCTTCTAACATCTCTTGCATTTGCTTTGCTAACTTCCTCATTTTAACTGGTGCCATTTTGTGTAAGGCCTTGGTCACTGGCTTCGTCTCAGGTGCTAAGTCAATCGCGAGCTTCATTTCTCTATATGGAGGAAATGTTGGTAACTCCTCTGGAAACATATCTTGAAACTCATTAATTACTATAAAACCTTCAAATTCGATTTACTCCTAACTTCTATTCATAATCACCGTGGTGCTTGCCTCTTGGTCACCGTAACTTCTTAGCTTAAGTCATCGTTAACAAATCCTTTACCTTCCTTCATCTTCTGAACCTCATCGCATTTTCATTTGGCGTTTTCAGAACTATCTTTTCATCATGTTGATCTATCTGGGCATCACGCCTAAATAGTTAGTCCCTTTCTTAGAACAATGTCAACTTCTCCTATCTTAAATAATATCAAATCCTCACAAACTCATTGCCAGAAATCTCAATCCCATCATTGGTACTCACTTATTTAACAATTACACGCTTTTAACTTGCTAGTCCATTAATCATAATCTTATCAATTCAATAGGGTAATCCATTTTATCAACAAAACCTTGGGAGCTAAACAATCAAGTTGCTCCCACATCTTTCAATACTTTAACGCATAAGGTATCCACAATAATCATTCACGTCACCACATCCGTATTCTTAATAACATATTTCACAGATAAATCATAAACTCTCGTTCTTGAAGATGTATTCCTTATTGAAGTATATTTCCTTGACTCTTAGTGCATCCTTGATTGGGGCTAGTGATTTTCAATCCTCGCCATATGCCCTTGTTTTCTTTCCATGCATGAGAGGTAGCTGGAACTTTGTCCGCTTGATCCAGGATACGTTGATTTTTGTTTGAAAAACTCTTGCAAAGAACGACAGTATAACGAAACAACTAGAAGGATTCACAATTCAACAAAAAATAAAGTTGAAAAGAAAGAAGAAATAAGGATTTGAATATGAATGAGACAACCACATTGGTACTTAAGATGGCCAGTCTTTCGTACCATATGGCATACAACACGTGATTAGGTGGCGTCCCACCCGACTCTTCATCATCCCAACAAAGCGTCTCACCATAACACTATTTGTCCCAATCAGAGAGCAAAACTTGAGGGAAAATTAAATTTGAAAGGAATGCAATATCCTCCTTTTCGATATCATCAGAAAGAATTTATTAAGAAAAGAAGTTCATACATTTTTAGGAATTAAAAGGGAATATACGTGATAATATTAAGGACAAGAATGATACCATTGGTCACCATCCACATTTCACTTGTGTTCATCTTTCGAGCTTATTCAATCATATCCCAATTGTGTCATATAACAACTTTAGAAGGTACGCTGAAATACCTTCTCAAATTAAGCATTATGGTAGATTCTTACTTATTAAGTCTTGCGTCTGCAACATCGCACCTACACGTATAATACTTTAACAATTCGATCATAATGGCGTTCCTACCAAATAACCTCGAGTTTCCTCTTTTCAATTTAGAATAACCACGAATCATTCAACATAACGATCCTTTTGTTAATAATATTCTTCTTTTATAAAAGTCTAGAAATCTTCCCAATCTTCTTCGATCATGCCCAGGCTCCTTTTAAATCAATGAATTCTTTAAACTTTAATGGTCTCTGCAACTGGATGAATAAATACTCCGTACGCAGATTCTGTTATTAATCTTGTCAAATAATATTTGCACCTTACCGTTAGGAATAATCAACTTCTTCATAATCGCGGGTTACTTTGTTCTCTGAATTAAAAATACTAAGTCTGAAACAAGTCCTTCCAGGTAATCTGGGTCTTTTAGCAAACAAGAAACTCAAGTAGTAGCTTGACAACCAAGGTTTAAAACTCGTTTTATTTAAAAAGGCTTTTAGAAATTTTGTAAGGGAAAAATCTTTTTCAAAAACTTGTTTAAAAATTTTGAAAATCACACCTCTGGTTGTCCTTACTATATGAGTTGGTTGTTGTCCTTCCTATAACCAAATACCAAGTTAAAGAAACGATCACACAAAGGTCCATTTACTTTCATTTATCTTTTCTCTTTCATTGGGTCTATTACTTTCCTTAATCGATGAAAACTTCAGCTGTCGTTGCATATTATCTTATTCATAGCTTCATTTCAAAGCTTCCATACTAGTAGTACTCCCATCATCATCTTTACGGTCATTAAGTGGAATGGGTTTATCCAACAGCCAACAAGTCTATTTCATAGAACAAAATTTGCTTATATCACATCACATCACTACTTTATATATCACATTTATCATAGCACCATTATCTAATTCTACGAAAATTCCAGATCTATAATTTTCTCTCTAACACTTTCAAAACTCCTCTAGTCCATCCCACAAGCTAATCACGGGTGGTCTATTCACTAGTGGCCTCGTTTAATCTGGTAGCAGCTATCCTCCTGACCACTTAAATCTTCTTCTAAACTTCTTCTCACCTTTATTTATATCTCAAATACTCACCATTTACTGTAACTCCCGAATCCACCCTCGTAGGTACAATTGCTTCATAGGACAAGTTTTAAACTGGGGTATAGAACAGGGTGTAGGGTAAACTGAATAGATACACTCACAACCGAATGTCCAGTAAAATAAGAATAAACAGATGGAGGTTCTTGAATAGGTAGTCTCATATCAAGAGGTGGAAACATAGCGTAGAATAGCTTGAAGAGGTGCAACTGTTATAACATAAGGTAGTACCATTAATGCTGGTGGAGGAACAAGGTGCAAATCCAATCTGAGAGAAGATGACGATCCTTGAATGAAAAGCTCCAAATGATCAGATGATACAGGGAAATCAAGATATGCCATTTCCGTTGTCTGGAAATCACGTCGCAAGTTTAGAATCTCGAATCGCAATACGAACCATGCCGAAGACCTACTATACAGTCGCACTCAACCTCACAACGTCTTATCTTTCTATTTTCTATTCCTAATCCTAACCCTCTACCCAATCCCGCCAATCTAGGCTAGTTTCAGTGACTTATAACCTGTAGCTCTGATACCAACCTATGACGCCCTCCAAACCCGGGTCAGAATTTTGGGGTCCACAACACATACACAATATATAAACCTATATATGAAATATTCTTTGTAATGACCCTGCTTTACATAACCACGGATCGCAACAGGTTAAAGTATGAAAATAAGCCACAACCTTAACTTGTATTACAACGTACCAAATCCCAACTAATTTTAACTTACAACTGATAATGAAATCATTCTTACAATCTTACTATCTCACTACCATAGTAAGCTCCTGCTAGCTCGATCCAACTTAAACTGGAATCCTAGCTCGCACTTTGGACTGAGGAACTTCACTATCATCCATATCCTTTTTAACTATAGAATACATAAAAGAATCGCAAGAGTGAGCTAACTAGCTCAGCAAGTCATAACAGTGATAACTGAGGTTAAACAATGTTCAAATGGAATGATTCAGAAGAATCAAGTTTATTGTTAAACAATCATTAGAATTGGATATTCATTTTAAGTTTTAAAACCAAGGTTAGGTTGCTGATCAGTCACGCACTAACCCCGAGCAAAGCACACAGCTCTGCTCTACGAACTGGATCCAAGGAACACATTGGCCTAATTCGACCACGAATCTGGCCTGACCACGAATCTGGTCCACATAAGAAAACTATCCAATTCTAAAACAGTTCAGTATGATAAACAATATACTTCAGTAAAACAAGATCATAATCAATGATGATTATACACTTGAATAAAAATGTAATGAAATTCATGGGTATCACAAGGGTATATCAGGGTATGTATGAGAAACGGTTTTCATCCTGTAAAGGATCAGGTGTTAGATAAATAATGATTTTTCAAGGTATAGTTCTTTGATGTTATAAAGAATGGTTGGGGTATAAAAGTTTCTGTATTTTCAAACAATTCTCTTCCAGTGTTTGGTGGTTGGTAGTTATACATTTGGGGAGTAGTATCATATTTGTGTAGTTGGGTATTTGAAAATCAACAAATGATGGTTTACAAAAAAAATAAGTCTTATGGCTCAAAGATCAACTGATGTGGCTCAGGTTCAAGGCTGAAGGATTCAAAGTGTTTACAATATAAATCAGAGCTATTTTGAATACTTAACAATATGTTACGAGAAAATTTAGAAATATTTGCATTATATCTCGAAAAAGGTTTAGAAGTACTTGCCTTACAGGACTTTACAACTATTACTGATCAACTCTGAGCCGACTCTGCCGCTCAGGCTTTAACATCCAACCACTAGATCATATTAGATTCGACTTCAATACTCAGGTTTTCCTGTTGAAACTCTACTGAGCTCGTCGACTGACTACTAGGTCATCTTTAGGCCAATGTCCACTTACGGTTTCTCGACTAGAACCTACAGGGGCGATATACTCTATGTTAGACACTCAGTTATGCTTGACATATCCTCGATACCAATCATACCCAAATGATAACAATCCTGACTCGTACTTATATATATTACCATAGTACACGTAACATACAGGATTCATATACTCAAATCTCGCTTCAATGTTCGTTTTCGGAAAACACATATACTCATCCTTGTATGAAATTAGGGTTATTGGTTTTGGTAAAATGTTTCATCACAACATACAATCAGGTTTCGCACAAAAGATAAGTATATATTTACTTATACTCGTTCGACGTCGCGATAATTACCGGACATGCTCCCGTATTTCTGTAGTTTGATTTCCTGGAAATCGGGCAGCACTTCCTTTATTTATCGGCTAACCCGTCGAAGCAATCCGACGTCAATTACCACAATCAGCCAATCCAAATAATTCATTTAACAACAATCACATTCCATTTCACAAGTTCCATCCACAATCAATTACGTAACCAAAATTTTGATAGAATCTGTATATATCCGTTGAGTACATTTCATTTTGAAAATAGCTTTATGAACTAAATTAATCTTTTAAAATTTTAGGACTCAGACTTAATTCATCACAGTCCACCGTCGACTCGCCGAAGCTCATCGTCGACGGCGGTAAAATTCGCGGGTATCCGATGAAATTTGGATTTCCAACGCGAATTCCGCCGATTATTGAAATCGTTTTTCCCGCACGAATAATTTATTTCACGAAATCAGTCAACAAAATTCCTGCAAAGAAAATCAAGTAAATCACATCAAAAATCAACTGCACAATAATCAACCTCAATACTAGAGGCCCAACTGCCAGGCCCAATAACGGGCCTCACATCACAGCCCAACAAAGAACAGGGAAGACAGAAACGAAGCACGACCACAAACACGGCGAAAAACACGGCCGCGCCGCACACACCAACACACACCAACGCACGCACACATCACACACACTTACTCACACACACCATTACACGCACAACACACACACACACAGATATATATATATACACGAAACTGAACTGAGAGGCACAGAACCAACCAGAAAAAAGGGATGGCCGAAAAACAACGACGAGCAACCGCAAGAGGCGGAAGAACAGGAGGGAGAAGAAAGAAAATGAGAGAGAGATGATTCACGAGAGAAACAAAGAGAGAATCAGAGAAATCGAGAGATGCAAGAGGAGAGACAAGAGATTGATGTTGAACCCAGGAGAGGAAAATGAAATAAAAGAGGAAAAATTATACACAGGGAACTTATACAACACAATGCCACACCCCTATTTTTGATTAACACGTGTCTTGCCATACTAATCTGTTTCGAAAAATCGCGATTTATCGAACCAAGTTGCGGGTAAAGCAAACCCGAAAAGTTATCAAAATAGTTTTAAAATATCACAAATAATTCAAAGTTATTAAAAATAAAATTTTCATAATTTTTAAAGTATTTTTGAAACGCAACTCATACCCGCATTTCACAATTAACGAACCGAGCTGCACTTAAACCAAATTCAGAAAATTACGAAAATAGTTTTAAAATATTAAAAATATCCCGAAGTTTATAAAAACATGAAATTCAAAATTATAAAATAATTTTTGAAACGCAATTTATACCCGCTTTTAACAAATAAACGAATCAACGTGCGGGTGAAATTAATCTCAAAAATCCCCAATATAATTTTAAAATTTTCGGAATATTCCAAATTTAAATAAATATGAGTTTCATAATTTTTGAATAATTCAAGAATTAAATACAGATTTTACGAATAATTACAATCAGAAAATCACTCCGGGCTAAATAATTAATGAAATATTGATTGCTAAATTTTATAAAATCTAATAAATAATTATTGTAATTATAAAACCATAAAAATAATTTTAGAGACATTCCAAATATTTATGCAAATAAATTTGTATTAAATCCACTTTTGAAAATGAAAACAATTCAATACGATTCCATAATTAAAATACGCGGACAACCTGGTACACTATAAATCACACATCAATAATTAAACAACACATAGCGGTTAAAACCAATACACATATTTTATTCATTTAATAATTTCCACAATTACATATTTAAATAATTTGGAAATTCGCGAGTCGTTATAGAGACACTTATCATGAAGGTTCAAGATCGAAGAAATTCTAGTTACAAATAAATTTTGAGCGTGTTCTTCAAGGAATTGTTAGGTTGTTCAACTCAAGTAAGTGAATTATGGTAAATTTGACGCTCATAACTGAGCCAGCGACGAAGGTTCCGTATAGGAAAATATAAATAAAGATAAAGAACCGGTGATCCAACTGCGTTAAATCTTTTAAGAAGTAACACTTTAAAACCAAATGAGTTTTTATAGAATATGATAGTATGGATGGAGACCATGTGTTGGTCATCAGAAATTAGACAAGTTAACTAATGAGAAGAAACGTATATTCTCAAGGGTAGAGGATTTGTTTGATCGGTTGAAAGATGCAGTATAGGTTCTTAAAAGTATCCATATACAAGTGTAAGCAGTTGGAAATAAGATTAAAATATATCTTTAGAACAGATTTATGAACATGTATAGTGATGTGAATTGTTAATTAGAGAGCTTGAAAAAAATAATATATGGACTAGAAGAATCCTGGAACAAAGTTTTTGAGAAACATCAGAATAATTTTATATTCATTAGTAGAGTTCTGAGATATTTTGAAGGAATAAATGAAAGGTATGGTAATGTCCCTAGTTTGATAAAAAGACGTATGTTATGTTAATTAGTAGTATATGAAGGTATCATTATGATATGTTCTGAAGTATGGTGAAATGATGAGTTCATGGTGGTGGATTGATATGCTTGATTGGTTGTTTGGTTGATTGTTGGTGTCGGCTTGAGTCCGACTGGTAGTCCATAACATAGAGGACATGTTGCCCAAATTTTTAGAAATACCCTACTTTTAAAGGCAAAAGTATACTCCCGTGTGTTATTAATATTCCTGTTGATACTCCAAATGATTGCGATCTCAGTTCTTGAAAGAAGTGGTTGTAGCCAAACTGACTCTATATAATTGGTCTCTGATTTCATTTAGCTAGTCATCACTTGGTTCGATTGATCAATTAAAAGATTTTATTGGTTAATTTTACCAACTTATGGTCAGTTAGATGGAAATCGATTCCAATTAGATTAAGTCAAATCCTGATATGATTTTTAGATCCGAAATTAAAGCAATGAGGAATTTGGAGGAAGTAAGGACCCCGGTAGATTTCAGAAGTTGAGCAGAATTAGTGTGATGTTACTGCAAGTGTGTGAGGCTTTAATTGGATAAATATGACCTTTGTGATAGATAAAAGAATTAAAAGTTATTTACATATGTGAGTAAGAAGAACATTTTCAAGAACTAAAGGGTTAAGATAAAAACCAAGAGAATGAATGAAGAGAATGAAGAAGAGAGGTTGAATAAAGAAGAGATTGGAAACTACGCCAATATGGATGTTGTTAGAAGATTAAAGAAATTTTATCATTGGCAATAAAGTTTTATTAAAGGATTTGAAGTTATATCAATATAGAACGATGATGTAATAAGAGTTATTCCAAAATACCGGAGAACTCGCGAATACAAGTATTTGATATAAGCTGACAATGTTAGCATGTGAACTAAAGAAAGAGATGTTTTGATTACGCAGGAAAGACGATGTATAACGGGTATGGACCCCAATAATCTAAAACATATCTTCAATTAGAGAAAGTCAAATATGAGACAGAGGATAGTTGAAGTTGACTAGAAATAAAAGTTATGCGATTAATGATTATTTGAGTAAGGCTAAGGAAGTAGCTGTTAATGGATTTTGATAGTTCTATTAGCAAGAATGATAAAGGAGTTCAAATAGTTATGAATTGAAAGCTTTATTCCAATGTTAGCCACAGAAATGGCTAATCTAATGATAAACAAATCAGTACTATTAGGAAGAAGGAATCACTTATGCTAAGAAAAGACAATGAGTCATGAAAATGGAAGACTTAACTAGAAAAGGAAATGGAATCAAAAGGATGATAAAGAAATTTTATAAGATGGTCCAGAATACATGTAACGCCCCCAAATCTGGAGTCAAGAATCTGGGTCGTCACACAATCCTTCAATCATGTGTAACCTACATTAACTCAATAATCCAATAATTCCATATCGCAGACCCTCAATCTCACACACTCACAATTTATAGCCTTAGAAACGACGTACAACAAGTATCATCTGTTATTAAAATTTAAATGTACTTTACAGTATCTCAAAAAAATATTCATAACCTCTACATGAAGTTACAATAATTATGACTGATATCTTATACCTATCTGATACTCTAGCCCACCTGAGACAAAGCTACTAGGGATTCTCCCCATGACTGCAAGTGACTAAGTCCCACACCGGCATACTGGTTATCTGTTGTGTTGTGTCATTTAAAAGAAAACAAGAGTGAGCTATAATTCCCAGTATAATAATGTACAGTATGAAATGACTTTATGATAAACTCAAGTAAAACGTCATATATGATAAATACGTTTTCTTCAAAATAGTTTTCCTTGGTGATACACACCTTCTTATGAAAACAATTCTTTAATGGATTATTATTCTGCGAATACCTTAATGGTAAACCCAGCACCTAGGCTCGGGTTACGGTATTACATCACAATTCCAAGTGGAAGAATAGGACATTTATTGGAGCCACCGCATATGATGATCAGTCGTACTACGGAAATAGTAACCTTTTCTACTAGTAGAAGGACGATTTCCTTTTGTTATCGGTTATCACCCTGGCCACATTCGGGCCTTTTCTGTGTCCATCCCTCTCAGGTACATACTTCGTGTCTATCCCTCTCAAGACACAGTTTTGCGTCCATCCCTCTCAGGTACGCATACTCCACATGTTAATCGGTATATAATATACCTTCTCATGTGGTAGTAAATTGGTAGTCTCCCCAGTCCACGAAGTACTGGAGTCTACCCCTCCTTGTCCTTGTAAGAATCCCATCATATATCTGGAACTTATATTGTTCCCCAAGCATATTTCTTGTTGATAGGTACACCTTGATATGTATATATATATGTACTTCCGAGAATTTTCGGAGGAAGTACTAAGGATGTGAGTTGACCATTGTCAACTGATAATTAAATAAGGGGGAGTTTCTTTTGAAACTATGCTCAAATATTTTACAATAAGTCGAGATAAATTCATCGACGATCTAAAAGTATTCGTATGATTTCCTGAAATCCAGGAGTATTTTTTAATAGGTTTCATGATTTTTAAATCATATTAAATCATTAAATAAATATTTAATAATTAAATAATAATTATTAAATAATTAAACCTCGAATGAATATGTTTTTAAAGAATATTTGAAATAATATTCCCCAACTAATTTATGTTTAAATAATTAAAGTAATCTTTAATAATATACTTAATCAGGTTTGAAATAAATAATCGTTGGAGAATACTTCTCCTATATTGAATGAATAACTTGAAATGATATTCGTTTAAGTAATTAAATGTAGTTGAGGGAATACGATCTTTGGGAATCATTTTAAATATATTTGAGGTATTTAATACTTCACAAGTGGACACCGAGTCCCTTGGGATAATCGTCCAATACATCTCCGGGATGATTCCCGGGTTTATACTTTATAAAAACTGACCGACTCTCGGTCTTACAACTTATATATCACGATCTTTGAGAGATATCAACGTTTTAGTGAAAACGGTTTGAATAGTAAAACTCCGTAGTTGACTAAACTTTTGAAATGCTTTTCACCTAATTAAATTCATTTTATCAAAATGAAACTTTTAGGATAAATATTAGAATTACTCAAGAAGCTCCTCGAGGTAGTTTCGTATTAAAATATTAATTTTAAGATTTATTAAAAATGATAGAGTGTGAGTCGCGTAATAGTAATATTCGGTAAAGTCAATTCTAGAAGACTACTTTGACCGTCCGTTTCGACCAAGGAGTGATACTTATTTCGAGTTGGTCGAATAGTGAAAGTTATGAAGTATTGAACTTATTAGAAATATAAGTTGGTGATGAGAGTAGGAATACTGATTAAGATTATGATATTTGTTGATTAGAAAACCCCAAACGAGAGGAAGTCGGGGAAACGTGTCTTGGACTCCAGCAAGTTTTCAAACCCTACCTTTTAAAACTGTTGTGTTGTGTTTGTTTTCAAATAAATGCTATATACATGATGTTGTATTATAATATTTTACGAATTGTGATATATAATATCTTACGGTATATTAACGATTTTGGTATATGAATATTACCGAATTTCAATCGATAACGCTAGAGAGTAGCGTTGTATATATAAGGAGTATATTTTAGACTAAGGATCGGTCAGTATAATTTGATGAAAATACGGAAGTATTCCGGAGGTATTTTATTTAAGAATATTAACGCTATAGTAGATATCTCAATTGACGCACCGTTTTCGTGTACGCAATCTAGACAAAATTTATAACACATCATTTGAAAATGGTTTTCTGGTAACAGGGGTGAAAATCCCGAAGTGATAGTTTCCTAACAGGGGGTTGTTTTTGACATTCGTACTCTGCGCGACCTCGGCTCCGACATTTTTATAAAATTGAAATATCAACATGTTTACTTGAAATTTTTATGGAAGCTAATAAACTCTATTTCTTACTCTCTGTAAAATTTCATGATTTTTAAATATTTTTAAGTCGATCAGTATATTTACAAAGTTCGTAATTTGTAGCAGTTTTGTCGCGAAAATCCCTTTTACTAAAACGGTCATAACTTTTGATCCGTAAATCGGAATCTAAGCGATTCAAGCTCCTAAGCGATCCTCATAATATTTTCTATCATAATCAATTCTCACTTTTCAGGAAACTACAGTTTATACATTCGGGAACTTCTTCAGAAACTTAAGTTGAGTTTTGTTCATTTTAACGAGGTTACGATTACGATGCGAGTTTCGTTTACGTCTTAAATCATTATGCCACCATCAACAACCATCAAATAATCATCTCAACACTAACTCCTCTCAAGAACATCATGTTATTGAGGCAACAATAATCAACCTTAATACTAATTAATTAATCATCAAGATAATATGAAATTAATCATAAAAACCGTACTTATATCCAAGATCCTTAGTTTTCTTGAAACTTAAAACTTAACAAAGTTTGGATGAATGTTTATACCTTCCTTGAAGCATTTTAATACTTAGTAAAGTCCTAAGATCCTTGATGAAGCCTTGGTCTAGCTTTAGGAGCCTTAAACTTTCATGAGAAATCAAGAAAACAAGTTAGTGATTTTCGGAGTTACTATTCACCACCAATTTTGAGCAATGATTTGACTATGATATACTAATTCAATGGCTATGAAATTTTGAACGTACCTTTTATATGGTATGAGGAAGCTTTGGTTAAAATTTGGTGATTTTTGAATGAGTAGAACATGAAATATGAATTTTTTTCTCCATGGTGTTCTTGAAAATCAACATGGTGTTTTATGGGAGAGAGAAAGAAAATGTGTTGCTTCCTTGGTTGCTTCTTGGTTGCTTCTTGCAATAATGTTGTGATATCTTGTTAATTATTCTAGTATAAGTCATAGGATTGATTTTTGTTGCCAAATCTCTAGACAATTCTAGCTAGGCTTTTTATATTACAAGCTAAGCTAATTAGCTTAGCCATTAGCTTCACTATTCTCTATCCTAGTTGATCAACCTACTTCCTTAGCTAAATATTTAATAAAGTAACCATGGTTACTTTTCTACCACAGTTAGTTAGTGCGTTACATTTATTTAATCGTTTACTCGTTCATTCGGCCGCTTAAACATTTTCGTAATACTTTCTCGCAAACGGTTCGCGACGTAAATCCTTTCGTATTTATTCCTCATGTTTTGAAGTATCATCCTTGGATATAAATTCGTAGGCTTTTAAATTCTTAATTATATTGTGATCCTCGTAATCCTCGATGATTCTTAAATATGGTCATTTTTTAAAGTTCGTTTTCTTCAAAAACTAATAGCGTTTACATACACTCATTTAGTACGTATAATTATAATATCAATTTTGAAACTCATTTTCCCATGCACAACATAGTGTGGGCTAAAACATTTCCCCGTCTGTCAGGGTTACTATTCGTTAAGTGTTTTATAAGGTCTCAAAAATTCGAGTTATTATATTATTATTCATAAAGGACTTTTACTGATGTCAAAAATTTGGGATTTTACAGTCTTCCCCCTTAAAAGGATTCCGTCCAGGAATCAGTTTAGAAACAGGCAGGGATATGCTTCTCACATGAGAACCTCGAGTTCTCACGTTGGCCTTGCAGTATTTGATCTCTTCATAAAATTTCCACTCATCCGTCAAATATATTTTCGGGTACTCATTTTAAATTTGGTAACTGTTCGATGTTGGTGCTAATTTAATTTATACGCCAAATCTCTTATTCATTTAAAGATTTCAACCAGTCCAATAATCCTTGGTTCAACATTTTTCCCTTTCGAATCTCATCACTCCCTCCCTGGGAGGCACTTTCAATAATACTTGGTCTTTTACTTCGTACTTTTCGTCTTTATAGATCTAGTCCGCATATCTCTATTGTTCATCCCGGACTGCCACTAGCCGGGTTCTGATAAGTTCTAGGAATTTCTTTGGTCTGTAGACTCAACTATGGTCCAGTATCCTCCGCTTACCAATTTCTTCACAACCTAAGTGAGAACGATTCTTTCTTCCGTACAAAGCTTTGTAGTCATTCCAATGCCCGCACGATAACTCGTTATTGTCGGTAATTCGATTAACGTTAATTGGTCACTTCATTTTCCTTAGAAATCTATAATATGGACTATTAGCGCATCTTCGAGTGTTTGGAATGCTCCTTCAACTTATTCATTTCCCCTTCCATCACTCTTACTAGTGCTAGAGTTTCGTTCCTTAAAGTTTTTCCCTTTTTGCGCATCATCTCTGTCGATTATTTTATGTAATAAGTTCTCGTCGCATTTCTACATGCTTGTCTCATGTTACACGCTTAGTGTCAGATTTAACATTTCTTCTCGTAGTAACGTAAGGCACATCATCGTCCTGTTGCCATCTTGAAGGAAGAACCATTTCATACGCAATTGATTGAAACATTTTAGGATCGTGGAACGTTCAGCTTCCGTCATCGGTCGAACTTCTTTAATCATTTCCCGTATAATATCTATAGTACTACGATACCTTCTGGGTCGTACTTGTTATTCTCGCTAGCACCTTAGACATATTCACATTTATTGGTACCTGCTACCAGTGGCCTTTATAGGGCGTGTAGGATCTTCCTTGCCTTCTATAAGCTCTGACAATGACATCCTTCATTCTTTCACGTTGTCCTTCGTAAGGGATATCGGCGACTATTTTTCGTATGGTAGCGTGGTAAGTACATCTACATGAATTATCTGTCAACAATAGGCGATTCCCAAACCGTTCCAAATAAAAAGTAAGCCGTTAGACGTATCTTCAATGATCATGATAGTCCTCTCATTCTACTTGTCAATTTGAGAACTCTACGTCATTCCTCTGTCCGTCCTTTTTTGCAAAATATCTTGGGAAATAGTCCTGTCAATTAAACCTTGGGTCCTTCCACGGCGCAGTCATCACAGGGTTTCTTTGTCCCAATTATCTCTTCTGTGTTCATAACAATTTTATAGAGTGTACATCTATCGTTTGCATGATAAAATAAGCGGTCTTATTTAATCTCACTCAAAATCCTCAAATAGCACAACGGCTAACTTGGTTCTTGATAATCCTCCTTCAAAATTTATTATAATTAACTCTTACTCCTATTTGGGTCATCTACAAGTCGTAATCGCCAAAATTTTAATCCTCTCCTTTCCGTTTTCATTTTCAACCATGTCGAATACTTACTTACCTACTCAATGACATCCCTTTTCATATTCTGTCATGACTAATATCCGTTTACGGTTTTAGGCATCTTTAAGTCTTCCGGTTAAGTAATAAAGCATTCTTTTCATGCGATCCTTCTCATCAGTTATTCTGAGATTTGTCATCCTCAATATATCTTTTTCTACTTAAAGTGTCGGCCACCACATTGGCCTTTCCTTGATGATAATAGATTTCTCAATCATAGCCTCTGATCAATTTGACTATAGCTTCTATCTCGTGTTCAGTGTAAGAAAAAAAAATCCAAAATTTTCTCATAAGTAAACTCCTTGTCCCTTTCAGTCCGAACCTTATTGCAATTATTCTAGATCAGTATTAGGACGCCTTATGTTACAGTCCTTAAACTGCGTAGATTATCATTACATTTCATACAAAATCCTGTTTTTATCGCCAAGTATTTCTAACAAGAGGTTATTACTAACCTTATGTTCACTTTTTGAAAGTCTTATTCCTCGAATTCATACATGGTTCTTATCCCAATAGTGTTTCACAGAAGCGTACCTCACTAATCACGTTATTTCTCTATTATCGTTCTTCAATAACCATGTTAAAGATTCTTATGATAACAACTAAACATGGTATTTCCTTTTTAAAACAACTTACTCATCATGATGCTCCGATTGCACCATCTTAGCACTGAGTCTTCAATCTCATAATACAACAATTGGTTCTCAACTATGCCTCTCTTTGTTCGGAAGACAATTAGCCTTGAAAGAATGATTTTCACGATATCGATGAAATTTAGACAATCTTAACAAGATTTCAAAATCTAATATCTTAACAAATAATGAGCTCTGAATAAAAGAGTCACAACACTCAGAAAATTTATAACTTGGAAGGAAGAATACAACAAGGATTATCCTTCCATGTCTTTAGAATTTTATATTGTGATATTATAGAGAATATCCATTGGAAGCAATGATTGCTGAATAATAACATCATACGAATGATACTTGTAAGATTTTCCCATTGAAGGAATACTTTTCTTTTCGAATAACGAAGGAAATTTGAAATAACATTCTCAAGCAAAGGTTAATCATTGAGGTTTCAAAATGATGTTATTTTGAAGGAAGGAATTTTACTCAATGATTAACAAATAAGGAAGTATATTGTTCTTCAATCACTATGATTTTAATTGGTTATTCTTTATATAAACGAAAGAATAGAATATTTCATAAAACTGAATATGAATTCTCGTTTGAGTGGGCGACCTAGTTAGGTCTCAATTCAATCATCCTTTGAAAAATTTCATCAACAATTAAATTTTGCATATGTAATGCACTATGGAATAATAAAATTTTGATTGGAAGTGGAACTAGCAAAATAATAGCTAGTTCATATCAAGCAATATTATCAACCGGCTAAGAAAATGGCCAACATAATTGGTTTGGCCCATAGCAACTAGCTAGGACGATTAGCTAGGCTTGCGTCGTATTAATTAAAATTTTGACTAGTTAGGACAATTAACTAGTCATTCATGAGAACATATGCAACTATGCATATTTCAGTTTGTTTGTAAAAAAAATCTCAACATCTTAACCACTGAAGAAATTGTGGCTACCTGGATGACGATTTTGAAATAAAGAGTTTTTAAATTTGGGCCGAGAAAGACAATTATAACTCTGAATCGAGTGGTCTTGGCATCGGAACAATCGATAGACTCTTATCAAATATTTCTTTCCAAATGAAGGGTACACTCATAGGTGCCCTAGTTCACATACTTTATCAGATCTTTAATTAGAATTGAATTTGGAGTACCAATATTAAATTGATACCCTTACTATGATTTCAAAGTTCAATATATAATTTCATCCCGATTAGAAGAAAAGGATTCCGGAGGAATATATGGATATTAGATCATCCATGTTTTTAACAATTTGTTAGATATTTACAATCTCGACTGAGAAGAGTAAGTATGAAAGATATTCATTATGAATATTCATCGATGAATTGAGGGAAAATTTATATATATATAAAAAAATCTCTTGGATAATTGAAATGAAGTATAAATATCTCTGAGTTGAACAAGAAGATCATAATCTATGAATGAAAGTTCATGCATTAACTAAAAGAATTAAACAAGTCCTGATGCGGAGAAAGACTACTCAAGATGGTCACATCAGAAGTTCAAAGTAGGGAACGAAAAAGATTGCCTGATATGACTTATCAAAGCAATACAAATGATCAACAATTTGGAGGGAGTAACGTGACATTGAATAGGTTCCAAAATATTTCACCGATTATCCTAACTCTCGTCATTATCCATCTGAGGATGATCACACCTCTTCTTCTTCGTAATTCCATATTTCAAATAGTTTCTCTTTCAACAACATTTTAAAATCGCTTACTAACTTTACTTTTGCACGTATATCTGTCATTACGGTGTTTTACCTCGAAGACCTTACTCAGCAATATTCCAAAAACATCTGTTAAGCCGATAGTTGCCTACTACACGCATCCGTTACTAACTATAAGTGGCCAGTTCCCCCTGGGAACAGATCAAAGAGATCTCTTAGGGATCTCAATGCATTCCATAAGTTCAGTGGCATGTGTGTGTAATTGAACATACGTTACCGAATATATTAGAGGTCTACGAGTATATATACGTAGCCTCTGACATCATGTCTACCAAAGAATTCCGCTCTAGACTCACTGGTCTATCCTTTTTTAAAAGGTTCTAAGATCGAACTATCGCTCATTGTAATCTTACGCCTTTCAATTGTAGTCATGCCATCAATTCTCGATGCTCTCGATCTCTGAGCTAAACCATCATAACCTTACATGTTAAGCGCACTAATAATATCACGTAGTGTACTCGTCTTATGATAACATTCTTATATTACATTCACATATTCCGCAATAGAATTAGAATCCTTAAGGGTATATTGGACACTAACTCTGGTGAGTTTGTGATTAATACGACATTCCTATCCTCATTGGTAAAATGACACCTTCAACTAGTTTGGGTCAATAACCTCAACTTTATACTAATAGTTAGACTTTATGGTTCTTACATATGGTGCCCCTTCATGGGAAACTTATAAAGAACTACGAGTAACCATACTCGTGTTATCACAATGAACATATGGTGTTGGTAATATCGTCTTTACCCGAATGCCCTAGAGACTCAGCTCCGAGTTCTGCATCCACATCCTTTCCAAATCATATATGATTCTAATTTTTCTTCTCATCATTCCGATAATCTCCAATGGTCCTATTAGTCATACCTTAATACCTCAAATATACAATTATCCTAACCTACACATTGAGGCTACATTCGGTAGTCCAATGATGAACTCTATATGAGCTCTTACGAAATTTCGCATCTAGACAGACTCCTAACACTCTCATCTCTGAGTACTATAACTTATTGCTCTGATACCATTTCTGTAATGCCCCCAAATCCGGGGTCAGGAATCTGGGTCGTCACGCAATCCTTCAATCAGCTGTAACCTACATTAACTCAATAATCCAATAATTCTATATCACAGAACCCCAATCTCACAAACTCACAAGTTATAGCCTTAGAAATGACGTACAACAAGTATCATCTGTTATTAAAATTCAAATGTACTTTATATGATCTCAAACAGATATTCATAACCTCTACAAGAAGTTACAATAATTACGACTGATATCTTATACCTATCTGATACTCTAGCCCACCTGAGACAAAGCTGCCAGGTATTCTCCCCATGACTGCAAGCAACTAAGTCCCACACCGGCATACTGGTTATCTGTTGTGTTGTGTTATTTAAAAGAAAGCAAGGGTGAGCTATAATTCCCAGTTTAATAATGTACAGTATGAAATGATTGTATGATAAACTCAAGTAAAACATCATATATGATAAATACGTTTTCTTCAAAATAGTTTTCCTTGGTGATACACATTTTCTTATGAAAATAATTCTTTAATGGATTATTATCCTGTGAATACCTTAATAGTAAACTCAGCACCTAGGCTCGGGTTACAGTATTGCATCACAATTCCAATTGGAAGAATAGGAATTTTTTTCATTTTTATTTTATTTCGCCGGACATTTGTTGGAGCCACCGCATACGATGATCAGTCGTACTACGGAAATAGTAACCTTTTCTACTAGTAGAAGGATGATTTCCTTTTGTTATCGGTTATCACCCTGGCCGCATTCGGGCCTTTTCTATATCCATCCCTCTCAGGTACACACGTCGTGTATATCCCTCTCAAGACACGGTTTTGCGTTCATCCCTCTCATGTATGCATACTCCACATGTTAATCGGTATATAATATACCTTCTCATGTGGTAGTAAATTGGTAGTCTCCCCAGTCCACGAAGTACTGGAGTCTACCCCTCCTTGTCCTTGTAAGAATCCCATCATATATCTGGAACTTATATTGTTCCCCAAGCATATTGCTTATTAACATGTACACCTTGATATGTATATATATATATATATACTTCCGAGAATTTTCGGAGGAAGTACAAAGGATGTGAGTTGACCGTTGTCAACTGATAATTAAATAAGGGGGAGTTTCTTTTGAAACTATTCTCAAATATTTAAAATAAGTCGAGATAAATTCATCGACGATCTGAAAGTATTCGTATGATTTTCTGAAATCCAAGAGTATTTTTGAATAGGTTTCATGATTTTTAAATCATATTAAATCATTAAATAAATAATTAATAATTAAATAATAATTATTAAATAATTAGACCTCGAATGAATATGTTTTTAAAGAATATTGAAATAATATTCCCCAACTAATTTATGTTTAAATAATTAAAGTAATCTTTAATTATATACTTAATCAGGTTTGAAATAAATAATCATTGGAGAATACTTCTCATATATTGAATGAATAACTTGAAATGATATTCTTTGCTCAAGTAATTAAATGTAGTTGAGGGAATACGATATTTGAAAATCATTTTAAATATATTCGAGGTATTTAATACTTCACAAGTGGACACCGAGTCCCTTGGGATAAAACAAGTATGGACTTTTAATCGTCCAAAACATCTCCGGGATGATTCCCGGGTTTATACTTTATAAAAACTGACCGACTCTCGGTCTTACAACTTATATATCACGCTCTACTATAGCGTTAATATTCTTAAATAAAACACCTCTGGAATACTTCTGGATTTTCATCAAATTATACTGACCGATCCTCGGTATAAAATATACTCCTCATATATACAACGCTACTCTCTAGCGTTATTGATTGAAATTCGGTAATATTCATATACCAAAATCGTTAATATACCGTATGATATTATATATCACAATTCGTAAAATATCATAATACAACATCATGTGTATATCATTTATTTGAAAACAAACACAACACAACAATTTTAAAAGGTAGGGTTTGAAAACTTTCCTGGAGTCCAAGATACATTTCCCCGACTTCCTCTCGTTCCGGGTTTTCTAATAAAAAACATCATAATCTTAATCAGTATTCCTACTCTCATCACCAACTTATATTTCTAATAAGTTCAATACTTCATAACTTTCATTATTCGACCGACTCGAAATAAGTATCACTCCTTGGTCGAAACGGATGGTCAAAGTGGTCTTCTAGAATTGACTTTAGCAAATATTACTATTACGCGACTCACACTCTATCATTTTTATTAAATCTGAAAATTAATATTTTAATATGAAACCACCTCGAGGAGCTTCTTGAGTGACTTTAATATTTATCCTAAAACTTTCATTTTGATAAAATGAATTTAATTAGGTGAAAAGCATTTCAAAATTTCGGTCAAATACAGAATTTTACTATTAAAACCGTTTTCACTATAACGTTGATATCTCTCAAACCTTTAACTCAATTGACGCACCGTTTTCGCTTTCGCGATATAGAAAAAATTTAGAACACATCATTTGAAAATAGTTTTCTAGTAACAGGGGTGAAAATCCCGAAGTGACAATTTCCTAACAGGGGGTTGTTTTTGACATTTGTACCCCACACGACCTCGGCTCCGATATTTTTATAAAATTGAAAATTCAACATTTTTACTTGAAATTTTTATGAAAGCTAAAAAACTCTATTTCTTACTCTCTGAAAAAATTTCATGATTTTTAAATATTTTTAAGTCGATTAGTATATTTACAAAGTTCGTAATTTGTAGCAGTTTTGTCGCGTAAATCCCTTTTACTAAAACGGTCATAACTTTTGATCCGTAAATCGGAATCAAGCGATTCAAGCGCCTAAAAGATCCTCAAAAAATTTTCTATCATAACCAAGTATCACTTTTCAAGAAACTATAGTTTAGAAATTCGTGAACTTCTGCAGAAACTTAAGTTAAATCATTATGCCACCATCAACAACCATCAAATCATAATCTCAACAGTAACTCCTCTAAATAACATCATGTTCTTGAAGCAACAATCATCAATCTTAAAACTAATTAACTAATCATCAAGATAATATGAAATTAATCATCAAAACCATACTTATATCCAAGATCCTTACTTTTCTTGAAACTTAAAACTTAAACAAAGTTTGCATGAATGTTTATACCTTCCTTGAAGCTTTTTAATACTTAGTAAAGTCCTAAGATCCTTGATGAAGCCTTGGTCTAGCTTTAGGAGCCTTAAACTTTCATAAAAAATCAAGAAAACAAGTTAGTGATTTTCGGAGTTACTATTCACCACCAATTTTATGCAAGGATTTGATTATGATATACTAATTCAATGGACATGAAATTTTAAACGTACCTTGTATATGGTATGAGGAAGCTTTGGTTAAAATTTGGTAATTTTTGAATGAGTAGAACATGAGATATGAATTTTTCTCTCCATGGTGTTCTTGAAAATCAGCATGGTAATTTGTGGGAGAGAGAGCGAGAGAAAATGTGTTGCTTCCGTGGTTGGTTCTTGGTTGCTTCTTGCAATAATATTGTGATATCTTGTTTATTCTTCTAGTATAAGTCATATGATTGATTTTTTTTGCCAAATCTCTAGACAATTCTAGCTAGGCTTTTTAGATTACAAGCTAAGCTAATTAGCTTAGCCATTAGCTTCACTATTCTCTAGCCCTAGTTGATCAACCTACTTCCTTAGCTCACTATTTAATAAAGTAACCATGGTTACTTTTCTACCACGATTAGTTAGTGCGTTATGTTTATTTAATTGTTTACGCGTTCGTTCGGTCGTTTAAACATTTTCGTAATACTTTCTCGCAAACGGTTCGCGACGTAAATCTTTTCGTATTTATTCCTCATGTTTTGAAGTATCATCCTTGGATATAAATCTGTAGGGTTTTAAATTCATAATTATATTGTGATCCTCGTAATCCTCGATAATTCGTAAATATGGTCATTTTTCAAAGTTCGTTTTCTTCGAAAACTAATAGCATTTACATACACTCATTCGGTACGTATAATCATAATATCAACTTCGAAACTCATTTTCTCATGCACAACATAGTGTGGGCTAAAACAATTTCCCTGTCTGTCAGGATTACTATTCGTTAAGAATTTTTACAAGGTCTCAAAAATTCGAGTTATTATATTACTATTCATAAAGGTCTTTTACTTTGGGTTTTTACAATACAAGTAAGTTATGAATGTTAGGTGCGCCAGAGCTAAAGTAAAGGACGTGATGAAACATCTATAACTTGAAATAGAAATATCATTCTGAGAATACGAATAAGTACTGAGAGTTAAAAGAAGGTATTGATTGACCTGGTGACCTGGTATAAAAATGGAGATAATAGACCATGAAAGTGAATATTATATCTACCGAAGAATCAAATCCATCATCAAAGGTTGAACGTGAATATAGCTCATTCAAGGGCAAAATAATAGAATCACTTGAGCACCAAAGCTGGTATTATGGATAGGTTAACTGAACCCAATCTTTTTTTTATAATAAATACTTATTCGATAAGTAAGCTTGATATTGCTTAAAGGAGATTGTGGTACGTTATCAAATTCAAATATGGATTATAAATCGATATTATTACTTGATTAAATATATTAGCAGAAGTGTTAAAAACGTCGTAAACCGTGTTGAACCAAAAGAAGATATACCACGCATGGATGAACGGGCATCAAGTAAGGTAAAACTAAAAGATAGGAATTGGTTAAACATCGATAACTCAAGAGATTCAAGTTACTCCGCGAATATGATATAAGACATAGATAAAAAAAAAGACTTTCTAATAATATGGGATAAAATATGTGGCTGATGTATCCAGGTTAGTATATTTTCTTCTAAATAGTAAAAGATTTTCGCTCGATGAATATATTCGATTGTGATTCAAGGAAATTAAGGTATAATAATAAGTTTGTACATCACTGTATCCAGTTAAGATTCTATATTTAGTTCTAGATTCCAAAGTTGATTTAGGAATGTTTAGAAACCGAAGGCGCCATGGTCTCAGTTTATCATTCGCAGATGGACGAAAAGAGTAGGGAACGATTAAAGAGCCTCGAATACGATTGGAAGCGATTACCAGCAAGGCTAATCGAATAAAGAAGTACGTGAAAAATAAAGTGAAGAAATCAATATAAGTGAAAGCGTTCATAAACACGACTAAGGAGAATTAGATAAAAAAGAAGATTAGTATATATCATATTGGTCCTTTTGAGACAGTAATATAGGCAGAAAGATTGTGAGTGAGTTGGCTCTATTACCACAGGTATAGCGAATTCATAGGATATTTATATTTGGATAACCAGGGAGGATAATTTAGCTCCATTATAAAATGGAGACTCGAGTAGGGTGTATGAATCATTGATATATTATGATATAAGAAATAGGCTGTTAAATAATAATTGATACTGTGAAATTAAGTCTATGAAAAGTTGTAAGGTTGAGAAGTCAACCTAGGAAATTATGCGTGAGATACGTAAAAAGTATCAATATTCTTTGCGTGATTCTGAGGACAAAATCCTTTTAAGGGGAGAAGGATGTAACGACCAAGAAACTACGACTGTTTTATATGATATTAAATGAATAATTAGGCGATTTATGATATTATAACTTATGATTGATCATAATTGAGTATCTATTATGTGCTATATCTGTTCTATGTGATCCGGGATATTTTTGGGTATTTTATAACGTGTTAAATGGATTTTATTAAGCGTTATACTAACCAAATTTCATTTTAATAGCTTTTATTTCGTAAAGAGCAATTGGCTTTATGTTGCATCATATGGCATATACCATAATGATTTTTTGAACATCCAGTTAATTTACAAAGTTTTTTGTTTCATGAAAAATGACTTTTCCGGGTCCCTATCAGGACGTAAAAGCCCACAAAAATCGTATCTTTATTTTTATTAAATTGTGGGAATATCAAATATTCAATATTTTTGCATTTTTGGATTATTCGTGATATTTGGGAATTTTTGACATAATTTTTGTATTTATTGGACTAAAAATTATTTCCCGTTAATTATTAATTTTAGGCTAATTATTTTATTAAATGATATAATTAGGCCATAAATAATTTTGGGGTATTATTTTTACAACTATAAATACCATTTATTTATTATTTATTTATTATTTTATTATATAAAAATTAGAAAAATAAATAAAAATTCTGAAAATTGTTCTTTGTGTTCTTGAGAATCAAACTCAAATTTGAAGGTGATGCCGGTTTCAGATTTTGATGTTGTAGTAACCAAATCGAAGCCCTTGATCTCTTCTTTCATTATCCATCATCAAAATCATCAAACTATTGGTAATTTTCCAATTTGAATTTTAGTGTTCTTATTCAAAAATTGGGGCTTTTTGATATATGAATTTGTGGTTCAATTTGTTGATGCATATAGCTTTATCTTACTACCTACAGTCATTTTATTTGTCTGATTATGTGTTTTGATTATCAGAAGTGCACAATCGAGTTCATGGGTTTATTGGTTTTTAAACTTCAATTTTCTGATTTAAATGGTAATTGTTTGATTGATATGATGGTATGAACAAATTCGTATGAATATAAGCTTCATTTTTACGTATAGAACGTCAAGTATGGTTAAGAAATCGAGGAATTTGGTGTTGCCGGAGTTGGTTGCCGGCGATACAACCGGGATCGTCGATTCTGGCGATTCAACCGACGTGTGCGTTGTTGTTGTTGTGAGTCCGCTGTTAAAGCAATTTTGTCACAAGAAATAAGAGTAAACCAGATCACTGTTAAGGCGAGATTTTGGTTTCCAGAGTTAATCGGCGATTTGCCGGACATGGCCGGATTCAGAACCCAGTTTCCGGCGCCGTTTTCCGACCTGTTCTTCCCCAAACCATAGCCCGGGTGTTGACCCGTTTTGATGAGTTCCTAAACCGTTGTACAACCTAGCTTTGATCCATTTTTTCCCTAAATCATCTTTCCAAAAACTGTTTGTGAGAATTTCTTTAAAAATTAATCCTAAAATTCAATTTTTATTCTATTATTATTCTAAAAATCATTTTAATTCAAAAATAATTTAGTTAATTATTTTTAATAATTTATTGAATTAATTTAAATTCCAAAAATTATTTTATTTTATGATTTTCAAAAAAAAATCTCAATTTGATTTAATTATTTATGATTTATTTTAATTAATTATTTATGAATTTAATTAATTGATTAATTCATTTAATTTATTAATTTTATCTATAAATAGTTAAATAAAATGTAATTATTTATAATTAAGCCAAATAATGATTTAAAAATCATTTTGAGCTTTTAAAAATTATACAAAGGTATTTAAAATTTAATTAATATTATTATTAATTGATTTATTCTTATTTAATTCATAATAAATAGACCGTTTGTCCGTTTAATACGAAACGGACACATCTATACTCAGAAAAATATTGATTTTATTAAAAATACTTTTGAGACATAAAAACTTTCATTTCAAAAGGTCACTTGATTTTGTAAACATTTCTGAGTTCTTAAATATCGAAAAGTTATATTTCAACTCGATTTCAGTTTTAAACGTAACGAGTCGAATGTTTTGACGAATTGAGTTATATGTTATATGAAATATGTGATACATGCCTTATGTGTTTACATGTTATGTGAATTATGAGTCCACGTGTCTATTAAACTTTATATGATTAAAGATGATCCTTATCTGTTATTATCGGGCGGGTAGACGATAAGGATAAACGTATAGACTAGGCAATTATATATTGTCACTTAACCGAATGGAATCTTTTATGATAGATACACATAATGCGAGACATTCAAATCTAGACAGAGATTGTAAAAGTAAAGCCTGATTACGTGTAATAATGAAATGAGTGGATTCAGAATAGAGATAAACCTGAAACGGTGAATGATAAGAAAGGTCAATTGGTCTGTCAATAAAAATGCAGACACATCAGGACTTAGTGATATGGCAGATAGTTAAAGATCAGAGGGTTATCAATTGAGGCAAGTATTCCTGAACTTTCTTATGATATACTGTAAATACTTCATTCCTATTCTAAGTTTAGAATAGTTAAATGTTTTTATATTTCGCTGCAATTACTCTTATTTATGCAAGTACCTTTTTGATCTTGTTCATTGATTATCGATTGATCTCTTGAGCAAATACTCATTATTTTGGGTTATTTGCGAACCCTGAATCGGGATATTTTGAAATCAAATTGTTTTGACATCAAAATACTCTACGGACTGGATGATTACGATGAGGGCCAGGAATGAGATGGACCCTAAGGGCCAGAGATGGCTGGACCCTTGTTATTAGGCCATAGTGCCTGGGTACCCTATATGTTGGTAGGTCTGTGAAGTTGGGTATAGATCCGCACTATATCCTGATTGATCAGTAGGTTATAGTGCATATGTTAGTTTCTAGTATCCAGTCTAATTTATTGTTGATCGCCATTAACGGCATTCCTCCTTGAAAAGTTATGGTTACAAAAACAAACAAAGATTTGATTCAAAGAGATGAATCAGTGAAATGTGATTTATGATTAAAGGCCAATGAGGGCCGATGTTTTCATTCGCTCAACTGTTTTAAATAAATAAAAGTATTTTGAAATCATTCAAAGATTGTTTCCAGAAGTTACTTTGATCTAATAATTGGAAACCAATTATGATACTTGCTGGACATTTTTAGCTCACTCTTACTTTGTGAATTCTTATTTCTTTCAGTATCAAATGAGGACAGGAGTGATTAACTCTTAATAGACAGCAAAAGTGGAGAGTTTCCAGCTAAAGGAATTTGGAGGTGTTGGAGTGAACAATACGAGGAATTTAGTAAAGAGGTAATGAAACTATATTTAGATATTATAATTTTAGAAGGTTAGATTCTTGTTTCATACCATAACCTGTAAGCGATCCGGAATAATGAGGTGTTCTCTGTATATTTATTTTAATATACAGGATTGTATTATTTAAAGTTGTTTAGTGACACCCAATCCTGACCTCGGATTTGGGGATGTCACAATAGTTCCAAAAATTTCCTTCACAAAGCCACCAATTCTAGCAGCAACTAGAATTGGAGTTAAATGAAAAATGGAAGAAGTTTAATGAGAAAATTGAGAAGAAGTTTGGTCTAATTGATAATCAAGACAAAGCTGTGAAATAATTCTCTCACTTATCTCAATTTAGGCCAATTTTAATCAATGAAATGAGCTTAGGGAATTTGGAAAGGGGTCAACCCTCAGCAATAAAATCTCCAAGGGCCAATGTGATTTTTCAGCCAAAGAAAAATTATCCAAAATTCAGACAAAAATGCATTGGACCTGGTCTATGAAACTCCCAAGCCTGATGAGAAGAAGCTGCTTGGTAGGTCTATTGCTTTCTTTAAAGATCCCAGAGACTCAATACTAAAGAAAAGGATTGTCAAAATCTACAGGAATGGCAAAATGATATGTGTGGTGGTTGGATATCCACAGTTTGAAGAATCTAAGAAAAAAGAAAAGGTGAGGCTCAAACAATAATAAAAGCAAGTTGATTTAGATGACAAGAACCAAGCTAAGAAGCCTGCAACCATAGATTCTGTAATACCCACTGTGACAGCTGAGACTCTTGAAGAAAATCAAGAAGAACCAAAGCAGATTAAGAAACCAAGATACAAGCTCGAACCAAAGAGGAAGCTTGATTTCAATGAAGATAAGGAAGAATATATGCCAACCCAATCTACCACCTCAAGTCAAACAGCCATGCCTACAATGGAGCAGACTGAATTCAAGGTTTATCCTGACATGAATTTCAATGATGAAACCATAATTCCCAAAGATGAACCTACAGATTGGGAAAGCCTACAACTTCCTGATATAAACATTCCAATCCAAACAAAACCAAGGAAAATAAAGAAAAGAGCAATCAAAAAGGTCAAGCCTGTCAGACTTCAATCCAAAGCATTAGCCAATCCCAAACCAACTATCAACAAGGGAGATCAACTCTTCATCTGTGACATCAAGGAATTCTCAGACATAAATTTCTATCTAGATGAGCTAGTAGAAGTTAGAGCTATTGATGCTTACAAAGATCTTCCAGAGATATTGGTCTTCAGGTATAAGGGTGGAAGAGAGCTTGTAACGTCCTCCAAATCTGGGGTCTAGATTTGAGGTTACTTACTAATCTCCAATATAATAAAAACCTGTATAATAATTACTAACAATTATATATCTAACCCCTTTAAATATATCCAGGATCTTTTCAGGCTGAGGTATGAAAACAAGAATAGCTCACTATCTTTATTATAAACCCAAAAATAAAATCTCATAGAACTCTCTTTATTACAAACCATTATCTAAACAAGTTTTTAAACTAACTTCATTTTATTAAAATGCATACCAAATATATCTACACTACACCTATTCAGGTGGCTCAAAGCTCTCTTCCTTTATCGGGATTAGCATTCTTGGTATTAGAGGATCCCGTTTCCTGACACGCTTATTTACCACGCGAGTCCGAATAGGTTTTATTCTCTTTCTAAACTAAAAACAAACAAGGTGAATAACAATAAAAGGGATGAGCCATAATTTGCTCAACAAGTCCACAATATATAAACAATATTATAAGAAAATTAAATGAACCGGTAATCTGATTGTATCTATAACTCTGTATTTCTGCACAGGAGAATGAAGGTCACTATTAGCGATTATCAATAAACTAGACTGGACACAAGTTCGCTCTCATATCCTGCTGATCAGTCAGGATACAGTGTGGATCTATACATCTATGTATAGATCCATTCGGGTACCCAGACTCTACATCCCAAAACACAGATCCGGTAAATTCTCGGTCCATAGGATCAAGGGTATACTTGATCCTCATCATCATCATCCAGTCCACAGATGAGCAACCGGAATAATCGGTATGCTTTGATGTATCCCGACATCAGAATATATCAGTGAATAAAGATAAATTAGGAATCAAAATAAAATATAAACAAAGGAACAATAATTGTGTATCAGTGTATGTGAACAAGAATTATCCGTGTTTAATGAGTTGAGAATTTTAATAGAAGTAAGTAATTTACTATTCTGAAATTAGAATAGGGGAAAAACTTGCCTGTCACGCGATCTACCGCAAATATATCACAGTTTTCTAACACTAGCTTGGTCCACCTTGTTGGCTTCGTATCTATCAAAGAAAGATGTTTATTTAGTCTACATGTATCTTAATCGTGTCTCGAACCGACTTCGCGTAGCCCTTACCGTATACCTGTAGGCTTATAATTGACTCGTATACCAATTAATAACAATAAAGACTCGATTAGCCACTTAATTCATATAGCACATAAGTCATATAGTCATTTTAGGCTTAAAAATATTTTTAGAATCGAAATCGGATCAATATTCGCATTATCGCACAGGATCTGGCTCGTTTCCTAATTTTTGGAATTTATTAGACTCGTCTCTATAATTAATAGTGTCTATGAGTAATTAAATATCGAAATCCGACTCGTTTCCAAAAGAAATTAAAGTTTGATACTATTTTTATTGAAAACGAATCATTTTTCGAAGTCGAAGGGCTTTCGTTTCGTTTAATTCGGATAAACAGTTCAATTATTATTAAATAAATAAGGATAAATCAATTTATTATTCAACATAATTAATTATTTAACATCATTGAACCTAAAAAATATTTTTAAATAATTATTTGGAAAAAATCAAAATTAATAATGATTTTCCCATAATTTTTGGAATTAAAATGATTTTATTATGCTTTATTGAAAATAAAAAGATTAATTATCATAATAATTAATCATTTTTAAATAATTAATAAATAATTAATTAATATTTAATAATTAAAGAAATAATTATTTTCTATTTTGGAAAATATTTCACAGTTTTTATAAAATAAATCAATCAATTAAATTAATTAATTAATCAATTTATAAATTAAATAAAACTGATTTTTATAATTTATAAAAATAAAAAGTAAAAATAATTATCAAAAACAATTTTCAGAAAACAAAAATTGGGCAGAAAAGATCAAAACCGAGTTGCAAAACGGGTTGCAACCAGGTCTTGAAGAACAATTTGGTTAGGAACAACTCACCGAAAAATTCCTAGTTTCCGGTGGGTTTCCCGGACTCTGATCAGTCAAATTCAGGCCAAAACCACAATCGTTTGGTGTGTTTTATAGCTGGGATCGATCCTAAATCACTTCACTAACTCGTATCAATCATCCAAACACCAGAATCATCCTGGAACAAGCATCTCCGACCAAATTGATCAAAACTCCGACCAAATATCGAATTCACGGATTTGTACATGAAACTTCAAGATTAATAGCTTAAATTAAAGATTATTCAGTGTATAATCAAACCCCTAATACCCTATATACCTTAGCTTCTTCAAAATAAAAAACGTTCAAATAAAAAATTAGCATTAACCCTAATAATTGAACTATCAATTGCAGATATCGTTTGATGAAATTAATGATGCAAATAAACTGTAAACATTCAAACAAAGCTATATCAATCTTCAAATCAATCAAATTACCCTAGAATCAAAAAGCCCTAATTCGAACATAAACCCTAGAAATTAAAATTAAAAAATAACGAATCAAAACATGAAATTGATGTTAAAAACTAAAAGAACAGATCAAGAGGATTGATTTCAGTACTCACATCAACAGATTTGGTGCTCAGAATTGCTCAAAATCACGGTTTGATTCTCGACCCGAAATCCGACCCGACCCGACCCTGTTCTTTAGAGAAGTTCTGTTTTTTTCTGAATTTTTATTGATTAATTATAAATAAATAATAATTATTAGGGTATTTATAGTAAGTAAAATAATACTCCTTATTAAAATACACTTAATAACATAATAAAATACATAATTCATCTTTATTTTGATATAATACAAGCGTACTTTCCCAGTCGTTACATCCTTCCCCCTTAATAGGATTATGTCCTCAGAATCTCGCTAAAAAAATAACTTGTTAGATCACACAACACTGTAGAAGGGGGTTGAATACAGTATAGAATACAATCAAATCGATTTCGAACACAAGTAACAGTAAACAAATATATTCAATATAATAAACTCTATTACAATGGAACTATTCTGTTCTCTCTCAGTGATGAACAAATATCACGAGCGCTGCTAGGTTACAATGTATGATCTTCTCGATAATAATAACACATATAGTGTAAACCTATTTCTGTGTTTATATAGTACACAGTTACAAGATAACTTCTAATTGATATGGAATATAATTCTGTCTCCTAAAATATATCAATCAGATATCTTATACAATTCTTTCAGTCCTCTAACTCTTTGATGCATATCTTCTTTTGTATTAGTCTCGATCTTCTTTCCAGTAAATCAGCTTCCTTCCTTAACTGTGAGTCCTCATGTACTTAAGTTCTGATATCCATCTTCTGATATTTATCTTCTAATAATCTAAGTTCTGATATCCTTAAGCTCTGACTTCCAGTAAGTACTGATTTCAGTAAGTACTGATATTTCCTGTTTGTTAATATCTGAAAACTAAACATGAAACATATTAGACATGACATCTCAAATATATCTAACAATCTCCCCCAACTTGTAAATTGTGCAAAAATATACAAGTTAATATATTTGATGATGTCAAAAACATTTAAGTTCAAATGCAATGAGAGTTTAATAAGACTATTAACTACAACTT
Source organism: Apium graveolens (assembly GCF_009905375.1). Classification (NCBI taxonomy): domain Eukaryota; kingdom Viridiplantae; phylum Streptophyta; class Magnoliopsida; order Apiales; family Apiaceae; genus Apium; species Apium graveolens. The sequence goes on from NC_133651.1 coordinate 186,539,597, forward strand.
ACAGTCCTTGTAGCTTTACCAACTTCACTGGATCAATCTGAATCCATAATGATTCTTAACAAAATCTCTTACCAGCTTGTCTTCAGCCTTCCTCAGAACTTCAACTAACTGTGCTTTGACTTGCATCAGTTCTTCATCTTTACTATCACCAATTTGATTGTTAGGTCACACACACTGTAGAAGGGGGTTGAATACAATGTTTAGCACTATCAAATCGAATTAGAGAACACAAGTAACAGAAAACAGACTTTATTCAATATAATAAACTCTGTTACAATATGGAACTGTCCTCTCTCAGTGATGAACAAATTATCACGAGAGCTGCTAGGGTTACAATGAATATTATTCTCGATAATGATAACACATATAGTGTAAACCCTATGTCTGTGTTTATATACTACACAGTTACAAGATAATCTCTAATTGATATGAAATATAATTCTGCTTCCTAAAATATATCAACTACTTATCTTTTCTTCCAAGTATTCTATTCTTCATAGAATTCCTTCTTCATGCATATCTTTTCTTGCGTTTGTCTTGATCTTCTTTCCTTTCAATCAGTCGCCTTCCTTATCTGAAAGTCTCATTTAGTCCTGATAAATATCTCCTGATAACTTAAGTTCTGAAAACTTAAGTTCTGACTTCAGTATAAGTGCTGATTTCCAGTTAAGTACTGATTTGTCCTGTTTAAGTAAGATCTGAAAACTAAACACAAATCATATTAGACATGACATTATCAAATATATCTAACAATCTCCCCCAACTTGCAAATTAGCATAATATACAAGTTTAACAGATATTTGATGATGTCTAAAACATTAAGTACAAATGCATGAGAATTTGACTAGATAACTACAACTTACAGTCCTTGTAGCTTTACCATCTTTAACTTCTGATAACAACTTCAGTCTGTATACACATCAGAATTTGAGCAGTTGTAGATCTTGACTTGGCTTCAATTACTAATCTCTTTGATGTCAGGAGTTGTTCTGAGATAGTTCTTTAACAAATCTCAGCATATTTAAGTTCATCAATCATCCTCCTTTTAGCATTCTTCAATTCAACTATATCTTCACCAATTTAAAAGATAGCAGCCCTGAGATCATTTATTTTAGCTTCTCTTATGTCCTGATCTAGTATGATCAAATATGCCTTGTCAGACTCAAGATTGAATTCCACAGCCTTATAACCCAGAAAGGTAGTTGTAATCTTAGCAGAGTTAGGCTTCATCTTGACAATATCACCCTTGTGATCTGTACTTGGGACAGTATGTACTGTCAGACTTTACAGAATAAAGCTTCTTCTGTCTCTGAATTTGAGTCTTCAAATAATTTGCAACACTTTCTGTTAATCTGTTCTTCAATTGAAGTAGGAATAGAACATGTTCTAGTTCCTCAAAATACTTCAGTGGTATAGCATTCTCCCTAATATGGTATACCCTTCCATCTGTCATGAAATATAACAAGATGTGTTCTTTCAAGAAGGTATGGTAAACCATCTGTACAGATTCAAGTCGATTCAATCTTTCAGGAGTTGCTCCAACACCTGGTTCACTTAAGGAAGTTGGATCATTGGTTGTGTTCTGTACTCTTCTTTCATCAACACTACCCAATCTAGATTTATCTCTTGCTTCCTTTCCTGTAACAACTCTTGCTTCAAATCCACTTGCTGTAGCCTTCAAAGGTTGAGTTTGTTTGGCTTTGGTGAATCCTGGTAGGAGTAATTTTGAAGGTTTAACATAAGCAATGTCAGAGGTTTCCTTTTCCTTATTTTCTGATATCAAGCCAACTTGAGCTATGTCAGAGGTTGCTTGCTTCAGTGTCATATCAGAACTTACTATATCTTGACTCTGAACAACTTGAGCCATGCCAGAGGTTGTTTGAGAAATCTTCTTTGAAATCAGAGTACGATTAGCATCTTCATTAGATATTTCTTCATCCATAGCAGGAACATAAACCTTTACAGGTTCACCAACTTTTTCTTTGCCCTTGGACCTTGGATCTATCTCCATTTGTGATTTGGCCTTAGTTGCCTCATGATTTGTCCTTTCTTTTATCACAATGTCTTTAGCCTTAGGAATTTTCTTTTTAACAACAGAAGCTTCAGATTTGGAGTTGACTTTTTCTAACTTAAGTCTAGCTTCTTCTTCCTTTAGACTCTCAAAGTCCATTCCTGGATTTTCTTTCAGAAAGTAACTATCTTGAAATCTCCTCATCAAGTTCCAGAAGTTCATCAGAACTTATCGTTTTACCAGTATCAGAAGTTATTCTTCTCCCAGTATCAGAACTTGTTCTTTGACTTGTAGTTCCAGTTCTACTTGATGAAAGACCTTTACCTTGACCATGACCTCCACCCATTCCAGAGTTTCCGTGGTCATCTTTTTCATCATCCTTTCCCTTCAGTGTCTTGATAGGTTTGCATTTGGACTTAATTACTTTCTCCCCCTTTTTGGCATCAGCAGGTAAAAGAAAAGAGACAAACAATTCCACTGAGGATTGGATCTCATTGAGTTGAGATTGGTGAGAAGCTTGATTCTTCAAAATTTCATCAATCTGAGACTGTTGCTTCTCTTGGGTTTTCTCAATGTTGGCAATTCTGTCAAAGGTAGGTTGGAAAAACCTTTTCTTTTCAAGTTTCAGATTCATATCTTGCTGGATCAAGTTTTCTTGAATTTTATTCACCTTGTCATGAGTTATTGAGTGTTGACCTTGAAGGTGCCTTGTACTCAATGCAGTAACTCTCAGCTGTGCCTTGTACTCAATGCAGTAACTCTCAGCTGTGCCTTGAAATCAACATTTATCAGCATTTCATCAGCTTTTGCAAGATGCTCAGCAAGAATCTTTTCAGAAGGAACAAAACTAACTGTGTTCCACTACTTAGTCCACTCCTGTCCTCTAGGAGTTTCACTCCAAGGTACTGGTGCTTCCCCTATAACAAACTTCTTGACTATCTCAGCTTTATGAACAGTTTGTTGAGGTGCATGTCCTGATGGACCAGCTGCATTAGCAACTACATTTGTAGCAGCAGCTTCACCAGTAACATCATCATTAGCAGCATCAGAACTTATAGAATCAGAATCATCAGCATCCTCTGATAAAAGAATAGTATGAGAGGCTATAGAGGCTTCAACATCATCCTCTAAGTGCTGATCTCCAACTAAGTTCTGATCAACATCCATATTCTGATGCTCACCTAAAATCTAATCTTCAGTATCTAGATGCAGAGAAGGTGTTGTAGGCAATTCTGGATTAAAATCAACATTAAGAAGTGGTGTTGTTGGTGGAGTGATTTGAGTAGGTGGAGCTGCTAAGTACAAAACCTGAGGCACTTCCAAGTTATGGATGTCAATTTCATCACTTGGTCCCTGGTTATCAGCACGTACTGGAGATACTGGAGGTGTGGGAATTTGAGTTTTTTCGGGCTTATGAAGTGGAGAGTGATGATTTGCATGAAGGTATGGATCAGCACTTGGAGAATTGAGAGCTTCAACAGGGTCTTGTGAGATCAGAGATTCCTTACCCCCTTCCTTAGCTGCTGCTTCCATTCCTTTACCAGAATCTGCAGGCCTTTTTTCTAATGTTTTAATTCTTTTAGCTTTTGAGGAGACTGTAGGAGCTGCATCATCATAATTTAGCTTTCTAAGCCTTTTCAGGGGCCTAGAACTCCCAATTCCAGTATCCTTCTGAGAAGAGACCATCTCAGCTTCTACAACAACAGGTTCTGATACTGGAACCTGTTCCTCACTGTCTGAATCATCCCTCAGAACAATCCTCCTTCTCTTCTGTTGTGTCTGAGGTACACTCTTTGTCCTCTTAGGTTTGGAAGATGAAGGCCTCACAGGATGTGCTGATGGTGAAGGTTGAGATGTCTGTGATGGTTTGAAATATGTTCTGATGGAGGGTTGAGTAGGTTGAGGTTGAGAAGTGGTGTGTTCTGTTGGTTGTTGTGGTGGTTGGAATGTGCTGGTGGGTTAAACATCAGGGTAACCAGATGTGTAGGTTTGAGGATCAGCATTTACAAGAATTTGTTTTATAGACTGAGGTATCTGTAAGGGTCTAACCACTTTCTTCTTAATGTCAGCATTTAACAAATCATTAAAAGCCCTCTTTGCAAGCTTAAAGGGTGGAATTAAATCAGTGGTAGGTTGGGGCTCATCATCACAACAGAAATTATATATAAGCTGACAAAATCTAGCAAAGTACACTACATTCCTATCTTATGTCATCCTATCCCCTATGAAACCTAGCATAGCACTTGTAAAATCAAAGTGAGTTTGATGAATAAGAGCATACCCGGTTTGTTGACTCATAATTGGAATGGCATTAAAGTTGGAGCACTTATTGGCGAATGCCTTAGTGATACAATCGAAGAAAAAACTCCATTTCTTCCTGATATTTGCCCTTTTCAACTGTCCAAGCTTACCCAAACTCTTCTCATAACCCAAACTGGCCATGAGCTACTGTAGAACAGGGTCCTCCGCTGTCGAGAATGTACAGCCTTCTGGTAAGTGGAGAGCTTTACGGACTGCTCCAGGAGTAACCACATGCTCAACATCATTCACTTCAAATACGATGCTTGGAGTACCAGTAGCACCACCATCATCAAAAATCCTAGTTCGCCAAAATGTCAGAACTTGTTGGCTTGAAATATTTTGAGGTTGGGTCAAAGCATACCCAATCTCACTATTTGCTAAAAAATCTTGCACAAAGTGCAAATCAGATGGAGCTTCAGCCTTGTTCAAGATTGCATCATAGTTGTTAGGTACAAACTTGGCTCCATCAATAATTAAATCCTTAGGTGCCATGAGAAATAAGTGTGAAATAAGGTTGCCTGTAAGGTGTTTGATAAAATGTCTGTATGATAAAGCGTCAGTGAATATGAGAGAGAATAAGAGTAAAAAGAGAGAGATAGAGTATAAAAGTGAGACACATGTCAGACATGCAGCAGTAAAAGATAATTAATGGGCACGGGTATTCAGTAATCATTACTTATCACATGCAGTTTTTCAAGGAGAAAAACCGTCCCACTAACCAAGTAATCCCATTAATCAAGGACGTTCAGTTTTTTTTTAAAAAAAACGTTCCCACTAAATAACCTATTATTACTACTTTACCAATATTCTGTAAAAATATGACAAGTGAGGTAAATTTCCAAAAATAAACCAAGTAAATAAATACTGCCACGTCAGCATCAGAACTTGACTATTATCAGAATTTAAAAGGTCATCAGAACATATTCTGATTTTAAATATGACTGTTTTAGATTTAACCACAAATAAGTCCAGTAAAGGATCATGATTTAATATCAGAACTTAGACTTATATCAGAACTTAACAGTCATCAGAAGATGACTCCTTAACTTGAAAAGTGAATGTTTTATTCCTGTAATTCTTCACACAATTACTGATATGGTTTCATCAGAATTTAATCATCAGAACTTCCTTCAGAACTTGTCCTCGGAATTTATGCATCTGACACTTAAACTGTTCATCTAAAATAACATTTATCACCACAGTAATTTTCATCATTCACATAGAGTGTATGTGTATGCAATAAGCTAAATATCAGATGAAGATTAAAGTCTGATTCACTTCAGAATATCTTAGAAATAAGGCATAACTAAGAACTTTGCTCAAAATCTGTCATTATTCTGAAGTCTACTATAGAATGAGTTCATGCATGAGTTTACCTCAACTGTTTTGTGCTCATTTTATGCATCTTTTGAAATTCCTTTTTACAGTGGCTTCTTAGTGTAAGTGAATCACGACTGCTTATCAGAATTTATGTTATTATCAGAGTATTTATCCAGTAATCATAGAGTGTGAAAAGTCACCAAGAAAATTTTATTTTGCTTTTCTAATGCATATTACTTAATACCAGCAATGCACTTGGGTCTCCCCTTCCACATTTTTACGCCAGATCTCAAAGGCGTACCTGATTTTTATTTTCTTTTCTTTTTCTTTTGATAAGTGAGGCTTATCAACACTTAGTACATTCACCAGATTTACTAACATCAGAACTTAACAAATAAGAAGCATTATTCTAGTTTTTGACTTAGTAACAAGATACACAAAGTAAACTTTAACTAAGCTCAATATCAGAATTTGCTTGTGTTAAAAGATTTCCACATAAACAATTACTTCAAACATGGGATCTTTAGTATATTAAAACTACTAGTTCAGCATCTAGCACAATTATCCTCATTGGATGGAATAGTCACAGAAACATGCATATCACTATCAGAGATTAGAAATTCACATCAGACAACAATCAGCACTTAAGCAAATTTCATATTAAGCACAGAATACACAAATATAGTAATATCTGTAAATACTGATCATAAAGTCTGATGTAACAGAACATAAACTAAGCAGATTTAGAGAAAGAACGTGAAACCATTCCAAGTTCATTTACCAATCTTGTAAAAGTAGCTTCACACAGTGGTTTTGTGAAGATATCTGCTAGTTGTTGATTTGTTGGAACAAAATGCAATTCCACTGTACCTTCATCCACATGTTCCCTTATGAAGTGGTACCTAATGCTGATGTGCTTTGTCATTGAGTGTTGAACTGGATTACCTGTCATAGCAATAGCACTTTGATTATCACAGTAAACATGGATTTTAAAATATGTTAACCCATAATCCAGTAACTGATTCTTCATCCAAAGAATCTTTGCACAATAGCTTCCTACAGCAATGTATTCTGCTTCTGCAGTTGATGTGGAAATTGACTTATGTTTCTTGCTAAACCAAGAAACCAATCTGCCTCCAAGAAATTGGCAGCTTCCCCTTATGCTTTTCCTGTCAATTTTGCATCCTGGAAAATCTGCATCTGAGTAACCTATTACCTTAAAGTCTGATTCTCTAGGATACCACATTCCCAGATCAGCCGTACCCTTAAGGTATTTGAAAATTCTTTTCACAGCTGTTAAGTGAGGTTCTCTTGGATCTGCTTAAAATCTTGCACAAAGACAGGTAGCATACATGATATCGGGTCTACTTGTAGTAAGATAGAGTAGTGAGCCAATCATACCTCTGTAATTAGTAATATCTACTGATGTACCAGTATCCTTATCCAATTTTATTGCAGTGGCCATGAGAGTTGATGCACTTGAACAATCTTGCATTCCAAATTTCTTTAGCAAATTTCTGGTGTACTTGGATTGACAAATAAAAGTGCCTTCTTCATTCTGCTTGACTTGAAGGCCCAGAAAATAGCTAAGTTCCCCCATCATACTCATTTGATATCTTGACTACATCAGTTTGGCAAACTTCTTGCAAAGTCTATCATTTGTAGAACCAAAAATGATATCATCAACATATATTTGTACCAAAAGTAAATCCTTTCCATGGTTGAGGTAGAACAGTATTTTGTCAATAGTTCCTCTGTTAAATCCACTTTCCAGAAGAAACTGAGCTAAGGTCTCATACCATGCTCTTGGAGCTTGCTTAAGGCCATAAAGTGCTTTATCAAGCCTGTAAACATGATGTGGAAGTTTGGAATCTACAAAGCCTGGAGGTTGTTCAACATATACTTCCTCTTCCAATTCTCCATTGAGATAAGCACTTTTCACATCCATTTGAAAGACTGTAAACTTTTTGTGAGCAGCATAAGCCAAAAATATCCTTATGGCTTCCAATCTAGCAACTGGAGCAAATGTTTCATCATAATTAATTCCCTCCTGTTGAGAATATCCTTTTGCAACCAGCCTTGCTTTATTCCTTGTAATTATGCCATCACTATCAGTTTTGTTTCTGAACACCCATGTTGTACCAACAACAGATCTGTTATTTGGTCTTGACACTAGGGTCCAGACTTTATTTCTTTCAAATTCATTTAAATCTTCCTGCATTGCTTGCACCCAATCAACATCTTGAAGAGCTTCTTCCACTTTCTTTGGTTCAGTCTGAGAAAGAAAAGAATTATAGAGACATTCATTTGAAGTAGCTGTTCTAGTTCTGACACCTGTATCAGGATTTCCAATAATTAAGTCAGGTGTATGTGATTTAGTCCACTTCCTTGCAGATGGAAGGTTTTCTCTAGAACTGGATGCTCCCCCATGATCCACGATGTCTTCATCAACATTTTCTGATGCTCCCCCTGAAATTATGCTCTATGAGTTGGATCCTTCATTATTTAAGTTTTCAGAATTATCAGAACTTGGCTCATCAGAACTTGATGAATCAGAGCTTGAAGAGCCAGTTGTAGGTTCTGATGCTTCTTGAGATGTGGTTGTATCTTCAGTATGCTCCCCCTGCATAGGTGCGTCTTCCTTTGGCGTAGTCACCACAGTTTCAATAACATCAGGGTTTAATTCATCAGAGTTTGCAGTATCAGGATTTAGACTATCAGGATTTAGACTGTCAGGATTTAGAGTATCAGAATTTAAAACTTCATTTTCAAACCTCAGCTGATCATGATCATTGAAATCTTCAAGTCCAGTAATCTTCTTATCATCAAAAGAGACATTGATAGATTCCATGACAACCCTTGTTCTTAAATTGTAGACTCTAAAGGCTTTTGTGGAAAGTGGATATCCAACAAAAATTCCTTCATTAGCTTTTAGATCAAATTTGGATAGCTGTTCAGGATGAGTCTTAAGAATATAACAATTGCATCCAAATACATGAAAATACTTCAGATTTGGCTTCTTTTTCTTCACCATCTCATATGGTGTCTTTCCATATTTGTTAATGAGTGTTGCATTCTGAGTAAAACAAGCAGTCTGCACAGCTTCAGCCCAAAAATAGGTTGGTAGCTTTGCTTCATCAAGCATAGTTCGTGTAGCTTCAATAAGAGTTCTATTCTTTCTTTCAACAACTCCATTTTGTTGTGGAGTTTCAGGAGCATAAAATTCCTGCTTTATTCTATGGTCTTTGCAGAACTCTTCCATAATCAAATTCTTGAACTCAGTGCCATTATCACTTCTTATGATCTTTACAGAATCTTTGACCAATTTATCCAGTTGCTTGACATGATCAATCAAAATAGATGCAGTTTCACTTTTTATGTGCAAAAAATACACCCATATGTATCTGGTGAACTCATCCACTATGACCATAGCATATTTTTTCTTTGCAATAGACATGACATTCACTGGACCAAATAGATCAACATGTAGTAGGTGATAAGGCTCAAAAATTGATGATTCAGTCTTGCTCTTGAATGAAGAGTTTCTTTGTTTTGCCTTCTGACATGAATCACAAAGGCCATCAGGAGCAAATACTGATTTTGGCAGTCCTCTCACAAGATCTTTCTTGACTAGTTCATTTATATTGTTGAAATTTAAATGAGAGAGTTTCTTGTGCCAATTCCAGCTTTCTTCAATTGGTGCTCTACTCAATAGACAGATTGTAGAACCATCAGTACTTGTTGAAAGCTTGGCTTCATAAATGTTACCATGCCTGTATCCTTTCAGAACAACTTTTCCTGTAGATTTGCTTATAACTTCACAGTGTTCTTCAAACAAATACACATGATAACCTCTGTCACATATTTGACTAACACTGAGAAGATTATGTTTAAGTCCTGAGACCAGAGCTACTTTCTCAATGATGACATTCCCAAGTTTGATATTGCCATATCCCAGTGTTTTTCCAATATTGCCATCTCCATAAGAAACACTTGGGCCAGCTTTCTCCACAAAGTCTGATAGCAGGGCTTTATTTCCAGTCATATGTCCTGAATATCCGCTGTCCAGAACTAGGATGTTTTTCCTGTTGCCCTGCAATCACAAAGACCACTAATGATTAGTTTTAAGGACCAGACTTGCTTGGATCCTTTGGCTTTATTAAGTTTGTTAACATTTGCAGCGGATTTAGCATCAGAGTTTATGTTAACAGTTTTCTTATCAGCATTTACAGTATCAGACTTTGCATCAGAACTTATACTAGAAGGAATAATGTTAACTTTCTTTAAAGAAGGTTTTATTTGATTATAATCATAGTACAAACTATGATATTCCTTAAAAGTATAAATGGAATGCCATAAACTACCACAATAAAAATAAGGATTGTGTGGCCTATATCTAACAGACTGACTCTTAACTCTTGACTTTGAAGGTAAGGAGTTTATGTTCTTATTAGCCAGATGGTTAGAATTTCCACAGTTATGACATGTTTTTCTAGGAGCATTATTGTGACGCCCTCCAAACTCGGGTCAAAAGTTTGGGGCTCACAACACACACACACACAATATATAAACCTGTATATAAAATATTATATGCACTGACCCTTCTTTTCACAACCATGGATCACAACAGGTTCAAGTATGAAAATAAGCCACAACCTTAACTTTTATTATATCGTGCCAAATCCTAACTAGTTTAACTTACAATTGATAATGATATCGTTCTCACCATCTTACATGTTACAATATAAAGCTCCTGGTAGCTCAATCCAACTTAACCGAAAAACCTAGCTCGTACACTGGATAGGGAATCCTCGTTACCAACAATTTCCTTTTCAACTGTTGAAAACATAAAAAATTTTGCAAGAGTGAGCTTACTAGCTCAGCAAGTAATAATAGCAGCAATTGAGGTTAAACAATCACCAATTGAAATGATTCAGAAGAATCAAGTTTCTGAATAAGCAATGGTTAGAATTGGATATTCACTTTTCATTTTAAAAACCAAGGTTAGGCTGCTGATCAGTCACGCACTAACCCCGAGCAAGGCTCCCAGCTTTGCTCTATATACGGGATCCAAGACACGCATTGGCCTATTATGACCACAAATCTGGTCTGACCACGAATCTGGTCCATATTTATAAAACTATCCAATTCTAAGACAATTCAATATGATAACCAATGTAAATCAATAAGTTGTATCATAAATAACATTTATTTTGAAGCATAGGGTGATTCATAATACCAAGTAGGTATAACAAGGGATTCAAAAAGATTAGCTTTCAATCAAGGAAAGAATCACAAAGTAGAAGACCAAGGGTTCAAGGGTTCCAAGAATTGGTCTTCTGTTAAACAAGGAATAAGGGTTGGTATGTTAAGAAAGTCAATATTAGAATCAGTATGTGGTAGATATGTATTTTTGGAGTAGTATCGTATGTATTTGGATCGATCTGGGAATTCAACAATCAATGGTTTGTGATGAACAAGCCTTATGGCTCAAGATCAAGAAGAATCAGGGTTCAAGGTTAAATTGTTCAAAGCACTTGCAATATAAAACATGAGTTATTTTGAATAATAGGGACATGTTATGAAACAGTTCAAAAATATTTGCAATATATCTTTAAAGAAAGGTTCAGAAGTACTTGCCTTATCATCGACCATTCCCACTTTACTTATACTAATCTAACCGTTTTATTCATCAATCACTTTTCTTCTCTTTCTATGCCTTGCTTCTATTTATCAATCACTTGCCTTCTCTTTCGACACTTTGATTTTATTTATGGATCACTGACTTCCTTTTCTATGCCTTGCTGACTCTGCTAGGCATCACAAGTATCTATCAATTATTCATAATCATATTATTCTAATCGTCACATAGACGTCATAAGCTTTCATCTACCCTTCGTTTTACCCCGATTTACGGATTAAAAGTTATGACTAAAACAGTTAAAAAATAACTATATAGGCATATAACACATCAATCAGATAGCACGTAGCACATAGCACGCAGGATATTCGATCAAAATAATTTTTCAAAGAAGATTCGGGGTCAAAATGATTTTTCAGGTATTTAATACGAATATTTGAACATTTTTCGGAATAAAAACTGGAATCTGAATCATTGTATAATTAAAATAAGGTTCGAATACCCGAATCTGACTTTAAAATAATTTTATAATAATTATCGAGCCATGAAAATAATTTTAAATAATATTTTAAAGCTCGAAACTATTTTTCAGAATTTTTAAATCAATTTTAAATAATTAAATCTAATTTTTAAATCAATTAAAATCAATTAATAATTAAATTAATTAATTAATCAATTAATTATAAATTAACCGATTAACTAAAATAATTAAAAACTAATTAAAATAATTAAGATAATTAAAAAAAATTAAAATTAATTAATAAAATAATTTTGATTTATTTTTGAATAAATAAATAATTAAAATAATTTTCTGAATTTAAAATAATTAAATAAACAATTTTTCTGATTTTTAAAATAATAAAAATATCATTTTCAGAATAATGTAAAGAGCAATCCTGTTTTTGTAAGTTTTTAAAACGAAAGCATGAAATTTGCAAATGAAGAAAATCGTCAGGGGTCAAATTGCAGTTTGCCCCTTCCGATCGTCTTCTCCGGTGGCCGGCCGCCATTAACGGCGGTCACCAAGCTTTTCTGGCCAACTACAACTTGCCCAGAAACACTACAAATTAACAGCGAACACTCTTCTTAATTCCAGGAACACGGTTGTGCAATTAAAATCGATCAATAACATGGCATTTGGCCGAAAAATCCAGCCAAAGTTTCCGCCGCCGTTTCTCGACTTTTTCCGATCAAAGCCTTCCCGTTACTGTTTGTTCATTCCACTATTACCAATCGATTCATCTTTGGATGATCTATAATTCTGTGTAATCAATTTCAAACAATAACCCTAAACACAGGAATACCCAATTCCCAATTAAGAACATTCAACCTATAAACCCTTTTCCATTTTCTAGAATCAAATATCAATTTTCATATGTTATTGAACTCGGTTTTTGACATATAATATACCGAATTGATCAGGAGAAAATTATCTACCAGATTATGCCATGAAATCACACAAACAACATCAAGAACAAAAATTCCTATTTTAATTCATAATTAATTCGAATTAAAATAATTAAATCAGAAAAATACCTTGAATTCTGCATAAAAACGGATGATTGATTATGAAAGTACTTTTCTAGAGCTTCGTTTTGATATGTTGCACGCCCGAATCGGAGTTCGAGAACGCCTTCGTTCGTACGTTTGATTCTCAGAAACGTATCGGTTTCTAGGTTTTTCTCTGTATTTACTGTATTTTTACTGGTTGTAAATGAATAAACGAATAAAATGAAATGATAAAAGGGCTATAAATATTTTTGGATATTGGTTCGTTCTGGATCGTTAAATTATTTACTTAGCCGCTAAGTAACACTCTATACGAAAACAATGTAATAATATCTCGTCTTTCGAAAATACTGGTTTTGTTGATTTACCGAAATGATTATCGTATCGAAAATCTTGCGTCGGGCCGCGCACGGGTCAAACCGTAATCAGGATCGAAAAAGTCAAAACACGGAAAATGTCCGGAATTACCAGATTAGGTTAGGAAGGAGTTTTCGGAAGAGTTTCGGGTTGTAAAAACGTAAAAAAGGTTGAAGTCGGACGATTTCCGGCTTTATAAAATAACTTTGTAATTATTCAGAAAATAATTAATAAATTCATAAATTAATATAAAATCATTTAACAGCCCAAAAATTACCAGAAAAATACCGTAATTATCTATATTTTATTCTGGTCATAATAAAATTAGCATACTAATACTGTATCACATATAAGCATTCACATATCCACACCAATCATCAGATAATTCACCGAAAATCATATAATAATCATATAAAAATTATTTATTAATAAAAATAATTACACGTGATATCCCGGATGTTACATCCTTCCCCCCTTAAAAGGATTCTGTCCTCAGAATCATACTAAGGATCAAATAATGATATATTCAAGTTTCTCACTTCCATTTTCTCAGGTTGATCTTTCAACCCTACAACTTTTCATAAACTTTTACTCGCAGCCTCAATCATTACTTAACAATCTCTTGCTGACCCCATATTCTATCTATTGCTTATATAACTCAACTCAAGTCTCCATTTTATATATGATGGAGCTAAATTACTCTTCCTGAGTATACACGTATAAATACCTTATGAATCTGCTAAAAGTGGGTGGTGAAGCCAACTTACTTACACCTATCCCGACTATTTTACTGTCTCAAAAGGAACCAACATAATGCTTACCAATTAGCTTTTCTTTGCAATTCTAATAATTCGTGCTCACGAACGTTGGCATTAGCTATTGGTTATTGAACCCCATTCCCACATGTTTCTCTATTCAATTAGCTTAGTTCATAATAACTTCGAATCGCATTTGAGGCACTTTAATCGTTCTTTTAATCTTCTCTTCCATCTACGAATGATATACTGAAACTATGGCGTATTTGATTTCTAAAATTCTCGAGATTACTCCAGAGTTAAGAATTAAAGAGAGAATCTCGACTGAGTATGACTGACGCATAGACTTATCACCATATTTTATTTTCCTTGAAGCACAATCGAGGAGGTTTATCAAGCGAAGATCTCTTACCATTTTAAAGAAAATACACTAACCTGGAGGCATCCCCGGCATACTTTTAACCTATATTATCATTTATTTTGGTTATAAGAAGTTTTCATACGAAACTGACTACAATGTTTTTCTTGCCATCTAGTCACAAATAACGTTTATTCTTTCTTCATACCATACTATCAGATAGTCTTCTTTGAGATCTATGTCTCGTATCATACCTTCAGAGTAGCTTGAATATCTTGCGTTATCGTTGTTCAACCAAATTTCTATCTTTTTAGTTCCGCTTTACTTAATGTCCATTCATCCAGGAGTAGTACATATCATTCTTGTTCGACATAATTTATCGTATTCTGAATACTCTTGTCAAATTTTAAATCACATCATATTGATTATCTACCATTAGTTTCTGGTTCTGATGACGTACCACCATTTATTCAAGAAGTGATTGACCCACTTATGGAATAATCTGTTTATTACTAAATGAAAATGATCATGTTTAAATAACCTATTAATAATCATACAATTAACGCTTTCTTCACCATTGGTTCTCAGGTGGCATCACCATGACGTTCTTGGAGAAATATATCCATCTAGTCTTTGATGTCCCACCTTAACTCCTTGATATGAATAACATATGCTAATTTATCCCACCATTTCTTTCTTCATATCTGGCCACCAATAATTTGCCTCTAAATCTCTATACATATTAGAAATTCATGGATGGACCGAATGTCTTGAGTTGTGAACCTCTGGTACAGTTCCATCCCTCAATTCTGCCACTAGTGAAATCTCAAATTATGAAATAAAATCTGGGAATGCCTTGATCATCCTTTTGAGTATACATATAGATTTTCTCTAATGTTAATATCCTGATCTATTATTTTCCCTTGGCATTTCTTTACCTTCTCTAGCAATGCTGGCCGAAAAGTCATACTATACATCTTTGCATTGTTAGGTTTGCAAGCTCTGGCTTCCAATTTCAACTTTTGAAATTCCTTGTATAATTCTTCTGACATTGTCAACACGTTTAGTCCTTCCATTCTGTTTAATGCATCTGTTACTACATTTGTCTTTCCTGGGTGATAGTTAATCATGCAGTCATAGTCCTTGCTCAACTCCAACCATCTTCACTGTCGTTCATATTACCCATATCTTACCTATATCCTGGCATCTTATATAGTTTCTTTATCATCCTTTTGATTCCACTTCCTTTCCTATCTCCGTTCTGCATTCTCATAGCTTATTCAAAACCGAACTCTTGACATTAATACTCATTTTGCTGTCATATCAAATTAGATATTAATACGAACTTTGATGCTCACAACATCCCATTCTGAAGTAAACATCAATCATCTGTATTAACACCATTTTCGATATTTAACAACAACCTAAGTATCAACATCAATCAGAAACTAAATTGAAACTGTATCTCACACTTTATCCCAAAACAGAAATACTTGACGACTCATTATTGTATGATTATCATAAACAAAGTGTCTTTTAATAATACTTTGTTGCAGATGATAACATCTCCTTGATTGTCTAATGAAATCCATATTGGTGTAGTTATTAATCTCTGCTTTATTTCATCTTCCTTCTTCCTCTCTTCTTGTTGCTTCATTTTAAATCTTTAGCTCCTGAAAACATACTCCTCACTTATCCATACAAATGACTTTTTATTTCTCTTGTTCATTATGATAGGTGTATTCACCCACGCAAAAACTCACACATTTGCGACAATTTCTGAATTCTGCCAGCGTCCTTACTTCTCCCCAATTCCTCATTATTTTGATTTCTTATTTGAAAGTCACATCAAAATTTGACTTAATCTAATTGGAATCGATCTCCATATAACTGACCATTAATTGGTACAATTAGCCAATTAACTCACTTAATTGATCAATTGTACCAAGTGATGACTAGTTGAATGAAATCAAAGACCAATTATATATAGTCGAATTGGATGTAACAACCTCTTTCGAGAACCAAGATCACAATTATTTGGTGTATCACAGGAATAACAATTACACACGGAAGTATACTTTCTATTTTTAAAAGTAGGGTAATCTCTGAAAATTTGGGCAGCATCTCCTTTATATTATTGACTACCAGTCGGACTCAAGCCGACACCAACAATCAAACAACCAACAATTAATCCTTAAATATACCAATCCACTACCACCTTCTAAATTCATTATGTCACCACCGCATATAATACTAACCAGTACAACCAATATTTTAGTTCAACCTAGGATTATAGTGAATAATTATGATGATACCATGTCCTTTCTCATATCTTATGATTATAACGGAATACCAATACTAAGTATAATTATAAATTATTCTAGAATTCTTCTAGTTCATGTTTTAAATAAAGCTCTCTACTTAAAAATTCGTCCATTCTTGGAAATACACACTTGTTCTTATTAATTAACTTGTTTAACCTTTGATGACCAACACATGGTCTCAACCAACACTCTTAAAATCTTGCGAATGAGTTCATTCAGTTTTAAAGCTTTACATCTTAAAAATTGTTGTAGTCAAACCACCATACCTTCATCTCCCCTTATGTCTTTCCATGTTGAACCTTCTTTGCCGACCATGCTACAAGCGTAAATTTTACCACAACTCATTTTCTTGAGTGGGAAAGCCCAACCATCCCTTGAAGAACACACTTAAAGTTTATCCGTATCTAGCATTTCTTCAATCTTGAATCTTCATGATAAATATCTCTCACATGATTAAGGTATGCTTCATCTTCACAACGTATTATTTGATTATCTGGTTATTGTTAAGAATTTCTTCATTCGCCTTCATTGTCCAATCGATTATTTGCCTCACCTGATACATGCAGCTTTACTTTCGTGTTTTTCTAGTTAATTTACTTCATACAGTTTGCTAATTACTCCAATTCATGCCAAAATCTCAGACTTGAAACGTATCATGTATATAGATTTTTCGCCTTTGATTTGATGCTCTCACAACTATCCTGTTATCGACATAATAGTTCTTCTCTGCACGTAAATGTCCACCATTCTTCGGTTTGTAATTGTCCACACTTGTTACGTAACTCCGACTGCTACACGAGTTCATTTCGCTTCCTTTTTAAAACATTCAAAGAGTAGACCATACACAAGAAGGAATTTGTGTATATAATTCTGATTAGAAACTTTTTATAAGGAATAAGAGTACAAGGGAACAATCGGAGAAATTCATGAATCAACAAATCAGGATTTAGGAAGAAAGAATGAATAATGATTTGAATAGGAATGAGACAACCATATTAGTACTCAAGATGGCCAGTCTTTCATACCATATGGCACACAGCACATGATTAGGTGGCGTCCCACCAGACTCTTTGTCATTTCGACAAATCATCATACCATAACACTGCTTGTCCCAATTAGAAAACACTATTTTGAAGAAGGAATGATTTGAAAGGGATTCAACAATCACCTTATAAAGCTGATCATGAAAGAAGCTCTTACTTTACTCGAGATTTATAAGAATTATAGGAAAGAATGATATCATTGGTCACCATCCGTATTTTATCTGTTTACGGCTTTTACGCCTTTTCGATCAATAGATCCCCTGCCGAGTCATATATCAACTTTAGAAAGTTATCAGAAATGCTTTCTTGAATCGATTATTAAAATAATTTCCCACTTATTAGGTCTTGTGTCTTTAGCGTCACGCTTCCACGTTTATGTACGATTTTATTTGCAATCTTAAAAGATTTATGCTTATAACTTCAAATTTCGCTTATGTTGCTAATCGTTCAACTTGTCATCTCTTTTCCTAATAACGTTCTCCCTTTAGAAGGTCTGGAGATTTCCTTAATCTTCTTTGCTCGTACTCAGCTTCTTGTGATTCGACATATTCCTCGTTTTCTAATCATCTCAGCAGTTTCTCCGTAATAGCGGGTCCACTTGTCCTTCTAAAGGAACCATACTAATTTCTAAAACAAGTATCCGTCTGGATAATCTGAATCGAACAAGAAACTCAAGTAGTACTTGGACAACCAAGTTTTTAAAACTTCTTTTGTTCCAAGGAATTTTAGAAAAATTCTGTGAAGAAAATCTCTTTGGAAAACTGGTTTAAAATTTTGAAAATCATACACATGGTCGTCATTACTATATGAGTTGGTTGTCGTCCTTCTCAACTGTCACAAGGAATCCAATTAGGAAAATAATCAGATAAAAGCCCATTCCTTTCCATATATCTTCTACCCCTTATTGGGTCTATTTTGCCTTCATTGGTCAACAAAACTCCAGTTACCGTTGCATACTATCTTATTCGTAACTTCACTTCTATTCTTCCATACTATTAACATTCCCATCCTCATCTCTTACGGTTACTAAGTATAACAAATCTATCCAGTAATCATCAGATTTATTTTATAACACAAGGTCGATTTATATCACATTACTTCTATATGTATCATGTTTAGTCATCACATCATCATCCAATTTCAAGAAAACTCTCGATTTCCAATCCTCTCAAATTTCTTTAAAGATTCATCTAGCTCACTCCACAAGATAATCGTGGGTGGCATACCCATTAGTAGCTTCCTATAACCTGGTAGCGGCTATCTTCCAAAATACACGAATCTTCTTTCTAGGTTCTTTCTCACAATTTTTAATACCTCGCGTACTCGCCGTATGTTATAGCTTTCGAATCCATCCCTCTGGGTGTTGTTACTTCATAAGACGACTTTTGAACGGATGCCATAGAACAGAATGTAAAGTAGATAGAAAAGATGCGCACACAACTGAATATCCGGTAGAACTGGAATCAGCGTATGGGGGAGATTCTCAAATAGATAGCCTCGCATCAGGGGATGAGATAATAACGTGAAAAGGGTGCGACCGCCGCAATAAGATGTGACATAGCTAACTCCGATGGAAGAGCAAGGCGTGAATCAGAGGATAGTTTTCCGAATGAAGGCTCGGAATAATCAAACAATCCAGAGATAAAAGAATCTTCCATCGCTACCATCTGAAAATTGCGTCGCTAGATAAGGATGTCGAATTTCATCACTAATCCTACAAAAACCTACTATTTGATCGCACTCAACCTCTTGACATTTTATCTTTCTATTTCCTAATCCTAATCCTAACCCTCTATCCATTCCCGATAATCTAGGCTTGTTTCAGTGACTTATAACCTGTAGCTCTGATACCAACCTATGACGCCCTCCAAACTTGGGTCAGAAGTTTGGGGCTCACAACACACACACATAATATATAAACCTGTATATAAAATATTATATGCACTGACCCTTCTTTTCACAACCATGGATCGCAACAGGTTCAAGTATGAAAACAAGCCACAACCTTAAATTTTATTACATCGTGCCAAATCCCAACTAGTTCAACTTACAATTGATAATGATATCGTTCTCACCATCTTACATAATTCATTTACAATATAAAGCTCCTGGTAGCTCGATCCAACTTAACAGGAAAACCTAGCTCGCACACTGGACAGGGAATCCTCGTTACCAACAATTTCCTTTTCAACTGTTGAAAACATAAAATTTTTTGCCAGAGTGAGCTTACTAGCTCAGCAAGTAATAATAGCAGCAATTGAGGTTAAACAATCACCAATTGAAATGATTCAGAAGAATCAAGTTTCTGAATAAGAAATGGTTAGAATTGGATATTCACTTTTCATTTTAAAAATCAAGGTTAGGCTGCTGATCAATCACGCACTAACCCCGAGCAAGGCTCCCAGCTTTGCTCTATATACTGGATCCAAGGCACACATTGGCCTATTATGACCACGAATCTGGTCTGACCATGAATCTGGTCCATATTTATAAAACTATCCAATTCTAAGACAATTCAATAGGATAACTAATGTAAATCCATAAGTTGTATCATAAACAACATTTATTTTGAAGCATAGGGTGATTCATAATACCAAGTAGGTATAACAAGGGATTCAAAAAAATTGGCTTTCAATCAAGGAAAGAATCAGAAAGTAGAAGACCAAGGGTTCAAGGGTTCCAAGAATTGGTCTTCTGTTAAACAAGGAATAAGGGTTGGAATGTTAAGAAACTCAATATTAGAATCAGTATATAGTAGATATGTATTTGTGGAGTAGTATCGTATGTATTTGGATCATATCTGGGAATTCAACAATTAATGGTTTGTGATGAACAAAGCTTATGGCTCAAGATCAAGAAGAATCAGGGTTCAAGGTTAAATTGTTCAAAGCACTTACAATATAAAACATGAGTTATTTTGAATAATAGTGACATGTTATGAAACTGTTCAAAAATATTTGCAATATATCTTTAAAGAAAGGTTCAGAAGTACTTGCCTTATCATCGACGATTCCCACTTTACTTGTACACATCTAACAGTTTTATTCATCAATCACTTTTCTTCTCTTTCTATGCCTTGCTTCTATTTATCAATCACTTGCCTTCTCTTTCGACACTTTGATTCTATTTATGGATCACTGATTTCCTTTTCTATGCCTTGCTGACTCTGCTAGGCATCACAAGTATCTATCAATTATTCATACGCATATTATTCTAATCGTCACATAGACGTCATAAGCTTTCATCTACCCTTCGTTTTACCCAAATCCGATTTACGGATTAAAAGTTATGACTAAAACAGTTAAACAATAACCATATAGGCATATAACACATCAATCAGATAGCACGTAGCACATAGCACGCAGGATATTTGATCAAAATAATTTTTCAAAGAAGATTCGGTATCAAAATGATTTTTTAGGTATTTAATACGAGTTTTTGAACATTTTTTGGAATAAAAATTGGACTCTAAATTATTGTATAATTAAATAATAGGGTTCGAATACCTGAATCTGACTTTAAAATAATTTTATAATAATTATCGAGCCTTGAAAATAATTTTAAATAATATTTTAAGGCTCGAAACTACTTTTTAGAATTTTTAAATCAATTTTAAATAATTAAATCTAATTATTAAATCAATTAAAATCAATTAATAATTAATTAAATTAATTAATCAATTAATTATAAATTAATCGATTAATTAAAATAATTAAAAACTAATTAAAATTAATTAATAAAATAATTTTGATTTATTTTTGAATAAATAAATAATTAAAATAATTTTCTGAATTTAAAATAATTAAATAAACAATTTTTCTGATTTTTAAAATAATAAAATATCATTTTCAAAATAAAGTAAGGAGCAATCCTATTTTTGTAAGTTTTTAAAACGAAAGTATGAAATTTGCAAATGAAGAAAATCGTCAGGGGTCAAATTGCACTTTGCCCCTTCCGATCGTCTTCTCCGGTGGTCGACCGCCATTAATGGCGGCCACCAATCTTTTCCGGCTAACTCCAACTTGCCCATAAATGCTATATATTAACAGCGAACACTCTTCTCAATTCTAGGAACACGGTTGTGCAATTAAAATCGATCAATAACATGGCGTTTGGCCGGAAAATCCAGCCAAAGTTTCCGCCGCCGTTTCTTGACTTTTTCCGATCAAAGCCTTCCCGTTACCGTTTGTTCATGCCACTAGTACCAATCGATTCGTCTTTGGACGATCTATAATTATGTGCAATCAATTTCAAACAATAACCCTAAACATAGGAATACCCAATTCCCAATAAAGAACATTCAACCTATAAACCCTAATTTCCATTTTCCAAAATCAATCATCAATTTTCATATGTTATTGAACTCGTTTTTTGACATATAATATACCAAATTGATCAGGAGAAAATTATCTACCAGATTATGCCATCAAATCACATAAACAACATCAAGAACAAAAATTCCTATTTTAATTCATAATTAATTCGAATTAAAATAATTAAATCAGAAAAATACCTTGATTTCTGCATAAAAACGGATGATTGATTATGAAAGTACTTTTCGAGAGCTTCGTTTTGATATGTTGCACGCCCGAATCGGAGTTCGATAACGCCTTCGTTCGTACGTTTGATTCTTAGGAACGTATCGGTTTCTAGGGTTTTACTCTGTATTTACTGTATTTTTACTGGTTGTAAATGAATAAATGAATAAAATGAAATGATAAAAGGGCTATATATATTTTTGGAATATTGGTTCTTTCTGGATCGTTAAATAAGTTACTTAGCCGCTAAGTAACTGCAAAAATGATCCGATTTGATATCAGTTTTGGATAATTATCCCAGCCGGGCTTTTTATAAAACACTCTACATGAAAATAATGTAATAATATCTCGTCTTTCGAAAATACGGGTTTTGTTGGTTTACCGAAATGATTATCGTATCGAAAATCTTGTGTCAGGCCGCGCACGGGTCAAACCTTAATCCGGATCGAAAAAGTCAAAACACGGAAAATGTTCGGAATTACCAGATTAGGTTAGGAAGGAGTTTTCGGAAGAGTTTCGGGTTGTAAAAACGTAAAAACGGTTGAAGTCGGACGATTTCCGGCTTTATAAAATAACTTTGTATTTATTCAGAAAATAATTAATAAATTCATAAATTAATATAAAATATTTAACAGCCCAAAAATTATCAGAAAAATATCGTAATTATCTATATTTTATTCTGGTCATAATAAAATTACCATACTTATACTATATCGCATATAAGCATTCACATATCCACACCAATCATCAGATAATTCACCGAAAATCACATAATAATCATATAAAAACTATTTATTAATAAAAATAATTACACGTGATATCCCGGATGTTACAATTAGGAACAGGCTTATAATCATTGGTTTTATTCACACCTTCCTTTCCATTCCTATTTTTCCTAGGTGACTTTACCTTGTTTAAATTCTTAACATCTTTCAGCTTGTACTTAAGCTGCTTCTTTGTCATTAAGCCTATGTTAACTTCAGTTGGCTTTTCCTGTTTTAGTTTGTCAGAAGTTAATTTCTCTTTAACTTTTGATTTCTCAGTATTAGACTTTACAGCTACAAACTTAACAGGTTTTACCTTTGGCTTTTGTTTAACAACTATAGGCTTAATTTCTACAGTTCCTTTATCATTCTTAGCATCTCCATAACCTAAGCCTTCTTTCCAGTTTCCACTACTTAACAAATTCTGAGATGTTCTGCCAGAGTTAGTCCAAGTCCTGATAATCTCTTTTTCCTTTTCTAACTCAGTTTTTAGAGATTCATTCATTTTAAGTACTTCATCCCTAACATAGAAAGCATCATCTCTATCTTTCGGAGTTTGATGGAACATGACTAACTCTTTTTCTAAATAATCATTTCTCTTTTTATAAGCAAGATTGTCAGAAGTTAATCTTTCACATGTTAAAGTTTAATCTCTATAACTAATAAATATGGTTTTAAGATATCTTCTCAACTCATTAATATCATCAGTATGAAAGGCATAAGTAGTTTGAGGTACCTTTAACTCAGCAGCATCAGAACTGCTATCAGCATTTGCCATCAAGGCATAGTTCTCCTCACTTTCAGAATCTGAAGTGTTTGTCCAGCTTTTATTCTTTGTGACAAGAGCCTTGCCTTTGTCACTCTTCATTTTCTTGCAATCAGGAGATATGTGGCATTTCTCACCACAGTTGTAGCATTTGACATTTGTGTAATCTCCTCTGTCAGACTTTCCTCCTTTGCCTTCAGATTTTCCTGAAACTCTTCTTATTAGAACTTGCACCTTTGTTAGTCCCTTAACAATATAGCAAGAATTACAGAAGGGGGGTTGAATGGAATTCTTGAACCTTTTTCTTGAAATAAAAATGTTCAACTCAATTATGGATATATTTGTTTTGATTAGCACAATGCGGAATGTAAACTTGAATGAATCAAAACATAAGTAATTAAAAACAAGAGTCTTTAAAAACTTTCTGGTGGATTTAAACAATTCCACCAGAGATATATATAATATATCGAGAGGACTCTGTGTGCAGAAATGCTCACAGCTGCTTACAAAATAGAACTGCTGAGAATACAGGAAATGCTAAAGATTGTGCTTACAAAGATTTCTCTGTTTTTATGTTTCTCAGTTATCTCAGTTATTTTTCTATTTTCTACTCTCTTGGTTTTTATATATTACCAAGATTACAAAGTCAAAAGAACTGAACAAATATAAAATCTAACAGTCTTGATCTTTGCTGCTTTTCGTCCTCTATTACCCAGTTAATGGGCTTCCACAGTGTGTTTGTATCCAACTCGATGGTTGTGTGTCAGCTTTCACTGTTCAACTGATGTTTGAATCTTGATATGATCATCCGTCGACTTTCAGATCATCCGTCGATGACTTAATTGATCATCCGTCGACTGCTATGTTAAACATCCATTGATAGTCATTTGATCATCCGTCGAAGCTTTGTTAATCATCCGTCGATAGCTATTTTGGCACTTGACTTCATTTCACTTATACAGAATTACAAGACATTGCTTATGTACAGTTAATCAACCTATTCTGCATATCTAGTTAAAGTCAACATGACTTATATGCTACTACAGATTCTATACAAAGGTGCATACATCACTGTGCTACAAACTTATTATTACATAAACTACTCACTCGATGGATAATAAGTTAATCATCCGTCGGGACTAAAACTCTTATCCGTCGAGTGCTACATTATTTCACTAAGTAAAATCTACTTAGACATTTTGTTTAAGTGATCATCAAGTACACAACATATTCACAACAATATCCCCCAATTTATGTCTACTGGAATTGTAGCCATAAATTAAGAGACACTTGATGATTACAAAACATCCTTAACATATATCTTTAATGATAAGTAGATAAAACTGAAAGTGCTTCAATTTAAACAAAATGTACAAGGTTTGGCTCACAGTCAGTTCAAGATGCTCCTCTAGCCTGAGCAGATTTTTCTAGTTTCTTGAAGGTCTGGATCTTCTTCCAAGGTTTCTGTTGTTTTCTTCAATTTGATTCTGGAGCTGCCTGTGGAATTCTAATTCATCAGATTCTGAGAGATCTAACATTTCTTGCATCTCCAAGAGAGTCTCATTGCTAGAGATACTCAATTGGTCTTCTAATCTGAAGAATCTTCTCACACCCTTGTCATCCATGAATTTCATCAGCCAGTAGGGCCTTAAATGCACTCTTCTCCCTGTGTACGGGATGATAAGAGTCTTGGGAAGTGCATCTTTGGCTCTAAAACTCCTTAGCTCTTCAATCTTCTTCAATACTAATCTTCTTGCAGTTACATTGAACCCAAAGTTTTTCTTGAAGGATGAATAGACTTTGATCAACACAGCTTGGCTTTCTTGAAGTATCCTGTGAAGAGACCACTGAATCTCCCTTCCTCCTTTGTACTTGAACACCAACCTTTCAGGTAGGTTTCTGTATGCATCAATTGCCCTTACCTTATCCAGCTCCTCCAGATAAAGGTTTAGATCTGAGAATTCTTTGATGTCACATAAGTACAAGTAGTCTCCCCTGTTGACCTTGGGTTGAGCTTTGACTACTGACTTGGATTTGAGAGGTGACAACTTCACTTTCTTGACTGCCCTTGACTTTGTCCTTCTTGGCTTAGTAAGAATTGGCAAGTTGAAGTCAGGAATTGGTAATTTATCCCACTCTATTGGCTCATCCTTTGGCACAATAGGCTCTCCATGTATGTTCCTGTAGGGGTCCACCACCCTTATATTTTCAAATACCACAGAGGGCTTTGATGATTGAGTTTTAGCTTGAGTGGATTCCTTAGGAAATTGATCTTCCAATTCCTTGTCAACAACATCCAATTTCCTTTTTGTTCTTTTAGCCAGTTCTTTCTTTCTTGGGGATTTCTTCTGTTCTTCAATCTTCTTCTTTGATTCAGTAGCTTGAGATGGTTGAGAGGGAATTTGTTGAGAAGAATTCACAGCCTGTAGCTTGGCCAAGATAGCAAACTGTTCTTTCTTTTGTTTGGACTTCTTTGCTTCTAGAGCAGCTTGCCTCTTTTCCTGATTCAATCTGGCTTTTTCTTCTTTTTTTGCATGAGAAAATTGTGGATGTCCAGCTACCACACAAATTTCCTTCCCATTTCTGAATATCTTTGCAATTCTCTTTCTTGAGGCTGAATCAGCTGGATCTTTGTAGAAGACAATAGATCTTGACAGAAGCTTCTTTTCATCAGGCTTGGGTGTCTCATACACAGTATCCATAGGGTTCTTCAAAGATGACTTTGGATAGTTTGCCCTTGGTTTTAGAATTATCTCAGCATTTGTAGTCTTGATGCTGGAAGATTGTCCTTTCTCCAGATAGTTCATGCTCATCTCATTCACACTGATTGGCTTGATATGAGAGTGATGGATGGCTGACTGAACTGGTTCCTTGACTAATTCAAACTTTTTCTGTATGTCCTCATCAATCTTTTTCCAGTTGATCAGAGTCAACTTTTCTTTATCAGCATCTTTCAAATTTTCTGCTGCTACATTGATAAGAACTATACCATCTGCAACTGGTGGCTTGGAGATAGTAATTGAAGGTATAATTACTTTGATGATTTGAACTAGAAGTTTCTCCCCCTCAGTTGGTCCTTTCTCCCCCTTACTTGATTCTCTCCCCCCCTTTTTGTCATCATCAAGTGGAGGAGTTAGGCCTTGTGCTTTAGCCAGTTGCATAAGAAGATTTGTCTGAGTCTGTTGATTTTGAAGAAGTAGAGCCACTGAATTCTCAATAACTTGAACTCTGTTCTCCAGCTTGGCTATCTTCTTGTCAGAATCTGATTCTCTCCTTAATCTTAGTAATAGATCTTGCATGGTACCATATGGCATTGCTGAATCCAGCTTCTCAAAGTTATAGGTCTTCAAGTCAGCTATATCCCTTTTCAATTCATCCACACTGAAATTCTGTCTTAAGTGCTGGATCTTCATTAGATGTAGAGAGTCCAGGTGAGCTTGAAGAACAGCCTTGGTACCAGCATCTGAAGTTTCCTGAAGGGCCTGTTGAATAGCTATTACTTGTTTGACCAAAGACACCTCAAATTGTCCTGGTGTAGATTCCTTTGCCCATGCCCATTCAGGTAAACTTAAAGCAGAAGTTGGGCCTTCAGCTCCCCCTAAGTTCATGCTTCCATCCAAAGAACCAGAGTCATCATCATCAGAATTTACTCCAAATTCTTCATATGGCTCTCCAGCTTGAGAAGGCATTCTGTTCACAACAACTTTATCTCTTTGAAGAGATTTTGTGGTGTGCACTAAATTCAAAGTCTGCTCTGCCTCCACATTGCCCTGAGCAGCCAACAATTGATAGGCTGAAATAGGGTGAGTAAAAGTGTCAGCATCCAAGGAAATGTTATCAATTACAGCTTTATAATGTTGCTGAAATTGTCTTTCCTTTTCAGCATCATCCACAATCATTGACTCACTAGCAATGGCTGGTTCCATCCTTATTTCTCCAGTACCTGCCTTTCTCTCATATTCTCTCTTTTGTTGCATCAGGGTCTCACCCTGGCTCCCCACCCTTACACCCTCACCTTCACCTACTAAGGTGAGACTCCTCTCACTCACTTTTGCCAATCCTGAATGAATGGATTGCTGAGATTCACTCTTTTCCTCTCCTTTTGCCTGGGAGCAATCCAGCCTCTCACTCAATGCACTCTCCTCTCTCAGTCCTAAGAGTGATTGTATTACCACTAAATCTTCTGCACTTGAAATTATTGAAGTTTAAAGTTGTGCAGAGACACTCGACGGATAAGTGACATCCGTCGGGTGAGTGGTAAAGCTATCCGACGGATAACTGCTGTTAAGCTTATCCGTCGGGATACAATCACTACTCGACGGATGAGCAATATCCATCGAGAGAGTAGAAATGAATGAGGTGGGAAGAGAAACTATTGTTGATTCTGTGTTGATTGAAGTTATTTGAGGCACATATGTCACAATAGAATCTGAAAGAATTGGCAAGTGAGCCAACAAATCATCTAAAAGATGATGCTCACTTGCACTAGATTTTGGCTTCCCCAACAGAGTTAAAGAAGGGGAATCAGGAATTGAAGTGTTTATCATGTCCACTTCCAGTGAGTTAGTTGGTGAGTATTGTGTTTCAGTGGCTTCTATAATGAGAGATTTTGGCTGTGACTCCACATTTATTGGAGCCACATCAATCTGAATTTGAGAAGGTGCAGGGACTGTGTCTTTAGCACCGGTTTGCACTAAGTGTGTGCCCTATGCATCCCCAGTTGTTTTGGATTTCTTCTTTCTAGTGTAAGTTTGGGGTGAGCTTGTGTCCCTAACCCTCTTGGCCTGTGCTCTTGGATGAGAGCTTTGTTCAATAACCACATCCTTTTGGGAGGATGCAGCTAGAAGTGAGCTTTTATCCTTTTTAAGCACTGCAGTTTGTTGGGAAACTGCAGTGTGGCTAGGCTGGGATTCACTCAACTCTCCAACCTTATCCTTGGGGTTTCTTTGATGTTCACCCCTTCCCTCACCTATCTTACCCTCCTTCACACTCCCCTCTTTGGCTTTGGTAGATTTTTCAACTGGTACCTTTTGAGAGATACCAGAGGGGGTTTTCTTTGATTTGGATTTAAAAATTGCAGTTGTTTTGGCAGCTTTGGTAGGCAACAGTTTGGTCATTGTCACAGTTGCCATAGCTATGCCTGAAGTCAAAGAAATAGAAGAGATTGGAATAGTTGAGGGTATGGATGAACTTACCTCACTTACCTGAGGTGTCAGTATTACAGGAAAATAGAACATTGGCACATCCCTATGATGGTTGGCTCTGTTCAAGTCTGCAATGATTCTTCTCTCTTGAACCCAACAAGCTAATTTGTTGTTTGGGTTCTCAAGCACAATCACTTGACAAAGATGGTTAGCCAGAAGCATAAAAAATCTAGCATAGTAAACATTCTTTCCTCTTTTGGCTAAGTCACCTAATTTAAAACCTAACTCATACACAATAAGGTCACTGAAATTGTAAAATTTGTCTGTAACTAGCATGTATAGCATGTTAAGCATGGAAATGTTCACAGAATCAAAATTATTGATTTTTCCAGAAAAGACTTTAGTTACAACATCACACATGTAACTCCATTCCTTCCTAAGACCTAGTCTTCTAATGTCACTTAGTTTTGTAGTAGGAAGTGCATAATGAATGGAATTGAGCATATTGACAATATCAGTGTCAGTGTGTGGTGCAGTTACATTATCATCAGGAATCTTGAAACATGCTTTTATTACATCACTATTGATACAGAATTCATTACCTTTGATGGTCAGAGTGATGGTTTTGTCAGTAGAGTTGTAGATTGCTGTTGTCCACATCTCTTCAACAACTTCACAATGAATTGTGGGTGATTCCAGCATGGCAAAACTTAACTTGCAGTTCTTCACGAAGTCCATCATCTTATGATAGTCTTCTGATTGTTGAATACCCTTATTGACCAAAGCAGTGAAGTTGTTCTTTTCATATATGAACCCAGTCTGTGACATGATCTTTACTACTGGTGCCATTGTTAGAGAAGAAAAGTTTGAAGAGAAAGAGGAGTTTTGCTTGAGAGAGAATGAAATAACACAGTTGAATTTGAGAATGATAAAAGAAAATGATTAGAATGAAATAAGCTTTTATACTTTACTCAGAATCAACGGATAAAAATAATAAAGAGAAGTAAATTACCCAATAGAAAATGCCTAAAATAGTCGTTTTAAAATAAACTGTAAAAATTCCACCCATTATCCGTCGTGTAATGCTTACAAACTGTAAGTATACTCGATGGATAATGTTCAGGGAATTAACGGTTACGATTTAGACACTTCGACGGATGAGGATAAACTGTTATCCAGTCGAGCTTTAAAATATTCCAGAAAAGTAATTGATTTTTATTTACAATTTGTATATCGACGGATGACTCAACCCGATGGATAATGGTCATCCGTCGAGATGCAAACTTTGACTTAGCCAAAATTTCATCCAAGACTAAAAATCAGCTAAATTTCTGGCTACTTTTCAACTTGCAAAATAATTCAGATAAATTCAAGAGTAATTAAGCATACATAACTCACTTACCAACCTAGAAAAGGTGGATTCATCCAGTGGCTTGGTAAAAATATCTGCAAGTTGCTTCTCACTTGGAACAAAATGTAGCTCTACAGTACCATTCATTACATGTTCCCTTATGAAATGGTACTTGATGTCTATATGCTTTGTCCTTGAATGTTGCACTGGATTTTCAGTGATGGGAATTGCACTTGTGTTGTCACAGAAAATAGGAATCCTTTCAACTTGCAAACCATAGTCTAGCAATTGATTTTTCATCCATAAAATCTGTGCACAGCAACTGCCAGCAACAATATATTCAGCTTCAGCTGTAGAAGTAGAAACTGAATTTTGCTTTTTACTGAACCAGGACACAAGCTTGTCTCCTAAAAATTGACAGGTTCCTGTTGTGCTTTTTCTGTCAATTCTGCAACCTGCATAGTCTGCATCTGAATAACCAGTTAGATCAAAACCAGAATCTCTAGGATACCAAATGCCAAGTTTTGGTGTTCCTTTGAGATATCTGAAAATTCTCTTAATAGCTATTAAGTGAGACTCTCTAGGATCAGCCTGAAATCTAGCACATAAACATGTAGCAAACATTATATCTGGCCTACTAGCTGTTAAGTACAGAAGTGAGCCAACCATGCCTCTATAACTTGAAATATCCACAGACTTTTCAGTAGTGTTTAGTTCAAGCTTAGTTGCAGCGGCCATGGGAGTTTTTGCAGATGTGCAATCCATTAGATCAAACTTCTTTAAAAGATCAAAAATATATTTAGTTTGACTAATGAATATTCCATCACTAACTTGCTTAACTTGTAAACCAAGAAAGTAAGTTAGTTCTCCCATCATACTCATTTCATACTTACTTTGCATCAGTTTGGCAAACTTTTTACAAAGTTTCTCATCTGTAGAGCCAAAAATAATATCATCTATATAAATTTGAACAAGTATGCTAGAGCCATTAACATTTCTGAAAAATAAAGTTTTATCTACAGTACCTCTTGTGAAGTGATTTTCCAAAAGGAACTTTGTTAAAGTGTCATACCAAGCTCTAGGTGCTTGCTTTAGTCCATAAAGTGCTTTCAGTAGATAATAGACATACTCTGGGAAATTTGGATCTTCAAAGCCAGAAGGTTGACTTACATACAGTTCTTCCTCCAAATCTCCATTCAGAAAGGCACTTTTGACATCCATTTGATAGACCTTGAAATTGGCATGGGCTGCATAGGCTAAGAAGATTCTGATGGATTCAAGTCTTGCAACAGGAGTAAATATTTCATCAAAATCTATCCCTTCTTGTTGACAATAGCCTTTAGCAACCAATCTTGCTTTGTTCCTTACTACTATGCCATTTTCATCCATCTTGTTTCTGAATACCCATTTGGTGTCTATTGGATTCTTTCCTGTAGGCTTGGGTACCAGCTTCCATACTTTATTCCTTTCAAATTGGTTTAGCTCCTCCTGCATAGCTAAAATCCAATCAGGATCTAACAAGGCTTCTTCTACCTTCTTTGGTTCTTCCTTAGACAGGAAGTTGCTGTATAGACATTCTTCTTGAGTTGCTCTCCTGGTTTGAACTCTGGAAGAAACATCACCAATAATCAGTTCAAAGGGGTGATCTTTTGTCCATTTTCTTGGTTGAGGTAGATTAGCCCTAGATAAAGAGACCTCAATGTTGTCTTGATGTGTGATTGAGTTTTGATTGCTAGAAACTCCCCCTGAGTTTGTGGATCTTTGATTTGAGATAGGGGTACTTTCTATAGGTGATCTAGCTTAACTTCCTGCTCCTTTTGATAACCCGACGGATGGTGAATTTTGAGTACCGACGGATGAGGCAGGTTGTCTTCCGACGGATAATACAGATTGCCTTCCGACGGATGAAGCATTATGTAACTCGACGGATGTTGAGTTTTGTGCTTCATTTGTGGTAGATTTGTCTGCATTATCCTTAGACACTGTTTCTTGATCACTCTCATCATCACTTTCATCACTGACCATCTCAATATTGTCGAATTTGAGGCTTTCATGGTAATCTCCATCTTTTAGTCCTTCAATCTTTTTATCATCAAACACAACATGTATAGATTCAACAACAATGTTCGTTCTTAGATTGTAGACTCTATATGCTTTACCAACAGCATATCCAACAAAAATTCCTTCATCTGCTTTAACATCAAACTTCCCATTTTGATCGGTTTGATTTCTCAGAATATAGCATTTACAGCCAAAGACATGAAGAAAGTTTAGAGTTGGCTTCTTGTTCTTGAACAATTGATAAGGTGTCATGCATCTTGCTTGATTAATCAGAGAGATGTTCTGAGTGTAGCATGCAGTGTTTACAGCTTTAGCCCAGAAATAAGTTGGTAATTTTGATTCTTCAAGCATTGTCCTTGCAGCTTCAATAAGAGATCTATTCTTCCTTTCCACTACTCCATTCTGTTGTGGAGTCCTTGCTGCTGAAAACTCATGCAAGATCCCATTTTCCTCACAAAATACTCCCATGACATAGTTCTTGAACTCAGTTCCATTGTCACTCATGATTCTTCTAACTTTGAAATCAGGATGATTGTTAACTTGCCTTATGTGATTGATGATGATTTCACTAGCCTCATTTTTGGACTTTAGGAAATAGGTCCAAGAGAACTTTGAGAAATCATCTACAATTACTAGGCAAAATCTTTTCTTTGAAATTGACAATACATTGACTGGTCCAAACAAATCCATGTGAAGCAGTTGTAGAGGCTCTTCAATTGCTGAATTAAGTTTCTTCCTGAATGATGCTTTAACGTGCTTCCCTTTTTGGCAAGCATCACACAGTCCATCCTTTGTAAACTCCACCAGAGGAATGCCTCTAACTAGCTCTTTCTTTACCAGCTCATTCATGGTCTTGAAGTTCAAATGGGATAGCTTCTTGTGCCATAGCCAACTTTCATCTTGACTTGCTTTACTAAGAAGACAAGTTACAGATTCTGCTTTAGATGAGTTGAAGTCAGCTAGGTACACATTTCCTCTTCTCACACCAGTGAGAACCACTTTGTTGTTTTGATTATTAATCACAACACAGGTTTCTTTATTGAAGGTTACTAAGTTGCCTTTGTCACAAAGCTGGCTGATACTCAACAGATTGTGTTTGAGACCATCCACTAAGGCAACCTCTTCAATGATGACATTGTCCTTTGAAATCAAGCCATATCCCACAGTATAACCTTTGTTGTCATCTCCAAAAGTGATACTTGGGCCAGCTCTCTCTTCAAACTCTGTGAGCAAGGTAGAATCACCAATCATGTGTCTTGAACAACCACTATCCAAGTACCAAAGATTCCTTCTATTTCCCTGCACACATCAAAATTAAATCAAGTTGATTTTGGTACCCAAGTTTCCTTGGGTCCTGCCTTGTTAGCTTTCTTCTTCTATTTCTTAGGTCTTAACTCATTTGACTTAGGAATTTCAGATTCTTCCTTAGTCATTTGGGTTGGGCCTTTGAAACCACTAGATGCAACAGAATTATCATGCATGTTATGGCTAACAGGAAATGGCATGCTTGGTGCAAACATGTTATTCCAGTAAGGCATGCTAAATGGAATTTGAGGCATATTATATGCAGCATAATATGAATTAGGTGAAAATGGCATATTAGCAAACTGTGCATTCATGTTCTGTGTAGGCATAACATTAACAGGCATGAGAGGCATGGCATTCATGTTAGAGAATTGAGGCTGAACAGACATGAGAGTAGGCATGGCAGATTTGCAATTAACAGACAAATGATTTAGACTACCACACTTGACACAGATTTTTCTAGGAGCATATTTGTCAGGTGTGTAGTTATTGTGTTTGTTAATCCCTACTTTACCATTCCTATTGTTTTTCCTTTTAGTCTCTGTTTTTACCTCTATCTTCTCAAGTCTGTCACTTAACTGTTTGACAGTCATGTGACCAACATTAGCCTTCTTCCCTTTCTTGGCTTGACTTGACTCTCCTGAAACAAAGTTCTTGGAAACAGACCCATACTTATCATTTAGCTTGGTTAATTTGGCTTTGTTAATGGGTTTGCTTACAGCCAACGGATGAGGATTTTTATCATTCGACGGATAACACTTTTTGTTATCCGACGGATAGTCCTCATCATCTGTCGAGTCTACATCTGTCAGCAACCCATCTACCAAAATAGGTTCTAGTTCCTCCTTATTCTTTTTCCAGGCTTCATCACAAAAAGACTCAATTCCTTGAACCTTGGTGATTTGAGCATGAACATCTCTGGATGTTTTCCATGCTTTAATCACCTCTTGTTCACGATCGAGCTGCTTCTTTAAAATTTCTTCCTTTTTCAAGGACTCAGTTAATTCCTCCTTGGCAATTCTACACTCAATTTTTAGTTTCTCAAACTCAACAAACTAAGACTCAAGCACATTATTCCTCTCACTCAAAAACAAGTTGTTTTCTTTGATTTTAGCATTTTCTTTAGTGAGGGACTTAAGTGTAACACGCAAATGACACAATTCTGTAGACATGTCATTTATTGCATCATTACACTCAGCTTTAGATAAATGTGCAAGGTTTGTAGTGATTACCTGATTGCTTGAAGAACTTGTCTCTGTTTCATCAAACTTGGCCATAAGGGCTACATTGACATAGCTGACATCTTCATCTTCATCCAAGCCATCAGCTGCCCAGTCATTCTCTTGTGTGATAAAAGCCCTTTCCTTTTGTTTGAGTAGATCAAAGTATTTTTGCTTGTAATCTACAGACTCAAATCTTTTCTTGCTGGAATCTGACTTTTTACACTCATTTGCAAAATGCCCTGCCAAGCCACATTTGAAACACTTGAATTTTGATTTATCCACCATGTTTCTATTTGGCTTGGCAGCTCCAAAGTTCTTCTTGAACTTGAGCTTGGCAAATCTTCTTGAAAGGAATGCTAGGTGCTCATCAATGTCCTCCATGTCATCTTGGCTCAATGAATCTTCATTTTCTGCAGCTAGCCCTTTACCCTTGCTTTCACAGGCCTTTGAAGTTGATTCCACAGCTTCCATATTCACTTCCTTCTCCTTTTCCAGATCAGCAACTAGTGCAATGGATCCTCCTTTCTTCTTTCCTCTCTCCATTCTTTCATCCTGCTCTATTTCAAGCTCATAGGTCTTCAGAATGCCATACAGTCTCTCCAAAGTAAACTCCTTATAATCTTGTGAGTTTCTCAATGAGACTGTCATTGGTTTCCATTCCTTTGGAAGAGATCTGAGAAATTTCAGATTGGAGTCTTTAGTCTGATAGACTCTTCCATGCAATTTAAGAGCATTTAGTAGCTTTTGTAATCTACTAAAAATGTCAGTGAGTGACTCACTTTCTTCATTATGAAAATGCTCATATTGCTGAATCAAGAGTTGCATTTTATTTTCTCTTACTTGCTCAGTACCATCACAGATTATCTGTATTGTGTCCCAAACTTCCTTGGCAGTCTTGCAGTTGATAATGTTATCAAACATGTCTGTATCAACACCATTGAACAGAATGTTCATGGCCTTTTTATCTTTCCTGACTTGTTCAATATCAGGATCAGACCATTCATGCCTTGGCTTTGGAACAGATGGTTCATTTCCTGTTGCAACTCTCATTGGAACATGAGGGCCTCTTTTTATGCAGTCCACATAGGCCTCATCTTGAGAAAGCATATGAAGATGCATCTTTACCTTCCAATGATGGTAATTATCTTTATCAAGAAAAGGAATCTTGACTCCAACATCTTTCTTGTTCATCTTGCTGTATTGTTTTGATCTTTAAACTCTTTGTAGATTAAGAGCTTGCTCTGATACCAATTGTTAGTCCCTTAACAATATAGCAAGAATTACAGAAGGGGGGTTGAATGGAATTCTTGAACCTTTTTCTTGAAATAAAAATGTTCAACTCGATTATTGATATATTTGTTTTGATTAGCACAATGCGGAATGTAAACTTGAATGAATCAAAACATAAGTAATTAAAAACAAGAGTCTTTAACAACTTTCTGGTGGATTTAAACAATTCCACCAGAGATATATATATAATATATTGAGAGGACTCTGTGTGCAGAAATGCTCACAGCTGCTTACAAAATAGAACTGCTGAGAATACAGGAAATGCTAAAGATTGTGCTTACAAAGATTTCTCTGTTTTTATGTTTCTCAGCTATCTCAGTTATTTTTCTATTTGCTACTCTCTTGGTTTTTATATATTACCAAGATTACAAAGTCAAAAGAACTGAACAAATATAAAATCTAACAGTCTTGATCTTTGCTGCTTTTCGTCCTCTATTACACAGTTAATGGGCTTCCACAATGTGTTTGTATCCAACTCGACGGTTGTGTGTCAGCTTTCACTGTTCAACTGATGTTTGAATCTTGATATGATCATCCGTCGACTTTCAGATCATCCGTCGATGACATAATTTGTAATAACCCCAATTTTTGGAAAATTTTGAAACCCTTATGAATAGTGTTTTTGCTGAATGAGAAAACTTTTCATGCCACACTATGTAGGAGTTCTGTTATGGATATTCTGAGATTTTATTAGTACTCTATAAGGTATATAAGTGTATGTAAAGATCGTCAGAATCCAATTCTGAACATTTTGATTTTTCCCGGAAATCCACTAGATACGAAAAGAATTGAGTATAAGGTAACAAGATAAGAAGGATTTAAATTAAAGGATTATAAGAGAGGATCATAAAAGGAATATAATATATTGAGAAAGGTTAAGGGAACCTAAGTAATAAGATCCCGGGTATGATCCCTCAAACGATAAACGAAAATGAAAGTTAAGCGAATCGTATAACAGATCAGCGGTCATTAGGCAAACAATTAGAAAGTTAATCAAAGGGATTAGAGAGGATGATGTCACCCAACCAATGAGAAGAGGACAAGGAGGGAAATATGACATCATAGCATGACACAAGCATGACATAGGAGGGAAGGAAGTGTGGTTGAATTATAACCACACAAAATCAAGGTTAATTAGGTAATTAACCTAAAACAAATCAAAAAGCAACCAACCAACCCAAAACATTTCATTTCACTAAACAAAACACAAAACCCTCTTTTTCCATTGAAGCTCTCGGCTTCTTTCTTAGGAAATTGAAGATCCAAGCTCCACCACTTACTATTTAGCAAGGTAATTATCCTAGCTTCTCCTAGTTAAGTTACATACTTCCTATAAGTTTAAGCTTCTAATTCCAAGCCAATCTTTTTCTATAAATCAAGGAAAAAGATGGTGAATAGTACTTTCTTGAAATTAATTTTTGTGTCCTTGATTTCTTTGAAAGAACAAGCTTGTAGGAGGTTAGATTAAGGCTTCCATGGGCATTCCAAGGATCTTTCATGGATTAAAAGCTTCAAGGAAGGTATAACTCTTCATGATCTTAGTTTTAAGTTCGTTGTTTAGATTTCCTAATGTTGAGATGATGGGTTAGTGTAATGGGTTTGTAATCATGTTTAAAGCTTGTTATGAGTAGTTTAGTTGGTGAGAGGCATGATTATTGTGTGTTTAGAGATGGGTTGATTTTGTGATATTATTGGAGTTGGAAATCTTGGTTATTAGTTAATGAACCTAAGTAAAACTTTTAGTTCATGTGGGGAATAAGTATAAATTGTTAATGTGGATTTGTTGGGGCTGTTATGGTGTGGTTTGGATGGATGTTGGTTGTATGATTGATTTGAGATTGAATTGTGGTTGGTTTTGAATGGTTTAAATTTGGGAAATCACGTAAACATAACCGTCGTAACGTCCGGTTTTCTTTAGACTGTTTTTGTGCATAACATTAGGACCCGAGAACCACCTGCTAGATTATGACCATTGCCATGTCTAGATAGCTCATGTTACGAGCTTCGTTTTGATATGTAGTTCGTTCGATTCCGATGCACGGTTTAGGAGAAACGACCGTTTTAAGTAACGGCGTTTCGCGAACGAAACATTTCCCCTCGCCTTACTTTGAAACATAGGTTAAAGACCAAAAAGGGTTAATTAATGTATGAAACAATTATGGTAAGAGTGTTAGGCAGTTGGTAAGACACTCGCGAAGGAATCGCTTTAAAACTCGTAATGGTTAATTTATTAAAAATGGTGGAGCCGAGGGTACTCGAGTGACTTAAGAGAATCAGTAAGCGCAAAACGATCGTTAGAGTCTGAGTTGGTTAGAGTATAGATTTACAAGTGACTTTGGTTTAATTCCAACTTACTTGTTGTTTATAGGTTACCAGACTCGTCCCGAGCCATTCGTAAGCCCCAGTCGCTCAGGCAAGTTTTCTACCCGTTATACTGTTGTTGTGATGTATATATGTATATGCATTATCTTGTGATAGATGCATGTTGGTTAATTAGCAAATTTTGCGATATATTGAAGCATGCTGATATGGTATATATATGCATGCCTGTTTCGTATTCTTGCCATATATATATCTGTTGGTTCAGTTGATAATACCTATGCTAGAGGATAGCGGTAATTTGCATATACCCTTAGTATAGGGACCCAAAGGTGAAAACATTTTCTAAAACCGGGAGTCGAGGATCCCGAGTAGATTTTGTATATATGTATATATATATATAATTATATATATATATATATATGGTTATAGTTTTCAAAACTATTAATCGAATAAGGGTTATTCGATAACTTTATATTATTCATTGAATATTATTTCGAATATTCATCCGAGGACTTATGACTCCTTTATTTTATTATTGAATATTATTTCGAATATTCATCCGAGGACTTATGACTCCTTTATTTTATTATTGAATATTATTTCGAATATTCATCCGAGGACTTATGACTCCTTTATTTTATTATTGAATATTATTTCGAATATTCATTCGAGAGCTTATGACTCAGTTTATATTATTTAATGATTATTAATTGGATAGTCATTTGAGGATGTATTGACTCATTTATTTTATTTAATGAATATTATTTATAATATTCATTCGAGGTATTATGACTCCGCTTATTATTTAATAATATTCTTTATTTTATTTAAGAATAATGTTCGATAATCAAACTTATTTTTGATTATTCAAATAAAGATATTACTTTCGTATAAGTATATCTTTGATTATTTGCTATTCATTTCAAGTATAAGTTTTCCAACTTCTACCTCAATTATTCTTTATGGGAATATTATTTAAATAATAATATTCAGATATTTCTTTCATATCGGGACTGATTTATTTTAATAAATCAGTATTACTCCAAACATTCTTAAAAATGTTTTCGAGTCATCAAAATTAATTTAAAAAGGGTAGAGCGGATCCCAAAACTTGTTTTCAAATTCAAGATCTTCCATTTTAAGGGGACTTGAATACTCGCTCAAAAATCTAGGGGATCCGGCTCTATGGTGTATTTTATATTCGCAACAAGGTTGCAGTTTTGGTAAATGAATTGATTACTTACCCAACGTTCGGGAAGTAAGTCCATCTATTGAGTCGGCATAAGCAACATGGGCTCAGTAGGCGTCCATGATAGTGTAAGTGGCTCAGTGGGAGTCCATCAAATGCATAAGTGGCTGAGTGGCAGTCCAGCATAAGGTCCTATTGTGGCCAGGGTGATGACCAGTGGGGAATTCGTCCATCTACTAGTAGAAAAGGTTACTTATTGGTATCTTTGCCTGATCAGCAAGATATCAGGTTTATGCCAAAATTCTTTCCTTTCCAAATTTATTGGATATTGCAATTCTGTTCATACTTTACATGATAGAGGTTTTCAGGAAACGTATGTATATATATAGGTGTATATATATATCGGGACTTAATGAAGTATATCATAACTTCATTTCCTTCAAAATATTTCAAAGATTGAATCTATACAAGTCTTATCTTGTAGTCTCATCAGTGTGATGAACTTTTGAAACTAACTATAACTTGAACGGTGGTAGTTCAAGTAGTATTTGGAAAAGATATAAGTATATTGGAGTATCTTGTAACTTCATCTTTTAAACTTATATCTAGTAAATGATTATCTTATGCGTGACAAAGATTTAAGAAAAACGTTGAGACAAGGTTAGATATATGAGATCACCTTGCAACGATATTTTTATACAGTTATACACTGGAACTCTGTGTGTATTATGCATGGAAGAGGACTTCCAATATTTTGAAAAGTATATATGTATATATATATATACTGAATATTTTGCGACTTCATCGCATTAAGATATCAACTTGGTTCATTTCTTTTGACTAAGACTTTCAGGAGTACTATGAGAAGGCTCATATATTATTAATCATTATACATATTATTTTGGTGGGCTTGCTGCTCACCCTTGCTTTCTTCTTTCATCACACAACAACAGATAGAAAAGATGAACAGGACCAAGCTCCCGATTCGCAAGCGATTAGGAAGCGTTCCGCAGTTTCCTATAGGCGTTGATGTCGCTGTAGCTGAGGTAGGAACTACCAATAGGCTAGGCTTTCAACTTTTGATGTACCAGACTTATGTATCTTTATCAATTGTAATAATGGCAAAGAAATGTAAATCTATTCAGAAACCTTTTTAAGGTGTTTTGACATATAATTGTGGAATAAAACGACTTGTGATTATTTTTTGGATATTCATCTCTGAGACTATAACTTGTGGTGTGTGTGTTTATTGTGGGGTCACAGTACAGAGTAGTTGATTGTGTATTAAGATTGGGTGTTATTAAGGGAAATGGAACTCG
Organism: Apium graveolens; assembly: GCF_009905375.1. Lineage (NCBI taxonomy): Eukaryota > Viridiplantae > Streptophyta > Magnoliopsida > Apiales > Apiaceae > Apium > Apium graveolens. The sequence continues at coordinate 186,580,488 of NC_133651.1, forward strand.
TGACAACCCGGATCCCCGACCCCGGATTTGGGGGTGTTACATAATTGATCATCTGTCGACTGCTATGTTAAACATCCGTTGATAGTCATTTGATCATCCGTCGAAGCTTTGTTAATTATCCGTCGATAGCTTTGTTAATTATCCGTCGATAGCTATTTTGGCACTTGACTTCATTTCACTTATACAGAATTACAAGACATTGCTTATGTACAGTTAATCAACCTATTCTGCATATTTAGTTAAAGTCAACATGACTTATATGCTACTACAGATTCTATACAAAGGTGCATACATCACTGTGCTACAAACTTATTATTACATAAGCTACTCACTCGATGGATAATAAGTTAATCATCCGTCGGGACTATAATGAGTTATCCGTCGGGACTAAAACTCTTATCCGTCGAGTGCTACATTATTTCACTAAGTAAAATCTACTTAGACATTTGGTTTAAGTGATCGTCAAGTACACAACATATTCACAACAACCTTTCCTGGAAAACTTCTTTCCCCTTTCTGAATTTCCTGTCTGCAATCCTTGTGATTCCTTTCACCATAAGAGCACACAGCTTCTGAGTCATAATCACTATCAGAACTTGATGACTCAGTATCAGAATTTGTGATGAGAGCTTTTCCCTTGCCTTTCTTTGAGATAGCTGCTTTGGGGGATTCCTCCTCAGCCTTAAGAGCAACTGTCCTTGACTTTCCTCCTTTCCTCTTGCTTCTTTGTTCCATCTCAAGTTCATGAATCTTGAGCATCCCATAAATTTCATCAAGAGTTGTTTCTTCAAGATTATAGTTGTCTCTTATAGTTGTGGCCTTCAAATCCCAACTTTCCAGAAGAGCTAACAAGAATTTAATATTCGAATCTTCAAGATCATATTCCTTATCAACTAGTGACAAATCATTCAAGAGTTTGACAAATCTGTCATATAAACCAGTTAATGACTCATCATACTTTGAGTCAAAGTGTTCATACTCTTGAGTGAGTATTGTCTTCCTGTTTTTCTTAATTGAATCAGTTCCCTGGCATCTTGTCTCCAAGGCTTCCCATATCTCCTTTGCAGTCTTGCAGTTAATTACCCTGTTTGACATTACATTATCAATGGTACTATGCAGCAAGTGTTGTACCTTAGCTTCTGTAAGTCATATGTCATAGCCTATTTGTATATTCGAGGATTCAACTCAACTCAAATAAGAATGTAATAAGTAAATAGTGGATCGACCGTCAGAGAGATCTCGCAAAGTAATATCTGTCAAAGGATTCAGAAACAAGGTTCATCTACAGACTTGAGGAGTTAATTCACTGGAAGAAGTTCAAGAAGTTGATCATGCCTCAGTGATATAAATCAAGATCGTGGATTTAATTAAGTGACAGAGATCTCGTCAGAGTATCATTAATTACAAGGATTTAATCTGAAGAAAATCAAAGTGTCAAAGTCAAGACATGAAGAAACGTCACGGAAATTAGTCACTCATGAACCAGACAGTACATCGAGTATCAACATTGAAGTGGTGGAATTGATTCATAATTTTCAGTGATTTTCAGAAGATCTGCAGAAGGATGGGTGCTGTTGAAGACTAGAATTAATTCTCTATTAATTAATTAAGTCATCTAATTTAATTAAGAAAATAAATTACATCTGCGAAGAATAATTTATTTATTAATTGAATTAATTGATTAATTAATTCTGAATTAATTTTAGGAATTTTCAGAATTTAAATTGGATTAAAATCTGCATTAAATCAGCAAGACAATTGAAAATGAACTAGCATGACAATCAGGATTGTCATACCGATTGTCATGCTAGGCCATTTTCAATAGTCTCACCGAAAGTTACACTAGGAGAAGGATTGTCTTGCTAGTTCATTCTGATTGTCATGCTAGTTCATTCAGATTGTCTTGCTAGTTCAATCCATTGTCCTACCGAAAGTCTTGCCAGCTATAGGATTGTCATGCCAATTCAATTCTATTCGGTTGTTGATTAAAAAGAAGCAGAGAAGCAGCAACTCAAATATCCAGAACACAGAAGTCAAGAAAAAAAAAAGCATAAAAGAAAAACAAGAAGAAATATTTCATCTTTTCATCTGCATACTTCAAGATTAAATTTCTAGATTGTAAAGTTAAATCCAATCCACTAGAAATCTTTATCTTGCTCTTGTGTAACAATCTAGCGGATTAAAATCCCTAGAACTTAATCTCAAATCGCGTTTAGCATTTGATTCTAATTATTGCAAAAATAGAAAAAGTTCATGTCGAATTTATTCTAAATTTGTGATAATTAATTTGAGATTAATTCCTTGTAATCGATACAGTTGTTGTAACACCTTTCAAGTTTAATAACATTCTTATTTAACTTGAATTTTGTTTCACATTTTTTATTCCGCATTTAATTCGATTATTCGGTACTGTTTGTATTCAACCCCCCCCTTCTACAAACACATTGGGACCTAACAATTGGTATCAGAGCCTTCTGATTAACGAACAAATCAAGATCCTAGACTTTTGTGATTTTTCAACTCCTTGAATTTTTATTTATTCAAAAATTCATAATGACTTCACATAAAGTTGGAACCGTTAAAATTCCACAATTTGATAAAGAGAATTATATCATGTGGAAGAAGAAGATGCTATTATTTTTACAAGTTGCAAATCCCAAATATTCAAACTTGTTAAAGAAGGGTATAAAAACTCCGATGGTTATTGAACCGGAGGTAATAATAGATGGTGTGGTGACTACTAAAGCTAGAACCTATCCAAAAGAGCCCGAAGATTTTACTCCTGCTGAGAAGGAAGAAGCCTCCTTGGATGCCAGCCTTCAATTAATATTAATTGATTCCCTTGATCCCTTGATGAACAGACATGTGATGAACTGTAAAAATTCCAAACACATGTGGGAAACTATTGAGGTGATTAATGAAGGCACAGAGGAAGTTAGGGAGAACAAGTTGGAAATCCTAACCTCTGAATATGAACATTTCAAATCAAATCCAGGAGAAGGAATTACTGAAGTGTTTGAGAGGTACAATGCGTTGATCAACAACCTGAACATCAATGGAAAGTATTATTCAATCAGGGAGGTCAACAAAAAGTTCCTTTTAACACTGCCAGCTCATCTTGAACATAGAATCACTGCCATTAGAGAAGCTAGAGATCTGAGTGAGATTTCTTTGGACAGGCTCTATGGAGTGTTAAAAACCTATGAGTTGGAGCAGATTCAACAGAAGGAAGTCTACGGGAAGGATAGAATGGTCAGCACATCTACTGCACTTGTAGCTGAAGGTCAACAACAACAACAATCTCAACAGTTAGAAAGAATGGTACAGTTTTCCAAGGGTGAGGAAAATGAGTTAGTAGCAGAATATGATCCTCCTACTACAAATCAATCAAGTGATGATTTTTATTCCTTGGAAGAGCTGGAGCAATTGGAAGACGAGTCAATGGCCCAAATTGTCAAGAGATTCTCCCATGTCAGATTCAAGAGGAATCCCAAGCTTAAGTACAAGTCCAACTACAACAAATTCCAGAAAGGTGGATCTTCATCCTCTAACACCAGCAGTGGTGGATACAAAACAGGGATGGTTGATCGGAGCACCATTAGATGCTATAACTGCAATGAGTTGGGACACTTTGCCACAGAATGTAGGAAGCCAAAGCAAGTAAGAAAGAACTCTGAAAGGGCTTATCTGGCAAAGGGAAGAAGCTGGGATGATACTGACAGTGAAGATGAAGAAGAAGGAAATCTTGCTCTTATGGCTGTTGATGGAAAAGCTTCATCGTCAAGAATAGAGGTAAAACTTTCTGATGCTGAAATGGTTTATCATCTAAGAGGTAACTTAGATTGTGCACGTCGTGATAATGAACTGTTAAGTTTACAGATCACAGACCTTGAAAAAGAGGTCAATGAATTAAGACTTGTGCACATTAATCAAGACAAATTAAAAGAACAAGTATCTTTTCTAGAGAATAGAGTTGACTGTTATAGAAAACTCGAAACTATTCTCAAAGACAAGATCACCGGTCTTGAGACTAAGGTTAGAGCCTACTTCAATTCTTGTTCGAAGGCTAAAGAGTTCTATAGTAAGCAAGCTGTTAATCAAACATCTGGAATAGGTTATGATTACAATGTTGCTATTGGAGAATTAGGCATAAACTCCCCTCCTCATGTCTGTGCTAAAGGGAGGGAAGTACCACATGTGCTTAAGGGTGTTGATGAACCCCTCTATAAAGCATCAATTGCTGAACCATTTGATGCGACCTCTTCTGTTATTCAAGAAGAAATACGTGCTGAGGATCATGCTTATGAGAAGATTGTTTCCAAGTCAAGTGAGTCAAAAGTTCCAGTCAAAGTTGTGAAAGCAACTGAGACTAACTCAGACACACATGAGTTGGATAACAATAATGCCATGTCTACCATGCATAAATTACCTGCTGTTAATCACTCTCATAAAGCATGTAGTGTTGCTAATTGTATGTCTTGTGCTTTTAATATGATGTATGCTTATTTTAATGGTAAGCATGTGTCTAATGATAAGAGTACTACTCGTTAGCATGTGAATAACAAGAAGCATGATAGGTCTAAGACTGCTAGTCCTTCTAAGGCTAGAAAGGAGACATTTGTGCCTAAGCTTAAACAGAAATTTGTTAAGGCTGTTTACAAGGTCAAATGTTCAGTCATTGAGGATGTTGAGATCGTTAAAATTAAAAATGTTGTTTTGCCTGACAAAGGACAATTCTACAAGTATACCGGGCCCAACCAAGTTTGGGTTCCGAAGAAGGTCTAATCCATTTGAAGTGCAGGGTAGTATATAGGTGTAACCGGTAGTGTGGATTCTTGACAAGTGGATCATCAAGACATATGACCGGAGATAGAACCCTGCTATCAAATGAGGATTGAGAAAGCTGGCCCCCTGGTTACCTTTGGAGATAACAGCAAAGGTTTATCTGAGGGATATGGCTGTTTGCAAGCTGGGAATGTTATCATTGTAATTTTGTATATTGTGCTAGGTTATTATCAGGAAGCAGTATCTAACATATAGCACCAGTGACGAGACTTGAGAATATTACGACATATCAGACACCTGCTGCACATTACACTTGGAATTGTACTCTAGTAAGATGTGTACAAGTGTACTCCTGGTTGGTAAGTCAAAAGAGGAAGTCAATGCACCACAGTTCATGGACTTTGCAGCTGCAGATCTATTGGACTATGCAATTTCTTCTTCACAATCTCACTTCAGGTTGGTATGAACTAGTATACTGCTCAAGCAATCGTCAAGGACATGGTATGTCACTCTAACAGAAGTTATAATTTTATATAAATAAGTAGAGTCGTCATATTAATAACTATCTTATCATTAGGCACAATCATATTGTTTTATATGTGCAGTGATATATTGATAATGCAACATAACAATTAGTATCTAAAGTACTTGACAAGTATCGGTCAATGATATCTTGTTAACATTATGTTGCAGATATTTGTAAGCTTTTGACATGAATGAGAATTACTTAGACTTTACCCTAAGTGATCAATGTTTTATCAAAAACTCATTCATATTGAAAAACAAAATCAAACTTCTTTCTACATTAGTGATTTCTTATGTCATGTAAAATCTTTTGAAATAACTATTGTAAATCATTTTCTCTCTATTACCATATATTCTGTGTTACAGATTCAGTCTCCAATGGCTTTCTTTCATTAACAGTCATGAGGTTGAAAACCCACAACGTCTATCCCAGACTGTAAAGACAATCACAAAAATAGAACCAACCAACACTCTCTTACCACTAAATGTAGTATGAATGAGCGTGAGGGAGATAGTGCCTTAGTGCACCACATAAGGAAGGTTCTGTAGTCAACCCAGTAGCTCTGTCTCCTACATAGATGAGTAGTATTTAAACCGAGACAACTGCTAGCCCCCATACATCTTCTCAAAAAGATGTAATGGCTGAAAAGGCACAAAAACAGTTACTAGATTCATTCTCTCAACAGGGTGAGTCTATTGAATTTTGCCTGTCGGCCAAGGTATCTGATGTAGTGTCACCACTTCAAACATAAACAATTCTTGATGCACAAGGAGAGGTTACACACACAAAGGATGAGTTGACGGAAACAAGAGTTTCGACCATTTTAAGGTCAGATTCGATTGTTCAAGGTTCGTTAGTGGACCAATTGCCTTTACAGGTGTTAGGAGAGGATACTGATCCAAAAGCCATATGTCAGTGGTTAGTGTCTACCTCCCCAGGCTTAAATCCCCTGGATGCATCTGCGGATAGTGGATCTGACATAGGTGCAGATCGGCAACTTGTTGACAATGATTCAGATATTACCTGATGAGTCACAAGGAAGTGTCTTCACAGACATTAGAAGGGAACTTTGATCTTTATGCTAAAATCGTTGGATCATTGTTTACCTTCCCAGAATTCAAATCTGGAACCCTAAAAGGGAAACTAGCAACTTGTAAATTATGACTCAGATTCATCTGATGAGTTTAACAAGGATGGGGATTTGTGAACACCCATTGCACCACCTGTGACCTCCTTTAAGGATGGCTAAGGTGATTTTCCTTGCAGGTACAGCTGGATTATGGAGCTATGAGAGAAGAGTGATACACTTGTGAGAATGAGTGTAAACACGAGTGGAGAGAAGAGTGAAACACATGTGAGGTACACTAAACAGAATCACACACTCACAGTGAGGTAGAAAGAGAAACTACTTGTTATTTCTTTTCCAACCAAGTGAAATATGAGAACTCCTTCAGACGACGGCATACATTCCTTCTGTAAGGGGGAGATAAAAGCTTAAGAAATAGTTTGGAGGATTCCTCAACTAAGGGGGAGAAATAGCAGGGAGGAAGAAAAAGATCCTAAAAATGTACACTACACCACACCATTGTTGTTTGTAACTACGGATCCTATTGTACGGGAGAGGTGGTAAACACAAGGTGATTTCCTAGTAAGGGAAGAAGCTGTTAGGGGAGTACCATTGGTTTTTATCTGCGGATCCTATTGTACGGGAGAGGTGGTAAAACGAAGGTGATCTTCTTTAATCAGTTGATTCTCATAGGGGGAGAAACAAGAGATATGGGCTTCTCAACAGGAAATGTGGTTGTACATGTGAAGATGGAACTACTTGAAGATATGTTCAGTCTAGAGGAACATCTACTTGGAATCTGGAAAATGTTAAATCTAGTCCAGAACTTTTCTACTATTTACTTTGCATTTCTGTTTATATATTTTTCTTATTTGTTAGTTGAGTTATCCTCTAGGTATTTGTGTGTTATTGTCTAACAAACAAATAGGGGGAGATTGTAAGTCATATGTCATAGCCTATTTGTATATTCGAGGATTCAACTCAACTCAAATAAGAATGTAATAAGTAAATAGTGGATCGACCGTCAGAGAGATCTCGCAAAGTAATATCTGTCAAAGGATTCAGAAACAAGGTTCATCTACAGACTTGAGGAGTTAATTCACTGGAAGAAGTTCAAGAAGTTGATCATGCCTCAGTGATATAAATCAAGATCGTGGATTTAATTAAGTGACAGAGATCTCGTCAGAGTATCATTAATTACAAGGATTTAATATGAAGAAAATCAAAGTGTCAAAGTCAAGACATGAAGAAACGTCACGGAAGTTAGTCACTCATGAACCAGACAGTACATCGAGTGTCAACATTGAAGTGGTGGAATTGATTCATAATTTTCAGTGATTTTCAGAAGATCTGCAGAAGGATGGGTGCTGTTGAAGACTAGAATTAATTCTCTATTAATTAATTAAGTCATCTAATTTAATTAAGAAAATAAATTACATCTGCAAAGAATAATTTATTTATTAATTGAATTAATTGATTAATTAATTCTGAATTAATTTTAGGAATTTTCAGAATTTAAATTGGATTAAAATCTGCATTAAATCAGCAAGACAATTGAAAATGAACTAGCATGACAATCAGGATTGTCATACCGATTGTCATGCTAGGCCATTTTCAATAGTCTCACCGAAAGTTACACTAGGAGAAGGATTGTCTTGCTAGTTCATTCAGATTGTCATGCTAGTTCATTCAGATTGTCTTGCTAGTTCAATCCATTGTCCTACCGAAAGTCTTGCCAGCTATAGGATTGTCATGCCAATTCAATTCTATTCGGTTGTTGATTAAAAAGAAGCAGAGAAGCAGCAACTCAAATATCCAGAACACAGAAGTCAAGAAAAAAAAAAGCAGAAAAGAAAAACAAGAAGAAATATTTCATCTTTTCATCTGCATACTTCAAGATTAAATTTCTAGATTGTAAAGTTAAATCCAATCCACTAGAAATCTTTATCTTGCTCTTGTGTAACAATCTAGCGGATTAAAATCCCTAGAACTTAATCTCAAATCGCGTTTAGCATTTGATTCTAATTATTGCAAAAATAGAAAAAGTTCATGTCGAATTTATTCTAAATTTGTGATAATTAATTTGAGATTAATTCCTTGTAATCGATACAGTTGTTGTAACAACTTTCAAGTTTAATAACATTCTTATTTAACTTGAATTTTGTTTCACATTTTTTATTCCGCATTTAATTCGATTATTCGGTACTGTTTGTATTCAACCCCCCCTTCTACAAACACATTGGGACCTAACAGCATCCTTAGCAATTGAAGAGATATCTTCAGCAGTGTAATCATTCTTCTCCTTTGGTACAGACTTTGCTGGTTGACCTGCAACTGCAACAGCGAGTTTGGTTGGCTTGTGAGGTCCTTCATTGATTCTGTCAAGATATTCTGGATCTGTAGTATAAACCCTATGTCTGTGTTTATATACGACACAGTTACAAGATAATCTCTAATTGATATGGAATATAATTCTGCTTCCTAAAATATATCAAACTAGTTATCTTTTCGTTCAAGTATTCTATTCTTCATAGAATTCCTTCTTCATGCATATCTTTTCTTGTGTTTGTCTTGATCTTCTTTCCTTTCAATCAGCCGCCTTCCTTATCTGAAAGTCTTATTTAGTCCTGATAAATATCTTTTGATAACTTAAGTTCTGACTTCAGTATAAGTGCTAATTTCCAGTTAAGTACTGATTTGTCCTGTTTAAGTAAGATCTGAAAACTAAACACAAATCATATTAGACATGACATTATCAAATATATCTAACATTAATAAATGGCTGTTTTGAGAGCTTGAATTTATGTTTTTTCAAGTCCATCACCAAGTCTGATAACTCTAGGATGTGAAGAGTTTTCATTATAACATCAGCATCTTCCTTTCAGAATAACTTCCACATTAGCAGAGTTCTTCAGCATAGGAATTTCTCTTCCATCACCTTCAGTAATCATTGGTATATACTGAGAAGTCTTTGTACCAGAGATTCTAAATAAATCTCTTATAGCCTTTAAAATATATTCTGACCATCTTCTTGTCACGTCAGATTTTACTTCCAAAAGATAGTGAATATGTTGAAGTTCTCTGACATACTTCTTTAGCACATCAGTATCAGCTAGTCTGTAAGTTAATCCATCGTTGAAAAATAAAATCAATTTCTCCTTTAGATTATCCTTATCATGAGCATCTATCACAATTTGAGCAGACATCACTTTGTCAAGGTGCTTTTGTTTGATTTGTTCATATGGTTTGGCTGTCAACATGAAATGATCTCTTAAAGTAACTTCTACTCCTGTTTCTATCTTCTCTTCATAAGAACCTAATCCAGCTTTATCTCTAGGTTGCTTGGATCTCAACCCAAATGTTGCGAGTTGATTCATCATAAGATTGGATTTTGGTTCAACTGGAGTAGCTTTCTTCCATAACAGCTTCTTCTTATCAGCAATTGTCATCTTTTCCAAATCAACTTGATCAGAATTTGTTGTTTCTTCTGTAACTTGTTGTTCTTCATTCAGAACAACTTGAGCAGTGTTAGAGGTTATTTTAGATTCTTCAATTATTTTTCTTGTTTTCAGAATTTGAACAGTTTCATCTTCTATTAAATCATCATCATGCATTGTAGTTTGATAGACTGGAATGGAAGACCTTATCGTTTTCTCAATCTTTAAAGGTTCACTAACCTTTTCGTTTCCTTTTGACTTAGGATCAATCTCAGTTTGTGATCTAGTCTTGGACTTTGAAGTCTCATAATTTGACTTTTCCCTGATCACAATGCCTTCTTCCTTAGGCCTTGGAGGTTTCTTTGCATCAGAAGCTTTAGACTTAAGATTTGTCTTCTCAGCCGCAAATCTAGCTTCTTCCTCCTTGAGAGTTTCCAAATCCATTCCTGGATTTTGTTTCAGAAATAATCTACTAGCTATCTCCTCATCAAGTGTCTGGATTTTAGGATTTTTCTAATAAATAGTAGTCTGCTTCCCTTTTAGCTTCAGAGTTTGTAAAAACTTCTGAGAGTCTTTAGATCATGACTGAATCAGAGTATCAGAACTTGACATCAGACTTTGTTTATCAGAACTTGACTTCAAACTTTTAGCATTCACAACATCAGAACTTGACTTGTTCTGTGTAGAAGATTTTCCTTGAACGTTTCCTTGACCTCTACTCTTATCAGAGTTTCCCTGGTCATCACCTTTATCATCCTTTTTCTTCAGTATTTGAGTAGATGAACATTTGGACTTAACTACCTTCTCCCCCTTTTTGGCATCATCAGGAAGTAAGAGACAAAGAAGAAGTTCTACTGAAGTTTGGATTTCTTCTAATTGAGCTTTCTGAGAAACTTGGTTAGCCAGAACCTCATCAATTTGGGCCTGTTGCTTCTCTTGAATCTTCTCAATGGCTTCAATTTTCTCAAGAGTAGGTCTGATATATCTGTTCTTGTCAAGCTTGATATGTAGATCTAGCTTATCAACATGTTCCTTTAGTGTATCAACCTTTTCATGAGTAGAAGAATGTAGACCTTGAAGATGTTTGGTAGAAAGAGCAGTGATCTTGAGTTGTGTCTTTAAATCAGCATTTGTGAGCAACTCATCAGCTTTAGCAATATGCACTGTCCAAACGTTAGAACTTGGAATGAAATAAGTGTTATTCCACTTCTTGGTCCACTCCACACCTCTGTGAGTATCCTCCCAAGGAATAGGTGCTTCTTTTTCAACAAATCTCTTCACCAATGCTTCCTTTCCTAGAATGGGAACTGGAGTCTCAATAGAAACATTATCTTTAGAAAGACTCATTATATTCTGACAGCACAACAGTGTATGAAGCAACTGGAGATTCAGGAACAACTTCATTTGAATTCTGAACATCAGAATTTATATCCAGAGCTGGTGTGGTTGGTGTAGATGGTATCTCAGCATTTAAAATTGGAAAATGAGTTGGAGATTGCTGAGCTTCTTTAGATGGAGCTTCCAGATAAAGAACATTTGGTATATTCAAATTATGAATATCTATTTCAGAAGTTGTAGTTTGTTCTTCAGCATCACCTGTAGCTTTAATTGGAAAGACAGGAGGTGTTGACACAATATTCTGAGCTTGAGTAGGGAATGGCAGAGCTTCAATTACCACAGGTTCTGATGAGATCAGAGATTCCTGATCCCCTTCCTCAGCTTCAGTTGAATCCTCAGATATAGGCTTGGCCTTGTACATTTCTGCCCTCATTTTCTTTAGTCTCCTTGCCAGTGAATGAGTTGCTTTAGCAGCTTCAGAACTTACAGACTTCGCCTTCGAAGTATCAGAACTTTGACCTGCAGTTTCTTTCTGAGAAGTAACATTCTCAGCTCCAACTATCACATGTTCTGATGCAAGAACCCGTGCTTCAATTGTTTCCTCTTCACTATCAGATTCATCTCTGAGAATCATCTTCCTTCTCTTTTGTGGAGGTTGAGGAACATACTTTGTCCTCTTTGGCCTGGAAGATGAAGATCTGATGGTATGTGCTGATGATTCAGGTGAGATGATTTAGTTGATGGTTTGACAAATGTCCTGATGGTAGATGTTGGTTGTGGTTGAGAAGTTTGAGGTGTATGGGTAGTGGTGGTAGGTGCTGATGGTTGAGGTTCAGATGGTTGAACATCAGGATATAATGCAGTGTATGTAACTGGATAATAGGTTATTAAGGCTTGTTTGACAGATAAAGGAATTTGGAGGGGTCTTAACACAGCCTTGCTAAGAATAGACGAGTAGTTGTTAGGAACAAACTTAGCTCCATTGAAAATCAAGTCTTTTGGTGCCATCTATGTAGCTAATAAAGTAAGAAAGATAGTGTTTGCAAGGTATTTGATAAAAGTCCTGGAGAAAACGCTTCAGAGAATATTAGAGTGAGAGAGAATAAAAGGGATTAAGAATAGAAAAGTAAGTAAAAGATTAGAAAATCTTTTAACTCCCATATATATACTCTCTCCACTCAATAGTTATATTTTTGAAGCAAGTGATACATTTTACACCTGGCAACGTGTGAACAGTCAGTAAAAAGTTAAAGCAGGAGTTAATGGGCACGTAAAATAAGCAATAATTACCGTGCACATGCAGTTTTTCAGGATAAACACATTTACCACTAACCCATAATGATTATGACTGTTTTTATCTTACCCAAATATGTTCAGATTTAAATATGACTGTTTCAGTTTTTACCAGAAATTAGTCAAGTAAAGAATAATGCCACGTAAGCATCAGAGATTGTATCAGGATTTAATACCAGAACTTGAACTTATATCAGATTTTAACAATCATCAGAATATGGCTTCTGAACTCAAACACTGAATATCTTTTTCTATAATTCTTCATACAAATACTGACTTGATTCTTCAGAGTTTAATCAACAGAACTTTCATCAGAACTTGTCCTCAGAATTTATGCAAATGACACTTAACTGTTTGTCAAAAACAACTTAATCACAACAGTAATTTTCATCATTCATATGGAGTGAAAGTGTGTGCAATCAGTAGAATTTCAGATAGAGATTAAAGTCTGATAAACTTCAGTACATCTTAGAAATAAGGCATAACTAAGAGAAGTGCTTAAAATCTGTCATCAATCACAAAGTCTACTATAGAACAAATTTATGCAAGAGTCCACCTCAACTATTTGTGCTCATTTTATGCATCTTTTGAAATTCCTTTTTTACAATGGCTTCTCAGTGTAAGTGAGTCACGACTGCTTATCAGAATTTATGCTGTTGTCAGAGTATTTCTCCAGTAATCAGAGAATGTGAAAAGTCACCAAGAAAATTTATTTGCTTTTCTAATGCATATTACTTAATACCAACAATGCGCTTGGGTCTTCCCTTCCACGTATTTACTCTAGATCTCAAAGGATTACCTGACTTTTATTTTATTTTCTTTTCTTTTCTTTTGATAAGTGAAACTTATCAGCATTTAGTTCATTCTTAAGTTTTACTGACATCAGAATCTGATAGATAAGAAACAAGAATCTAGTTTGTGACTTAGTAATAAGATACACAAAGTAAACTTGACTAAGCTCAAAATCAGAATTTGCTTGTGTTAATGAGTTTCCACATAAATAACTAATTCAAACATGGGATTTCTAGTATGTTAAAGACTACTAGGTCAGCATCTAGCACAGTTATCCTCATTGGATTGAATAGTCACAGAACATTCAAAACACTATGTTAGATATATTTGATAATGTCATGACTAATGTGATTTATGTTTAGTTTTCAGATCTTACTTAAACAGGACAAATCAGTACTTAACTGAAATCAGCACTTTTACTGATGTCAGAACTTAAGTCATCAGTACTTAAGGTTCAGGAGATATTTATCAGAAGATAATATCAGGACTTAAAGAAAATGTTCAGATAAGGAAGGTAGTTGATTTACAGGAAGAGAAGATCAAGACAAACATAAGAAGAGATATGCATGAAGAAGGAATTCTATGAAGAATAGAATACTTGGAAGAAAAGATATCTGATTGATATATTTTAGGAAGCAGAATTATATTCCATATCAATTAGCGATTATCTTGTAACTGTGTAGTATATAAACACAGACATAGGGTTTACACTATAAGTGTTATCATTATCGAGAAGATTATTTATTGTAACCCTAGCAGCTCTCGTGATATTTGTTCGTCACTGAGAGAGGACAGTTCCATACTGTAACAGAGTTTATTATTTTGAAAAAAGTTTGTTTTCTGTTACTTGAGTTATTAAAGTTTGATTTGATTGTGCTATAAACTGTATTCACCCCCCTCTACAGTGTGTGTGACCTAACAAGTGGTATCAGAGCCTATCTGTTAACACACAAACAATTTAAGATCCAAAAACAATCATGTCTGAAGTAGAAACTCCAACTAAGCCCACCAAAACTGAAGAACCTCCAAAGACACAAATCCAAAGCCAATATGAGACAATTAGAGATCCCATATTGAGACCATCTGAATATCCCATATGGAAGGTGAGGATGACCATTTTTCTGGAAGCTACAGATCCAGAATATCTTGATAGAATCAAGGAAGGGCCTCACAAACCAACCTCGCAGTTGCAGTTGCAGGTGAAGCAGCAAAGTCTGTACCAAAGGAGAAGAGTGATTACACTGCTGAAGACATCGCCTCAATTGCTAAGGATGTGAAGGTACGACACTTACTGCATAGTGCCATTGATAATGTAATGTTAAACAGGGTAATAAACTGCAAGACTGCAAAGGAGATATGGGATGCCTTGGAAATAAGGTGTCAGGGAACTGATACGATCAAGAAGAACAGGAAGACAATACTCACTCAAGAGTATGAACACTTTGACTCAAAGGCTAATGAGTCGTTGACTGATTTATATGATAGATTTGTCGAACTCTTGAATGATTTGTCACTGGTTGATAAGGAGTATGATCTTGAAGATTCAAACCTTAAATTCCTGTTAGCTCTTCCTGAAAGCTGGGATTTGAAGGCAACAACTATAAGAGACAACTATAATCTTGATGAAACAACTCTTGATGAAATTTATAGGATGCTCAAGACTCATGAACTTGAGATGGAACAAAGAAGCAAGAGGAAAGGAGGAAAGTCAAGGACAGTTGCTCTTAAGGCTGAAGAAGAATCTCCCAAGGCAGCTACCTCAAGGAAAGGCAAGGGTAAAGCGCTCTTCACAAATTCTGATACTGAGTCATCAAGTTCTGATAATGATGATGACTCAGAATCTGAAAGCTTGCCTGAGACGGATGCTGATGAAGAGATGATGAAGCTGTGTGCTCTTATGGTGAAAGGAATCATGAAGATTGCATACAGGAAGTTCAGGAAGGGAAAGAAGTTTTCCAGGAGATGTGCAAGTTTTGATAAGAAAAATTTCAGAAAAACTGAAGGCAAAGGAGGAAAGTCTGATAGAGGAGATTATACAAATGCCAAATGCTACAACTGTGGTGAAAAAGGCCACATATCTCCTGATTGCAAGAAAGTGAAGAGTGACAAAGGCAAGGCTCTTGTCACAAAGAAGAAAAACTGGACACACACCTCAGATTCTGAAAGTGAGGAGAACTATGCCTTGATGGCAAATGCTGATATGGCAAATGCTGAAAGCAGTACTGAAGCTGCTGAGTTAAAGGTACCTCAAACTACTTATGCCTTTCATACTGATGATATTAATGAGTTGAGAAGATTTCTTAAAACCATGTTCATTAGCTATAGAGACCAAACTTTAATATGTGAAAGATTAACTTCTGAAAATCTTGCTTGTAAAAAGAGGAATGATTATTTAGAAAAAGAGTTAGTCATGTTCCATCAAACTCAGAAAGATAGAGATGATGCTTTCTATGTTAGGGATGAAGTGCTTAAAATGAATGAATCTCTAAAAGCTGAGTTAGAAAAGGAAAGAGAGATTATCAGGACTTGGACTAACTCTTGCAGAACAACTCAGAATTTGTTAAGTAGTGAAAACTGGAAAGAGGGCTTAGGTTATGGAGATGATAAGAATGATAAAGGAACTGTAGAGATTAAGCCTATAGTTGTTAATCAAAAATATAAGTTAAAGCCTGTTAAGTTTGTAGCTGTAAAGTCTGATAATGAGAAATCAGAAGTTAAACAGGAATTAACTTCTGACAAACTAAAACAGGAAAAGACAACTGAAGTAAACATAGGCTTAATGACAAAGAAGCAGCTTAAGCATAAGCTGAAAGATGTTAAGAATGCAAACAAGGTAAAATCACCTAGGAAAAATAGGAATGAAAAGGAAGGTGTGAATAAAAGCAATGATTATAAGCCTGTTCCTGATGCTCCTAGAAAAACATGTCATAATTGTGGAAGTTCTAACCATCTGGCTTCTTTTTGCAGGAAGAATAAGAATATAAACTCCTTACCTTCAAAATCAGGAGTTAAGAGTCAGTCTGTTAGATATAAGCCACAAAATCCTTGTTTTCATTGTGGTAGTTTATGGCATTCCATTTATACTTGTAAGGAATATCATAGTCTGTACTATGATTATTATCAAATAAATCCTTCTTTAAAGAAAGTTAGCATTGTTCCTTCTAGTGTAAGTTCTGATTCAAAGTCTGATAGTGTAAATGTTGATAAGAAAAATGTTAACATAAACTCTGATGCTAAATGTAAGTTCTGATTCAAATCTGTGACAGAGGTTATCATGTGGATTTCTTTGAAGAACACTGTGAAGTTATTAGTAAATCTACAGGCAAAACTGTTCTGAAAGGATACAGGCATGGTAACATCTATGAAGCCAAGCTTTCAACAAGTACTGATGGTTCTGCAATCTGTCTGATGAGTAGAGCATCAATTGAAGAAAGTTGGAATTGGCACAAGAAACTCTCTCATTTAAATTTTAACAATATAAATGAACTAGTCAAGAAAGATCTTGTGAGAGGACTGCCAAAGTCAGTATTTGCTCCTGATGGCCTTTGTGATTCTTGTCAGAAGGCTAAACAAAGGAAATCCTCATTAAAGAGCAAGACCGAATCATCAATTCTTGAGCCTTATCACCTACTGCATGTTGATCTATTTGGTCCAGTGAATGTCATGTCTATTGCAAAGAAGAAATATGCTATGGTCATAGTGGATGAGTTCACCAGATACACATGGGTGTATTTCTTGCACACAAAAAGTGAAACTGCATCTATCTTGATTGATCATGTCAGGCAACTGGATAAATTGGTCAAAGATTATGTGAAGATAATAAGAAGTGATAATGGTACTGAGTTCAAGAAATTGATAATGGAAGAGTTCTGCAAAAACCATGGAATCAAACAGGAATTTTCTGCTCCTGGAACTCCACAGCAAAATGGAGTTGTTGAAAGAAAGAATATAACTCTCATTGAAGCTGCACATACAATGCTTGATGAAGCAAAGCTTCCAACCTATTTCTGGGCTGAAGCTGTGTAGACTGCTTGTTTTACTCAGAATGCAACACTCATTAACAAGCAAGGAAAGACACCATATGAGATGGTGAAGAAAAAGAAGCCAAATCTGAAGTATTTTCATGTATTTGGATGTAAATGTTTTGTTCTTAAGACTCACCCTGAACAACTATCCAAATTTGATCTTAAAGCTGATGAAGGAATCTTTGTTGGATATCCACTTTCCATAAAAGCCTTCAGAGCCTATAACTTGAGAACAAGAGTGGTCATGGAATCTATCAATGTCTCTTTTGATGATAAGAAGATTACTGGACTTAAAGATTTCAATGATCATGATCAGCTGAGATTTGAAAATGAAGACTTAAATTCTGATACTGAAAATCCTGACAGTCTAAATCCTGATACTGCAATCTCTGATGGATTAACCTCTGATGTTATTAAAACTGTGGTAACTACACCAAAGGAAGATGCACCTATGCAGGGGGAGCATACTCAAGATACAACCACATCTCAAGAAGCATCAGAACATACAACTGGCTCTTCAAGTTCTGATTCGTCAAGTTCTGATAAGCCAAGTACTGATAGTTCTAAAAACTTAAATTCTGTAGGATTCAACTCAGAGAGCATAGTTTCAGGGGGAGTATCAGAAAATGTTGATGAAGATAGCATGGATCATGGGGGAGCATCCAGTTCTAGAGAAAACCTTCCATCCGCAAGGAAGTGGACTAAATCACATACACCTGACTTAATAATTGGAAATTCTGATGCAGGTGTCAGAACTAGAATAGCTACTTCAAGTGAATGTCTTTACAATTCTTTTCTTTCTCAAACTGAACCAAAGAAAGTGGAAGAAGCTCTTCAAGATGCTGATTGGGTGTAAGCAATGCAGGAAGAGTTAAATGAATTTGAAACAAACAAAGTCTGGACCCTAGTGCCAAGACCGAAGAACAGATTTGTTGTTGGTACAAAGTGGGTATTCAGAAACAAAACTGATAGTGATGGCATAATTACAAGAAATAAGGCAAGGTTGGTTGTAAAAGGATATTCTCAACATGAGGGAATTGATTATGATGAAACATTTGCACCAATTGCTAGATTGGAAGCCATAAGGATATTTTTGGCTTATGCTGCTCACAAAAAGTTTACTGTCTTTCAAATGGATGTGAAAAGTGCTTTTCTCAATGGAGAATTGGAGGAGGAAGTATATGTTGAACAACCTCCAGGCTTTGTAGATTCCAAATATCCTAATCATGTCTACAGGCTTGATAAAGCACTTTATGGCCTTAAGCAAGCTCCAAGAGCATGGTATGGGACTTTAGCTCAGTTTCTTCTGAAAAGTGGATTTAACAGAGGAACTATAAACAAAACACTGTTCTACCTCAACCATGGAAAGGACTTACTTCTGGTTCAGATATATGTTGATGATATCATCTTTGGTTCTACTAATGATAAACTTTGCAAGAAGTTTGCCAAACTGATGCAGTCAAGATATCAAATGAGTATGATGGGGAACTTAGCTATTTTATGGGCCTTCAAGTCAAGCAGAATGAAGAAGGCACTTTTATTTGTCAAACCAAGTACACCAGAAATTTGCTGATGAAATTTGGAATGCAAGATTGTTCAAGTGCATCCACTCCCATGGCCACTGCAACAAAACTGGATAAGGATACTGGTAAATCAGTAGATATTACTGATTATAGAGGTATGATTGGCTCTCTACTCTATCTAACTGCTAGTAGACCTGATATCATGTATGCTACCTGTCTTTGTGCAAGATTTCAAGCAGATCCAAGAGAACCTCACTTAACAGCTGTGAAAAGAATTTTCAAGTATCTTAAGGGAACAGCTGATCTGGGATTGTGGTATCCCAGAGAATCAGATTTTAAACTAATAGATTACTCAGATGCAGATTTTGCAGGTTGCAAAATTGACAGGAAAAACACAAGTGGAAGCTGCCAATTTCTTGGAGGCAGATTGGTTTCTTGGTTTAGCAAGAAACAAAAGTCAATTTCCACATCAACTGCAGAAGCATAGTACATTGCTGCAAGAAGCTGTTGTGCACAGATTCTTTGGATGAAGAATCAGTTACTGGATTATGGGTTAACATATTTTAAAATCCCTATTTACTGTGATAATCAAAATGCTATTGTTGTGACAGGTAATCCAGTTCAACACTCAATGATAAAGCACATCAGCATTAGGTACCACTTCATAAGGGAACATGTGGATGAAGGTACAGTGGAATTGCATTTTGTTCCAACAGATCAACAACTAGCAGATATCTTCACAAAACCACCGTGTGAAGCTACTTTTACAAGATTGGTAAATGAACTTGGAATGGTTTCAGGTTCTTTCTCTAGATCTGCTTAGTTTTTGTTCTGATGCATCAGACTTTATGATCAGTATTTACAGAAATTACTCTCTTTGTGTATTCTGTGCTTAATTGAAAATTACTTAAGTACTGATTGTTGTCTGATGTGAATTTCTAAACTCTGATAGTGATATGACTGTTTACGTGACTATTCAATCCTATGAGGATAACTATGCTAGATGCTGACCTAGTAGTCTTTAACATACTAGAGATCCCATGTTAGAAGTAATTATTTATGTGGAAATCTATTGACACAAGAAAATTTTGATATTGAGCTTAGTCATGTTTACTTTGTCTATCTTATTACTAAGTCAAAAACTAGAATAATGCTTCTCACCTGTTAAGTTCTGATGTTAGTAAATCTGATGAATGTACTAAGTGCTCATAAACCTCACTCATCAAAAGAAAAAGTAAAAGAAAAGAGATTAAAAATCAGGTACTCCTTTGAGATCTAGAGTAACAATGTGGAAAGGACGATCCAAGTACATTGCTGGTATTAAGTAATATGCATCAGAAAAGCAAATAATTATTTTTCTTACTGACTTTTCACACTCTATGATTACTGGAGAAATACTCTGATAATAGCATAAATTTTGATAAGCAGTCGTGACTCACTTACACTGAGAAGCCACTATAAAATGGAATTTCAAAAGATGCATAAAATAAGCACAAAACAGTTGAGGTGGACTCATGCATGAACTCGTTCAAAAGTAAACTTCAGAATAATGACAGATTTTTAGTAAAGTTCTTAGTTATGCCTTATTTCTAAGATGTACTGAAGTGAATCAAACTTTACTCTTTGTCTGATATTTTGCTTAATGCACATAATTACACTCCATATGAATAATGAAAATTACTGTGGCGTTCAATGTTGTTTTAGATGAACAGTTTATGTGTCATATTGCATAAATTCTGAGGACAAGTTCTGATGGAAGTTCTGATAAATAAGTTTTGAAGAACCGAAATCAGAATTTGTGTGAAGAATCACAAAGATAGGCGTTCATTTTTCGAGTTAAGAAATCATGTTCTGATGACTGTTAAGTTCTGATATAAGTCTAAGTGCTGATATTAAATTTCGATCCTCTATTTGACTTATTTGTGGTTAAAATCTGAAACAGTCTTATTTTAAATCAGAATATGTACGGGTGAGATGTTAACAGTCAATAAAATTAGGGTTAGTGGAACACGTACATGCACATTAATTTTTACTTGTTTCTTGTGCGCATTAAACCTTGTTTTACACTTCCAATGACTGTTTTTCTTCTTCCCAGTCTAGGGAGACGAGGTAGAATTATTTCTACCTGTCAGCATTAAATTTCCTTGCGTCACCTGGCATTCACTTGCCTATATGAACCAACACCTCAAATCAGCCTACACATCTCTAAATTCCTCACAAACTCACTCTCATTTTATTCTTCACACCAAAAATGGCTGCATTTGGCTAGTTTTACAATTATGGTGATGAGACTGTACATGTCTTTATAAATGGAATTCCAACTCCATACCCTATCGCCAACATCCCTCACAATCTCTGGATTCAATTTCCAGAGGTTATTAAACGTGATCTGTTGACAGTTCGAAGAGAACTTCATCTCCATCGTCTTCGACAGCAGGAGCGAATCATACGACTCGCTATTCTCTTTGTTGAGAGCAGGAAGAAGAAATAGTTTCTGCTCCCTGTTTCTCTTCACCATCAGCTTTGTCAGGCTTCTTAGCTTAGGACAATAGTTGATGTTGATAGGCTTTGTAGCTTAGGACAGTCTTGTAATGCTCTATGTAATTTCAATTTCATGGATGTATTCTCTTAATATATTAATGAAATTTCTTATTTTTGTAAGATTCTGTCTCTGAGATGTTTGCAATTTTACTGCACTGTTAAATCCTGATATACCCATATTCTGATGACCATTTTAATTATTGATTTAAATTAAGTTCTGATTTTAAAATATCAGTACTTGTTTACTTGATTTATTTTTTGGTCATTCTCACACTTGATATTTTTTACAGAATATTGGTTCTGCAGTGAAAATGATTAATTAAGCGAGAACAGTTTAAATTTTGAATTAAAACTGACTTACCTCAATTAATGGGATTACTTGGTAAGTGGAACGGTTTTTCCTTGAAAAACTGCATGTGATAAGTAATGATTACTGTTTTCCCGTGCCTATTAACTATTCATTATTGCTGCATGTCTGACAGGTGTCCAACGGTTATTTTTTTAACCAAGTATAAGTAGGAGAGAGAGAAGATTATACAATCTTTTATTTACTTTTACACTTTATCTCTCTTTATTTGCTTTTACTCTCTCTCATCTCCTAACGTTGGTTTTTCATAAAGACATTTTATCAAACACCTTACAGGCAATCTTAATTTTCAATTTTTCTCATGGCACCTAAGGATTTGATCATCGATGGAGCTAAGTTCGTTCCCAACAACTACGCTGTAATTCTAAATCATGATGAAGCTCCGTCTGAGTTGCATTTTGTGCAAGATCTTCTTGCACACAGTGAAATTGGGTATGTATTGACCCAGCCTTCAGTCTTTTCAGGCCAACAAGTTCTGACATTTTGGCGGACTGGAAATTTTGATAATGGTGGTGCAACTGGTACTCCCAGCATTGTTTTTGAATTCAATGATGATGAGCATGTGGTAACTCCTGGAACAGTTCGAAAGGCTTTACATTTACCAGAAGGCTGCATTTTCTCAACACCGGAGGAACCAGATCTACAGTAGCTCATGGCCAATTTGGGGTATGAGAAGAGTTTGGCTAAGCTTGGACAGTTGAAACGAGCTCATATCAGAAAGGAATGGAGCTTTTTCTTCGACTGCATCACTAAAGCCTTCGGGAATAAGTGTTCCAACTTTGATGCCATTCCAATAATGAGTCAGCACATCGGGTATGCTATTATAAACCAAACTCATTTTGATTTTGCAAGTGCTGTGCTAGGTTTTATAGGGGATAGGAATGTTGTCTACTTTGCTAAATTCTGTCAGCTTATATATAATTTCTGTTGTGCTGATGAACCCCAACCTACCACTGACTTATTTCCACCCTTTAAACTTGCAAAACGGGCTTTTAATGACTTGGAAAATGCTGACCTTAAGAAAACGGTGGTTAGACCCTTACAGATTCCTCAGTCTGTAAAACAGATCCTGGTAAATGCTGATTCTCAAACCTATAGATCTGTTTATCCTGATGTACAACCTACCACCACATCCCAAACACCACAACAACCATCAGAACATACCACACATACATCTATACCTCAACCCTCTCTCAGAACATATCTCAAAACTTATCTCACACCTTCACAGACAGCTCAACCTTCATCCTCAGCACCTACTGTGAAACCTTCATCTTCCAAGCCCAAGAGCACAAAGACTATCCCTCAGACACCACAGAAGAGAAGGAGAATTGTTCTGAGAGATGAATCAGATAGTGAGGAACATGTTTCTGTATCAGAACCTGTAATTAAAGAAGCTGAGAAGGTCCCTTCTCAGAAGGATTCTGGAATTGGGGGATCTAAGCTTCTCAAAAGGCTTAGAAGAATGACTTATGCTGAACCTCCCAAGGAATCCCCACCTTCAAAGAGATACAAGAAACAGGGAGCTAAAAGGCCAGCTTCAGATGATGAGGAAGCAGCAGCTAAGGAAGGAGATCATGAATCTCTGATCTTAAAAGAACCAGAATTTACTGCATCTCCCTCTCCATTGTCCCCAACTCAGGAAGCTGCTACAGACAAGGCAAACACACCATCTGTGTCTCCTGTACATGAAACTGTATCTCCTGTAGACCCAGGCACAAGTGCTGAAATTGATATTCACAACTTGGTTGTGCCTAAGGTTCTCTACTTAAAAGCTCCAACATCAATTAATCCATCAACAACACCTGTTTCTAATGCTACTCTAACTCCAGAATTGTCTACAACACATTCTCTGCATCTAGATGTTGATGATCAGAATATAGGTGAGTATTAAGACATGGATGTTGATCAGAACTTGGAAACAGATCAGCACTTAGAGGAGGATGTTGAAGTCTCAATTGCTTCTCATACTGTTCTATTAACAGAAGATGCTGATTCTGTCAGTTCTGATGCTGCAAATGCTGATGATACTGGTGGTGCTGCTATAAATGCAGATGCTGATGAAGCTGGTCCTCCAGGATATGCACCTCCACAAACTGTTTCTAAATCTGAACTAGTCAAGAAGTTTGTTCGAGGAGAAGCACCAGTACCTTGGAGTGAAACTCCTAGAGGACAGGAGTGGAATAAGGAATGGAACTCAGTTACCTTTGTTCCATCTGAAAAGATTCTTGCTGAGCACTTGGCAAAAGCTGATGAAATGTTAATTAATGATGATTTCAAGACACAGCTTCGAGTCACTGCATTGAGTACTAGACATCTTCAAGGTCTCCATTCAACAACTCATGCAGAGTTACATAAAATTCAGGAAGAACTGCTCAAGCAAGAAACGGTTAAGAAAATTGATAAGAAAAAATTCTTCCAACCTACCTTTGACAGAGTTGCTTACATTGAGAAGACCCAAGAGAAGCACCAGTCTCAGGTTGATGATATTTTGAAAAATCAAGCTTCTCAGCAATCTCAACTCGATGAAATCCAAGCTTCAGTGGAATTGCTTGTCTCTCTTCTCTTACTTGCTGATGCCAAAAATGGGGAGAAAGTAATTAAGTCCAAATGCAAAACTGATCAGACACTGAAGGGGAAGGATGATGAAAAAGATGACCAGAGAAACTCTGGAATGGGTGGAGGTCATGGTAGAAGTTTCTCATTAAGAAGAACTGAAATTACAAGTCACAGGACAAGTTCTGATGCTGGAAAAAGAATTACTTCTGCTACTGGTAAAAGGATAAGTTCTGATGAACTTTTGGATCTTGATGAAGAAATATCAAGACAGTTATTTCTGAAAGAAAATCCAGGAATGGACTTGGAAAGTCTGATGGAAGAAGAAGTTAGACTTAAGTCAGAAAAAGTCAAATCTAAATCTGAAGCTTCTGTGGGTAAAAAGAAACTTCCGAAGGCCAAAGGCATTGTGATAAAAGAAAGGACAAATCCTGAAGCAACCAAGGCTAAATTACAATTGCAGATAGATCCAAGGTCCAAGGGCAAAGAGAAAGTTGGTGAACCTATCAAGGTTTATGTGCCTCCTGTGGATGAAGAAATTACTGTTGAAGATGCTGATCTTGCTCTGACTTCAAGAAAATTTTCTAAGACAACTTTTGACATGGCTCAAGTTATTCAGAGTAAAGATATAGTTAGTTCTGATATCTCAAAGAAGCAAGTAACCTCTGACATAGCTCAAGTTAACTTGATATCAGAAGATAAATCAAAGGAAACCTCTGACATTGCTCATGTTAAATCTTCAAAGATACTCCTACCAGGATTCACCAAAGCCAAACAGACTCAACCTTTGAAGACTGCTGTAAGTGGTTTTGAAGCAAGAGTGGTTACTGGAAAGGAAGCAAGAGATAAAACTGGATTGGGTAGTGCTGATGAAAGAAGAGTACAGAACACAACCAATGATCCAACTTCCTTAAGTGAACCAGGTATTGGAGCAACTCCTGAAAGATTGAATCAACTAGAATCTGTACAGATGGTTTACCATACCTACTTGAAAGAACACATCCTGTTGTACTTCATGACAGATGGTAGGGTTTATCATATAAGGGAAAATGCCATTCCACTGAAGTATTTTGAAGAATTGGAACATGTATTATTCTTACTTCAAGTGAATGACAGAATAACAGAAAGTGCTGCAAACTATTTGAAGAGTCAAATTCAGAGACAGAAAAGGCTTTATTCTGTTAAGTCTGACAACACATATCTTCCAAAGTACAGAGATCACAAGGGTGATATTGTTGAGATGAAGCCTAACTCTGCTAAGATTATAACTACCTTTCTGGGTTACAAGGCTGTGGAATTCAATCTTGAGTCTGACAAGGCGTATTTGATCAGACTGGATCAGGACATAAGGAAAGCTAGAATTAATGATCTCAGGGCTGCAATCTTTCAAACTGGTGAAGATTCTGCAGAACTTAAAGATGCTAAAAGGAGGATGATTGATGAACTCAGATATGCTGAGAGATGTTTGTTAAAAAACTATCTCAGAACAACTCCTGACATCAGAGAGATCAGAAAATGAAGCCAAGTCAAGATCTACAACTGCTCAAATTCTGATATGAATACAGACTGAAGTTGTTATCAGAAGTTAAAGTTGGTAAAGCTTTAAGGATTGTAAGTTATAATTATCTATTCAAATTCTCATGCAATTGTACTTAATGTTTTTGACATCATCAAATATCTGTTAACTTGTATATTATGCTAATTTACAAGTTGGGGAGATTGTTAGATATATTTGATAATGTCATGACTAATGTGATTTATGTTTAGTTTTCATATCTTACTTAAACAGGACAAATCAGTACTTAACTGAAATCAACACTTTTACTGAAGTCAGAACTTAAGTCATCAGTACTTAAGGTTCATGGGATATTTATCAGAAGATAATATCAGGACTTAAAGAAAACGTTCAGATAAGGAAGGTAGCTGATTTACAGGAAGAGAAGATCAAGACAAACATAAGAAGAGATATACATGAAAAAGGATTTCTATGAAGAATAGAATACTTGGAAGAAAAGATATTTGATTGATATATTTTAGGAAGTAGAATTATATTCCATATTAATTAGCGATTATCTTGTAACTGTGTAGTATATAAACACAGACATAGGGTTTATACTATAAGTGTTATCATTATCGAGAAGATTATTTATTGTAACCCTAGAAGCTCTAGTGATATTTGTTCATCACTGAGAGAGGACAGTTCCATACTGTAACAGAGTTTATTGTTTTGAATAAAGTTTGTTTTCTGTTACTTGAGTTATTAAAGTTCGATTTGATTGTGCTATACACTGTATTCACCCCCTCTACAGTGTGTGTGACCTAACACACTATCAGAGTTTAAAGATCCACATCAAATAACAATCAGCATTTAACGAATTTCAATTAAAGAACAGATTTCATGAAGATAAGATAATCTGTAAACACTGATCATAAAGTCTGATGCATGAGAACAAAAACTAAGCAGATTTAGAGAAAGAACCTGAAACCATTCCAAGTTCATTTACCAGTCTTGTAAAAGTAGCTTCACATAGTGGTTTTGTGAAGATATCTGCTAGTTGTTGATCTGTTGGAACAAAATGCAATTCCACTATACCTTCCATCACATGTTCCCTTATGAAATGGTACCTAATGCTGATGTGCTTTGTCATTGAGTATTGAACCGGATTACCTGTCATAGCAATAGCACTTTGATTATCACAGTAAATAGGGATTTTAGAAAATTCTAACCCATAATCCAGTAACTGATTCTTCATCCAAAGAATCTGTGCACAACAGCTTCCTGCAGCAATATATTCTGCTTCTGTAGTTGATGTGGAAATTGACTTATGTTTCTTGCTAAACCAAGAAACCAGTCTGTCTCCAAGAAATTGGCAGCTTCCATTAGTGATTTTCCTGTTTATTTTGCATCCTGCAAAATTTGCATCTGAGTAACCTATTAGCTTAAAATCTGATTCTCTAGGATACTACAATCCCAGATCAGATGTACCCTTAAGGTACTTGAAAATTCTCTTCACAGGTATTAAATGAGGTTCTCTTGGATCACCCTGAAATCTTGCACAAAGACCAGTAGCATACATGATATCAGATCTACTTACAGTTAAATAGAGTAAAGAACCAATCATACCTCTGTAGTTAGTAATATCTACTGATGAACCAGTATCTTTATCTAACTTTGTTGCAGTGGCCATGGGAGTGGATGCAGTTGAACAATCTTGCATTCCAAATTTCTTCAGTAAATTTCTGGTCTACTTGTATTGACAGATAAAAGTACCTTCTTCATTTTTCTTAACTTGAAGGCCCAGAAAATAACTAAGTTCTCCCATCATACCTATTTGATATCTTGACTGTATTAGCTTTGCAAATATCTCACAGAGTTTGGCATTTGTAGAACCAAATATGATATCATCAGCATATATCTGTACCAAAAGTACGTCCTTTCCATGGTTGAGGTAGAACAGTGTTTTATCAATTGTACCTCTGTGAAATCCAATTTCTAGAAGGAATTGAGCTAAAGTCTCATACCATGCTCTAGGAGCTTGCTTAAGGCCATAAAGTGCTTTGTCAAGCCTGTAGACATGATTTGAAAATTTTGAATCTACAAAGCCTGGAGGTTGTTCAACATAGACCTCTTCTTCCAATTCTCCATTAAGAAAAGCACTTTTCACATCCAGTTGAAAGACCTTAAACATTTTGTGAGCAGCATAAGCCAAAAAGATTCTTATGGCTTCTAATCTAGTAACAGGTGCAAATATTTCATCAGAATCAATACCCTCCTGTTGAGAGTAGCCTTTAGCAACCAGCCTTGCTTTGTTTCTTGTAATTATGCCATCACTGTCAATTTTGTTTCTGAACACCCATTTTGTGCCAACAACCGATCTGTTCTTTGGTCTTGGCACTAGGGTCCAGACTTTATTTCTTTCAAATTCATTTAACTCTTCCTGCATTGCTTGCACCAAATCAGCATCATCAAGAGCTTCTTCCATTTTCTTTGGTTCAGTCTGAGATAGAAAAGAATGATAGAGATATTCATTTGATGTTGCAGTTCTAGTTCTGACACCTGCTTCAGGATCTCCAATAATTAAGTCAGGTGTATGTGATTTGTTCCACTTCCTTGCAGATTGAAGTTGACTTCTAGAACTGGATCCTCCCCCATGATCCATGCTGTCTCCATCAGCATTTTCTGATGCTCCCCCTGTAGTTTTGCTCTCTGAGACTTCAGAATTTGACATGGATCCTTCAGGATTTGATGTATCAGAGTTTCCAGAATTATCAGAATTTGGCTCATCAGAACTAGATGAATCAGGACTTGAAGAGTCAGTGTCAGGTTCTGATCCTTCTTGAGAGTCTTGAGATGTGGTAGGATCTTCAGCTTGCTCCCCCTGGACAGGTGCATTTTCCTTTGGAGTTGTTACCACAGATTCAATGACATCAGTACTTACAGGATCAGAGTTTAGGTCATCAGAATTTACAGAATCAGAATTTAAGTCTTCATTTTCAAATCACAGCTGATCGTGATCATTGAAATCTTCAAGTCCATTAATCTTCTTATCATCAAAAGATATATTGATAGATTCCATGACAACCCTTGTTCTTAAATTGTAGACTCTGAAGGCTTTTGTGGAAAGTAGATATCCAACAAAGATTCCTTCATTAGCTTTTAGATCAAATTTTGACAGCTGTTCAGGATGAGTCTTAAGAACAAAACACTTGCATCCAAATACATGAAATTATTTTAGATTTGGCTTTTTTTTCTTCACCATCTCATATGGTGTTTTTCCATGCTTGTTTATGAGTGTTGCATTCTGTGTAAAACAAGCAGTCTGCACAGCTTCATCCCAAAAGTAGGTTGGCAGCTTTGCTTCATCAAGCATAGTTCATGTAGCTTCAATGAGAGTCATGTTCTTTCTTTCTACAACTCCATTTTGCTGTGGAGTTCCAGGTGCAGAAAATTCCTGTTTGATTCCATGCTCTTTGCAGAACTCTTCCATGATTAAATTCTTGAACTCAGTGCCATTATCACTTCTTATAATTTTAACAGAATCTTTGACCAATTTACCCAGCCATCTAACATGATCAGTTAGAGTAGATGCAGTTTCATTCTTCTTGTGCAAGAAGTACACCCAAGTGTACCTTGTGAACTCATCCACTATAAGCATAGCATATTTCTTCTTTGTAATAGACATGACATTGACTGGACCAAATAGATCAACATGCAGTAGGTGATAAGGCTCAAGAATTGATGACTCAGTTTTGCTCTTGAAAGAAGATTTTCTTTATTTTGCCTTTTGACATGAATCACAAAGGCCATCAGGAGAAAATACTAATTTTGGCAGTCCTCTCACAAGATCTTTCTTTACAACCTCATTTATGTTGTTGAAGTTTAAATGAGAGAGTCTTTTGTGCCAATTCCAGCTTTCTTCAATTGATGCTCTACTCAATAGACAGATTGCAGAACCATCAGAACTTGTTGAAAGTATGGCTTCATAAATGTTACCATGCCTGTAACCTTTCAAAACCACTTTGCATGTAGAATTGCTTACAACCTCACAGTGTTCTTCAAAGAAATCCACATGATAACCTCTGTCACAGATTTGACTCACACTCAGCAGATTGTGTTTAAGTCTTGAGACAAGAGCTACTGATTGAATGATGACATTCCATCGATTAATAATTCCATATCCCAGAGTTTTTCCCATGTTGCCATCTCCATAAGAAACTCCTGGGCCAGCTTTCTCCATAAATTCTGAGAGCAGGGCTTTATTTCCAGTCATATGTCCTGATATCCACTATCCAG
The DNA here is from genome assembly GCF_009905375.1 of Apium graveolens. Taxonomy (NCBI): domain Eukaryota; kingdom Viridiplantae; phylum Streptophyta; class Magnoliopsida; order Apiales; family Apiaceae; genus Apium; species Apium graveolens. The sequence goes on from NC_133651.1 coordinate 186,610,531, forward strand.
TACTAGAATGTTTTTCATGTTGCCCTACAATCACAAAGACCACTAATGGTTAATTTTAAGGACCCAAATTTGCTTGGGTCTTTTGGCCTTTTTAAGTTTGTTAGCATTTGCAGCGGATTTAATATCAAAGTTTATGCTAACATGTTGTTTATCAGAACTTATATCAGACTTTACACTAGAAGGAATTAAAGCAACTTTCTTCAAAGAAGGTTTTATTTGATAATAATCATAGTATAAACTATGATATTCCTTACAAGTATAAATGGAATGCCATAAACTACCACAATAAAAACAAGGAATTTGTGGCTTAAACCTAACAAACTGACTCTTAACTCCTGACTTAGGAGGTAAAGAGTTTATATTCTTATTCTTCCTGCAAAAAGAAGCAAGATGGTTAGAGTTTCCACAGTTATAATATTTCTTTCTAGGAGCATTAGGAACAGGCATATAATTATTGCTTTTATTCACACCTTCCTTTTCATTCCTATTTTTCCTAGCTGCCTTAAGCTTGTTGACATTCCTTATTTCTTTCAGCTTATGATTAAGCTGCTTATTAGTCATTAAGCCTATGTTAACTTCAGCTGGTTTATCCTGTTCTAATTTGTTAGAAGTTGACTTCTCCTTAACTTCTGTCACAGACTCTTTCATCTTTTCAGAATCAGACTTTACAGTTTTAGCTACAAACTTAACAGGATTTACCTTTGGCTTAGCAGTTTGTTTAACAACAATTAGCTCAATTTGTTCATTTCCTTTTTCACTTTTATCATCTTCATAACTTAAGCCCTCTTTCCAGTTTCCACTACTTAATAAATTCTGAGTTGTTCAGCCAGAGTTAGTCCAAGTCCTGATAATCTCTTTTTCTTTTTCTAACTCAGTTTTGAGAGATTTATTCAATTTTAGCAATTCATCTTTAACATAAAAAGCATCATCACTCTCTTTCTGAGTTTTATGGAACATAACTAACTCTTTTTCTAAATAATCATTCCTCTTCTTAAAAGCAAGATTTTCAGAAGTTAATCTTTCACATGTTAAAGTTTGATCTCTATAGCTAATAAACATGGTTTTAAGATATAATCTCAACTCAGTAATATCATCAGTATGAAAAGCATAAGTTGTTTGAGGTACGTTTAATTCAGCAGTTTCAGGGTTGCCATCAACATTTGCCATCAAGGCATAATTCACCTCATCTTCAGAATCTGAAGTGTCTGTCCAGCTTTTCTTCTTTGGGACAAGTGCCTTGCCATTGTCACTCTTTCCTTTCTTGCAGTCAGGAGATATGTGGCCTCTTTCACCAAAATTGTAGCATTTGACATTTGAGTTGTCTCCTCTGTCAGACTTTGCACTTTTGCCTTCATACTTTCTGAACCCTTTCTTGGAAAACTTCTTTCCCCTTCTGAATTTTCTGTAGGCTATCTTTGTGACACCCTTCACCATAAGAGCACACAATTTCATCATCTCTTCATCAGCATCTATTTCAGGTAAACTTTTAGTTTATGAATCATCATCATCAGAACTTGATGATTCTGAATCAGACTTTGTGATGAGAGCTTTTCCTTTGCCTTTCTTTGAGACAGCCACTTTGGGGGATTCCTCCTCAGCCTTAAGAACAATTGTCCTTGACTTTCTCCCATATCTCTTGCTTCTTTGATCCATCTCAAGTTCATAAGTCTTGAGCATACCATAAATTTCATCAAGAGTAGTTCTATCAAGAGAATAGTTATCTCTTGTAGTAGTAGACTTCAAATCCCAACTTTCAGGAAGAGCTAAAAGGAATTTTAAATTTGAATCTTCAAGATCATATTCCTTGTCCACCAGTGATAGATCATTTAAGAGTTTGACAAACCTGTCATATAAGTCAGTTAATGACTCATTAGCTTTTGAGTCAAAGTGTTCATACTCTTGAGTGAGTATAGTGCTCCTGGTCTTCTTAATTGCATCAGTTCCCTGGAATCTTATCTCCAAAGAATCCCATATCTCCTTTGCAGTCTTGCAATGAATTACCCTGTTTGACATGACATTATCAATGGCACTATATTGCAAATGCCTTACCTTTGCATCCTTGGCAATGGATGAGATATCTTCAGCTGTATACTCAATTTTCTCCTTTGGTATGGTCTTTGCTGGTTGATCTGCAACTACAACAGAGAGCTTGGTTGGCTTATGCGGTCCTTCATTAATTCTGTCAAGGTATTCTGGATCTGTAGCTTCTAGAAAAATAGCCATCTTCACTTTCCATATGGGATACTCAAAAGGACTCAATATGGGAACCCTAATAGTCCCATTTCGACTGTGGATTTGAGTGTTTTTAGTTTCTTCAGTTTTGGTGGGCTTGGTTGGATTTTCTGCTTCTTCAGACATGATTGTTTGGATCTTTACTGTATGTGTGTTAACAGATAAGCTCTGATACCAATTGTTAGGTCACACAACACTGTAGAAGGGGGTTGAATACAATGTAGAATACAATCAAATCGATTTTGAACACAAGTAACAGTAAACAGATATATTCAATGTAATAAACTCTGTTACAATGGAACTGTTCTGTTCTCTCTCAGTGATGAACAAATATCATGAGAGCTGCTAGGTTACAATATATGATCTTCTCGATAATGATAACACTTATAGTGTAAACCTATGTTTGTGTTTATATATAGTACACAGTTACAAGATAACTTCTAATTGATATGGAATATAATTCTGTCTCCTAAAATATATCAATCAGATATCTTATACACTTATTTCAGTCCTCTAACTCTTTCCATGCATATATTCTTTTATATTAGTCTCAATCTTCTTTCCTGTAAATAAGCTTCATTCCTTAACTGTTAGTCCTCCTGTACTTAAGTTCTGATATCCATCTTCTGATATTTATCTTCTGATAATCTAAGTTCTGATATCCTTAAGTTCTGACTTCCAGTAAGTACTAATTTCAGTAAGTACTGATATTTCCTATTTGTTAAGATCTGAAAACTAAACATGAAACATTTTAGACATGACATCTCAAATATATCTAACATAACTGAGAATATTTTTCTAACATTTCACTCTCAAGTTCCCAGGTTGACTCTTCAACCATATGGTTTCTCCACAAAACTTGTACAAAAGGTACAGACTAATTTCTCAACATTCTCTCCTGCCGATCTAGAATTCTTATTAGTTGCTCTACATATGATAAATCAGCTTGAATCTCTATCGGCTCATATTTTATTACATGCCTCAAATCAGGATTATATTTCTTAAGCATTGACACATGGAACGCATTATGAATATGCTGCATATGAGGCGGTAAGGCTAACTCGTACGCGGCCTTTCCGGCTTTTTTCAAGAATTCAAATGGACTAACATATCGTGTAATATCCGGGGAAATTATGTGAATGTTATATATTAAATAAATAAATATTATGTGTTTATATAACTTAAAATGTTTATTGCCATGATATTACGTGTTTTAAATGCTATGTGTGTTTCCGTGCGGGCCAGAAAATTTTTCGATTGATTAATATGTGTTAAAAAACTGCAATTATATGAATCGACCTGTAATTTGGACTCGTATTTAATTACGTCTTTATCAAGGTACATGTTTTATCTCATTTATGTGCATTTGAATATATTTTATGCGTATTCGGGTTTTTCTGTTAATTTAAGTATCGTTTTGTTTTTCAAAAATGAACGGACCGGGACCCCACCGGGACGTCAAAGCCCATAAAATTCTCATTTCTATTTTTAGAAAATTATTCATATTTCAAATACCTCATATTTTCGCATTTTTAAATTATTCGCAATTTTTGGGGAATTTTGACATCAATTTCGTATTTTATCGTTTTTCAAATTATTCCTCCGTAATTATTATTTTTTGCCCTAATTATGATAGTTAGGGGATAAAAACACCTTTAATTTATTTTAGGGTATTAATTTCTGTAATAACATAAATAGCTAATCAGAATTGTTTTATTCATTTTATTTTAACAAAATTTCAGAAAAATAAAAGAAAACCAAGAACAAGTTCTTGGGGGTGAAAATCATCTTCTTCAACTTCAATCTCTTTTTTTGATCGATTTAGAAAACCAAATCAGACGCTCTAATAGTCAAAATCATCCCTGTGATAAGAGCTTTCCATTGATACCAAAATCGTGATTTGAGGTAAGGTAGCTATGAAAATCAATTTTGGGGGTGTTCTTGTTCTTAAATTTAGTTTTTGATTTTGATTAGCTGTTTGTTGTTATTGATAACTGATTATGATTTCTGGCATCACAAGGAGTAATTTCAGATATATTTCAATCGATTTGGTTCAGTAATGGGTAAAAATGAATTATTGAATTTTTGTGTTTTTAATTTTCATTTTTCCGAATTTTAGAGGTTTTGGTTGTTGCTTTTGATTATGTGAATCGATTGTATGAACTGAGAGCTTGATTTTGATATATAGCGTCGAATTTGATTAAGAAACGAAGGGAGACAGATTTTCACAGGAAAACTCCTCACCGGTTTTAATGGCGGATGGTCGGAGTTCTTGATTTTTTGATGGGAGTTTCTACTCCGATGAAGACTTAATTTGGTTGTTCGTGGTTCTGAGTTACTGTAGTAATTTAGTGTAGAACCCCGCTGTTAAATCAGAGAAACAGAAGCGTTTGTGGCCCAAACTAAGCTCGACGGAGCCGGTCAAACCACCGCCGGAAACTGGGCATTTTCCAGAATCCGGTGGTGTTCAACCCGACCTGGATTCGTTCTTGTTGACCCGTTTAACTTTCTACCCGACCCAATTTCAATCCTTATATCCTGTTTCTGTTTCTATAAATCTGTTTGTACTAATTTCTTTTTACTTTTATTTTTTTAAATTTATTTTCTTATTTCTAAAAATCATTTATTTTATTTCTAAAAATCATTTAATAATTATTTTAAATACAAAAAAATTATTTTCTTAATTATTTTAAATTCGTAAAATTATTTTCTTTTATTAATTTTAAAAATACAATTTGATTTAATTGTTTATAATTTATTTTAGCTATTTATTTATGAATTTAATTAGTTGATTAATTCATTTAATCAATTAATTTTATTTATAAATAGTTAAATAAATATAAATTATTTATAATTAATTTAAATAATTCCTAAAAATTACTTTTAAACTTTTAAAAATTATATTTTGGTATTTAAAAGTCAATTAATATTATTATTAATTGATTTAATTCTATTTAATTCTTATTTTATTCGTAATAATTAAATCATTCGTCCGTTTAATACGAAACGAACGCGTACAGAGTCAGAAAAATATTATGCTTTCAATAAAAATACTTTTGAGACCTAATTTCTTTTGTATTGCAATGTCGTTTGAATTGTTAGTCCTTTTGAGTCGGTATCTGATCGGTAAACACTAATATTGACTTGATTTTAATTCTGAACTTACTGTAACCTTTGTTTTGACAACCTGACTTATGTGTTACATGAAATATGTGATTATGTGATATATTATAAATGACATGATTATGTGTTACGTGATATGCATGCTATCTGTTTACGGTTTTAAAATGCCATGATTAGTTTTAAACGATCAGGTAGATGTCAAGACGTATAGTTACGTCGATTGAGTTTGGTTTTGTCAATTAAGATAGTCCTTTTATTTATAGAATCGAGTAGCAAGGAGTGTGGTCAAGTGTTAGATGGAGATAGTAACCAGCAGCTATAAGCCTGAGTAATAGTAAGAAGTTATCAAGCATACCAGGCAAGTACCCCTAACTTCACGTATCGTTCAAGTGACGTTTATTTCGAATTATATTATGCAAGTATACCTACCTTCACTTATTGTTTAAGTGATACTATTATGAATTTTATTCTACAAATATCTTTCACTTATCGTTCAAGTGATGATTATTCTGACTCTATTTTTCAATTTCTATACTATTCTAAGTTCAGAATAGTTAAATGTTTTTACATTTCGCTACAACTTACTCTATATAGTGAAGCTTTAAATTGAGATTAGCGAATAACTAATTGTTCTGGTTATTTCGCCATTGGTTGTTGAGATAACTCTGGATCATGAGAAATGGGGAGTTATGTGGTTAAGGATATCATTTGATTCGACTTTTTTGATCGAAAATTGTTTTTTATGGGTTGGATGGTTGCGTAAGAGGCCGTGGCGGCAGTCCAGCGTGAGCTATATGTTATACAGGATATAAAACCTTGCTAGGCCGATATGTGCCTTGGGTACACTTTTGTTTAGTTAGATATGCTTCGGCATACCGGTGTTGCTCCGTGGCTGATCACCGGCGGTAACACACCGTCGTTCGAGGATTACAATCCCAAAACAAAATACATATGCAAATGTTGTTTATTATCAAAATATATATCAGTTTTTGATACTGTTCAGGTATTGTGATTTGGTTTTGTTCATCAGATATATTGTTGTTTTTGTTCTAAATCATTAGCTATATACTGCTTGCTGAGCATTTCTTTCGCTCATACTTGTTTCATATCCTGATTTTTTCAGCTAGGCCAGGGCAAGCTTGAGTTCCAGGTCTGACCAGAAGTTGTGTGCTGGTAGATAGTGTGGTGTGTTTTCCAGGTAGACAGTTTGGGACGTTAATCTAGTCTAGAGGTTTGTAACAAAATTTGAATAAGTTGTAAAACTAATTAGACTAATGGTTTGTGATAACAGTTGGTTTGTATTAGTGCTTGTTCCATACTATAACATGTGATCAATACAGTTGCATGCAAGGGGTCATATTTATTATATTATTCTGCTGTGATTATTTTATTATGGTTTATTGGCTAGTGACCCAGGAAGATCTTACTGTCGCTAAGTATGAAGCTAAGTTTACTAAGTTATCAAGGTTTGTGTCGGATCAGGTTGATATAGATGAAAAGAAAGGCAGAAGGTTTGAATAGGGATTAAAATTTTGGATTCAGAATAGAGTGGCCATGTTTGAATTGACTTCATATGTGGCAGTAGTTCAGAAAGCGATGGTGATTGAAAGTAAGAGTGACATGTCTTAGAAAGGAAAGGATGGGAAGAAAAGGAAAATAGAAGCCTCAGGAGGAGGACAACAACAAGGTAACTTCCAGGGTCATTTCAACAAAAGGCCAGAGTTTCAGGGTAATAGGAGTGTGGGATTCAAGAAACCACAACCAGGGAATGGGAACCGTTTCCAGAATTCAAATCAGCAGAGGCCCAATCGTCCACAAGCGTCGGATTGCAAGTTTTCTGGCAGAAGGCACTTTGGGATTTGTAAGGCTAACGTGTTATGTTATAAGTGCAATCAAAAGGGACACTATGCTAATGAGTGTCGGAATCAGACTACAGCTCAGAAATCAGGTACAGTGTGCTTTAAATATGGAAAGATGGGGCATATTGCCAGGGACTGCTAGAGAACAGAACCAGCAGCTAATATGGCAAGGATTGAAGGACCACCAACAAAGAACCATCCAAAGGCCAGGACATTCAACTTGACTATGAAGGATCCTATTCAGAGTTCAGACGTGGTTGCAGGTACGCTTCCAGTCAACTACGTAGATGTTAAAGTTCTATTTGATTCTGGAGCTACAAGGTCATTTATTTCTCAAGATTTTGTCGATAAACTGCATTGCGAAGTTGAATTGTTAGAACAAGTATTAATGATAGAACTAGCTAATAAGAACCAAGTTTCCGTCGACCGAGTGTGCCCGAGGTGTGATATCGAGATAACGGGACATCATTTTTATGCCAACTTGATACCTTTTAAGTTGTGAGAATTTGATATTATCTTAGGAATGGATTAGTTGTCAGAGAATAACACTCAGATTGATTGTAAGAATAGGAAAGTAAGACTTCAGACATTGGATAGTAAGAAGAAGGTAATATTTTGAGGAAATAAGCAGGAGAAGAAGTTTTTAACGATAACTCAAGTGAAGAAGTTATTGCGTCAGAATTGCGAGGCGTATTTAGCCCATGTGATAGACATCAGCAAAGAAGTTCCAGTACTCGAAGCGATTCCAGTTGTCAATGAATTTCCAGATGTCTTTCCAGACGATCTACCAGGATTACCTCCCGACAGAGAAATTAAGTTTGCGATTGATTTAGCACCCGGAACAGAACCAGTTTCTAAAGCTCTGTATCGGATGGCACCAGTGGAGATGAAAGAATTGGCAACTCAGCTACAAGATCTTTTGGAGAAAGGAGTTATAAGGCCCAGTGTATCCCGTGGGGCGCACCAGTACTGTTTGTCAAGAAAAAAGATGGGAGTATGCGACTGTGTAATGATTATCGAGAACTGAATAAGCTGACCATTAAGAACAAGTATCTGTTGCCAAGGATCGATGATTTGTTTGACCAATTGAGAGGCGCTGTATGGTTTTCTAAGATTGATTTAAGATCGGGATATCATCAACCGAAGATCAAGCCAGAAGACATTCTGAAGACCGTATTCAGAACCAGATATGGGCATTATGAGTTTTTGGTAATGGCATTTGGATTAACCAATGCACCAGCAGCTTTCATGGATCTGATGAATCGAGTATTCAAGAAGTATTTGGGTAAATTCATGATCGTATTCATAGAAGATATATTGATCTATTCCAAGACGGAAGAAGAGCACGCAGAGCACTTGAGGATAATTCTGGAGATACCGCGACAGGAGAAATTGTATGCAAAGTTTTCAAAGTGTGAATTTTGGTTAAAAGAAGTACGATTTCTTGGGCATGTGATTAGCAATAAAGGAGTGGAAGTGGATCCGGCAAAAATTAAAGCTATAATCAACTGGGAGAGACCAAAGACACATACAGAAGTAGGAAGTTTTATGGGACTTACAGGTTACTACAAAAGGTTTGTACAAGATTTTGCGAAGATAGCCAAGCCGTTAACAAAGCTCACCAGAAAGAACCAGAAGTTTGAGTGGGATGAGAAGTGAGAGGAGAGTTTCCAAGAATTAAAGAATAGATTAGCATCTTCTCCACTGCTAGTCTTACCAGATGATCAAGGAAATTTTGTGATCTACATTGACGCGTCTTACAAAGGATTGGGATGTGTTTTGATGCAGCACGACAAGGTGATAGCCTACGCTTCAAGACAGTTAAAACCACATGAAGAGAAATATCCAACTAATGATCTGGAATTGGTAGCTATAGTGTTTGCATTGAAGATATGGAGGCATTATCTGTATGGAGAAAAGTGTGAGATTTACACAGACCAGAAGAGTTTGAGGTATATCTTTACCCAGAAGGAATTGAACATGAGGCAGAGAAGATGGCTAGAACTGATCAAGGACTACGACTATACCATCAACTATCATCCAGGCAAAGCAAATGTGGTGGCCGACGCTCTGAACAGAAAGGAAAGGTTAAACATGATAACTTCATCTGAAGAGTTGATCAAGGAATTTGAGAAGCTTGAAAAAGAGATCAGTACACCAAGTATGTCTATAGATATGTTATGTTCAATGTCTTTTCAACCAAAGCTATTGGAGAAAATAAGCAGATGTCAGGTTGAAGTCATGAGCCATGAACGAGACAGTTTCACAGGAGAAGAGATGGGGAGTCAAAAGGATGATAAAGGGATATTAAGATTTTCTTCCAGAATATGGATACCCAACGTAGCCGAGTTAAAAGATGAAATTCTTTGAGACGCTCACAACTCCAGATATCAAGTCATCCCGGAAGTACGAAGATGTACAGAGACTTAAGAGAAAACTTTTGGTGGCCAAGTATGAAGAAGGAAATTGAAAAATGGGTCCAGTGAGTCAAAGCGGAACATCAAAGACCCAATGTACTGATACAACCACTGGACATTCTAGAATGGAAGTGGGAGCATATTGCGATGGATTTTGTAGTTGGATTACCGAGGACCAAGTCAAATCTGAAGGGTTTTTAGCACATAAACGCAACGAAAATGTAAATTTAAATCTTAAAAAAAATTGAAACCCTCCGCAGGATCCATGTGAAAAATAATATTTAATTCATAGTTCAGTATGTTTACCTTAAGAAGCTTTACGTTAATGGAAAGATGGAGGTCTTTAATAACGATCCAAGAACGATGAACAGAAATCCCTAGCAGCTGCTCCTCAAGTGTGAAGCACTCCACCGGTATCCACCAAGAGTACAATGTGATGGAGGAGAAAGAGGTTGAGAGAATTAGTTGCCTCCCTCTTGTTCTACTTTAGAATTAGGGTTAATTATTTGGGTTTAAGGAAAATAGGGTTTATAATAGTATATTTATAGGCAAAATTTTCAGCTGAAAATTTTCCATAAAATATTATTATTACTAACCCTTTAATTGATTATTCTTATTAACCAATTATCTAATAATTAAAACACCTTTTAATCATTAATCCCTTTTCTAAACACTTTAGAAAAATAATTCTCTCACTTGATTTAATTTCCAAAATTAAATTCTTAATTAATAATATTAAGAATTAATTAAATCTGATTTAATCAATTATTAAATCTGCTAATTAATTATTTATTTCACAAATAAATAATTACCAGCCATTATTAATTAATTCCTCCACCATTAAATCATTCTCTTTTATGGTGTGACCCTGTAGGTTCAATATTAAGCCGATAGTAGAAATAAATAATAATAAAACTATTTTATCATTATTTATATAAATTCTCTAATTTATTAAATATGATTAATTAATAAATTAATCATATTTATTCTACATCGTGAGGGATACTTCTCAGCATATCGCGACTATCCGGATAATACGAATTCACTGCTTAGAATACCAAGAACCTGTTCACTGAGTAGTTACCGTACAATCAATTCCTTCTACCCTGCAATGTCTCGATTAAATACAAGGCATGGAACTTGTGTCAAGCCTATCTTATTTAATCATTTGCTTTCCCATTCACTATGCTTAGTTCTATTTAATGTAAATTAGAAACTCCTTTCTAATTTCATTCACTCTGGCCAGAGATTCCTGAACTAGCAAAAGTGGATCAGTATTGAACATTCTCTTCCTTCACTGAAATGGGTAGATCCTTTATTGATCATACACTATCTTCGTGTACACATTATTATACCCAGTAGAGCCCTATAATTATCCCTGGAGACTAAGAACTAAACCAAAGCATAGTTTAGTGTACACAAGATGACTATGATGACCTCAAGTCTAAGGATACTTGTACAACTATCACTATGTGAACAACTGCTGACACGTGAGTGAACTCCATCAGTTGTTCAGCTGTGTGAGTCATGTTCAGTGAACTTATTCTATAATAAGCACCTACATACTAGCTATAGTGTCACCACACAAATGTCTATGAGAACAGACATCCTTCATAATGTAGCAAGCATAGTATGTACCGATCTTTGCGGATTACTAATTACCAGTTAGTAATCCTACGACCAGGAAATATTTAAGTTTAGAGTTATCATCTTTTAGGTCTCATTATTATGATCTCATCATAATCCATAAAAAGATTTACTCTAAACTATGGTATATCTTATTTAAACACTTAAATAGATAAAGCCCGCAATAAAACCAAAACAAGTCTTTTATTAATATCAATGAAATCAAAACATATTACATAAAAGTTATTCCTAAATCATCATACATGATTGGACTTAGGACACATCTCTTTCAATCTCCCACTTGTACTAAAGCCAATCACTCTGGTATCTAATACCCATCTTGTCTTTATGACGATCAAAGTGACTTTGAGAAAGTGGCTTTGTGAGTGGGTCTGCTACGTTGTTATGTATGTCAAATCTCTTGATGTCTCCTCTTTCAATACAATACAAGAAATGTTACCGCGCTCCCACTAACCTTTTTGTAGACACATGGTTCATCTATGTTTTTGATAAAACCAAACTCTTTGATTGTCTCATCAAAACGGATGTTCCATCTACGAGAAGCTTGCTTTAAACCATATATGGTTCGCAGCAGCTTACACACTAGATGTTCATTTCCCTTGGAAAGAAAACCCTCTGGCTGTGTCATATACACTTCCTCTTCAAGTTTCCCATTGAGGAAGGCCGTTTTCACGTCCATTTGCCAGATCTCATAGTCGTAGTAAGCAGCAATCGCAAGTAAAATCCGAATTGATTTTAACAGGGCTACAGGCAAAAAAGTGTCATCAAAGTCAATCCCTTGCCTTTGTCTGAATCCTTTTGCCACGAGCCTGGCCTTATAGGTCTCCACCTGCCCATCTGCTCCAATCTTTCTTTTGTATACCCACTTGCACCCAATAGGCTTAACACCTTCAGGCGCCTCAACCAGAGTCCATACTTGGTTGGTATACATAGATTCCATTTCAGATTTCATGGCACTATGCCCTTTCTCTGAGTCAACACTACTCATAGCCTCATTATAGGTCACAGGGTCATCATCATCAATGATTGACAACTCATTGTCATTCTCAATGACAAGGCCATAATACCTCTCAGGTTGGCGAGACACTCTCCCTGACCTACGAATGGGCTATTCCACAGAAGGTTGTTCAGTCTGAACAGGTGTTTCCACTTGATCCGTAGTAGTTTGTGCTTCTTGAACTTCATCAAGTTCAATTTTGCTCCCACTGTTTCCTTCAAGGATAAACTGCTTTTCCAAGAAGGTAGCATGTCTGGAGATAAACACCCGATGATCGGTGTAAAAGTCATACCCTAAAGTCTCTTTAGGATATCCCACAAAATTACATTTTACAGATCGAGATTCTAGCTTATCTGGGTCAACTTTCTTGACATAAGCTGGACATCCCCAAATCTTTAACGTGTTTAAGACTCGATTTCCTTTCTTTCCATATCTCATATGGAGTTTGAGGAACAGATTTGAAAGGCACCTTATTCAGTAAATATGCTGAGGTTTCCAATGCATAACCCCACAGGAATACTGGAAGATTCGCATAGCTCATCATGGACCGAACCATGTCTAACAAAGTTTGATTTCTCCTTTCAGATACCCCATTCAACTGTGGAGTATATGGAGGAGTCCACTGGGAGACTATACCATTTTCTTTGAGGTAAGCTAGAAACTCTCTACTCAAGTATTCACCACCTCAATCTGATCGAAGAGTTATAATACTATGTTTGGTTTGTTTCTCCACTTCATACTTATATTCTTTGAACTTTTCAAAGGCTTCAGACTTGTGTTTCATCAAATACACATATCTGAATCTAGATCAATCATCTATGAAAGCAATGAAGTATGAAAATCCACCCATGGCTTGCGTAGACATTGATCCACAAACATCTGTGTGTACCAATCCTAGCAAATCTGCAGCCCTCTCTCCATGTCCACTAAATGGAGATTTGGTCATTTTACCAAATAGACAAGACTCGCATATAGGATATGATTCAAAATCAAAGGGGTCAAGTAACCCTTCCTTATGCAATGTCTGCAGTCTATTTTCACTAATATGACCAAGTCCGCAGTGCCACAAGAAAGTGAGATTTTCATCATCCCTTTTTCTTTTATTAGTATGTTCAATTTGTAGTAAATTATGCTCTACGTCACATACATATAAACCATTGTTTAAAATACCACTTCCATAAAGAACGTTATCTCTAAGAATTGAACATTTATTATTCTAAATAACAAACGAAAATCCAGCCAAGTCTAACATGGAATAGAAATAATATTCCTCACAATCGAGGGAACAAAATAACAATTATTTAGAACAATAGTCTTGCCCGTAGGCATATGTAAATGAAATGATCCTACGGCTTCAGTAGGAACTCTTGCTCCATTTCCCATCCGTAGAATCACCTCCTCTTCTTCAAGAGTTTATCTCAATTAATCTATTAGAATAAATTTACCATATATATATTTCTTTCAACTACTTCTCCTTAGTCCATGCAACGAATTGCAAATATGAGAACCACAGGCGGTATCTAATACCCAAGCAGAAATTTGACTTAGTGATATATTAACTTCGATCATGAACATACTTGAATCAGAAGCGGCAGTCTCACTACCCTTCTTCTTCTTCAATTCTGCAAGGTAAACCTTGTAGTTCCTTTTCCAGTGCCCCACCTTGTTACAGTGAAAGCAAACAGCTTTGCTCTTGGGGTCTTCAGCTTTTGGTGGAACCGGCTTTTTCTCACCTACTTTCTTCTTCTTGGAAGGGTTCTTCTTCCTTTTCTTAGGATTGGAACCTTCACCAATTAGAAGAACAAAACTCTTCTTAGGGGGAAAATTCGATTCCGCAGTCTTCAACATGTTGTGGAGTTCAGGCAAGCTGACATCCAGCTTATTCATGTGAAAGTTCACAACAAACCGCGAGAACGAACTCAGAAGTGATTGCAAGACCAAGTCTTGGCTCAGCTCCCCATCCATGGCAAAACCAAGTTGTCCAAGATGTTCAATCAAATTGATCATCTTAAGTATATGGTCATTCACAGATGATCCCTCAGACATCCTGCAACCGAACAGTTCCTTCGATATCTCATATCGAGCTGTCCTCCCTGCCACATCATACAACTCTTGTAGATGCATAAGGATAATGTGAGCATCCATATGCTCATGTTGCTTCTGTAGCTCAATGTTCATGGAAGCTAGCATGATGCATTGAGCAACATTTGCATCATCTATCCACTTACGATACATAACATGTTCATCATTATGTGCATCGCTAGCAGGTTCAGTAGGCTTAGGTGAGTCAAGCACATATTCCAGCTTCTCAATCCTGAGAACAATTCTCAAGTTTCAAAGCCAGTCAGCAAAATTAGGACCAGTCAACTTGTGAGCATCTAATATACTCCGGAGTGATAGTGCAGAAGACATAACAAATATAGTAAATCTGTAAATGATGAACACATAACAACACTTAGCAAATATTCAATTTCATTTCAAGACACTATATGAATCGGGTCTTTATTCATAAGTGGCTCCCACTAGTTTATCTAATTTATACAACCCCTGAGTGAAAATTAAGCATTCATAATGCTACTGAGAATAGGGATCCTACATTCCATCACACAACCTCGGCTGTAGCACGAAACGTCATGTGATGTTCAATAGGCAGACAACTCTTGTCAATTACATCTTATGTTATTCCCTAATAAAACTTTAGCCTCTTGAATAATTGAGTCACGACTGTAGCACGACAAACTCAATATTCTAAGTCAAGTCTAACCCAACATTTCATACAATTGAATCAGTCTCCATCGGCCCACGGCTGTAGCACGTAACGACCTTTAGATTCTAATTCAATGTACACATCTCTATGTAATAGACGAGTATTTCTTATTTCGAAATCAAAGCCCTCGGCTGTAGCACGAAATGACAATGATATAAAAATAAGAACCACTTTCTACCATGTTGGAAGGCTATGACCGACACAAGCCCGTTGTGTCATTGGCCAATTACTACTTGATATTATTTAATTTTAGAGGGATTATATTATGTTACAATCATAATCATATTATAAAGAGATTCTTCCTTTTAAATTAAATATTTCAAATCAATAATCGATAATCAGATGATTCCCAGATCGGGGGGAGCATTGTCAAGAGGCATCACTTAATACCCCTTTCTTACAGATAGAAATCTGCTTTTGACAAAATCATCCTTTCTCTCAATATTGAAAATTCATATTTAATTACGTGTTTCATAAACACAAGAATCTCATGATTGTATTCATAATATTATTGTTAAGGCAAGAAACGATTCCTATTCTAGATTTTCTAGAGCACGCCTTATATTGATTTAAGTTCACCTAAATCTATCATCGCATGGTAAACATAGGCATATATCTCATATATAAAATTAAATAAACAAGTAAATGTAAAGTGCAATAAAGTAAATGTGTGTGGTTATGGCCCCATCCTATGTGATATTTATCAAGTTCATGATAAAGATAAAGATCAAAGTCAATCTAATATGGTGATGGAAATAAATACAACTACTTACATAAGTCTTCTTCTTTGTTTAGACTTCTTGTATGCCTCGTCTTCTTCTTTGTATCACCTCCATTGGATAGCCTTCTTGAGTCTTCAATTAAATTACATGATTGAAAGTAAAACTAATCTAATGAACTTACAAGAATAACTCGAGTTACATTCGAGATTTATGATTACAAAGATTGACGACATGCAAGTCGTTTTTAAAACCAAAACCAAAACCATTACACTAAGGTCGAAAGGTCATAACCATCCACCATGCTCATACAACACATAAAAGCATGTTAAAACACATAATCTGATCTTAACATATCATATTATCCATGATCTAATCATAAAAAAAAAATATGACAAAAATCAGAATCAAATCAGAAAAACAAGAATCACTGTTTACGGGCAGTAAACGACGTCAAACGCCTTACAAACGAGTCGTTGATAGATTTAGCTATCAGTTTTGTTTAGATTCTCGTTTACCTATAGAATGGAGTATTCGTTTTCGTAAATCGGGCACCAGGCCCAGATTTCAGCAAATCTGCAGCAGCCAATTCAGAATCCGTATCTAATATGATTCTCATAATTAGAACAAATATAAATCATGTATATATCAGTATATATACAGATTACATAATCATCTTATGATTATACAACTCACATGAATATCATATATTCAAAACCATACATATATAAGTATATTATATCAACATCAAATCATGGCGAATCACGTACATGCTCATATATCGAAAATAGTTAAACACATAAATGAATTAAAAACTTTTCGCAAGTAGCTCTGATGCCATTGAAGGGTTTTTAGCACATAAACGCAATGAAAACGTAAATTTAAATCTTAAAAAAAATCGAAACCCTCCGCAGGATCCATGCTAAAAATAATATTTAATTCGTAGTTCAGTATGTTTACCTTAAGAAGATTTACGTTAATGGAAAGATGGAGGTCTTTAATAGCGATCCAAGAACGATGAACGAAAATCCCTAGCAGCTGCTCCTCAAGTGTGAAGCACTCCACCGGTATCCACCAAAAGTACAATGTGATGGAGGAGGAAGAGGTTGAGAGAATTAGTTGCCTCCCTCTTGTTCTACTTTAGAGTTAGGGTTAATTATTTGAGTTTAAGGCAGATAAGGTTTATAATAGTATATTTATAGGCAAAATTTGCAGCTGAAAATTTTCCATAAAATATTATTATTATTAACCCTTTAATTGATTATTCTTATTAACCAATTAACTAATAATTAAAACACCTTTTAATCATTAATCCCTTTTCTAAACACTTTAGAAAAATAATTCTCTCCCTTGATTTAATTTCCAAAATTAAATTCTTAATTAATAATATTAAGAATTAATTAAATCTCATTTAATCAATTATTAAATTTGCTAATTAATTATTTATTTCACAAATAAATAATTACCAGCCATTATTAATTAATTCCTCCACCATTAAATCATTCTCTTTTATGGTGTGACCCTGTAGGTTCAATATTAAGCCGGTAGTAGAAATAAATAATAATAAAACTATTTTATCATTATTTATATAAATTCTCTAATTCATTAAATATGATTAATTAATAAATTAATCATATTTATTCTACATGGTGAGGGATACTTCTCAGCATATCGCGACTATCCGGATAATACGAATTCATTGCTTAGAATACCAAGAACCTATTCAGTGAGTAGTTACCGTACAATCAATTCCTTCTACCCTGTAATGTCATGATTAAATACAAGGCATGGAACTTGTGTCAAGCCTATCTTATTTAATCATTTGCTTTCCCATTCACTATGCTTAGTTCTATTTAATGTAAATTAGAAACTCCTTTCTAACTTCATTCACTCTGGCCAGAGATTCCTGAACTAGCATAAGTGGATCAGCATTGAACATTTTCTTCCTTCACTGGAAGGGGTAGATCCTTTATTGATCATACACTATCTTCGTGTACAAATTCCTATACCCAGTAGAGCCCTATAATTATCCCTGGAGACTAAGAACTAAACCAAAGCATAGTTCAGTGTACACAAGATGACTATGATGACCTCAAGTCTAAGGATACTTGTACAACTATCACTATGTGAACAACTGCTGACACGTGAGTGAACTCCATCAGTTGTTCAGCTGTGTGAGTCATGTTCAGTGAACTTATTCTATAATAAGCACCTACATACTAGCTATAGTGTCACCACACAAATATCTATGAGAACAGACATCCTTCATAATGAAGCAAGCATAGTATGTACCGATCTTTGCAGATTACTAATTACCAGTTAGTAATCCTACGACCAGGAAATATTTAAGTTTAGAGTTATCATCTTTTAGGTCTCATTATTATGATCTCATCATAATCCATAAAAAGCTTTACTCTAAACTATGGTATATCTTATTTAAACACTTAAATAGATAAAGCCCACAATAAAACCAAAACAAGTCTTTTATTAATATCAATGAAATCAAAACAGATTACATAAAAGTTATTCATAAATTATCATACATGATTGGACTTAGGACACATCTCTTTCAAAATCATAATGCTATTTGGGTTATTATTGATAGATTGACGAAGTCAGTGCATTTTCTTCCTATCAACGAGAGATTCTCATTAGACAAATTGGTTCAGTTACCTGAAGGAAATTGTGGTTCGACATGGAGTTCCAGTATCCATAGTTTCAGACAGAGATCCTCGATTTAATTCAAGATTTTGGAGAAGTTTTCAATATTGTCTCATAACGAAGCTGAATATGAGTACCGTGTATCATCCGCAGACAGATGGTCAAAGTGAAAGGACAATTCAGACTATTGATGACATGCTAAGGGTATGTGCGCTAGATTTTGAAGGAAGTTGGGATGAACATTTGCCATTAGTTGAATTCTCCTACAACAATAGTTATCATACCAGTATTGTAATGCCGCCTTACGAAGCTTTGTACGGGAGGAAATGCAGATCTTCAATATATTGGGAAGAAGTTGGTGAGAGAAAGATTTTGGGTCCAGAATTGATCGAACAGACAAAGGAGAAAATAGAACTCATTCGGAAAAGATTAGTAGCGGCTCAAGATCAACAACGCAAATATGCTGATCCTGCCAGAAAGGATATGTAATTTGAAGTTGGGGAAGCAGTGATAGTGAAGATTTCACCTTGGAAAGGTTTATCCAGATATGGAAAGAAAGGAAAGCTAATTCTGCGTTATATTTGCCCTTTTGAGATTTTGAGGCATGTAGGAATGGTGGTTTACGAGTTGGTGTTACCACCTCACATGCAGCATATTCACAATATGTTCCACGTGTCAATGTTGAAGCGTTATTTGCCTGATTCGAATCATACAATAGAATATGAGCCAATCGAGATTCAGCCAGACTTGTCTTTTGTAGAGCAACCAGTGTAGGTTTTAGATAAGAAAGAAAGAGTGCTTCGGAATAAGTCTGTGTCTTTAGTGCGAGTCTTGTGGAGGATTCCCTAGGTAGAGGAGTCGACCTGAGAGTTGGAAAGAGAAATGCGAACCAAGTATCCTCACTTGTTTTCCTAGGCTGATTCTGAGGACAGAATCCTGTTAGGGGGGAAGGATGTTGTTTTGTATATGTTGTGTACTTGAAGATTACATGAACAAAACACCTTGGTAGATTTTACTTAGTAAAATTATGTAGCACTCGACGGATAAGGTTTATAGTCCCGACGGATGACTCAATATAGTCCCGATGGATGATGACTTATTATCCATCGAGTGAGTAGCTTATGTAACAATAAGTCTGTAGCACATTTTTGCATACACATTGTTTAGAATCTGTAGTAGTATTTGAGTCATGTTGACCTCAGTTAGATATGAAGAATAGGTTTATTAATTGTACATAGATGATGTCTGGTAATTTTGTATAAGTGAAATGAAGTCAAGTGCCTGATTGTTACCCGACAGATGAACAAACAATGAATTCGACAGATGATCAACAACCCGACGGATGATCAATAACTCGACGGATGATCATGAACCCGATGGATAAAGAATTCAAATATCTGTTGACAGTGACAACACAGTCACATGCGTCGAGTGGATGCAAATGGAATGTGGTAGCCTATTTAACTGGGTTTTTGAGAACAAAGAAGCATTGCCATTTCCATGCTATTATAAAGATATTCAAAGATGCTGGAATAGAGTAATGAAGTAGCATTGTAATATACTAGATAGTTTTTGTTTTATTATCCTGTCTCATTACTTTGTAATCTTGGTGATACATATATAAACCAAGAAGTAGCAACTAGGGAATTATCGAAGATACAAGTAGAGAAACATTTATAAGCAGAATTCTTAGCATTTCTCTGTACTCTTAGTTGTTCAATATTTGTAAGCAACTGTGAGCATTTTGCACACAGGGTTCTCTCGATATATAATATACATCTCTGGTGGAATCATTCAAATCCACCAGAAAGTTTTTAAAGACTCTTGTTTTTAATTACTTGTATTTTGATTCATTTAAGTAACTATTCCGCATTGTGCTAATCAATTCACACTTATAGATATATTCGAGTTAGAACATTTTTATTTCAAGAAAAAGTTTCAAGAATTACATTCAAGCCCCCTTCTGTAATTCTTGTCATATTGTTAAGGGACTAACAATTGGTATTAGAGCAAGCTCTTAACTTACAAAGAGTTTAAAGATCAAAACAATACAGCAAGATGAACAAGAAGGATGGTGGAGTCAAGATTCCTTTTATGGATAAAGATAATTACCATCATTGGAAGGTAAAGATGCATTTTCATTTTGCTTTCTCAAGATGAGGCCTATGAGGACTGCATAGAAAGAGGCCCTCATGTTCCAATGAGAGCTGTAACAGGAAATGAACCATCTGTCCCCAAGCCAAGGCATGAATGGTCTGATCCTGACATTGAACAAGTGAGGAAGGATAAAAAGGCCATGAATATCCTGTTTAATGGAGTTGATGGTGATATGTTTGACAACATTATCAACTGCAAAACTGCCAAGGATGTTTGGGATACAATGAGATCATCTATGATGGCACTGAGCAAGTTAGAGAAAACAAGATGTAGCTCCTGATTCAGCAATATGAGCATTTTCATAATGAAGAAAGTGAGTCTCTCACTGACATTTTTAGTAGGTTCCAAAAACTACTAAATGCTCTAAAGTTGCATGGAAGGGTCTATCAGACAAAAGACTCCAATCTGAAACTCCTTAGATCTCTTCCAAAGAAATGGAAACCAATGACAGTCTCATTAAGAAACTCACAAGATTATAAATAGTTTACTTTGGAGAGACTGTATGGTATCCTGAAAACTTATGAGCTTGAGATAGAGCAAATGAGAGGATAGAGAGAGGAAAGAAGAAAGGAGGATCCATTGCACTAGTTGCTGAGTTGGAAAAAGAGAAGGAAGTAAAGATGGAAGCTGTTGAGTCAACTTCAAGGGTCTGTGAAAGCAAGGGCAAAGGGCTTGTAGCTGAGAATGAAGATTCTTTGAGCCAAGATGACATGGAGGACATTGATAAACACCTAGCATTTCTTTCCAGGAGATTTTCCAAGCTCAAGTTCAAGAAGAACTTTGGAGCAGCCAAGCCAAATAGAAACATGGTGGATAAATCAAAATTCAAATATTTCAAATATGGCTTGGCTGGGCATTTTTCCAGTGAGTGTAGAAAGTCTGATTCCAGTAAGAAAAAGTTTGAGCCTGTGGATTATAAGAAAAAATACTTTAAACTACTCAAACAAAAGGAAAGGGCTTTCATAACACAAGAAAATGACTGGGCAGCAGATGGTCTGGATGAAGATGAAGACGTCAGCTATGTTAATCTAGCCCTAATGGCCAAGTCTGATGAGACAGAAACAAGTTCTTCAAGTAATTAGGTAATTACTACAAACCTTGCATATTTATCTAAAGCTGAGTGTAATGATGCCATAAATGACATGTCTACAGAGTTATATCATTTGCATGTTACACTTAAGTCTCTTACTAAAGAAAATGCTAAAATCAAAGAAAACAATTTGTTTTTGAGTGAGAGAAATAATGTGCTTGAGTCTCAGTTCATTGATTTTGAAAAGTTAAGAATTGAGTGTAAAATTGCCAAAGAGGAATTAACTGAGTCCTTGAAGAAAGAAGAAATTTTAAAGAAGCAGCTCGAGCGTGAACAGGAGGTGATTAAGGCATGGAAAACATCCAGGGATGTCCATGCTCAAATCACCAAAGTTCAAGGAATTGAGTCTTTCTGTGATGCAGCCTGGAAAAAGAACAAAGAGAAACTAGAACCAAATTTGGTGGATGGAGTGGTAACTGATGTAGACTCGATGGATGATGAGGATCATCCGTCGGATAACAAAAAGGGTTATCCGCCGAATGATGAAAACCTTCATCTGTCGGCTGTAAGCAAGCCTATCAGTAAAGCCAAACTTGTTAAGCTGAATGAGAAGTATGGTTATGTTTCCAAGAACTTTGTTTCTGGAGAATTGAGTCAGGTTAAGAAAGGGAAAAAGGCTAATGTTGGTCACATGACTGTCAAACAGTTAAGTGACAGACTTGAAAAGATAGAGGTAAAAACAGAGACTAAAAAGAAAAATATAGAAATGGTAAAGTAGGGATTAACAAACACAATAACTACACACCTGATAAATATGCTCCTAGAAAAATCTGTGTCAAGTATGGTAGTGTAAATCATCTGTCTGTAATTGCAAATCTGCCATGCCTACTTCTACGTCTATGCCACCTCACTTTCCTAACATGAATGCCATGTCTCCCATGCCTATGAATGCTATGTCTACACAGAATATGAATGCACAGTTTGCTAACATGACATTTGCACCTAATCCTTATTATGCTGCATTTAGTATGCCACAAATGCCATTTATCATGCCATACTGGAATAACATGTTTACTAATAGCATGCCATTCCCTGTTGATTATAATATGCATGATAATTCTGTTGCAATGAATGGTTTCAAAGGCCCAACTCAAATGACCAAGGATGAATCTGATATCCCCAAGTCAAATGAGATAAAGCCTAAGAAACAGAAAAAGAAAGCTAACAAGGCAGGACCCAAGGAAACTTGGGTACCAAAATTAACTTGATTTGATTTTAATGTGTGCATGGAAATAGAAAGAATCTTTGATACTTGGATAGTGGTTGTTCAAGACACATGACTGGTGATTCTACCCTGCTCACAGAGTTTAAGGAGAGAGCTAGCCCAAATATTACTTTTGGAGATGACAACAAAGGTTATATTGTGGGATATGGCTTGATTTCAAAGGACAATGTCATCATTGAGGAGGTTGCCTTAGTGGATGGTCTCAAACACAATTTGTTGAGTATCAGCCAGCTTTGTGATAAAGGCAACTCAATAACCTTCAACTCAGAAGCCTGTGTTGTGACTAACAAAAGAAGCAACAAAGTGGTTCTCACTGGTGTGAGAAAAGGAAATGTGTACCTAGCTGATTTCAACTCATCTAATGCAACATCTGTTACTTGTCTTCTCAGTAAAGCAAGTCAGGATGAAAGTTGGCTAAGGCACAAGAAGCTATCCCATTTAAACTTCAAGACCATGAATGAGCTAGTAAAGAAAGAACTGGTTAGAGGCATTCCTCTAGTGGAGTTTTCTAAGGATGGATTATGTGATGCCTGCCAAAAAGGGAAGCAGATTAAAGCATCATTCAGGAAGAAACTTGATTCAACAATTGAAGAACCTTTGCAGCTGTTACACATGGATTTGTTTGGACCAGTCAATGTGTTGTCTATCTCAAGGAAAAGATTTTTCCTAGTAATTGTAGATGATTTCTCAAAGTTCTCTTGGACATATTTCCTAAAGTCTAAAGATGAGGCTAGTGAAATCATCATCAATCATATAAGGCAAGTCAATAATCATCTTGATTTCAAGGTTAGAAGAATCAGGAGTGACAATGGAACTGAGTTCAAGAATTCTGTCATGAGAGCATTTTGTGAGGAAAATGGGATTCTGCATGAGTTTTCAGCAACAAGAACTCCACAACAGAATGGAGTAGTGGAAAGGAAGAACATATCACTTATTGAAGCTGCAAGGACAATGCTTGAAGGATCTAAACTGCCA
This sequence comes from Apium graveolens, assembly GCF_009905375.1. Classification (NCBI taxonomy): domain Eukaryota; kingdom Viridiplantae; phylum Streptophyta; class Magnoliopsida; order Apiales; family Apiaceae; genus Apium; species Apium graveolens. Next base: position 186,634,400 of record NC_133651.1, read on the forward strand.
ACATATTTCTGGGTTGAAGCTGTTAATACTGCATGCTACACTCAAAATATTTCTTTGGTTAATCAAGCAAGATGCATGACTCCCTATCAATTGTTCAAGAAAGAAGCCAACTCTAAACTTTCTTCATATCTTTGGCTGCAAGTGCTATATTCTGAGAAATCAAATTGATCAAAATGGGAAGTTTGATGCTAAAGTAGATGGAGGAATTTTTATTGGATATGTTATTGGTAAAACATATAGAGTCTACAATCTAATAACCAACATTGTTATGGAATCAATACATGTTGTGTTTGATGATAAAAAGATTGATGGACTGCAAGATGGAGATTACCATGAGAGCCTCAAATTTGATAATGTGGAGATGGTTTGTGATGACAGTGATGACGAAAGTGATCAATAAGTAGTATCTAAAAATAATGCAGAAAAGTCTACTACCAATGAAGCACAAAACTCAACATCTGTCAAGTTGCATAATGCTTCATCCGTCGGGAGGCAGTCTGTGTTATCCGTCGGGAGACAACCAGCTTCATCCGTCGGAACTCAAAATTCACCATCCGTCGGGTTATCAAGAGGAGCAGGAAGTCAAGATAGATCACCTATAGAAAGTTCCCCTTTCTCAAATCAAAGATCCACAAACTCATGGGGAGTTTCTAATAATCAAAACTCAATCACACATCAAGACAACAATGAGGCCTCTTCATCTAGAGCTAATGTACCTCAACAAAGAAAATGGACAAAAGATCACCCCTTTGAGCTAATAATTGGTGATGTTTCTTTTAGAGTTCAAACCAGAAGAGCAACTCAAGAAGAATGTCTATACAACAGCTTTCTTTCCAAGGAAGAACCAAAGAAGGTAGAAGAAGCTTTGTTGGATCCTGATTGGATTTTAGCTATGCAGGAGGAGCTAAACCAATTTGAAAGGAATAATGTATGGAAGCTGGTGCCCAAGCCTAAAGGAAAGAATCCAATAGACACCAAATGGGTATTCAGAAACAAGATGGATGAAAATGGCATAGTAGTCAGGAACAAAGCTAGATTGGTTGCAAATGGCTATTGCCAACAAGAAGGAATAGATTTTGATGAAACATGTGCTCCTGTTGCAAGACTTGAAGCCATCAGAATCTTCTTAGCCTATGCAGCCCATGCCAATTTTAAGGTCTATCAAATGGATGTCAAAAGTGCCTTTCTGAATGGAGATTTGGAGGAGGAAGTCTATGTCAGTCAACCTCCTGGTTTCGAAGATCCAAATTTTCCAGAACATGTTTATTATCTTTTGAAAGCACTTTATGGACTAAAGCAAGCACCTAGAGCCTGGTATGACACTTTATCAAAGTTCCTTTTGGAAAATCACTTCACAAGAGGTACTGTAGATAAAACTTTATTTTTCAGAAATGTTAATGGTTCTAGTATACTTGTTCAAATTTATGTAGATGATATTATTTTTGGCTCTACAGATGAGAAACTTTGCAAAAAGTTTTCCAAATTGATGCAAAGTAAGTATGAAATGAGTATGATGGGAGAACTGACATACTTTCTTGGTTTACAAGTTAAGCAAGTTAATGATGGAATATTCATTAGTCAAACTAAATACATTTTTTATCTTTTAAAGAAGTTTGATCTAATGGATTGCACATCTGCAAAAACTCCCATGGCCACTGCAACTAAGCTTGAACTAAACACTACTGAAAAGTCTGTGGATATTTCAAGTTATAGAGGCATGGTTGGCTCACTTTTGTACTTAACAGCTAGTAGGCCATATATAATGTTTGCTACATGTTTATGTGCTAGATTTCAGGCTGATCCTAGAGAATCTCACTTAATAGCTATTAAGAGAATTTTCAGATCTCTCAAGGGATCACCAAAACTTGGCATTTGGTACCCTAGAGATTCTGGTTTTGATCTAACTGGTTATTCAGATGCAGATTATGCAGGTTGTAGAATTGATAGAAAAAGTACAACAAGAACATGTCAATTTCTAGGAAACAAGCTTGTGTCCTGGTTCAGTAAAAAGCAAAATTCAGTTTCTACTTCTATAGCTGAAGCTGAATATATTGCTGCTGGTAGTTGTTGTGCACATATATTATGGATGAAAAATCAATTGCTAGACTATGGTTTGCAAGTTGAGAGGATTCCCATTTTCTGTGATAACACAAGTGCAATTGCCATCACTGAAAATCCAGTACAACATTCAAGGACAAAGTACATAGATATCAAGTACCACTTCATAAGGGAACATGTAATGAATGGTACTGTGGAGCTACATTTTGTTCCAAGTGAGAAGCAGCTTGCAGATATCTTTACCAAGCCACTGGATGAATCCACTTTTTCAAGGTTGGTAAGTGAGTTAGGTATTCTTAATTATTCTTAAATATATATGAGTTAATTTGCAAGTTGAAATGCAGCCAGAAATTTAATTGATTTCTCAGTCTAGGATGAAATTTTGGCTAAGTCAAAATTTATATCTCGGCGGATGATCTTTATCCATCGAGTTTGATCATCCATCGATATACTATTTGCTAATAAAAATCAATTATTTTTTTGGAATATTTTATGTCTCGACGGATAACCGTTTATCCTCATCCGTCGTATTGTCTTAATCTCAGCCGTTAATTTTCTGTCCATTATCCATCGAGTATACTTACAGTTTGTAAGCATAACATGACGGATAATGGGTGGAATTTTTACATTTTATTTTTAAACGGCTATTTTAGGCAATTTCTATTGGTTACTTTATTTTACTTTATTATTTTTAACAGTTATTCTTGAGATAGTATAAAAGCTTATTTCATTTCAATCGCTTTTCTTTTATCATTCTCAATTCAACTGCTCTAATTTCATTCTCTCTCAAAGCACTTACTCTCTTTCTCTTCAAGCTCTTATTCTCTAACAATGGCACCTGTTGTAAAGATTATGTCTCAAACTGGGTTCATTTATGAGAAGAACAATTTCACTGCACTAGTGAACAAGGGTATTCAGCAATCTGGTGACTATCACAAGATGATGGACTTTGTAAAGAATTGCAAACTCAACTATGCCATGCTAGAATCACCCACAATCTTCTGTGAAGTTGTTGAAGAGATGTGGACCACTGCTACCTACAACTCAACAGATAAGACAATCACACTCACCATTAAAGGTAAAGAGTTCTGTATCAATAGTGATGTTATAAAAGCATGTTTCAAGATTCCTTATAACACTGTGACCTCACCACACACTGACACTGATATAATCAATATGCTTAATTCCATGAACTATGATCTTCCTACTTCTAAGTTAAGTGACATTAGGAGAATGGGTCTTAGGAAAGAATGGAGTTTTATGTGTGATGTTGTGACAAAGGTCTTTTCAGGTAAAGTCAGTAATTTTGATTCAATCAATATCTTAATGCTTAACATGCTCTACATGCTAGTTACAGATAAATTCTATAATTTCAGTGACCTTGTCTTGTTTGAGTTAGGCTTTAAATTAGGAGAGTTAAATAAAAGAGGTAAAAGTGTGTACTATGCTAGATTCTTTATGATGTTAGCTAACCACCTCTGTAAAGAGATTGTTCTTGAGAACCCTAACAACAAACTAGATTGTTGGGTTCAAGAGAGAAGGCTCATTGCAGAATTGAACAGGGCCAATCATCACAAGGATGTGCCATTGTTTTATTTTCCTGTAATGCAAGCACCTCAGGTAAGTGAGGTAAGTTCATCTATCTCTACCACTAATCCAACCTCACTAATTTCTTTGAGTTCCAGTATGGCTATGGCAACTGTGTCAATGACCAAACAGTTGCCTACCCAAGCTACCAAAAGTGCAAAAATTTTCAAACCTAAATCAAAGAAAGCCCCCTCTGGTATCTCCCAAAAGATGCCAGTTGAAAAATCCACTAAAACTAAAGAGGGGAGTGTGAAGGAGGGCAAGATAGGTGAGGGAAGGGGTGAACATTAAAGAAACCCCAAGAATAAGGTTGGAGAGTTGAGTGGATCTCAGCCTAGCCACACTGCAGTTTCCCAACAAACTGCAGTGCTTAAAAGGGATAAAAACTCATTTCTAGATGCATCATCTCAAAAGGATGTAGTTATTGAACAAAGCTCTCAACCAAGAGCACAGGCCAAGAGGGTTAGGGACCCAAGCTCACCCCAAACTTATGCCAGAAAGAAGAAATCTAAAACTCTTGGGGATGCACAGGGTACACACACTATGCAAACTGGTGCTAAAGATACAGTCACTGCACCTTCACAAATTCAGTTTATTGTGGCTCCAATAAATGTGGAGTCACAACCAAAATCTCTAGTCATAGAAGCACCTCAAACACCAAACTCACCAATAAATTCTCTGGATGTGGATATGATAAACACATCAATTCCTGATGATCCCTTCTTTAACTCTGTTGGGGAAGCCAAAATCTAGTACAAGTGAGCACCATCTTTTGGATGATTTGTTGGCTCACTTGCCAATTCTTTCAGGAACTGTTGTATCATCTATGCCCAAAATATCTTCAATCAGCACAGAGTCAACAATAGTTTCTATTCCCAGTTCATTCATTTCTACTCTCTCGACGGATATTTCTCATCCGTCGAGTAGTGATTGTATCCCGATGGATAAGCTTTGCAGCAGTTATCCATCGGATAGCAACACCACTCACTCGATGGATATCACTCATCCGTCGAGTATCTCTACACAGCTTCAAACTTCACTTATTTCAAGTGCAGAAGATTTAGTGGTTGTACAGTCACTCTTAGGATTGAGAGAGAAGAGTGTTTTGAGTAAGAGTCTGGGTTGCTCCCAGGAAAAAGGAGAGGAAATGAGTGAAACTATGCAATCCATTTCTTTAGGATTAGCAAAAGAGAGTGAGAGGAGTCCCACCTTAGTAGGTGAAGGTGAGGGTGTGAGGGTGGGGAGCCAGGGTGAGACCCTGATGCAACAAAAGAGAGAAAACGAGAGAAATGCAGGTACCAGAGCTATAAGGATGGATGTCATTGCTAGTGAGTCAATGAATATCCAGGATGCAGATAGGGAGGGACTATCTCAGCACCCTAAAGTTGTTCTAGATTCCACCTCCCTTGATGCTGAGGCATTTACTCACCCTGTTCCAGCTTATCAACTTCTAGATGAACAGGGCAATGATAATGCAGAAAGGATGTTGAATTTGGTGCATACCACACAGTCTATGATGAGAGCTAAGGATGCCATCACAGCTTTACCTTCTACAACTGGTGATGTGGACTATAAGACTAGTGGTTCAGCTGATTTCTTTAGTGATGGGAGTGGGGATAGTGAAGATGAGGCAATGGACATAGGGGGAGAAGTAGGCTCAAGTTCAAGATCAGTTATGCCATCATGGGCATTCTCAAAGCACTGTGATGAGCACTACTTCAAGACCACCCTGATCCAACTAATCAATCAGACAAATACTGCTCTTCAAACCACTACTAATGCCAGTACCAAGAAGCTCCTTCAGGCACATCTAGCCTCCCTGCAACTTCAACAAATCCAGGGCTTCCAGCATGCTAGGGATGTAAACACCATGAAGGGTGATATTGAGGAGATGAAGAAGGCCATTTCAGACAAGATAGATTCTAAACTTCCAGAAGCTACAATGCTTGACATCAATAGGCAATTAAGGAAAAATTCTGATCTTGTAAATAAGATAGATGCCTTGGACACAAGAATGTCAGCCATGGAAGCATCTTTAACAACCATTCATCTTCATCAAGCCCAACAAATAGATCTACTTCAAAAATTGGTGGCTGCTCAAACCTCCTCCTCTACTCAACTTGATGATAACAAAAAGGGGGAGAAAGGACCAAGTGAGGGGAAGAGGCTTCAGATTCAAATCAGTAAAATAATTGTGCCTTCAATTACTATCTCAAAGCCACCAGTTACAGACAGCATTGATTTGATCAATGCAGCAGCAGCCAACATAAGAGCAGCTGATAAGGAGAAGTTGAGTTGAGTCAACTGGGAGAAGATTGATGACGAAATACATAAGAAGTTTGAACTTGTCAAGGAGCCAGTCAAGTCAGCCATCCATCACTCTCAAGTCAAGCAAATCATTGTCAATGAGATGAGCATGAACTATCTGGAAAGAGGACAACCATCCTGCATCAAATCTCCAAAGGCTGAAACAATTTTGAAACCAAGGGTAAAATACTCAAAATCATCTTTGAAGAACCCTTTGGATACTGTGTATGAGACACCTAAGCCTGATGAAAAGAAGCTTCTGTCAAGATCAATTGCTTTCTACAAAGATCCAGCTAATTCAGCTTCAAAAAGAAGAATTGCTAAAATTTTCAGGAATGGGAAAGAAATTTGTGTGGTGGCTGGACATCCTCAATTTGTTCAAGCAAAGAGAGAAGAAAAGGCTAGATTGAAGCAGGAAAAGAAGCAAGCTGCTCTGGATGCTAAAAAGACTAAATAAAAGAAAGAGCAACTTGCTATCTTGGCCAAGCTACATGCTGCAAATTCATCACAACAAATTCCTTCTCAGCCATCTGAAGTTATTGAATCAAAGAAGCAAGTTGAACAACAGAAGAAATCTCCAAGAATCAAGGAATTGGCTAAAAGAACTAAAAGGAAACTAGACATTGTTGATAAAGAATTGGAGAATCAATTTCCCAATGAATCCACTCCAACTATAACTCAAGCATCAAAACCCTCTGTGGTATTTGAAGATATCAAAGTGGTGGATCCTTACAGGAACATCCATGGTAGACCTATTATGCCTAAGGATGAACCAGTAGAATGGGAGAACATACCAATTCCTGACTTCTATTTGCCAATTCTTAACAAGCCAAAGAGAACAAAGTCAAGAGCAGTCAAGAAAGTGAAGTTGTCACCTCTCAAATCCAAATCTCTAGTCAAAGCTCAATCTAAAACCAATAAGGGAGATTACATGTACTTGTGTGACATCTAAGAATTTTCTGACCTAAACCTTTATCTAGATGAACTAGATCAAGTGAGAGGAATTGATGCATATAGAAACCTACCTGAAAGGTTAGTGTTTAAGTACAAAGGAGGAAAGGAGATTCAGTGGCCACTTCACAGGATCCTTCAAGAAAGCCAAGCTGTACTGATTAAAGTTTATTCATCCTTCAAGAAGAACTTTGGGTTCAATATTACTTCAAGAAGATTGGTACTGAAGAAGATTGAAGAACTAAGGAGTGTTAGAGCTAAAGATGCACTCCCAAAGACTCTAATTATCCCCTACACAGGGAGAAGAGTGCATCTAAGGCCCTACTGGCTGATGGAGTTCATGGATGACGAAGGAGTGAGAAGATTTTTCAGATTAGAAGACCAATTGAGCATCTCCAGCAATGAGACTCTTTTGGAAATGCAAGGAAAGTTAAATCTCTCAGAATCTGATGAACTGGAATTCCACAGGCAGCTCCAAAATCAGATTGAGGAAAATAACAGAAAGCTTGGAAAGAGATCCAAACCTTCAAGGAACTAGAAAAATCTGCTCAGGCTAGAGGAGCATCTTGAAAATGACTGTGAGCAAAACTTTGTATATTTTGTTAATTGAAGCACTTTTCAGTAATATCTACTTTCTTTTAAAGTCGTATTTTTAAGGTTTTTTGTTATCATCAAGTGTCTCTTAATTTATGGCTATAATTCCAGTAGACATAAATTGGGGGAAATTGTTGTGTATATGTTGTGTACTTGATGTTTACATGAACAAAACACCTTGGTAGATTTTACTTTGTGAAATTATGTAGCACTCGATGAATAAGATTTATAGTCCCGACGGATGACTCAATATAGTCCCGACGGATGATGACTTGTTATCCATCGAGTGAGTAGCTTATGTAACAATAAGTCTGTAGCACATTTCTGCATACACATTGTTTAGAATCTGTAGTAGTATTTGAGTCATATTGACCTCAATTAGATATGCAGAATAGGTTGATTAATTGTACATAGATGATGTCTGGTAATTCTGTATAAGTGAAATGAAGTCAAATGCCTGATTGCTACCCGACGGATGAACAAACAATGAATTAGACGAATGATCAACAACCCGACGGATGATCAATAACTCGACGGATGATCATGAACCCGACGGATAAAGAATTCAAATATCTGTTGATAGTGACAACACAGTCACATGCGTCAAGTGGATGCAAATGGAATGTGGGAGCCTATTTAACTGGGTTTGTGAGAACAAAGAAGCATTGCCATTTCCATGCTATTAGGAAGATATTCAAAGATGCTGGAATAGAGTAATGAAGTAACATTGTAATAGACTAGATAGTTTTTGTTTTATTATCCTGTCTCATTACTTTGTAATCTTGGTGATACATATATAAACCAAGAAGTAGCAACTAGGGAATTATCGAAGATACAAGCAGAGAAACATTTGTAAGCAGAATTCTTAGCATTTCTCTGTACTCTTAGTTGTTCAATATTTGTAAGCAGCTGTCAGCATTTTGCACACAGGGTTCTCTCGATATATAATATATATCTGTGGTGGAATCATTCAAATCCACCAGAAAGTTTTTAAAGACTCTTGTTTTTAAATACTTGTGTTTTGATTTATTTAAGTAACTATTCCGCATTGTGCTAATCAATTCACACTTATAGATATATTCGAGTTAGAACATTTTTATTTCAAAAAAAAGTTTCAAGAATTCCATTCAACCTCTCTTCTGTAATTCTTGTCATATTGTTAAGGGACTACCAGATGTAATATCCGGGGAAATTATGTGAATGTTATATGTTAAATAAATATATATTATGTGTTTATATAAGTTAAAATTTTTATTGCCATGATATTACGTGTTTTAAATGCTATGTGTGTTTTCGTGCAGGCTAGAAAAATTTTTGATTGATTAATATATGTTAAAACTGCAATGATATGAATCGACCTGTAATTTGGACTCGTATTTAAGTACGTCTTTATCAAGGTACCTGTTTTATCTCGTTTATATGCATTTGGATATATTTTATGCGTATTCGGGTTTTTCTGTTAATTTAAGTATCATTTTATTTTTCAAAAATGAACGGACCGGGACCCCGCCGGGACGTCAAAGCCCATAAAATTCATGTTTCTATTTTTAGAAAATTATTCGTATTTCAAATACCTCGTATTTTCGCATTTTTAAATTATTCGCAATTCTTAGGGAATTTTGACATCAATTTCGTATTTTATCGTTTTTAAAATTATTCCTCCGTAATTATTATTTTTGGCCCTAATTATGATAGTTAGGTTATAAAAGCACCCTTAATTTATTTTAGTGTATTAATTTATGTAATAATATAAATAGCTAATCATAATTATTTTATTCATTTTATTTTAACAAAATTTCAGAAAAATAAAAGAAAACCAAGAACAAGTTCTTGGGGGTGAAATCTTCTTCTTCAACTTCAATCTCTTTTTTTTATCGATTTACGAAACCAAATCGGACGCTCTAATAGTCAAAATCATCCCCGTGATAAGAGCTTTTCATTGATACCAAAATCGTGATTTGAGGTAAGGTAGTTATGAAAATCGATTTTGGGGGTGTTCTTGTTCTTAAATTTTGTTTTTGATTTTGATTAACCGTTTGTTGTTATTGAAAACATAATTATGATTTCTGGCATCACAAGGAGTAATTTTAGATATATTTCAATCGATTTGGTTTAGTAATGGGTAAAAACGAATTATTGAATTTTTGTGTTTTTAATTTTCATTTTTCAGAATTTTAGAGGTTTTGGTTGTTACTTTTGATTATGTGGATCGATTGTATGAACTGAGAGCTTGATTTTGATATATATATATATATATAGCGTCAAATTTGATTGAGAAACGTTTGGAAACAGATTTTCACCGGAAAACTCCTCACCGGTTTTAATGGCGGCAGGTCGGAGTTCTTGATTTTTTGATCGGAGTTTCTACTCCGACGAAGATTTAATTTAGTTGTTCGTGGTTCTGAGTTGCTGCAGTAATTTAGTGTAGAACCCCGCTGTTAAATCAGAGAAACAGAAGCATTTGTGGCCTAAACTAAGCTCGCCGGAGCCGGTCAAACCACCGCCGAAAACTGGGCATTTTCCAGAATCCGGTGGTGTTGAACCCGACCCAGATTCGTTCTTGTTGACCCGTTTAACTTTTCTACCCTACCCAGTTTCAATCCTAACATCCTGTTTCTGTTTCTATAAATCTGTTTGTACTAAAAATCATTTATTTTATTTCTAAAAATCATTTATTTTATTTCTAAAAATCATTTAATATTATTTTAAATATAAAAAAAAATATTTTCTTAATTATTTTAAATTCCTATAATTATTTTCTTTTATATATTTTAAAAATCCAATTTGATTTAAATTTTTATAATTTATTTTAGTTAATTATTTATGAATTTAATTAGTTGATTATTTCATTTAATCAACTAATTTTATTTATAAATAGTTAAATAAATATAAATTATTTATAATTAATTCAAATAATTCTTGAAAATTATTTTAAACTTTTAAAAATTATATTTTGGTATTTAAAAGTCAATTAATATTATTATTAATTGATTTAATTCTATTTAATTCTTATTTTATTCATAATAATTAAACCATTTTTCCGTTTAATACGAAACGAACATGTACAGAGTCAAAAAAATATTACCCTGTCAATAAAAATACTTTTGAGACCTAATTTCTCTTTTATTGCAATGTCGTTCGAATTCTTAGTCATTTTGAGTCGGTATCTGATCGGTAAACACTAATATTGACCTGAGTTTAATTCTGACGTACTAAAACCTATGTTTTGACAACCTGACTTATGTGTTACATGAAATATATGATTACGTGATATATTATAAATGACATGATTATGTGTTACGTGATATGCATGCTATTTGTTTACAATTTTAAAATGCCATGATTAGTTATAAACGATCGGGTAGATGTCAAGACGTATAGTTACGACGATTGAGTTTGGTTCTGTCAAGTAAGATAGTCCTTTTGTTTATAGAATCGAGTAGCAATGAGTGTGGTCAAGTGTTAGACGGAGATAGTAACCAGCAAGTATAAGCCAGAGTAATAGTAAGAAGTTATCAAGCATACCAGGAAAGTACCCCTAACTTCACTTATCGTTCAAGTGACATTTATTTCAAATTATATTATGCAAGTATACATACCTTCACTTATTGTTCAAGTGATACTATTATAAATTTTATTCTGCAAATATCTTTCACTTATCGTTCAAGTGATGGTTATTTTGACTCTATTATTCAATTTCTAAAATATTCTAAGTTCAGAATAGTTAAATGTTTTTAAATTTCGCTACAACTTACTCTATACAGTGAAGCTTTGAATTGAGATTAGCGAATAACTAATTGTTCTGTTTATTTCGCCATTGGTTGTTGAGATAACTATGGACCATGAGAAATGGGGAGTTATGTGGTTAAGTGAAGGAATTTACGGATGAGCGGAAGTGTGAAATAACAATTATTCCGTAAAAACCATATGCCGCATATATAGAAAAACATATAAAATGGAAAAACTGAGGAATCGAAATCATACCTCGTGAATCAAAGCTTTATAAAACTTGGAGTGCTAGCAGTTGCTCCTCAATGTGTGAAGCACTCTACCGGTATCCACCAAGAACGATCCGCTTCGATGAACCTTTTATAAAACTAAGTTTTTTATAAAAATGGAGTTTTGGGAGAGAGAGAGAGAAGAAGAAGATGGAGGCTAGGGTTTTCACAAAACGAAAATTGTGTGTGTTATGAGCCATCCATCTCATTCTATTTATAGGACTCTCCTAGGGTTTTATAATATATCTTAATATATATTAACCCCCACATTTTATCTTCATAAAATGCTTTAATAATAATTAAAACTATTTTAATCATTATTTCTTTTTCTTAACTATTTAGAAAAATAATTCTCTCTCTCATTATTTCATTAAAGAAAATATTCTTTTATGGTGTGACCCTGTAGGTTCAATATTATGCCGGTAGTAGAAATAATTAATAATAAACTTTTATTAATTATTTACATGAATACTAAAATTCACTAAATATAATTAACTGATTAATTATATTTATTCTACATCGTGAGTGATGCTTCTCAACATATCGTGACTATCCGGATAATATAAATTCACTGCTTAGAATACCAAGAACCTATTCAGTGAATAGTTACCGTACAATTAACTCCTTCTACCCTCCAATGTCCTGATTAAATACAAGGCATGGATCTTGTGTCAAGCCTATCTAATTTAATCATTTACTTTCCCATTCACTATGCTCAGTTCTATGTAAATTAGAAACTCCTTTCTAATTTCATTCACTCTGGCCAGAGATTCCTGAACTAGCATAAGTGGATCAGCTATGAACATTCTCTTCCTTCACTGGAAGGGGTAGATCCTTTATTGATCGTACACTATCTTCGTGTACAAATTCCTATACCCAGTAGAGCCCTAATAATTGTCCCTGGAGACTAAGAACTAAACCAAAGCATAGTTCAGTGTACACAAGATGACTATGATGACCTCAAGTCTAAGGATACTTGTACAACTATCACTATGTGAACAACTGCTGACACGTGAGTGAACTCCATCAGTTGTTCAGCTGTACGAGTCATGTTCAGTGAACTTATTCTATAATAAGCACCTACATACTAGCTATAGTATCACCACACAAATATCTATGAGAACATACATCCTTCATAATGAAGCAAGTATAGTATGTACCGATCTTTGCGGATTATTAATTACCAGTTAGTAATCCTATGACCAGGAACTATTTAAGTTTAGAGTTATCATCTTTTAGGTCTCACTATTATGATCTCATCATAATCCATAAAAAGCTTTACTCTAAACTATGGTATATCTTATTTAAACACTTAAATAGATAGAGCCCGTAATAAAAACAAAACAAGTCTTTATTATTATCAATGAAATCAAAACAGATTACATAAAAAGTGTAACACCCCAAAATCCGGGGTCGGGGATCCGGGTTGTCATGAGTTCCATTTCCCTTAATAATACTTAATCTTAATAATCAACCAACTACTGCGTACTGTGAACCCACAATATACACACACACCACAAGTTATAGTCTCAGAGATGAATACCCAAAAATAACACAAGTCATTTTATTCCATAATTATAAACCATTTCACCTCAAAAGGGTTTCTGAATAATTTACATATTCTTTGCCATTATTACAATTCATAATATACATAATTGCGGTTCATCAATAGTTGAAAGCCTAGCCTATTGGTAGTTCCTACCAAAGCTACGACGACATCAAAGCTTCCAGAAAACTGCGGAACGTTTTCTAACCGCTTGCGAATTGGAAGCTTGGTCATGTTCATCTTTTCTATCTGTTATTGTGTGATGAAAGAAGAAAGCAAGGGTGAGCAACAAGCCCACCGAAATAATATGTATAATAATTAACAATATATGAGGATTCTCATAGTACTCATGAAAGTCTTGGTCAAGAAAAAATGAACCAAGTTGATATCTTAACGCGACCAAGTCGCAAAATATTCAGTATATATATACATATATACTTTTCACAATCTTTGAAATCCTCTAACATGTATAATATACACAGAGTTCCGGTTTATAACTGTATAAAAATATCGTTGCAAGGTGATCTCATATATCTAAACTTGTCTCAATGTTTTTCTGAAAATCTTTGTAATTCATAAGATAATCATTAACTGGTTTTAAGTTGAAAAGATGAAGTTACAAGATACTCCAATATACTTATATCTTTTCCGAATACTACATGAACCACCACCGTTCAAGGTATAGACAGTTTCGAAAGTTCATCACATAGATGAGACTACAAGATAAGACTTGAATAAATTCATCCTTGAAATGTTATTTAAAAGAAATGAAGTTACGAGATACTTCATTTGAGGGAAACATCATTATAACCATTTGACCCTATCAATATCTCAGCAATCACCCATCCTTAGCCTTTCGATCAAATGCTCCGGGTAGTGTTGCAGAAATATCCAAACTGGATGATGAACTCATTACGGGAGTTTGTCGCACCAGGAAGACCACTTACGATGATCAGTCGCAGTAGTACAACCCCACCATTTTCTACATGTAGAGGAGAACCTGTCGGATTTACTTGTCAACCGAACACTGGACTCCTAAGGAATGGACCGTCTTAGCGGAACTTCCGGGCCATTTGGGCCAATATAATAAGGCTGGGCCGGCGCCACTCGACCACTTACGCCACTCCTAGTTCAGATGAAATCCATGACTCTGAAACGTAAAGCTCGTCCCCCTTTCCCCAAGTAGAAACTTGTTGATACGGCTCCACCAAGAAGTCGTATCTAGTTAGAAAGGAAAACTCACCGATATTTCCCAGGCGATGCCTGTCAAAATAGCAACCTTGTTGCAAATATAAAACACACCACAGAGCCGGATCCCTCAGGTTTTGAGCGAGTATTTAAATCCCCTTCGAAAGGAGGATCTTAAATATAAAAATGAGTTTTGGGATCCGCCCTAACTTTTAAAATCATTTTGAAGACTCGAAAACATTTTAAAGAATGTTTAGAGTAACGCTGATTTAATAAAATAAATCAGTCCCGATATGTTAGAAAGTATCTGAATATTATCATTTAAATAATATTCCCATAAGGGTGATCCTTATAAAAATAATCAAGGTAGGAGTTTTAAAACTCATACTTGAAATGAATAATAAATAACCAAAGATATACTTATACGAAAGTATGATCTTTATTTGAATAATCGAAAATAAGTTTGATAATCCAAACATTATTTTTTAATAAAATAAAGAATATTATTTAGTAAATAAGCGGAGTCATAAGTCCTCGAATGAATATTCAAAAATAATATTCATTAAATAAAATAAACGGAGTCATATGTCCTCGAATGAATATTCAAAAATAATATTCATTAATAAAAATAAAGTTATCGAATAAACCTTATTCGATTAATAGTTTTGAAAACTATATCTATCTATATATATAAATATATATAATATACTCGGGAACATCGACTCCCGGTTTTAGAAAATGTTCACCTTTGGGTCCCCTATACTAAGGGTATACACAATTATTGCTTATCTCTAGCATAGGTATTATGCAACTAATAAGCCTTTGAATCAACAGATATATATCAAGATTACGAAACAGACATGCATATATACCATATCACATGCTCCAATATATCACAAGATTTGTTAATTAACCATCATGCATCTATCACAAGATAATGCATATACATATGTATACATCACAACAACAGTATAACGGGTAGAAAACTTGCCTGAGTGCTCCGGGGTAGACTTAAGCTTAGAGTGGGTCCGGTAACCTATGAACAACAACATAAGCCGGAATTAAACCACGATCGCTTAAGAAACTAGACTTTAACCAATTGAACCCTTACGTTTGCTTATGGTCATTTCTACGCTTAAAAAGTCACATAAGTCGTTCGAGTACCCTCGGCTCCACCATTTTTAATAAATTAACCGTTACGAATTTTAAGGCGACGCTTTCGCGAATACCCTACCAACTGCCTAGTCCACTTTACATAATTGTTTCATACTCCAATTAGTCATTTAAGGGCCTTAACCAAGGTTTCAAAGTAAGGCGAGGGGTAATGGTTCGTTCACGAAATGCCGTTACTTAAAACGGTCATTTCTCCTAAACCGTACATCGGATTCAAGCGAACCACATATCAAAACGAAGCTTACGACATAATCTACCTAAAAATGGCAAAGTCACAGATTCAATAGTTAGATCTCTGTCCCGAACACTAAGAACAAGCAGTTGTATGAAATTGGGCATTACAACGACTATATTTACGCGATTACCAAGTTTTAAACTACTCAAAACAACCACCATTCAACTCACAACCAACAATACAACCAACCCTCATCCAAACCTTACTACATCAGTCCCCAAACCTCAAGATTTTACAATTTATACAACCCCACACATGAACTACTAGCTATACTTAAGTTTCATTAACTATAAACAAGATTTCAACATCCAAATCACTACAAATCCAATCCAAACTCTAAACACACAAGCATCATGCTTCTCATTTACTATAACCATCAAAACCATCGTAATACTCAAAGTAAAGCTAGGGTTTGGAGGTGTTATACCTTCCTTGGAGTGATTAGACTAGCTAGGAAGTCTTAGGGAACCTCCTACAAGCTTGATCTTTCCAAAGAAATCAAGAACACAAAATTAGGTTTTGAAGTTTCTAAAAGTCAGATTGAAAGAACTGTCAAAACAAGGGTCTTACCATGCTTATTTGGACGAGACTTGTGAAGAACAGTTGTAAGCCATCTCAATACCTTTCCAAAGAGCTATAGAACATACTATTTGAGTGAGTATTTAAGGAGATATGGTAGTTTGAAGTTGCTGCTCTGGTTTTGGCCGAGAGCTTTTGTTCTTGGATAGCAAAAGTCAACTTCTAATTTGTGTTTTGTGTTTTTGATTTGTTTTGCTTGGTTGTTTCCTTTTATTTTGCTTAATTACCTTTTAACCATGGTAAAATTTGTGTGGCTTGTAATCAACCAACAATCCCTCCATTTGTCATGCTTTTGTCACCATGTATATGTCATCCATTTGCCACATGTCTCTTCCTTGTGGTTTGATGATGTCACAATCCTTGGCTTCTTGTACAAACTTGTCTCTTGGTCCCTTATTTGTTTTACGGTTCGCTTAACTTTCGTTCTCGTTTATCGTTTGAGAGATCATACCCGAGATCTTATTACTTGGGTTCCCCTAAACCCTTCTTAATAATTTATATTCCTTTTATGATCCTCTCTTATAATCCTTGAATTTAAATCCTTTTAATCATGTTACCTTATACCCAATTCTTTCGGTATCTGGTGGATTTTTGGGAAAAAACAATGCGTTCGAATTTGGATTCTGACGATCTTTACATACACTTATTTACTTTATGGAGTACTAATACGATCTTAGAATTTCCATAACAGTACTCCTATATAGCATGTTATGATAATTTTCTTTAATCAGCATCATCAGCAAAAGTTACTATTCATCCGTGTTCAAAAAAAAAAATCTAAAAACTGGGGTTATTATAGTCTCCCCTCCTTAAAAGGATTCCGTCCCGGAATCAGATAGAAAATGAATAGGGATGCTCTCTTAGCATTGCACTTTCTAAGTCTCAAGTAAATTTTCCCACATTGTGGTTCTACCACCAAACTCTGTCTAGTTTGATAACCCTTCTCCTAAGCACTTGTTCCTTTGCGATCTATAACCCTTTCTGGTTGCTCCATATAGGTTACGTCTGGTTGCATGCCTATGCGCTCATATGCCCCTATTTGTCTGGCATCCGAATTATACTTCCTTAACATTGATACGTGGAACACGTTATGAACTTGCTACATGTTCGGGGGTAGGGATAGCTCATATGCTAACTTCCCAATACGTCTTAATATATCCAAGGGTCAACAATTTGTGGGTTTAGTTTTCCTTTCTTTCCGAACCTCATCCGTCCTTTCCAAGGGAATACCTATAACAACACTAGGTCCCCTACTTCCTATTCTTTGTCCTTTCATGTCAAATCAACATACTTCTTATGTCCATCTTGGGCTACTACCAGTCGTCCTCTGATTAGATCTATTATATCCTTGATCCTTTGGACTACTGCGGGTCTGAGCATCTTGCGCTCTACAATCTTCATCCTAACATAAGGGAGATCGACATTGTCTTCCCTCAAGGATCTTATAAGGCGACATCTCGATAATTACATATGATCTATTATCGTAAGAAAACTCAATCCGTGATAAATGATCATTCCAAATCTTTCAAGTCTATTACACAGACTCTCATAATAGCTTCTAGCACTATAGCTTTTGCTTCTCAATACTCCTTCTTTTCTTGTTCGTAGTCATTACTATCTTCCGTACATAATACTATACTGGTTACACTTTTGCTCGTTAGTATTCTATAACCTTTTAATAACCGCGTCAACCTTAGTATCATGAACGCGTTGGATTCGAAATACCACCGCACTAATACTACTTCCTTTAGCTGCTTCTATCTTCGAAAGCTTGATCTATCGTATAGAAGTAAAAGATTTTATTGAGAGATCACTATGATCATGAACACTTGTTCTATTGCATAGTTAGTACAGAAGGTGGCCAGCCTTTAGTACTTGACAAGCAATTAAACAACATGTGGTATCCTACTAGGCTTCTATCACACAGATAGATAGTCATTCGGCAATACCTCCCCTTCTGGAAGGGTTGTTCTTCTCAGCTTATACAAAATGAAAAGGAGAGACAAGAACTAATTGAAGAGAATTGTATATGAAAAAATACTGTAACAAATATCTGGCTTGGAATCTACCTCTGAACTATAGAGGTTTGTCATAGGAGAACAAAACATATGTGTATATATATATCAACATCAAGTATTATAGCATCGCATTTCACGTGCAAGAATATTTACTATTCCGTCCATCATTCCATGGATTCATGCTCTTACTCGAGCTCATAAACACTCACTTTTGAAACTCCCTCGACATCGAAACTCGAATAAGGGATTTCATTTTAGACATCATTGTTACTAGAATTCTATGCTTGCACTGCAACCTTCCTCATATAGTAATACGACTCTCTATTCATAAGAGGGAATAAATATATAATATGTAAATACTCCACTAGGTAGTCTATCAATGATAACTTATATATCAACACGACCCCATTAGGGGTACTCAATCTCAACATCCATTCCAATACAACTCTCACGGCTGTAATCGGCTCATTACTTGCAGAATCATTGTTGCAATACTATGGTCCACCACTGACCTACTGTAGTCATTCATTTTCTATGAAATTTTAATAGCTAACCAAACGGATTCCATACATGTCGTATCGAATTCTTCTAAGGAGGCAACATAATCACCATTCCATGATTCATGAAGAACACTCCTGAACTTGGCGTACATATGACATGAAGCAGATAAAATTGCAGAAGAATTTCAATAAAAGCAACGATAGCATGTTAATACCATTATTAACTATATGTCTTTATTAGGAGACATGAAACTCAAAGGTTCATTTAGTCCTTTCGTAACATGGTCATGGCTTATCTCAAGATATGACCTTATAAGATAGATATCCCACTCACGGAGATTTCATAAATTAAATATTTACCAAACTACTATCACGGTTGAGTATCGCACAATCATCAGAAGGAATGTCAATCTTTCAAACCATAATACAATCTTCACGGCTTTAACCATTATCACTGTATTCCTCTGGCACGAGCACCGATAATTGTCTTCTTACACTTAAAGTGTCGGCCACCTCTTTGGCCTTTTCTGATAGTAATATTTCCTTACAATCAATGTCATTTTAACCACCTTCACTAAATTTTCTACCTCATTTTAAATCACTGCTTATGTGAAAATTCTTTTCTTAAGTCCTTGTGGTAAAAAAATCACCATTTTTCCATAAGTCACTGCCTTAGTCTTTAAATGTAAACATTATCATGGCTGACTCTCGATCGTACTTAGGACGTCTTTTATCTTGGGCCCTTCTTGCTTTAACAATTCTGACCTTCATTGGTTCAATCTATACTTCTTATGGTTTAACACGTGCCCACCTGGCATTATTATTATTGCGTCATATTTTTTTTTCTCAAAATTTATATTCTTGAGAACTTTGAATATTACCTTTCTCCTTGTAAAACCTCTAAGCTTATCCTTAAATCCTTCATCATGTACACCCTAGGTATAGGGCATATCAAGATACCATCTACTAATACTAGAATCATTGTCTATAGAGTTCTGAAAACTTTCTCCACTGATCTTTAAAGATTGTTGTTGCCTTAATCCTTCATTCCATACTATCAAAACTCATATTGTCCCTATTAAGGGTGAAATGCCAACCTTTTTGCATTCCCCTAGGGTTCATCTCAAGTTATCAAAGTTATATCCTTAATTCCACCTTTAAAAAGGTACTTGCATCCTTCCATGGATAAATCAAGTCATATATCCTTGATATATTATCTTATTCAATCATTCCCACCCAGATAGTCTATACCAATTTCACAATAGCATCCTTATTCAAACTGGGGTCAACACATATGGCCTTCAAAAGATAACAATGGTTACCCGCTTTTATTTCCTAGTTTGGTAATGACAACAGGGATGTCCTGGAAGATATTGGTCATGTTCAACGTGAACTTCTTCTTAATAAATCCTTATTTACTTTTGTTGTTTATCTCAACGGTCATCTCAATGTTGGGATGTCTTTCATACCTGGTGTCTCCCTTTCTGGGTATCATGCCCCCGGTCTTACACTTCACATTCTTGAAGGTCACTTCCTTCATCCAATTTTCCTAATTTCTTACTTTCTTGTCTCCTCAGTCTATCCGCGTCTCATTGTTTATCCTTCGAACTATCTCAAGGTTTCCTCGAATTCTCCCAACTTAAAGGGGGTACAATATATGTATCTCTTATGCCTTCAACCATCAATTTTAACTCATGGTGAATCACCCTCATCCTGACAATTACATACTTTTCTATTTCTATTGCTACGAGTCTTTAGGGTTTCCTCATGCCCAACTCCCTTATCATTTTTCAAACTCTATTGCCTTTATATTCCTTTCCACTTCAGTTTCTATTTATTTTCCTTTCTCTTATCATTATTTCATGAACCAACACAACATAAGCATTGATTTCAAACATCCCGTCATTCTGGATTCGTGTCCTCAGAACAAATCTTGACAACTTTTATAACTTAGATTCATAATTCATCATATTCGTCTGCCTTTATTCTGGCTCTAAAGCTTTTACACTATCTCCATAACCTTGGGAAGTAGTTTCCTGAAAATAATTGACTGAACTTAAATCAGTTTATTATAATCTCTTGCTCCGTGCCTTCCTTGGCCTTTCACCAGTGGGTGGCCTCTCTCTTAGGAGGGTAACTGACAAAAACAGTCTTTTGTGATTCGTCAATCATTTAGAATCTCAAATGATTCCTATATTTCCTTTAGCCAGGCTCTTGCCTCGACTGGGTCGACTTGTTCCTTGGAACTCTGAGAGCTTAGTGACTTAAAGGTCCTGAAAGAATTTCTCACCGCATTGTTTCCTCAGGGTGGTGGTTGGGGATAATAGTCTAAGTTCTGTCTAGAAAGGTCCATAAATTATCGTATAGGAGTATCGTCTCGGGTCTCCTTTCCTTACTCGACTTCTGTTTCCTTAGTCTGAACATTCCCTCCTCCTCTCCATAATCGGGGTCATCCTACATGTTTTAAATCCTCATTTTCCATTTCATTATGTTATGGGTTCCTTCTATCTTGATGGTGACCTCCCTGACTATCACGTTCAGGGTTTGCTCTAAATCTTATTCCTCAAACTAGCTTTCATCTAAGATCTCATCTTTAAGCTCTTGAACATTTGGAACCCAAATTCTGTAGGAATACCTCATTATTCCCTTATCATCTTTCTCGGTATTAATCTCTTATCTATTTGTTGGCTCTCTGCCTTCATTCATCACTTTTTCTGGCACAATATGTTCTTTTCCAATAATTCGGGTTGTGTTGCAATCTCAAACAGCTTTTCGGTACCGGCTCCGGTTACCTTCACTTCTATTTCCATTTTCTCAAAATCTCTTATAAACTCTCCCAAAGACATTATCATTTTGAGTCTCTCCTTTTTACTAAGGGCATCAGCCACCACATTGGCTTTCCCCGAATGATAAAGAATCTCCCAATTATAATTCTTGATTAGCTCTAACCGCCTCCTCTGGCGTATGTTGAGCTCTTTCTACGTAAAAATGTACTAGAGCTCCTATGGTTTGTGTAAATCTTGTACTTCTCTCCATACAAGTAGTGCCTCCAATCTTTAGGGAAAAACTATTACCACGAGCCCAAGCTCATGGGTGGGGATATCGAATTTTATATTCCCGTAATTGTCTTGACGCGTACGCGATTACCTTGTTGTGCTGTATAAGAAGCACCCTAATTCCTTATGCGAAGCGTCACTACAGATCACAAAATCTCCTTTTCCATCCGGCAACTCCATCATAGGGGCCGTCACCAATCTTTGCTTCAGTTCTTGAAAGTTGTTCTCGTATTTCTCTATCCATTCGAACTTCTCAGTCTTACGAGTAAGCGCGTTAAAGGGGCTACTATTTTATGAACTTGAACGAACCTCCGGTAGTAACCGGCCAATCCTACCTCTGATAGTCACCCTAACCATAGTCATCAATTCCTCAGTGGTCCTTTATTCATTCTTGTCAGGATCCTCTATCAGATTCTTCTCAGCAACAATCCCTTCTAGGACCACATCCTCAACCGCTATATCCTCAATATAAACCTCATCTGGTCCCGCGTTAGGACGCTCTATCGGATCCATAATCTGATCTCCAATAAGTAATAAAACACCATCGCGTTGTTGTTCCTCAACCTCAGGGTTCGGAGTCCCGCTACCATATACGATAACGAACTACGCTTTTATCACGATATTTATAAGGGTTCCCATAAGGGTTTTAACTGTCAGTACTATGTTAGGTAGTCCGACTATGAACTTGGCAAGAGTTCTTATTATCTTGGTGAACTTATTATTTTAACGTCATATCATCTCTGAGGTTTATAATGCTTAGCTCTGATACCATTTCTGTAACACCCCAAAATCCGGGGTCGGGGATCCGAGTTGTCACAAGTTCCATTTCCCTTAATAATACTTAATCTTAATAATCAACCAACTACTGCGTACTGTGACCCCACAATATACACACACCACAAGTTATAGTCTCAGAGATGAATACCCAAAAATAACACAAGTCATTTTATTCCATAATTATAAACCATTTCACCTCAAAAGGGTTTCTGAATAATTTACATATTCTTTGCCATTATTACAGTTCATAATATACATAATTCCGGTTCATCAATAGTTGAAAGCCTAGCCTATTGGTAGTTCCTACCACAGCTACGACGGCATCAAAGCTTCCAGAAAACTGCGGAACGTTTCCTAACCGCTTGCGAATTGGAAGCTTGGTCCTGTTCATCTTTTCTATCTATTATTGTGTGATGAAAGAAGAAAGCAAGGGTGAGCAACAAGCCCACCGAAATAATATGTATAATAATTAACAATATATGAGCATTCTCATAGTACTCATGAAAGTCTTGGTCAAGAAGAAATGAACCAAGTTGATATCTTAATGCGACCAAGTCGCAAAATATTCAGTAAATATATACATATATACTTTTCACAATCTTTGAAATCCTCTGACATGTATAATATACACAGAGTTCCAGTTTATAACTGTATAAAAATATCGTTGCAAGGTGATCACATATATCTAAACTTGTCTCAACGTTTTTCTGAAAATCTTTGTAATTCATAGGATAATCATTAACTGGATTTAAGTTAAAAAGATGAAGTTACAAGATACTCCAATATACTTATATCTTTTCCGAATACTACATGAACCACCACCGTTCAAGGTATAGACAGTTTCGAAAGTTCATCACATAGATGAGACTACAAGATAAGACTTGAATAAATTCATCCTTGAAATGTTATTTAAAAGAAATGAAGTTACGAGATACTTCATTTGAGGGAAACATCATTATAACCGTTTGACCCTGTCAATATCTCAGCAATAACCCATCCTTAGCCTTTCGATCGAATGCTCCGGGTAGTGTTGCAGAAATATCCAAACTGGATGATGAACTCATTACGGGAGTTTGTCGCGCCAGGAAGACCACTTACAATGATCAGTCGCAGTAGTACAACCCCACCATTTTCTACATGTAAAGGAGAACCTGTCGGATTTACTTGTCAACCGAACACTGGACTCCTAAGGAATGGACCGTCTTAGCGGAACTTCCGGGCCATTTGGGCCAATATAATAAGGCTGGGCCGGCGCCACTCGACCACTTACACCACTCCTAGTTCAGATGAAATCCATGACTCTGAAACGTAAAGCTCGTCCCCCCTTTCCCCAAGTAGAAACTTGTTGATACGGCTTCACCAAGAAGTCGTATCTAGTTGGAAAGGAAAACTCACCGATATTTCCCAGGCGATGCCTGTTAATGGATTAATTTGTTCCAAGAATTTTACTTCCCGAGTGTTGGGTAAGTAATCAAAAACTCTTTTATCAAAATAGCAACCTTGTTGCGAATATAAAACACACCACAGAGCCGGATCCCTCAGGTTTTGAGCGAGTATTTAAATCCCCTTCGAAAGGAGGATCTTAAATATAAAAATGAGTTTTGGGATCCGCTTTAACTTTTAAAATCATTTTGAAGACTCGAAAACATTTTAAAGAATGTTTAGAGTAACGCTGATTTAATAAAATAAATCAGTCCCGATATGTTAGAAAGTATCTGAATATTATCATTTAAATAATATTCCCATAAGGGTGATCCTTATAAAAATAATCAAGGTAGGAGTTTTAAAACTCATACTTGAAATGAATAATAAATAACCAAAGATATACTTATACGAAAGTATGATCTTTATTTGAATAATCGAACATAAGTTTGATTATCGAAACATTATTTTTTAATAAAATAAAGAATATTATTTAGTAAATAAGCGGAGTCATAAGTCCTCGAATGAATATTCAAAAATAATATTCATTAAATAAAATAAACGGAGTCATATGTCCTCGAATGAATATTCAAAAATAATATTCATTAATAAAAATAAAGTTATCGAATAAACCTTATTCGATTAATAGTTTTGAAAACTATATCTATATATATATATAAATATATATAATATACTCGGGAACATCGACTCCCAGTTTTAGAAAATATTCACCTTTGGGTCCCCTATATTAAGGGTATACGCAATTATTGCTTATCTCTAGCATAGGTATTATGCAACTAATAAGCCTTTGAATCAACAGATATATATCAAGATTATGAGACAGACATGCATATATACCATATCACATGCTCCAATATATCACAAGATTTGTTAATTAACCATCATGCATCTATCACAAGATAATGCATATACATATGTATACATCACAACAACAGTATAACGGGTAGAAAACTTGCCTGAGTGCTCCGGGGTAGACTTAAGCTTAGAGTGGGTCCGGTAACCTATGAACAACAACATAAGCCGGAATTAAACCACGGTCGCTTAAGAAACTAGACTTTAACCAATTGAACCCTTATGTTTGCTTATGGTCATTTCTACGCTTAACAAATCACATAAGTCGTTCGAGTACCCTCGGCTCCACCATTTTTAATAAATTAACCGTTACGAATTTTAAGGCGACGCTTTCGCGAATACCCTACCAACTGCCTAGTCCACTTTACATAATTGTTTCATACTCCAATTAGTCATTTAAGGGCCTTAACCAAGGTTTCAAAGTAAGGCGAGGGATAATGGTTCGTTCACGAAACGCCGTTACTTAAAACGGTCATTTCTCCTAAACCGTACATCGGATTCAAGAGAACCACATATCAAAACGAAGCTTACGACATAATCTACCTAAACATGGCAAAGTCACAGATTCAATAGTTAGATCTCTGTCCCGAACACTAAGAACAAGAAGTTGTATGAAATTGGGCATTATGACGACTATATTTAGGCGATTACCAAGTTTTAAACTACTCAAAACAACCACCATTCAACTCACAACCAACAATACAACCAACCCTCATCCAAACCTTACTACATCAGTCCCCAAACCTCAAGATTTTACAATTTATAAAACCCCACACATGAACTACTAGCTATACTTAAGTTTCATTAACTATAAACAAGACTTCAACATCCAAATCACTACAAATCCAATCCAAACTCTAAACACACAAGCATCATGCTTCTCATTTACTATAACCATCAAAACCATCGTAATACTCAAAGTAAAGCTAGGGTTTGGAGGTGTTATACCTTCCTTGGAGTGATTAGAGTAGCTAGGAAGTCTTAGGGAACCTCCTACAAGCTTGATCTTTCCAAAGAAATCAAGAACACAAAGTTAGGTTTTGAAGTTTCTAAAAGTCAGATTGAAAGAACTGTCAAAACAAGGGTCTTACCATGCTTATTTGGATGCGACTTGTGAAGAACAGTTGTAAGCCATCTCAATACCTTTCCAAAGAGCTATAGAACATACTATTTGAGTGAGTATTTAAGGAGATATGATAGTTTGAAGTTGCTGCTCTGGTTTTGGCCGAGAGCTTTTGTTCTTGGATAGCAAAAGTCAACTTCTAATTTGTGTTTTGCGTTTTTGATTTGTTTTGCTTGGTTGTTTCCTTTTGTTTTGCTTAATTACCTTTTAACCATGGTAAAATTTGTGTGGCTTGTAATCAACCAACAATCCCTCCATTTATCATGCTTTTATCACCATGTATATGTCATCCATTTGCCACATGTCTCTTCCTTATGGTTTGATGATGTCACAATCCTTGGCTTCTTGTACAAGCTTGTCTCTTGGTCCCTTATTTGTTTTACGCTTCGCTTAACTTTCATTCTCGTTTATCGTTTGAGAGATCATACCCGAGATCTTATTACTTGGGTTCCCCTAAACCCTTCTTAATAATTTATATTCCTTTTACGATCCTCTCTTATAATCCTTGAATTTAAATCCTTTTAATCATGTTACCTTATACCCAATTCTTTCGGTATCTGGTGGATTTTTGGGAAAAATCAATGTGTTCGAATTTGGATTCTGACTATCTTTACATACACTTATTTACTTTATGGGGTACTAATACGATCTTAGAATTTCCATAACAGTACTCCTATATAGCGTGTTCTGATAATTTTCCTTAATCAGCATCATCAGCAAAAGTTACTATTCATCCGTGTTCAAAAAAAAATTCTAAAAATTGGGGTTATTACAAAAAGTTTTTCCTAAATCCTCATACATGATTGGACTTAGGACATATCTCTTTCAATCTTCCACTTGTACTAAAGCCAATCACTTTGGTATCTAATACCCATTCTGTCTTTATGACGATCAAAGTGACTCTAAGAAAGTGGCTTTGTGAGTGGGTCTGCTATGTTGTTATGTGTGTCAACTCTCTCGATCTTGACATCTCCTCTTCCAATGATTTCGCTAATCAAATGAAAGCGTCGCAAAACATGTTTGGAATTTTTATGAGACCTAGGTTCCTTGGCTTGTGCTATTGCTGCGTTGTTATCACAATACAACACAATAAGCTCCTCAATGCTAGGAACAACTCCCAACTCAGAAACAAATTTCCTCATCCAAACGGCTTCTTTTACAGCCTCACTTGCAGCTATATATTCTGCTTCCGTTGTGGAGTCAGCCGTTGTTGACTGTTTAGAACTCTTCCAACTTATCGCACCACCGTTTAGAGTAAACACGTACCCTGACATGGATTTGCTATCACTCTCTGATTGAAAACTAGAGTCAGTATAACCCTCTATTTTCAGATCAGATTCATCGCCAAAAACAAGAAAAATGTCCTGAGTACTTCGCAAGTACTTAAGGATGTTTTTCACTGCTTTCCAGTGGTCTTCACCTGGATTGGACTGATATCTGCTCATCATACTTATTGAATAAGCAACATCAGGCCTTGTACACAACATCGCGTACATGATAGATCCTATTGCTGAAGCATAAGGAATCTTACTCATACGCTCTCTTTCCTCAGGTGTCTTAGGAGACATTTTTTCGGAAAGGGACACTCCATGGCTCATCGGTATGAGACCTCTTTTGGAGTTTTCCATGCTAAACCTTTTAAGCACTTTCTGGATGTATGTACCCTGGGTAAGACCTATCATTCTTCTAGATCTATCTCTATAGATCTTCATATCGAGAATGTAGGATGCTTCTCCCAAGTCCTTCATAGTGAAGTTCTTCGATAGCCACACTTTGACTGATTGCAGCATCGGTATATCATTTCCTATAAGAAGTATGTCATCCACATACAATACAAGAAATGTTACCGTGCTCCCACTAACCTTCTTGTAGACACATGGTTCATCTATGTTTTTGATAAAACCAAACTCTTTGATTGTCTCATCAAAACGGATGTTCCATCTATGAGAAGCTTGCTTTAAACAATATATGGTTCGCAGTAGCTTACACACTAGGTGTTCATTTTCCTTAGAAAGAAAACCCTCTGGCTGTGTCATATACACTTCCTCTTCAAGTTTCCCACTGAGGAAGGCCGTTTTCATGTCCATTTGCCAGATCTCATAGTCGTAGTAAGCAGCAATCACAAGCAAAATCTGAATTGATTTTAACAGGGCTACAGGCGAAAAAGTTTCATCAAAGTCAATCTCTTGTCTTTGTTTGAATCCTTTTGCCACGAGCCTGGCCTTATAGGTCTCTACCTGGCCATCTGCTCCAATCTTTCTCTTATATACCCACTTGCACCCAATAGGCTTAACACCTTCAGGCGCTTCAACCAGAGTCCATACTTGGTTGGTATACATAGATTCCATTTCGGATTTCATGGCACTTTGCCATTTCTCTGAGTCAACACTACTCATAGCCTCATTATAGGTCTTAGGGTCATCTTCATCAATGATTGACAACTCATTGTCATTCTCAATGACAAGGCCATAATACCTCTCAGGTTGGAGAGACACTCTCTCTAACCTACGAATGGGCTGTTCCACAGAAGGTTGTTCAGTCTGAACAGGTGTTTCCACTTGAACCGTAGTAGTTTGTGCTTCTTGAACTTCATCAAGTTCAATTTTGCTCCCACTGTTTCCTTCAAGGATAAACTCCTTTTCCAAGAAGGTAGCATGTCTGGAGACAAACACCCGATGATCGGTGTAAAAGTAATACCCCAAAGTCTCTTTAGGATATCCCACAAAACTACATTTTACGGATCGAGATTCCAGCTTATCTGGGTCAACTTTCTTGACATAAACTGGACATCCCCAAATCTTAACGTGTTTAAGACTCGGTTTCCTTTCTTTCCATATCTCATATGGAGTTTGAGGAACAGATTTGGAAGGCACCTTATTCAGTAAATATGCTGAGGTTTCCAATGCGTAACCCCATAGGAATACTGGAAGATTCGCTTAACTCATCATGGACCGAACCATGTTTAACAGAGTTCGATTTCTCCTTTCAGATACCCCATTCAACTGTGGAGTATATGGAGGAGTCCACTGGGAGACTATACCATTTTCTTTGAGATAATCTAGAAACTCTCCATTCAAGTATTCACCACCTCGATCTGATCGAAGAGTTATAATACTGTGTTTGGTTTGTTTCTCTACTTCATACTTATACTCCTTGAACTTTTCAAAGGCTTCAGACTCATCAAATACACATATCCGAATCTAGATCTATCATCTATGAAAGTAATGAAGTACGAAAATCCACCCATGGCTTGCGTAGACATTGGTCCACATACATCTGTGTGTACCAATCCTAGAAAATCTGCAGCCCTCTCTCCATGTCCACTAAATGGAGATTTGGTCATTTTACCCAATAGACAAGACTCGCATGTAGGATATGATTCAAAATCAAAGGGGTCTAGTAACCCTTCCTTATGCAATGTCCGAAGTCTATTTTCACTAATATGACCTAGCCTACAACGCCATAAATAGGTCAGATTTTCATCATCTCGTTTTCTTTTATTAGTTTGTTCAATCTGAAGTAAATCATGCTCTACGTCACATACATACAGACCATTATTTAAAATTCCACGTCCATAAAGAATATTATCTATATAGATAGAACATTCATTATTCTTAATAATAAATGACAAACCATCCAAATCCAACATAGGGATAGAAACAATATTCCTTACAATAGAGGGAACGTAATAACAATTATTTAAAATAATAGTCTTGCCCGTAGGCATATGTAAACTAAATGATCCTACAGATATGGCCGTAACCCTTGCTCCATTGCCCATACGTAGAATCACCTCATCTTTTTCAAGATTCCTACTTCCCTTTAGTCCTTGCAACGAATTGCAAATATGAGAACCACAGGCGGTATCTAATACCCAAGTAGAAATTTGACCTAGTGACATATTAACTTTGATCATGAACATGCCTGAATCAGAAGCGGTAGTCTTACTACCCTTCCTCTTCTTCAATTCTGCAAGGTAAACCTTGCAGTTTCTCTTCTAGTGCCCTAACTTGTTACAATGAAAGCATACAACTAAATTAGGATCCGTCAACTTGTGAGCATCTAGTATGCTCCTGAGTGATAGTGCAGAAGACATAATATAGTAAATCTGTAAATGATAAACACATAACAACACTTAGCAAATATTCAATTTCATTTCAAAACACTATATGAATCGGGTCTTTATTCTTAAGTGGCTCCCACTAGTTCATCTAATTTATTCAACCCCCTACGTGAAAAATTAAGCATTCATAATGCTAGTGGGAATAGTGATCTTACATTCCATCACACAACCTCGGCTGTGGCACGAACCACCATGTAATGTTCAATAGGCAGACAACTCTTCTCAATTACATCTTATATTATTCCCTAATCAGACTTTAGCCTCTTGAATACTCGAGTCACGGCTGTGGCATGACAAACTCAATATTCTAAGTCAAGTCTAACCCAACATTCCGTACAATTGAATCAGTCTCCAACGGCCCACGGTTGTGGCACGTACCGACCTTTAGATTCTAATTCAATGTACACATCTCTATGTAATAGACAAGTATTTCTTATTTCGAAATTAAAGCCCTCGGCTGTAGCACGAACCGACAATGATTTAAAAATAAGAACTACTTTCTATCATGTTGGAAGGCTATGACCGACACAAGCCCGTTGTATCATTGGCCAATTACTACTTGATATTATTTAATTTTAGAGGGATTATATTACGTTACAATCATAATCATATTATAAAGAGATTCTTCCTTTTAAGGTAAATATTTCAAATCAATAATCGATAATCAGATGATTCCCAGATCGGGTGGAGCATTGTTAAGAGGCGTCACTTAATAACCCTTTCTTACAGATAGAAATCTGTTGTTGACAGAATCATCCTTTCTCTCAAAATTGAAAATTCATATTTAATTACGTGTTTCATAAACACAAGAATCTCATGATTGTATTCATAATATTATTGTCAAGGCAAGAAAACGATTCCTATTCTAGATTTTCTAGAGCACGCCTTATATTGATTTCAGTTCACCTAAATCTATCATCGCATGGTAAACAGAGGCATATATCTCATATATAAAAATAAATAAAAAAGTAAGCATGCAAGTAATATCATGTCACACATTGATATAATGATGTATGGATTTATTATAGCATTTAAAAGCAATTAAAACACTTAAAACATGCTTTAAAACACTTTCGGGAATATAAACAGTTCAAAACTTTTATATAAAAAATATTTTACCACTCCATTGGATCCGTCTCGGAAAAAAGAATCCAACGATATATTACACGCCCAAAACGGAGTTACGAAACTCCCAAAAAATCAAATTTAATGTGGACATACGGGCTGTAACGCATATACATAATGCGTTACAACACTGTTGAGCCATTTACGCGTGTAACGCATTCCGTAAATGCGCAATAGTGTGTAACGCATTCACGGAATGCGCAACACACTCCGCGCGTGCGACTCACGTGCCCGCACCTGGCCGACCGTTGGCAACAACAGGTTTTTTTTTTCTGTTTCTTCTGCCTGCCGTGTCTGTTTGTCTTTCTTGTTGTTACAAAAAAAAAGTAACTCCCCTTTTCCTTGACTCTCTTATTAATAACTCTTTATTAATTTATTATTTTAATTTTATTATTAATAAATTAATTAACATTTAATTAATAAATTAATAAAAATCAAAATAATATGATTTCTTAAATCAGGGAGTAGCAGAAAAATACCAAATCAGCCATGGGTCCTTGTGCAAATTTTAATCATAATTATTCACATGCATAATTATTTCATGAATTTTAATTAAAACAATTTTAAAAAATTCATAACAAATAATCTACACATCACAAAATTATGAAAAAATACCTAGATGATCTACAACACTTGTAGAACCCAGATCAGTAGTCAAAATCTCATGCAAAAATTATTTCGAATTAATTCATAATTAAATCTAAATAAACTTGCAAAAATCATAACAAATCCATACATGCATAAAAAAATCTGAAATTTTTTATATGAATCTCTATATGCAGAACCTGGCTCTAATGCCATTGAAGGAATTTACGGATGAGCGGAAGCGTGAAATAACAATTATTCCGTAAAAACCATAAACCGCACATATAGAAAAATATATAAAAGGGAAAAACTGAGGAATCGAAATCATACCTCGTGAATCGAAGCTTTATAAAACTTGGAGTGCTAGCAGTTGCTCCTCAATATGTGAAGCACTCTACCGGTATCCACCAAGAACGATCCGCTTCGATGAACCTTTTATAAAACTAAGCTTTTATTAAAATGGAGTTTTGGGGGAGAGAGAGAGAAGAAGAAGATGGAGGCTAGGGTTTTCACAAAACCAAAATTGTGTGTGTTATGAGCCATCCATCTCATTCTATTTATAGGACTCTCCTAGGGTTTTATAATATATCTTAATATATATTAACCCCCACATTTTATCTTCATAAAATGCTTTAATAATAATTAAAACTATTTTAATCATTATTTCTTTTTCTTAACTATTTAGAAAAATAATTCTCTCTCTCATTATTTCATCAAAGAAAATATTCTTTTATGGTGTGACCATGTAGGTTCAATATTATGCCGGTAGTAGAAATAATTAATAATAAACTTTTATTAATTATTTACATGAATACTAAAATTCACTAAATATAATTAACTGATTAATTATATTTATTCTACATCGTGAGTGATGCTTCTCAACATATCGCGACTATCCGGATAATATGAATTCACTGCTTAGAATACCAAGAACCTATTCAGTGAATAGTTACCGTACAATTAACTCCTTCTACCCTCCAATGTCCTGATTAAATACAAGGCATGGATCTTGTGTCAAGCCTATCTAATTTAATCATTTGCTTTCCCATTCACTACGCTCAGTTATATGTAAATTAGAAACTCCTTTCTAATTTCATTCACTCTGGCCAGAGATTCCTGAACTAGCATAAGTGGATCAGCTATGAACATTCTCTTCCTTCCCTGGAAGGGGTAGATCCTTTATTGATCATACACTATCTTCGTGTACAAATTCCTATACCCAGTAGAGCCCTAATAATTGTCCCTGGAGACTAAGAACTAAACCAAAGCATAGTTCAGTGTACACAAGATGACTATGATGACTCCAAGTCTAAGGATACTTGTACAACTATCACTATGTGAACAACTGCTGACACGTGAGTGAACTCCATCAGTTGTTCAGCTGTGCGAGTCATGTTCAGTGAACTTATTCTATAATAAGCACCTACATACTAGCTATAGTGTCACCACACAAATATCTATGAGAACAGACATCCTTCATAATGAAGCAAGCATAGTATGTACCGATCTTTGCGAATTATTAATTACCAGTTAGTAATCCTATGACCATGAACTATTTAAGTTTAGAGTTATCATCTTTTAGGTCTCACTATTATGATCTCATCATAATCCATAAAAAGCTTTACTCTAAACTATGGTATATCTTATTTAAACACTTAAATAGATAGAGCCCGTAATAAAAACAAAACAAGTCTTTTATTAATATCAATAAAATCAAAACAGATTACATAAAAAGTTATTCCTAAATCCTCATACATGATTGGACTTAGGACATATCTCTTTCATTAAGGATGTCATATGATTCGACTCCTTTGATTGAAAATTGTTTTTTTATGGGTTGGATGGTTGTGTAAGAGGCCGTGGTGGCGGTCCAGCATGAGCTATGTGTTATACAGGATATAACACCTTGCTAGGCCGATATGTGCCTTGGGTATCCTTTTGTTTAGTTGGATATGCTTCGGCATACCGGTGTTGCTTCGCGGCTGATCACCGGCGGAAACACACCGTCGTCCGAGGATTCCAATCCAAAATAAAATACATATGCAAATGTTGTTTATTTTCAAAATATATATCAGTTTTTGATACTCTTCAGGTATTGTGATTTGGTTTTGTTCATCAGATATATTGTCATTGTTGTTCTAAATCATAAGCTATATACTGCTTGCTGAGCATTTTTTTCGCTCATACTTGTTTAATATCCTGATTCTTTCAGCTAGGCCAGGCAAAGCTTGAGTTCTAGGTTTGACCAGAAGTTGTGTGCTTGTAGATAGTGTGGTGTGTTTTCCAGGTAGACAGTTTGGGACGCTTAGCTAGTTTAGAGGTTTGTAATAAAATTTGAATAAGTTGTAAAACTAATTAGAATTATGGTTTGTGATAACAGTTGGTTTGTATTAGTTCCTGTTCCATACTATAACCTGTGATCGATCCAGTTGCATGTAAGGGGTCATATTTATTATATTACTCCATTGTGATTATTTTATTATGTTTTATTGGCTAGTGACCCCCAAATCTAGACCCCCGGTTTATAGGGCATCACATATCGTGGCTTCAGTTTACCCTTGTTGACAAATCTGGTCAATCCTTTCTATGGAGATACTTTTAATAACACGTGCTCCCCTTCTTGG
The DNA here is from genome assembly GCF_009905375.1 of Apium graveolens. Lineage (NCBI taxonomy): Eukaryota > Viridiplantae > Streptophyta > Magnoliopsida > Apiales > Apiaceae > Apium > Apium graveolens. The sequence goes on from NC_133651.1 coordinate 186,668,842, forward strand.
TAATCTATATCTTTCATGTTTTGATCTGCATATTTGCGTTGCCGATTTTACGCTACCTCTAGTCGCTTCTAAATAAACTCTACTTTTTCCTTGGTCTGCTGAATTGATTCTGGAACTAAAATTTTACATTCACCAACTTCATCCTAATACACATGTGATTTGCACTTCCTTCCATATAAAGCTTCATATGGTGGCATTCCAATGCTTGCATGATAGTTGTTTTTATAAGAAAATTTCACTAATGGTAAATGCTCGTCCCAACTGCCTTCAAAATCAATTGCACATACCTGAAACATATCTTCAATTGTGTGGATCGTTCTTTCACTTTGCCCAACCAATTGCGGATGATAAGTGGTGCTCATATTCAGTTTAGTACCTAAGCAATCCTGGAATTGTCTCCAGAATCTTAAATTGAAACGTGGATCTCGATCAAATACAATGGATACAGTAACTCCATGTCGCATCACAATTTCCTTGAGATATAAGTGCACCAACTTGTCGAGCGAAAATCTTTCGTTGATTTGAAGAAAATGCACTGACTTTGTTAGTCTGACGATGATTACCCAAATTGCATCATGATTTGCTCTGGTTCTTGGAAGTCCTACCATAAAATCCATCACTAGATGTTCCCATTTCCATTCTGTAATATCCATTGGTTGTAGTAATCTACTTGGACGTTGGTGTTCTGCTTTGAATCGTTGGCACGTATAATATTTACTCACCCATTCTGCTATTTCCTTCTTCATGTCCGGCCACCAAAAGTTTTCTTTTAAATCTTGAAACATCTTTGTGCATCCTAGATGAATGGAATATCTTGAGTTGTGAGCGTCCCATAATATTTCTTCTTTTAATTATAGCATATTAGGTACCCATATTCTTGATGAAAATCATAGAATTTCCTTATGATCTTTCTGACTTGTAATTTTCTCTCCTGTTAGACTATTGTCTTCTTGATTCATTACTTTCTCTTGGCAACTTCGGATCTTTTCCAACAGTTCAGGTTGAAATGTCATTGCATAATTCATTAAAGTAGATTCTTTTGGAATACGAACTTCAATTTCCAATTAATCAAATTCTCTAACCAATTCTTCTGAAGAAGTTAACATATTCAATCTTTCCTTCCGGCTTAACGCATCTGCTACGACGTTTGCTTTTCCTAGATGATAGCTGATTGTAACATCATAATCCTTGATCAATTCTAGTCATCGTCGCTATCTCATATTGAGTTCCTTCTACGTAAAGATATACTTTAGACTTTTATGGTCCGTGTAAATCTCACACGTCTCGCCGTAAAGATAATGTCTCCAAAGTTTCAGTGCGAATACGATCGCAACTAATTCCAGATCATGCGTAGGATATTTTTGGTCATGAGGTTTCAGTCGCCTAGAAGCATATTCAATTACATTACCGTGCTATATTAATACACATCCAAGTCCTCGGTAGGAAGCATCGCTGTAAATAATAAAATCTCCTTGCTCGTCTGGTAGCACAAGTATAGGTGCGGTGACTAGTCGGTTCTTTAATTCACAAAAACTTTCTTCACATTTTTCATCCCATACGAACTTTTCATTTTTTTTGATTCAACTTGGTTAATGGCATAGAAATTCTAGCAAAATCCTTAACAAATCTTCTGTAATAACCTGCCAATCCCAAGAAACTTCTGACTTCCGTCGGTATCTTTGGTCTCTCCCAATTCAATACAGCTTCAATCTTTTCTTGATCGACTTTGATTCCTTCAATACTGATTATGTGGCCTAAAAATCGTACTTCTCTTTAAAAATAATTCGCATTTCGAGAACTTTGTGATAAGTTGTCCTTTTCTTAAGATTTCTAAAGCAATCCTTAAATGCTCGGCATGTTCTTCTTCGGTCTTCGAGTAAATCAAGATGTCATTAATAAATACAATCACAAATCTGTCCAAGTTCTCTTGAATGCCATGTTCATTAAATCCATAAATGTTGTTGGTGCATTAGTCAAACCGAATGCCATTACAAGGAATTCGTAATGTCCATATCTGGTATGAAAAATAGTCTTTGGAATATCTCCGGCCTTGATCTTCAATTGATGGTACCCTGACCTCAAATCTATCTTAGAAAACCATGCGGCTCCTTTTAGCTGATCAAACAAATCATCAATCCGTGGTAAGGATACTTATTCTTGATAGTTAACTTATTTAACTCATGATAATCAATACATAGTCGTATACTGCCGTCTTTCTTCTTAAAAAACAATACCGGTGCACCCCATGGGGATACACATGGTCTTATAATTCATTTGTACAAAATATCTTATAATTACGTCACCAACTCTTTCATTTCAACCGGTTCCATTCAATACGGAGTTTTCAAAACTGGTTCCGTGCCTGGTGCCAATCAATAGTAAATTCGATTTCTCTATCTGGTGGTAATCCTGGAAGTTCATCTGGAAAGACATCAGAAAACTCACCCACAACGGGAATATCTTCAATTCTCGGGCTTTCCTTTTTAGTATCCAATATATACGCCAAATAGGCTTTACATCCTTGACATATCAATCATTTAATCTGCATAATTGTCAGGAACTTTTTCCGCTGCTTCTCCCCTTTAAATATTATCGTTGCATTATCCGCAGTTTGCAATTTCACTTTCTTATTAGCACAATCAATTTGAGCATTATTACTAACCAACTAATCCATTTCTAAAATAACATCAAACTCTCCTAACTTGAAAGGTATCAAGTCAATTGAGAAGTGATGTCCTACTATTTCAATATCGCACTTGGGACATACTCGATCTACAGGAACTTGGTCATTATTTGCTAATTTTATAATTAACGTCTCGCCCAACTGTTGAATTTTACAAGATATCTTATCAATCAATTCTTCATAAATAAAAGATTCTGTTGCTCCAGAATCAATCAATACTTGAGCATTAACCAAATTCACAGAAAGTGTACCTGCAATCACACTTGGACTCTGCACAACTTCATCCATAGTCATATTAAAAGTCCTTGGTTTAGGATGGTTCTGCTATGGTGTTGGAGGTAATTCCAACACTTTCGGAATACTAGCCGCCATCGCTGGTTCTCTACAATCCCTGGCAACATGCATTTTCTTTTCGCACTGGAAATATGTAACTTCTATCTTTCCTTCAGGACATTTATTGGAATAATGCCCTTTCTTCTTACACCTGAAGTATGTCACATTTTCCTTGTTGCAGAATCCTGTATATTTGTGACCACATGTCTTGCAGTATGGCAGTGGTGGTCTGACAATTCCCTGCTGGTTTGGAGCTTGAACACGATTACCTGTTCTCTGACTGCCTTGTCCTACCCTTGTAAAATTCATATTTGTCCGGGCTTGGAATCCCGGCTTTCTGTTGAAACGATTATGAAAATTTCCTTGTCCCTTTTCCTTTTGGGACATTTCACTTTCCCCTTTGATGATCATGGCTTTCTATACCACGGCCGTATATGTCGTCAGTTCAAATACTGTCACTCTACTACGAATCCATGGTTGCAATCCCTGTTGGAATTGTTTTAGCCCATTTCTCATCAGTATCAACCTGTTCCGGAACAAACCTAGCCAATTCTGTAAACTTGGCTTAATATTCAGTCACTGACACGTTCCCTTGCTTCAATTTCATGAACTTGATTTCCATCTGGTTTTTCATATAGAGGGGGAAATATTTCTCCAGAAATAATTCAGTGAACCTATCCCAAGTCACGATGTCTTCACCTTCTAAAGCTTTCTTTGATTCCCACCAATAATTATCTTCTCCCTTTAGGAAATAGCTAGAAAAATTAGTCTTTTCATCATCTTCGACCTTCACTAGCACGAACGCTTTCTCCATCTCTTTTAGCAAGGCCCTAGCCTTAGTAGGATCCGTTGTGCCCTCAAAATTCTGGAGGCTTAACTGATTGAAACTACTTAAAAGTAACAACAGGAATAACTAGTTGTATTTGTGGTTTAGGAAGGGGTATCTGTAGTAGCATTTGCTGCTGAAACTATTGTTGTTGCTGTTGTATCTGTTGTTGCATCAGATGGAACATTTGGTTCAAGGTATCATTATTCTATTCCTCATAATTGTTGTTGGAAGACTCAATTCTGGTCTTTCTTTTTGGTGCCATTTTTCTGATAATAAAACAAACAGTTCTTTAATAATTTTATTAAACACTTGATAGTGGATAAAGAAACAGTTTAACCTGTATTAAAACAAGAAATTTAAATAACTTAGGATCTAAACAAATCATTTGAAACAATTTTAAAATTTTAATAAATACACTAAACAACATTGTTTTAAACATTTCATTTATCTTTACAAAATTAGACAAAATTTAAAAATATAGAAAGACTCTAAAAGAGTAAAGTAAATGTAAATACTGTAAAGAATTAAAATTTAAATAAATGAAAGAAAAAGGTTGAGAAAGGTTTATTTTATATATAATAGACACCGGCATCAGGTGTTAATGCTTAATACAAAAGTCCAACATAAATTCTATCATAACTGTGGCTGATCAAAACTGGATACTACACATATATCTATTCTCACTATACCATAGCTGCCTCTATCTACATATATCACATATACTACAAAGATCTAGTCCAACTGTCATATATCAGAACCTGGCGGAATACGATCTAACTCCCGTCGAAGGGTCTCATGAATTGACTGAGCAAGACGAGTGGCTCTATAAAACTCTAGATAGGTATGAGTCCCATCATGAATCAATGCATCTAACTCAAGAGAAGCGTTGTAGATGATCTGCTGAAGTCTCTGCCTCAATAAGTAATCCGGCTGAAGTGTTGATAAAAGTCCTCTATCCCTCTGATCAAATAGTCCCATAATCTCCCTGTACTGGGATCTTGAATAATGCACATCCTCCCTCATGCTACTATACTCATGATAAGGTACAGTGTGCAGCTCTCCAAACTGACCAACTGACTTCAGAGAAGCAACTCTATGTATCCCACCAACATCTTGTTGTGGCAATCCCAACTGTAACTCTATATCGTGCTCTCAAATGCCCACAACAGGGGCCAGTTGAAATATCTCCGGAGCTGGAACATACACAGGTAAAGGAAGTGGAGCTGCAGCTGGTGGAATCTCTGGCTCTGCCTCAGGGATAAACTGGTACTCAAGAGGTAGTGGAGGTGGTATCAATGGCTCGAAAAACTCTAGAAGATCAAACATCTCTATAGGATCTGGTAACTACTTCGGTGCTGGTACTGGCTCCTGGGGTATCTGTGCCGGTGGTATCTGTCATGTGGCCTCTACTGACACTAGTGGGACTACCGGAGCTACTGGTCCTGTCACTGTCCTCTCGGATGATGATGACGCCATTTAATAATATAACCAAAACACAAGACAAGAGCGGGTCACTTAGTATTACTAGAACTTATAAATTTCAAATCTTAGAAGCTATCTAGTCCTAACAATCCTATTCCTATCTTATGTGATCTTCCTATCTTATCTTAATCCTAATTTTCTTGTTTCAGGGAGCAAAACCTATAGCTGTGATGCAAAACTGTAACGCCCTCTAAATCCGGGGTCTAAATCTGGGGGTTACTTGCTAATCTCCAACATAATAAAAATCTGTATAATAATTACTAACAATTATATATCTAATCCCTTTAAATCTATCCAGGACCTTTTCAGGTAGAGGTATGAAAACAAGAACATCTCACTATCTTTATTACAAACCCAGAAATAAAATCTCATCGAACTCTCTTTATTACAAATCATTATCTAAACAAGTTTTTAAACTAACTTAAATTTATTCAAATACACACCACAACTATCTACACGACACTTGTTCAGGTGGCTCAAAGCTCTCTTCCTTAATCGGGATTAGCACTCTTGGTATTAGAGGATCCCGTTTCCTGACACGCTTCTTCACCACGCGAGTCTGAATAGGTTTCATTCTCTTTCTTGACTGAAAACAAACAAGGTGAATAACAACAAAAGGGGTGGGGCCATAATTTGCTCAATAAGTCCACAATATATAAACAATATTGTAAGAAAGTTAAATTAACCGGTAAACTTATTATATATATAACTATGTATTTCTGTGAAAGAGATATATCCTAAGTCCAATCATGTATGAGGATTTAGGAATAACTTTTATGTAATCTGTTTTGATTTCATTGATATTAATAAAAGACCTATTTTTTTTAGTAAAGCTTTTTATGGATTGTGATGAGATCATAATAATGAGACCTAAAAGATGATAACTCTAAACTTAAATAGTTCCTGGTCGTAGGATTACTAACTGGTAATTAATAAATCGCAAAGATCGGTACATACTATGCTTGCTTCATTATGAAGGATGTCTATTCTCATAGACATTTGTGTGGTGACACTATAGCTAGTATGTAGGTGCTTATTATAGAATAAGTTCATTGAACATGACTCACACATCTGAACAACTAATGGAGTTCACTCACGTGTTAGCAGTTGTTCACATAGTGATAGTTGTACAAGTATCCTTAGACTTGAGGTCATCATAGTCATCTTGCGTACACTGAACTATGCTTTTGTTTAGTTCTTCATCTCTAGGGACAATTATAAGGGCTCTACTGGGTATAGGAATTTGTACATGAAGATAGTGTATGATCAATAAAGGATCTAGCCCTTCCAGTGAAGGAAGAGAATGTTCAATGCTGATCCACTTATGCTAGTTCAGGAATCTTTGGCCAGAGTGAATGAAATTAGAAAGGAGTTTCTAATTTACATTAAATAGAACTAAGCATAGTGAATGGGAAAGCAAGTGATTAAATAAGATAGGCTGGACACAAGTTCCATGCCTTGTATTTAATCGTGACATTGCAGGGTAGAAGGAATTAATTGTACGGTAACTATTCACTGAATAGGTTCTTGGTATTCTAAGCAGTGAATTCATATTATCCGGATAGTCGCGATATGCTGAGAAGTATCCCTCACGATGTAGAATAAATATGATTAATTAATTAATCATATTTAATGAATTAGAGAATTTATATAAATAATGATAAAATAGTTTTATTATTATTTATTTCTACTACCGGCTTAATATTGAACCTACAGGGTCACACCATAATAGAGAATGATTTAATGGTGGAGGAATTAATTAATAATGGCTGATAATTATTTCATAATAAATAAATAATTAATTGGAAAATTTAATCATTGATTAAATGAGATTTAATTGATTATAAATTAATTAAGAAAAGTTCTTAATATTATTAATTAAGAATTTGATTTTTGGAAATTAAATCAAGAGAGAGAATTATTTCTAAAGTGTTAGAAAAAGAATTAATAATTAAAAGGTGTTTTAATTATTAGTGAGAATAATAAAGGGTTAATAATAATAATATTTTATGGGAAATTTTCAGCTGAAAATTATGCCTATAAATATATAATTATAAACCCTATTTTTGCCTCAACCTAGAGATTTACAAAACCCTAATTTTCTCCACCTCCTCCTCCTTCATTACATCGTTTTCTTGGTGGATACCGGTGGAGTGCTTCACAGTTGAGGAGCAGCTGCTAAGGATCTCCGCTCGTTGTTCTTGGATCGCTTTTAAAGGTTATAAATCGATCCCTCGATTTTATTTACGATCTTTATGCATATTATATGGATTTTATATGTGTAAAATTATTTTACCATGCTTCCGTGATAGATAAAATCCTACAATGGTATCAGAGCATAGGTTGTATGCATATAGATCTGTGGTAAAAATTTCATAATTTTATGTGCTTGTATGAATTAATTATGATTTTTACAAGTTATATCATGGATTAATTATGACTGATTAGAAATCATTTCTCAGAATTATTTTGACTGTAGATCTGGGTTCTACAAGTGTTGTAGATCGTCTGAGTATTTTTTTCATAATTTTATGATGTATGGATTAATTGTTATGAATTTTTGAAGTTGTTTCAATTAAATTCGTAATTTAATATATATATATATAATCTATTAGTATACATATATATATATTTTCTGGCCGTTGTGCTGTTATTGTGAGGGCATGGTGCTCGAAGAAAGAACAGGGTACGGTGGCACATCGTTTGAGGAGTGGCGGCGGCAACAATTTGAAACGGGCAGAGGAGCGGCCGTCTGGCATGCGCGCGTGGGGCACACGCGCTCGTGTGTCACGCGCGGCGCGTGTCAGACACGCGCGGGTCAATGGTCAGCGTATTGCTGACATTAGCAGATGACGTCATGCTAACGTCGGCTTAGGGTTTAGGGCGCGTGAAGCGCGTGCGCGCGTGGGGCACGTGGAGGACAGTCACACACGCGCCTGACAGCGCGTGTGCGCGTGGGGCACGTGGATTTGCTTTTTTGGCGCGTGTGGGCGCGTGCTTTGTCAGAATGAGGCGTTTTTGGTGCCGTTGGATACGTCTTTTCGAGACGCATCTAATGGTATATTATATGATATTTTCTGAAATAGTTTCGAACTGTTTATAGCTAACAGTAGTGTTTTAAAGCTAGTTTTGACTGTTTTAATTGCTTTTAAATGCCTCATGTGATACATAGAGATGTATAATGCTTAGACCAATATGCTACATGATTTAACATGCCTACCTTTATGTTATTCATGCTTATATATATGATATATGCTTAGTTTATCATGCGATGATAGATTTAGGTGAACTTAATTAACATAAGGCGTTTGTTAGACAATCTAGTATAGTGAAATTATTTCATGACCTTAACAATAATATTATGAATACAATCATGAGATTCTTGTGTTTATGAGACACGTAATTGAATATGAATTTTCAATATTGAGAGAAAGGATGATTCTGTCAACAACAGATTTCTATCTGTAAGAAAGGGTTATTAAGTGACGCCTCTTGACAATGCTCCACCCGATCTGGGAATCATCTGATTATCGATTATTGATTTGAAATATTTAATTTAAAAGGAAGAATCTCTTTATAATATGATTATGATTGTAACATAATATCTAAAGTTAAATAATATCAAGTAGTAATTGGCCAATGACACAACGGGCTTGTGTCGGTCATAGCCTTCCAACATGGTAGAAAGTGGTTCTTATTTTTAAATCATTATCGTTTCGTGCTACAGCCGAGGGCTTTGATTTCGAAATAAAAAATACTTGTCTATTACATAGAGATGTGTACATTGAATTAGAATCTAAAGGTCGTTACGTGCTACAGCTGTGGGCCGTTGGAGACTGATTCAATTGTATGAAATGTTGGGTTAGACTTGACTTAGAATATTGAGTTTTCCGTGCCACAGCCATGACTCAATTATTCAAGAGGATAAAGTAATATTAGGGAATAACATAAGATGTAATTGACAAGAGTTGTCTGCCTATTGAACCTCACATGATGTTTCGTGCTACAGCCAAGGTTGTGTGATGGAATGTAGGATCCCTATTCCCACTAGCATTATGAATGCTTAATTCTCACTTAGGGGGTTGAATAAATTAGATAAACTAGTGGGAGACACTTATTAATAAATACATGATTCATATAGTGTTTTGAAATGAAATTGAATATTTTCTAAGTGTTGTTATGTGTTTATCATTTACAGATTTACTATATTCGTCATGTCTTCGGCACTATCACTCCGGAGCATACTAGATGCTCACAAGTTGACTGGTCCTAATTTAGCTGTTTGTTTTCACTGTAACAAGTTGGGGCACTGGAAGAGGAACTGCAAGGTTTACCTTGCAGAATTGAAGAAGAGGAAGGGTAGTGAGACTACCGCTTCTGATTCAGGCATGTTCTTGATCGAAGTTAATATGTCACTTGGTCAAATTTCTACTTGGGTATTAGATACCGCCCGTGGTTCTCATATTTGCAATTCGTTGCAAGGACTAAAGGGAAATAGGACTCTTGAAAAAGATGAGGTGATTCTACGTATGGGTAATGGAGCAAGGGTTGCGGCCATATCTGTAGGATCATTTAGTTTACATATGCCTACGGGCAAGACTATTATTTTGAATAATTGTATTACGTTCCCTCTATTGTGAGGAATATTGTTTCTATTCCTATATTGGATTTGGATGGTTTTTCATTTATTATTAAGAATAATGAATGTTCCATTCTTAGAGATAATGTTCTTTATGGACGTGGTATTTTAAATAATAGTTTGTATGTATGTGACGTAGAGCATGATTTACTTCAGATTGAACAAACTCACAAAAGAAAATCTGACCTATTTATGGCATTGTAGGCTAGGTCATATTAGTGAAAATAGACTGCGAACATTGCATAAGGAAGGGTTACTTGACCCCTTTGAATATGAATCATATCCTACATGCGAGTCTTGTCTATTGGGTAAAATGACCAAATCTCCATTTAGTGGACATGGAGAGAGGGCTGCAGATTTGCTAGGATTGGTACACACAGATGTATGTGGACCAATGTCTACGCAAGCCATGGGTGGATTTTCATACTTCATTACTTTCATAGATGATAGATCTAGATTCAGATATGTGTATTTGATGAAACACAAGTCTGAAGCCTTTGAAAAGTTCAAAGAATATAAACATGAAGTGGAGAAACAAACCAAACACAGTATTATAACTCTTCGATCAGATCGAGGTGGTGAATACTTGAATGGAGAGTTTCTAGATTATCTCAGTGAAAATGGTATAGTCTCCCAGTGGACTCCTCCATATACTCCACAGTTAAATGTGGTATCTGAAAGGAGAAATCGAACTTTGTTAGACATGGTTCGGTCCATGATGAGCTATGTGAATCTTTCAGTATTCCTATGGGGTTATGCATTGGAAACCTCAGCATATTTACTAAATAAGGTGCCTTCCAAATATGTTCCTCAAGCTCCATATGAGATATGGAAAGAAAGGAAACTGAGTCTTAAACACGTTATGATTTGGGGATGTCCAGCTTATCAAGAAAGTTGACCCAGATAAGCTGGAATCTCGATCCGTAAAATGTAATTTTGTGGGATATCCTAAAGAGACTTTGGGGTATTACTTTTACACCGATCATCGGGTGTTTGTCTCCAGACATGCTACCTTCTTGGAAAAGGAGTTTATCCTTGAAGGAAATAGTGGGAGCAAAATTGAACTTGATGAAGTTCAAGAAGCACAAACTACTACGGATCAAGTGGAAACACCTGTTCAGACTGAACAACCTTCTGTGGAACAACCCATTCGTAGGACAGGGAGAGTGTCTCACAAACCTGAGAGGTATTATGGCCTTGTCATTGAGAATGGCAATGAGTTATCAATCATTGATGATGACGACCCTGTGACCTATAATGAGGCTATGAGTAGTGTTGACTCGGAGAAATGGCATAGTGCAAGGAAATCCGAAATGGAATTTATGTATACCAACCAAGTGTGGACTCTGGTTGAGGCGCCTGAAGGTGTTAAGCCTATTGGGTGCAAGTGGGTATACAAAAGAAAGATTGGAGCAGATGGCCAGGTGGAGACCTATAAGGCCAGGCTCGTGGCAAAAGGATTCAAACAAAGGCCAGGGATTGACTTTGATGAAACTTTTTCGCCTGTAGCCCTGTTAAAATCAATTCGGATTTTGCTTGCGGTTGCTGCTTACTACGACTATGAGATCTGGAAAATGGACGTGAAAACGGCCTTCCTCAATGGGGAACTTGAGGAGGAAGTGTATATGACACAGCCAGAGGGTTTTCTTTCCAAGGGAAATGAACACCTAATGTATAAGCTGCTGCGAACCATATATGGTTTAAGGCAAGCTTCTCGTAGATGGAACATCCGTTTTGATGAGACAATCAAAGAGTTTGGTTTTATCAAAAACATAGATGAACCATGTGTCTACAAGAAGGTTAGTGGGAGCGCGGTAACATTTCTTGTATTGTATATGGATGACATACTTCTTATAGGAAATGATATAACGATGCTACAATCAGTCAAAGTATGGTTATCAAAGAACTTCACCATGAAGGACTTGGGAGAAGCATCCTACATTCTCGGTATGAAGATCTATAGAGATAGATCTATAAGAATGATAGGTCTTACCCAGGGTACATACATCCAGAAAGTGCTTAAAAGGTTTAGCATGGAAAACTCCAAAAGAAGTCTCATACCGATGAGCCATGGAGTGTCCCTTTCCAAAAAAATATCTCCTAAGACACATGAGGAAAGAGAGCATATGAGTAAGATTGCTTATGCTTCAGCAATAGGATCTATCATGTACGCGATGTTGTGTACTAGGCCTGATGTTGCTTATTCAATTAGTGTGATGAGCAGATATCAGTCCAATCCAGGTGAAGACCACTGGAAAGCAGTGAAAAACATCCTTAAGTACTTGCGAAGGACTCAGGATATTTTTCTTGTTTTTGGTGGTGAATCTGAGTTGAAAATAGAAGGTTATACTGACTCTAGTTTTCAATCAGAGAGTGATAGCAAATCCATTTCAGGGTACGTGTTTACTCTGAATGGTGGTGCAATTAGTTGGAAGAGTTCCAAACAGTCTACAACGGCTGACTCCACAGCGGAAGCAGAATATATAGCTGCAAGTGAGGCTGTAAAAGAAGCCGTTTGATGAGGAAATTTATTTCTGAGTTGGGAGTTGTTCCTAGTGTTGAAGAGCCTATTATGTTGTATTGTGATAACAACGCAGCAATAGCACAAGCCAAGGAACCTAGGTCTCATAAAAATTCCAAACATGTCATGCGGCACTTTCATCTGATTAGGGAGATTGTTGAAAGAGGAGATGTCAACGTCGAGAGAGTTGACACACATAACAACGTAGCAGACCCACTCACAAAGCCACTTTCTCAAAGTCACTTTGATCATCATAAAGACAAGATGGGTATTAGATACCAGAGTGATTGGCTTTAGTACAAGTGGGAGATTGAAAGAGATATGTCCTAAGTCCAATCATGTATGAGGATTTAGGAATAACTTTTATGTAATCTGTTTTGATTTCATTGATATTAATAAAAGACTTGTTTTGTTTTTATTGCGGGCTCTATCTATTTTAAGTGTTTAAATAAGATGTACCACAGTTTAGAGTAAAGCTTTTTATGGATTGTGATGAGATCATAATAATGAGACCTAAAAGATGATAACTCTAAACTTAAATAGTTCCTGGTTGTAGGATTACTAACTGGTAATTAATAATCCGCAAAGATCGGTACATACTATGCTTGCTTCATTATGAAGGATGTCCGTTCTCATTGACATTTGTGTGGTGACACTATAGCTAGTATGTAGGTTCTTATTATAGAATAAATTCACTGAACATGACTCACACAGCTGAACAACTGATGGAGTTCACTCACGTGTCAGCAGTTATTCACACAGTGATAGTTGTACAAGTATCCTTAGACTTGAGGTCATCATAGTCATCTTGTGTACACTGAACTATGCTTTGGTTTAGTTCTTAGTCTCCAGGGACAATTATAAGGGTTCTACTGGGTATAGGAATTTGTACACGAAGATAGTGTATGATCAATAAAGGATCTATCCCTTCCAGTGAAGGAAGAGAATGTTCAATGCTGATCCACTTATGCTAGTTCAGGAATCTCTGGCCAGAGTGAATGAAATTAGAAAGGAGTTTCTAATTTACATTAAATAGAACTAAGCATAGTGAATGGGAAAGCAAGTGATTAAATAAGATAGGCTTGACATAAGTTCCATGCCTTGTATTTAATCGTGACATTGCAGGGTAGAAGGAATTAATTGTACGGTAACTATTCACTGAATAGGTTCTTGGTATTCTAAGCAGTGAATTCGTATTATCCGGATAGTCGCGATATGCTGAGAAGTATCCCTCACGATGTAGAATAAATATGATTAATTAATTAATCATATTTAATGAATTAGAGATTTTATATAAATAATGATAAAATAGTTTTATTATTATTTATTTCTACTACCGGCTTAATATTGAACCTACAGGGTCACACCATAAAAGAGAATGATTTAATGGTGGAGGAATTAATTAATAATGGCTGATAATTATTTATTTATGAAATAAGTAATTAATTGGCAAATTTAATAATTGATTAAATGAGATTTAATTGATTATAAATTAATTAAGAAAAGTTCTTAATATTATTAATTAAGAATTTAATTTTTGAAAATTAAATCAAGAGAGAGAATTATTTGTAAAGTGTTTAGAAATAGAATTAATAATTAAAAGGTGTTTTAATTATTAGTGAGAATAATAAAGGGTTAATAATAATAATATTTTATGGGAAATTTTCAGCTGAAAATTTTGCCTATAAATATACCATTATAAACCCTATTTTTGCCTCAACCCAAAGATTTACAAAACCCTAATTCTCTCCACCTCCTCCTCCTTCATTACATCATTTTCTTGGTTGATACCGGTGGAGTGCTTCACACTTGAGGAGCAGCTGCTAAGGATCTCCGCTCGTTGTTCTTGGATCGCTTTTAAAGGTTAGAAATCGATCCCTCGATTTTATTTACGATCTGTAAGCATATTATATGGATTTTATATGTGTAAAATTGTTTTACCATGCTTCCGTGATAGATAAAATCCTACATTCTGCACAGGGGTAAATGAAGGCCACTATCGGCAATTATCAATAAACTAGTCTGGACATAAGTTCGCACTCATATCCTTCTGATCAGTCAGGATACAGTGCAGATCTATACCTTTATGTATAGATCCATTCGGGTACCCAGACTCTACGGCCCAAAACATGGATCCGGTAAATTCCCGGTCGATAGGATCAAGTGTATACCTTATCCTCGTCATCATCATCCAGTCCACAGATGAGAAACCAGAACAATCGGTATACTTTGATGTATCCCAACATCAAAAATATATCAGGATATATATATGTGTGTAATCTATTGGAATATGAATTGAGTATTCAGTAAATCAAGAGAAATCAGGAATCAAAATGAAATATAAATAAAGGAACGATAATTGTGTACCAGTGTATGTGAACAAGAATTATCCATGTTTAGTGAGTTGAGAATTTGAATAGAAGTAAATAATTCATTATTCTGAAATTAGAATAGGTGAAAAACTTGCATGTCACACGATCTACCGTAAATATATCAGAGTTTTCTCACACTGACTCGGTCCACCTTATTGGTTTCGTATCTATCAAAGAAAGATGTTTATTTAGTCGACTTGTATCTTAATCGTGTCTCGAATCAACTTCAAGTAGCCCTTATCGTCTACCCGTATGCTTACAATTGACTCTTATATCAATTATAATATCTGGGATGTATCGTATAATTATTTTTGCTAATAAATAAATAGTATGCATGTTCAGTATTTATTCTATGAATTAATTGTTAAGTGGTATATGTGTTTGGATGTTTAAAAATAATATCAATTGAGTATTTTAATTTTTATATATCCAAATTAAAATATAGATAATTGTCATACCTTCCTATTTATTTTTATGTTGATTTATGATTTTATAGGAAATTTATGGATTTTATAAAATCTTTTTCTGAGTATCTATAAACTATTTTATATACTCGAGAACCAACCGACGTCACCCGTTTTTACATTTTTATAACCCGAAGCTCTTCCGAAAACTCTTTCCTAACCTAATTGCAATATTCCGAGCATTTTCCATGTTTCGACTTTTTCGATCCGGCGTATGGTTTGTCCTGCGCGGGTCCCGGCGCAATATTTTCGATACATTATTCGTTTCGGTAAATCAATAAAACTCGTTTTTTCGATAAACGGGATCTTTTTATTAAACTATTACAATTATCACCTCGTAATACGTGTAACCAGACGCTGAGACCAAGACCGCAATACAAATTGTACTGATTTGGATAATTATCCCGAAAACCGGTACCATTTGGATCTGTTTTTATAAATAAACGTCCATTTTATATCCGGAAGGATCCAACGGGATACTAATTTTCCGTAATTATAAATAACTTTTACCGTATTTTATTTCGTACCGAAAATCATCATTTGCAAACAGTAATTATATAATTTTGCAGAGAAAATATATATATTCATATAAAGTTTCAAGAATCAAACAACAATTCGGAGGTGTTATTGAAATCTGTTTGGAAAGCTTGAGTAACCAAAACGAAGGGTTTGAAGAGTACTATCAGATTATACAAGTTCCAGAACTGCAGAATTAAAGGTTTATTTTCTATATTTTTATTTATTTTCAAATTATTTTGATTAAAAATATGAATTTTTGTTCGGATGATTGTTTGAATGATTTGATGATTGCATGTTGTAGAGCTTGTTTTCCTGATGATTTTCATATGTCATATGACTGATTTAGAGTTCAATAACATGTTCAAAATTGAGTTTAATCTTTGAATTTTAAAATTAGGGGTTATAACCCGTATGAATGTTCTTAATTGAAATTTAGGGCTTTTTGTTCTAGGGGTTATTAGTTGTTGAAATATAGTGGGTTTTGTTCCTTATGAAATTTGCAATCGATTGGTGTATAGCTCATTAACAGACGATTCATGATTTGAAGGGAGTTGTGTTTTTAAAGTTACGTCGAGCTCGCCGGAAACCGGCGAACTTCCCGGCCGAATTCCGGCCAACTCAGGGGTTATTGATGTATTTTAATTGCATGTAAAGATTCCTGGTGATGTATAGATCATATCTGGAGGAGTTGGTGGTAGGAGAATGCCGGGAATGTGTTCTCCGGCCATCCCCGTAATTTTCCGGCGACTGAACTGCAAAATTGCAGTTTAGTCCCTGTACTTTTGAAGATGGTGAAGTTTAGTCCCTGAAGTTTCTGGAAATTGCAGAAATAGGATTCCTGTTTTAAAAATATTTAAAAATCATATTTTCTATTTATTTTAATTATAAAAATTCATTTTTAATTTCTGAAAACCATAAAAATTATTATTTTAATTCTAAAATAAATCTGAATTAATTAGTTAATTAACTTTAGTTAACAATTAATTGATTATTTATTTAATTAATTTGAAAATTAATTGATTAATTGATTTAATTAATTATTAATTGATTTTAATTAATTATTTAATTAGATTTAATTATATAAAAATAATTTAAAAATTCCGAAAAATAGTTTCGAGCTTTAAAATATTATTTTAAATTATTTTCAAGGCTCAATAAATATTAGAAAATTATTTTGAAACTAGATTTGGCCAACCGAACCTTGTTTATTGCTTTGAAATTGATCCAACGACACGTTTTAATTCCGAAAAATATTTTAAAAATCATATTAAATACCCGAAAGCCTGTTTATGACCCGAGACTCCTTTATAAATGATATATCATTGATTGTTTGACGTGTTACATGTTATATGTAACTTGTTGTTTGACTGTCGGTCTATATGTTCGGTGTTTACTTGTTTATAGCATAACTTTCAATCCGTTAATCGGATTTGGGTAAAACGAATGGTAGATAGAAGTGTATATCAAATAGAATCGTATGAGTTGAGTATTGATAGATGCTTATGATATGTGAGCATAAGAGGCAAGGTTTAGGAAAGGAAAGCAGATAGTCGAGGAGTAAGACTGTTGTAATTAGAAGTTAGGGAAGTATAGCAAGCTAGTACCAGGCAAGTGTTCTGAACTTTCTCGAGATATATTATAGTTGATTGATATCCCTGTTTTATATTGCAAGTGCTTTGAAGCACTGAACCCTAAACCCTGATTCCAGTTGTTGATCTTGGAGCCGTAAACCTTATTCTTTCTGAACCATTGATTGTTGCATACCCGAATACGAACCACAGATATACGATACTACTCCACAAATACATAGAAACTAAATGCCAAAACTGAATCAAATTGCTTACATATTCAAACCATTGTACCTTATGCTTTGAAAGACCAACTCCTTGTAACCTTGAAATGTTGATTCCTTTGTTATCCAATTCTTTCATTACCTAACAGCCATTCTTTGAAATTGCTATATTGATCCTTTGTGAAGATTGAAACCATCTCATTATTGAACATCCAATATTGCTTATGATTTTGATTATTACTTTACATTGTTTATTCTGTTATTATATTAGAATTGGATTGTTTTTATAAATTGGGGACCAGATTCGTGGTCAGACCAGATTAGTGGTTATGTTAGGCCAATGTGTGCCTTGGATCCAGTAATTAGAGCAGAGCTGTGTGCCTTGCTCGGGGTTAGTGCGTGACTAATCAGCAGCCTAACCTTGGTTTTTAAAATGAAAAGATAATATCCAATTCTAAATCATTAATCATTGTTCCCTTGATACCTTAATCCTTTTCACTTGATGATCATTATTCTCATTCTTGTCATTGTGACTTGCTAGATAGTTAACTCATTTGTGCGATGTTGTTTATGTTCTTTTCCAGTTAAGAAGGAACCAGTTGGTAGCGAGGATCCCCAATCCAGTGCGAGAGCTAGGGGTCCAGGTTGATCGAGTTAAGCTAGCTGGCAGCTTTTGAGATAGTTTAAGTTTTTAAAAGTTTGTAATAATGTTTAATGTTCAGTTCTAAGTTTGAATAGTTGGGATTTGGACGTTTGTAATATAAGTGTATGTGTGTGGCTTGTGGACATACTTTAACCTGTTGCGGTCCGTGGTAGTTGATAAGTAGGGTCACTGCATATTATTATTATATTTATTATTGTTACAAGCAGGTTATAAATAAGGTGTGTATGTGTGTGGACCCCAAACTTCTAACCCGGGTTTGGAGGGCGCCATATCAATTTTAAGACTCGATTAACCACATAATTCACATAGCACATAAGTCACATAGTCATTTTAGGCTTAAGATTATTTTTAGAATCGAAATCGAATCAATATTCGCATTATCGCAGAAGATCTGCTCGTTTCCTAATTTTCGGAATTTATTGGACTCGTCTCTATAATTAATAAGTTCTATAAGTAATTAAATATCGAAAGCCGACTCATTTCCAAAAGAAATTAAGATTTGATCTTATTTTTATTGAAAATAGATCATTTTTTAGAGTCGAAGGGCTTTCGTTTCGTTTAAATCGGATAACGGTTCAATTATTATTAAATAAATAAGGATAAATTAATTTATTATTCAATATAATTAATTATTTAAAATAATTAAACCTCAAATATATTTTTAAATAATTATTTTGGAAAAATCAAAATTAAAAATGATTTTCCCATAATTTTTGGAATTAAAATGAATTTATTATGATTTATTAAAAAAAATTTAATTAATTATCAAAAAAATTCATTTTTAAATAATTAATAAATAAATAATAAATGATTAAATAATTAATTAATTTAAATTTTTAGAAAATATTTTATATTTATTTATAAAATAAATCAATTAGTTAAATTAATTAATTAATCAATAAATAAAACCGATTTTTATAATTTATAAAAAATAAAAAGTAAAAATAATTATCAAAAACAATTTTCAGAAAACAAAATTGGGCAAAACAGATCAAAACCGGGTTGCAAAACGGGTTGCAACCGGGTCCTGAAGAACAATCGGGTCAGGATGAACTTACCGGAAAATTCCCAATTTCCGGTATGTTTCCCGGACTTCGATCAGTCGTGTTCAGGCCAAAACCATAATTGTTTGGTGTGTTTTATAGCTGGGATCAATCCTAAATTACTTCACTAACTCGTATCAATCATCCAATCACCAGAATCATCCCAGAACAAGCATCTGCGGCCAAATCGATCAAAACTACGACCAAACATCGAATTCACGGATTTGTACAAGAAACTTCAAGATTAATAGCTTAAATTAAGGCTTATTCAGTGTATAATCAAACCCCTAACACCCTATATACCTCAACTTCTTCAAAATTAAAATTGTTCAAATCAAAAATTTGCATAAACCCTAATAATTGAACTATCAATTACAACTATCGTTTCACGAAAACTTTCTTCACATTTTTCATCACAAATGAACTTTTCATTCTTTCGAGACAACTTGGTTAATGGCGTAGATATTTTCGCAAAATCCTTAAGAAAACTTCTGTAATAACCTGCCAATCCCAAGAAACTTCTGACTTTGGTCGGTGTTTTTGGTCTCTCCTAATTCAATACAGCTTCAGTCTTTGTTGGATAGACTTTGATTCCTTCAATACTGATTATGTGGCCTAAAAATTATACTTCTATTAACTGGAATTCGCATTTCGAGAACTTTGCGTAAAGCTGTTCTTTTCTTAAGATTTTTTGACTTTTAGCTGATCAAACAAATTATCGATTCGTGGTAAGGATACTTATTCTTGATAGTTAACTTATTTAAATCACGATAATCAATACATAGTCGCATACTGTCGTCTTTCTTCTTAAAAAACAATACTGGTGAACCCATGGGGATATACTTGGTCTTATAATTCATCTGTCCAGAAGATCTTGTAATTGGGTTGCCAACTCTTTCATTTCAACCGGTGACATTCGATACTGAGTTTTCAAAACTGGTTCCGTTCCTGGTGTCAAATCAATAGTAAATTCGATTTCTCTATCTGATGGTAATCCTGAAAGTTCATATGGAAAAACATCAGAAAACTCACCCACAACGGGAATATCTTCAATTCTCATGCTTTCCTTTTCAGTATCCAATACATACGCCAAATAGGCTTTACATACTTGACATAGCAATCATTTAGTCTACATCATTGTCAGGAACTTTTTCCGCTATTTCTCCCCTTTAAATATTACGGTTGCATTTTCTGTAGTTCACAATTTCACTTTCTTATTCGCACAATCAATCTGAGCATTATTAACGGCCAACCAATCCATTTCTAAAATAACATCAAACTCTCCTAACTTGAAATATATCAAGTCAATTGAGGAGTGCTAGCCAACTATTTCAACATCGCACTCGGGACATACTCGATCTACAAGAACCTGGTCGTCATTCGCTAATATTATAATTAACGTCTCGCCCAGCCGTTGAATTTCACAACATATCTTATCAATGAATTCTTCAGAAATAAAAGATCTTTTTGCTTCGGAATCAATCAATACTTGAGCATTATCCGAAATCACAGAAAGCGTACCTGTAATCACACTTGGACTCTACACAGCTTCCTTCATAGTCATATTAAAAGTCCATGCTTTAGGCTGGTTCTGCTGTGGTGGTGGAGGTAATTCCAATATTTTCGGAACACTAGCCGCCATCGCTAATCATCTACAATCCATGGCAACATGCCCTTTCTTTCTGCACTGGAAATATGTAACTTCTATCTTTCCTGCTGGACATTCATTGGAATAATGCCATTTCTTCTTACACCTGAAGCATGTCACATTTGCCTTGTTGCTGATGCCCATATATTTCTGACCTCATATCTTGCAGTATGGAAGTGGTGGTGTGACAATTCCTTGCTGGTTTGGAGCTTGGAAATGATTACATATTTTCTGACTGCCTTGTCCTACCCTTTTAAAATTCATATTTGTTCGGGTTTGGAATCCCAGCTTCCTGTTGAAATGATTCTGAAAATTTCCTTGTCCCTTTTCCTTTTGGGACATTTCACTTTCCCCTTCGATGATCATGGCTTTCTGTACCACGGTCGTATATGTTGTTAGTTCAAATACTGCCACTTTGCTACGAATCCATGGCTGCAATCCCTGTTAGAATCTTGTAGCCTGTTTCTCATCTGTATCAACCTATTTCAGAACAAACTTAGCCAATTCTATAAACTTGGATTCAAATTCAGTCACTGACATGTTCCCTTGCTTCAATTCCATGAACTTGATTTCCATCTGGTTTTTCATATAGCGGGGGAAATATTTCTCCAGAAATAATTCAGTGAACTATCCCAAGTCATGAGGCCTTCACCGTCTAAAGCTTTCTTGGATTCTTACCTATAATTAGCTTCTCCCTTTAGGAAATAACTAGCAAAATCAGTCTTTTGATCCTCTTCGACCTTCACTAGCGCGAACACTTTCTCCGTCTCTTTTATCCAGGCCCTAGCCTTGATAGGATCCGCCGTGCCCTCAAAATTCTGGAGGCTGAACTGATTAAAATTGTTTAAAAGTAACAACAGGAACAATTGGTGGTATGTGTGGTTCAGGACGGGGTGGCTGTTGTAACAACATTTGTTGTTGAAACTGTTGTTGTTGCTTCTATATCTGTTGCTATATCATTACCATTTGTTGTTGAATCCGATGGAACATTTGGTTCATGGTATCATTATTCTGTTCCTCAGAATTGTTGTTGGAGGTCTCAGTTCTGGTCTTTCTTTTTTGTGCTATTTTTCTTATAATAAAACAAACAGTACTTTTAATAATTTTATTGAACAGTTGATAGTGGATAAAGAAACAGTTTAACTTGTATTAAAACAGGAAATTTAAATAACTTGGGATTTAAACAAATCATTTAAAACAATTTTAAAATTTTAATAAATAGACTGAACAACATTGTTTTAAATATTTCATTTATCATTACAAAATTAGACAGAATTTAAAAATATAGAACGACTGTAAAACAGTAAAGTAAATGTAAATGCTGTAAAGACTGAAAACTTAAATAAATGAAAAAAGGTTGAAAAAGGTTTATTTTATATATAACAGACATCAGCATCAGGTGTTAATGCTTGATACAAAAGTCCAACATAAAGTCTATCATAACTGCGACTGATCAAAACTGGATATTACACATATATCTAGTCTCACTATACTATAGCTTCCTCTATCTACATATATTACATATAATACAAAGATCTGGTCCAACTGTCATATATCGAAACCCTGGTAGAATAAGATCTAACTCCCGTCAAAGGGTCTCAAGAACTGACTAAGCAAGGCGAGTGGCCCTATGAAACTCTGCACAGGTATGAGTCTCATCATGAATCAATGCATCTAACTCAAGAGAAGCACTGTAGACGGTCTGCTGAAGTCTCTGCCTCAATAAGTAATCCCGCTGAAGTGCTGATAAAGGTCCTTTATCCCTCTGATTAAATAGTCCCATAATCTCCCTACACTGGGATCTCCAATAATGCACATCATCCCTTATGGTACTATATTCATGATAAGGTACAATGTGCGGCTCTCTAACCTGACCAACTAACTCCTGAGATGAAACTCTATGTATCCAAGCAACATCCTGTTGTGGCAATCCTAACTGTAACCCTATATCGTTCTCTCCCATCCCCTCAATAGGGGCCATCTGAAATATCCCCGCAACTGGAGCATACACAGGAAAAGGAAGTTGAGCTGCAACTGGTGGAAGCTATGGCTCTGCCTCATGGATAAACTGGTACACAAGAGGTTGTAGCGGTGGTATCAATGGCTCAAAAAAACTCCAGGGGATCAAACATCTATATAGGATCTGGTAACTGCTCTGGTGCTGGTATTGGCTTCTGGGGTATCTGTGCCGGTGGTATCTGTCTTGGGGCCTCTACTGACACTGGCGGGACTTCCGGAGCTACTGGTCCTATCACTGTCCTCTCGGATGTTGATGACACCATCAAATAATATAACCAAAACACAAGACAAGAGAGGCTCACTTAGTATTACTAGAACTTATATATTACTAATCTTAGAAGCTATCTAGTCCTAACAATCTTATTCCTATCTTATGTGATCTTCCTTTTTTATCTTAATCCTAATATTCTTGTTTCAGGGACCAAAACCTACAGCTCTGATGCCAAACTGTAATGCCCTCCAAATCTGGGGGTCTAGATCTGGGGTTACTTGGTAATCTCCAACATAATAAAAACCTGTATAATAATTACTAACAATTATATATCTAACCCCTTTAAATCTATCCAGGATCTTTTTAGGTAGAGGTATGAAAAAAAGAACAGCTAACTATCTTTATTACAAACCCAAAAATAAAATCTCATAGAACTCTCTTTATTACACACCATTATGCAAACAAGTTTTTAAACTAACTTCACTTTATTCAAATACACACCACAACTATCTACACGACACGTGTTCAGATAGTTTAAAGTTCTCTTCCTTAATCGTGATTAGCACTCTTGGTATTAGAGGATCCGGCTTCCTGACACGCTTCTTTACCACGCGAGTCCGAATATGTTGCATTCTCTTTCTTGACTGAAAACAAACAAGGTGAATAATAATAAAAAGGTGGGTCATAATTTGCTCAACAAGTCCAAAATATATAAACAGTATTATAAGAAAGTTAAATGAACCGGTAATATGATTGTATCTGTAAGTAAGTATTTCTGCACAAGAGAATGAAGGCCAGTATCGGCGATTATCAATAAACCAAACTAGACACAAGTTCGCACTCATATCCTGCTGATCAGTCAGGATACAGTGCAGATTTATATATTTATGTATAGATCCATTCGGGTACCGAGGCTCTACGGCCCAAAACATGGATCCGATAAATTCCCGATCCATAGGATCAAGTGTGTTATGGATTAAAACTACTATATATAATTGCTGTATTTGATACTAAGGAACGTGAGCTTCGAGGCTCGATTTGACTGCTCTTGTGTTTCGTGACTCAATCTGCCTTAACAAGATGCCTACGTACCTTGCTGATTGCCAAGGATCAAGTCAAAAAACGTAGTTCTTTTTTGTGGGGTGAGGCCCCTTATATAGATGCGGGAGTCCTTGAATTGGACTTGGTATAGGAGGCTTGGTGGATAAGCCTCTGAATTAGGATAGACTTAGGAGTCCTAGGAAGTAGGAAGTTGATTCCTTATCCTTTCAGGTCCCCTTGAGGCTAATCTCTAAGGATTTATATCCTCATCGGGACTCTTTTCAACATCTGATTTCTCCCTTATTAATTAATTACGAAATTAATTAATAATCAGGGCTTTTTGGGCCTTTTTTATTCCACCAGGCCTAATCTGGTCCGTCAGACTTAACCTTTCTGGTCTGAATATTATACATCTTATTATTATTGGGCCTAGCAGCCCATTAATTATAAAATCAGGACTTATTTATCCCTATCATTTGCCCCCCAACTTTTGGGAAACATTGATTAGGTTTCGCAGAAGTTAATTCTATTCGTTCCCTTACAGGGTTTCGTTTTTGCGTAAAGTGTGGAGCGACCTACACATTTACAACGAATCTTCCTTTTATTCAGAAATTATCTTAATTTCCAGGAATTTTTCCCTAATTTTCTGGAATTTTCCCTAATTTTCTGGGATTTTTCCTAATTTTCCGGATTTTTCCCTTAATTTCTGGGTTTTATCCCAATTTTTCTGGATTTTTCCCTTAATTTCTGGGATTTATCCTAATTTTTCTGGATTTATTCCTTATTTCTGAAAATATTAATATTTTTCAGAAATTATTTAAGGAATTTCCTTATTTTTTCTGGATTTTTCCCTTAATTTCTGGGATTTATCCTAATTTTTCTGGATTTATTCCTTATTTCTGAAAATATTAATATTTTTCAGAAATTATTTAAGGAATTTCCTTATTTTTTCTGGATTTTTCCCTTAATTTCTGGGATTTATCCTAATTTTTCTGGATTTATTCCTTATTTCTGAAAATATTAATATTTTTCAGAAATTATTTAAGGAATTTCCTTATTTTTTCTGGATTTTTCCCTTAATTTCTGGGATTTATCCTAATTTTCCTGGATTTGTTCCTTATTTCTGAAAATATTAATATTTTTCAGAAATTATTTAAGGAATTTTCCTTACTTTTTTTTTTTTTTTAATACAGTTTTCGACCAGGAATCCATTCGACCAGGATCCTGGTCAAATTAACTCCCATATTGCCCTGGTCGACAGCTTTTCGGGCAGGATGCTTTCGATCAGGAATCCTGGTCGAATTTCGGCCAGGATTTTTCTCTTAATTTTTTTTTTTTTTTTTTTTTTTTTTTTTTACAATTTTCGACCAGAAAATTTTCGACCAGAAATTTTGTTCCTTTCGGTCAGGAGTCCTGCTTTTTGACCGAATTAACCTTCATTTGTTGCCCAGGTCGATGCAAATTCGGGCAGGGCTCATTCGATCAGGAATCCTGGTCGAATTTCGGCCAGGATTTTCACCCCTTCCTCTCTTTTTTTTTTTTTTTTTTTTTTTTTTTGTCGACTAGGAATTTTTCGACTAGGATTTTCGTCCCTTTCGGTCAGGATTCTTGTTTTTCTGACCGAATAAACCATCTTCCTTGCCTTGGTCGAAGCTATTTCGGGCAGGGCTAGTTCGACCAGGATTTTCCCTTGGTTTCTAGTCGACAAGGTTTCAGGCATGGCTTTCTCGATCAGAATTCTGACCCTTTCGGTCACAACTCATTCAAGGAAAAATACAGTTCGTTCCTTGATCGAATTGGGTCAAGAACATGTTAATGCATATATTTTCTTAGGGTCATACGTCTGGGCTGGACTCTATTGGGCCCTTGATTTGGGCCTGGATTTTATGGGGCTATCCTCTGGGCCCATTGTTTTTTTAACTGGGCTTTTAGCTCACGGGCTTATTTTAACCCTATTCCAATATACTGGGCCTTTTAATTGGGTCCCTTTCAAAAAGATATTAGGGCCTCAAACAGGGCTTTTATACCTGGGCCTTAGCTCTGGGCCTTTTTAGCCCTACACACTTGGATTTTCCAAGATTCTTATAAAATTGGGCCTTATCTCTAAGTCCAAATTCCAGGTTCTTTCTTCTAAGGTTTTTCTGGATTCTTCTAGAATCTTTGAAAAATTAAAAATTCTTTATTTGGTCCTTCCAGGAATTTCCAGGATTTTCCAGAACCTTCTCTTTGTTGGGCCCAAATGGGCTTTTTGAGGCCCAAACCACCTCTTCTTTGGCTATATAAAGGTGGGTGGGGGGAGTGTTCCTACTCACACTCTTCACTCCTCATTCCTTCCAACTTCCTACTCTCTCAACCTTCCTTCCCTAGCTTTCAGCCTCCTTCCTTCCACAGTTTCCAGGCTTTTCCCAGCTTTACTAATGGCTGACAAGAGTTCTGAGAGGGCGGCCAAGATAGCCTCGGCTTCAAAACGAGGTAAGGATATCGAGATCCGCTCTTCATATATGTCTTTAATTGATATGATTGACACTAGGGGGGATGAATATCCTTCCACTGCACATCTCGACTCCTTTAATCACTGTAATACTTGGCATAACATAGATTTCAATAAACTAAATGCTCGTTATAACGTCCCTCCTCCCTTTAGACTAGTCCCAGTCTCTGGTGGTGACCGTACTTGCCACTGGAGGCCTGATACTCTCTTCATCTACACCGACGCCCTTAATGCTGGGCTTAGGTTCCCTTTTCATCCTTTTATCCCTCATCTTTTGGCTGACTTACAAATTAACCCGTATCAGCTTCCTCCAAACGCCTGGAGGAATATTCTATGTTTTATGGTTTGTTGTCTTAGGGAGGGCTTTCCTCTTTCTGTAGCCGTTTTTAGGAAAGTCTTTCAATGTTACAATAGTTCTTCCAATATTTGTGGCTGGGTTTATGTCAAACAAAGGCCCAAAAGCAAACATATCTTTAACAGCGCCTCTATTCCGGATAATAATCCAAATTGGAGGAATAGTTTCGTCGGGTTACGTTGGGAGAATGGCGATTGGGGCACGCTCTTTCGATCTTCCTTCGGGAAGGTCAGTGATGGTAGCCTCAAATCCATTCACTTAACTCCTGAAGAAACTATCATTTATAATGGGCTCACTCAGGATGATGGCACCACCACCAGCTGGACTCTTTTAGAAGAGTTTTCCCTGATTCATGTGGGACTATCCTCTGTTTCTCAACAGGGTATTTCTCTTCCCTTCTCAATTTTTCTTTATTTCACGCATTATTAACATGACTTATTTTGTCTTTTGCTTTGTTTCAGCTGCTAAGGAGATTAACGAGGACAATGTCCCCTTGGTCGAGGAAACAGCTAGGATGAAGAAAGCTCGGTTAGCAGGCCTAGACACCAGAGGAAAGGCGACAGAGCCTATCTTCTTGAGAAAGCACAAGGAGCCTATGGGGGAGGCTTCAACTGAAGGAGCTGAGGGCCATAATGCTCCTATCACTGCTGCTGCCCCTGCTGCTGCTGCTACAGGCGCCTTTCAGCCTCTCTGGGGATTCCGCCGAGGGGATACCGTGGTTGGTTCCACGAAGCATGCTTGGGATTGGTCCTACCATAGCGTGACCCCAAAGGACTTTACTGATGTGGTGGCCACCCCTGACCTTGAGAGGATTAAGCTCATGGGAGCCCAATCTCTGGCTTCGGTATGCCTTCTCTTTTTTAAACTTATTTCTCGTTCTTGTAGCACTTTCTTGCCTTATACTTTGTTAATTGTTTTGTTTCAGTCTAACGCCTACTTTCAAGGCGCTGTGAGGCAAGCCGAATCATGGAAGCGGGCTTCTGATAAGGCCGATAATGCCCTCAGGAGGCAGCAGAAGAAGTATGCTACCCTGGAGAAGAAGCTCAAGCGCAAGGAGGAAGAACTCGGAGAGTCTAACGCCGAGCTGGTGGTACTTCGGGCGGAGAAGGATAAAGCTATAGACAATTATCTGGACTCGGAGGAGTTTGCCCAATCCATGAGGATTAGGGATGATTCAGTCTTTCCCGAGTTTTTTAGGACTGGTTGGGACACGGCCCTTGGGACCGTGAACGAGGCTTGTCCTGATATTAACCCGGCGGACTACATCTACCCTGACGATGAGGCTTTGCTACAGAGGTTTCGTACCAGAGTAGTTGTCTCGGATCATGTTCCTCAGGATCCACTTCTTCCTCCTCCCGAGTCTTTTTCCAGACCTGCTGAGGATGACAGCTCTTCCTCCTCCGAGACGACGGAGACATCTAGCGAGAGCGGAGAAGACGATGATATGGACGCCGAGGGCACCTCAGCTCCTTAGAGCTTTTTCAGCCCTGCGTGGCTTTTTTTATTTTCGAGACTTTATTTATCAAACTTTTGTAACATCTATCAGATCTATCTCATTTATCACCTTTTATGCTTTGCATCCATGCATTTGATTTTTATTTGTTAGGCCACAATCATACTTTGAAGAACTTATGAATTTCATAAAATTGTCTGGGATTCGTCCCTTACACAAGTCTTAATAAATTTCGTAATAAAACTAAAACATATAAATCCTAAGCAAGCAAAGCTTCAAGGTGCTTTTCAACCTACTCGCCATCCTGACGAGTGAGAATCGTACTTCGACCATCTTACACGTAGTAAACCTTCAGGTTTTGTGCGTGCCAGGTTCTCGGGACTTCAAAACCATCCATAGTCTCCAGCTTGTAGGTTCCTCTACCCTGAACGCTCTTGACTCTATACGGCCCTTCCCAATTTGGGGCAAGCTTTCCTTTCTGTCCGACACCAGAAGCCTCTATTTTTCTCAAGACTAAGTCACCTTGTTTGAAAAACCTCTCTTTGACCCTTAGGTTGTAGTAGAATGAAGCGTTTTTCTGATATTCTACTATCTTTGCGTGTGCTTTATCTCGTACTTCATCGATTAAATCCAGGGCTAACTTCTGCCCTTCCTCATTTTCTTTTTCATCAAAAGCCTGAATCCTTGGAGAAGAATGTGATATCTCCACGGGAACTACTGCTTCCGCCCCATATGCCAACATGAAAGGAGTTGCATCTGTCATGACTCTACAGGTAGTCCTATAAGCCCATAATATGGGAAGTATCTCATCTACCCAATTATTTCTCGACTTTTCGATCCTCTTCTTTAGTCCATCCAGGATTATCCGATTTGCTACTTCCGCTTGCCCATTGGCTTGCGGGTGAGCCACAGAGGTGAATCGTAACTCAATTTCATTTTCTTCACAATACTTCTTGAATTCCTCATTGTTGAATTGCGTTCCATTGTCAGTGACGAGGATACGGGGAATTCCATATCGGCACATAATGTTTTCCCACAGGAATTGTGCAACCTGCTTAGTTGTGATTTTGGCCAAAGGTTTGGCTTCGATCCACTTGGTGAAATAATCAATGGCTACAATCAGAAACTTCCTTTGTGCTGTGGCCATAGGAAAAGGCCCTAGAATATCCATCCCCCACATAGCAAAGGGAATAGGTGAGTTGATAGAGGTCAGCATCTCGGGGGGTTGTCTGGCGACTGGTGCATGCTTCTGACAACGATCACACTTCTTTACATATTCTTTGGCATCAGCCATCATTTCTGGCCAATAGAAGCCTAAACGAGTTATCTTATGAGCCAAGGCCCTGCCCTCCAAGTGTTGCCCACAAATGCCTTCATGCACTTCCTCAAGAGCCAATCGTGCCTCATCGGGCCTGAGACACCTCAAGTAAGGAACCACGAAAGATCTTTTATATAGAATCCCATCTATCAAAGAGTACCTTAGTGCTCGAACAGTTAACTTCCGTGCCTCAATTGTATCGCTTGGCAACCAACCGGTCTGAATGTGAGCCTTGATGGGATCAATCCATGACGTCCCCAAGCCTACGGGAGCCACAAGTTTAACATCTATACTTCGTGTCTTCAAAACACGGAAGTACACACTTCCTGAACTTTCTTCAATCTCAGATGAAGCAAACTTTGATAGCGCATCTGCTTTAGCATTTTCTTCCCTTGGAATGTGTTCAACATGGCATTCATTAAATTGGGTCATCACAGCCCTTACTAGGCGAACATACTTTGCCATCGTATCATCCCTTGCTTCAAATTCTCCCTTTACCTGGGATATGATCAACTTCGAGTCTCCACGGACCTTTAAGTTTTTGACTCTAAGTGTCCCAGCTAGACCAAGGCCAGCAATCAGGGCTTCATACTCTGCCTCATTGTTTGTGGTTGGGAAGTCTAGCTTCATGGCATACTCAATTAAGAATCCATCAGGGCTTTGCAAAACCAACCCTGCTCCACTGGAATTTGTTTTTGATGCTCCATCAAAATAGAGAACCCAATATTCTTTCTCCTTGTCCCCATTGTCGACTCCCTTGTCTTGAGGTGAGGTATCTTCCTGCCCCCCGACTTCTTGGTTGGGTATGGTACATTCCACCACGAAGTCAGCTAGTGCCTGGGCTTTTATGGCCATACGTGGCTTATACTTGAGATCGAACTCTCCCAACTCTATTGCCCACTTAATTAGTCTCCCACTTGCCTTGGGACTGTGAATGATATTTCTCAGTGGCTGATTTGTTAGCACTTCGATTTGGTGAGCTTGAAAATAAGGACGCAGCTTTCTTGAAGCCATCACCAAGGCTAAAGCGAATTTCTCAATGGCTGAATAATTCAACTCAGCACCACGCAAAATTTTGCTGACATAGTATACGGGTTTCTGGACTTTCAGTTCCTCCTTAACCAACACCGCGCTCAAGGCGCTTTCTGAAACAGCCAAGTACAAGAATAAAACTTCACCCAGAACTGGCTTGGCCAACAACGGGGCCTGGCCCATATACTTCTTTAACTCTTCAAATGCCTTCTGATTTTCCTCACTCCATACAAAGTCTTTAATGTTCTTTAATGACTTGAAGAATGACAAGCACTTGTCTCCTGACTTGGAGATGAATCGTCCTAGCGCAGCAACCCTTCCTGTGAGTTTCTGAACATCCTTGACAGTTTTTGGGGGTTCCATGTCCAGGATTGCCTTTATTTTATCGGGGTTAGCCTCAATTCCCCTCTTTGAGACCATCAATCCCAAGAATTTTCCAGATCCTACTCCGAAAGCACACTTCGTGGGATTCAACATCATCTTGTGGTACCTCAGGACCTCAAAAGCTTCCCTCAAATGGGTTATATGATCAGTCTTTACTAGACTCTTGACTAGCATGTCATCAACATAGACTTCCATAGTCTTACCAATAAGATCCTTAAAAATTTTGTTTACCAACCTTTGATAGGTTGCTCCTGCATTTTTGAGACCAAACGCCATAACAAGATAACAATAAACACCAAAGTCAATGATAAATGATACCTTTGGAATGTCATCCTTATGCATTTTGATCTGGTTGTATCCGCTAAACCCATCCATGAAACTCAGTATTTCATGTCCAGCGGTGGCATCAATCAAAGTATCAATTCTAGGCAGCGGAAAACAGTCTTTGGGGCATGCATCATTCAGATCAGTGAAGTCTATACACATCCTCCACTTTCCATTAGCCTTCTTCACCATTACAGGGTTTGCTAACCACTCTGGAAATTGAATCTCCTCAATGAAACCAGCCTCTAAGAGCTTTTCCACTTCCTGCTTTATAGCCTCTTGTCTTTCCGGGGCAAAATTTCTTTTCTTTTGTTTTACTGTCTTCCGGCTTGGATCCACGTTTAACTTGTGAGTAATTAACTCCGGGTCTATGCCTGGCATATCAGCTGCTGACCATGCAAACACATCACTATTTTCTTGCAAAAATTTCACTAACTTCCCTCTAAGGGGCTCCTCTAATGTGGCTCCAA
This sequence comes from Apium graveolens, assembly GCF_009905375.1. NCBI lineage: Eukaryota > Viridiplantae > Streptophyta > Magnoliopsida > Apiales > Apiaceae > Apium > Apium graveolens. The sequence goes on from NC_133651.1 coordinate 186,700,929, forward strand.
TGAAAGTCATCCTCTCAGGATTCTTGGGATCTAAAGGAACCGAAACCAATTCTTCTGCTGGCCTTCCTCTATTCTCATCATTTTCTCGAACATCCATATCTTCAATAGGAAGAACCTGCCCCCCGACTCCATCTGCCCTCAAAGAGGCCACATAACAGCTTCTAGCCATTTTTTGATCTCCTCTCTCTTCTCCAATCCCGTTTCGGGTGGGAAACTTCATGATTGAATGGTAGGAAGAGGGGACTGCCTTGAAGGCATGTATCCCTGTTCTCCCCATGATAGCATTATAAGTTGAACTAGCCTTTACCACCACAAAATCCAGCATCTGCGTTGCTTGCCTTGGCTCCGTACCTATGGTGGTTGGCAATTTAATTATCCCTTCCACAGGACATTCTACTCCAGCAAATCCATATATCGGCATGTCGGTTGGTGTCAACTGGGAGTCGTTATACCCCATCCTTAGAAAGGTGTCGTGGAGCAAGATATCCACAGAAGCACCATTATCCACAAGGACCCTCTTAACCGGGCTATTTCCTATTATCGGCGTTATGACCAGCGGGTCGTCATGGGGAAACTTCACACCCTCTAGGTCGGAATCATCAAAAGCCAATGTTACTTCTGTCCTGGCCCTCTTCGGGGCTTCTCCAACAATATGCATAACCTCTCTAGTATATGCCTTTCTAGAATTTTTGGACAATCCAGCAGCAGTTGGACCTCCAAAGATCGTGTTTATCACAGGCCCTCGAGGTCTCGGCCCTCCATAAATGGTGTTTATAACTGGTCCTCTAGGTTGGGGGTTTCGCCCCTGATCGTCTTGGTCCCTCCTACGATCTTCAAAGTTCTTCCTTCCATTATTATTTCTGTCCCCTCCATCTCCAGTATACTTGTTCAATCTTCCTTTTCGAATCAAAAACTCAATTTCATCTTTCAATTGCCTACACTCATCGGTGTCATGGCCAACATCTTTGTGAAACCTGCAATACTTGCTCTTATCTAGCTTGGCTGGATCGGCCTTCAAGGGCTTAGGCCAACGAACATCTCGATCTTTCTCGATCTCCATCAAGATCTGGCTTCTGGGAGCATTCAGCTTAGCGTATTCGGTGAACTTTTGCCCAGGTCCTCCCTTCTTGGGGTTTGAATCAGGGTTTTGTTCGGTTTTAGGATACTTATCCTTAGCGATATACTCCAGATCAGTTTTCCGCTTCTTGCCTTCAGTGGGCTCATTATTTACTACGGTCTTCCTCATGCTTTCTTCAACCTTGATATACTTCCCTGCCCTCTCTTGGAGCTGCAACATATTTTCAGGGGGACGTTTGGCCAAGGACATCTTGAAAAACTCATCCCTAGTTCCTTGTTGCAGTGCTATCATAGCTACCTTATCATCAAGGTCTGGGACTTTTAAAGCCTCCTTTGTAAAACGATTCAGGTAATCTCTCAAGGATTCCTTAGCTTCTTGCACAATACTCATAAGAGATGCTGAACTTTTCTCATGGACTTTTCCACTGATGAACTGTTTAATAAAAGTCTGACTTAACTCTCTGAACGATCCAATAGAGTTTGGGGGCAAGCGACTGTACCATCTTTGAGCCATACCTGACAGGGTTTGAGGGAAGGCCCGACACTTTATAGCATCATTCACGGGTTGCAGCAACAGTGCATTAGAGAATGTCCTAACATGATTAGCGGGGTCTCCCGTGCCATCATAGGCTTTGATAGTGGGCATCTTAAATTTTCTTGAGATATGGGCATTCATTATCTCTTCTGTGAAGGGTGGAGTTGGATCATCAGGATCCCCAAGGGGAAGGAGATTGCTTGGATCAGTTCTTGGGACAGCAGCCCTTCTTCTTACCGGACCATCCAGGTCTATGATAGGAGGAGGATTTCTCCCCCTAGGAGGTATGTGGGGTCTGGTGGCTTGGTAAGCCTCCAAATCACGCCTCAGCCTTTGGATTTCAGCCTCATGAGCCCTGATCTTTTCCTGCACTTCTTGGGGATTCGCCCCTGGGGTGCTTTGGGGGCGTTGCCTTCCATCGGCCATTGGCTCTTTTCCAGGACGCCTCCTTCTCGGGGCCACTTCATCATCCGAAGATTCGGAGTCTCTCTCAGTGTATGGACCAGAAAATTCCCGATCCTCAGGGATAGGATCCAAACCTCGTATATAGGGGGGCGACCGCCCTCGTGCTTCGCTTCGCCCAGCATATCCACTTCCTCCAACCTCAGGGTGAAGGGGCATCCCATAAGGGGGGTTAGTAGTAACAATAGTTGAGTATTCATACCCGACGGGTCGAGAATTCACAGGTATATGTATTTGTTGAACTTGAGGATTCGTACCTTGAACAGTCGGGGGAGTTGTCCCTTGTGGCTGAGGATGAGTTGCCCCTGTCTGGGCTTCCCCCTGAGTAGATGCATAAGTTGAATGGGGAGGAACCTCCACGGTTGATGAAATCACCTGGGTTGTCCCTGATGGTGTTCCCTCCTCTAGAGTGCTGGTTGTTCTCCGTGTTCTCGCCATGGTTGTTGTTGCGTATTTCCCACAGACGGCGCCAAATGTTATGGATTAAAACTACTATATATAATTGCTGTATTTGATACTAAGGAACGTGAGCTTCGAGGCTCGATTTGACTGCTCTTGTGTTTCGTGACTCAATCTGCCTTAACAAGATGCCTACGTACCTTGCTGATTGCCAAGGATCAAGTCAAAAAACGTAGTTCTTTTTTGTGGGGTGAGGCCCCTTATATAGATGCGGGAGTCCTTGAATTGGACTTGGTATAGGAGGCTTGGTGGATAAGCCTCTGAATTAGGATAGACTTAGGAGTCCTAGGAAGTAGGAAGTTGATTCCTTATCCTTTCAGGTCCCCTTGAGGCTAATCTCTAAGGATTTATATCCTCATCGGGACTCTTTTCAACATCTGATTTCTCCCTTATTAATTAATTACGAAATTAATTAATAATCAGGGCTTTTTGGGCCTTTTTTATTCCACCAGGCCTAATCTGGTCCGTCAGACTTAACCTTTCTGGTCTGAATATTATACATCTTATTATTATTGGGCCTAGCAGCCCATTAATTATAAAATCAGGACTTATTTATCCCTATCAAAGTGTATACCTGATCCTCGTCATCATCATCCAGTCCACAGATTAACAACCAGAACAATCGATATGCTTTGATATATACCAACATCAGATTATATCAGGATATATATATATATATGTGTGTGTGTGTGTGTAATCTATTGGAATATGAATCGAGTATTCAGTTAATCAAGAGATATCAGAAATCGAAATGAAATATAAACAAAGGAACAATAATTGTGTATCAGTGTATGTGAACAAAAATTATCCGTGTTTAGTGAGTTGAGAATTTGAATTGAAGTAAGTAATTCACTATTCTGAAATTAGAATAGGGGAAAAAATTTCCTGTCACACGATCTACCGCAAATATATCACAGTTTTCTAATACTGACTCGGTCCGTATTTTGGCTTCGTATCTATCAAAGAAAGATGTTTATTTAGTCGACTTGTATCTTAATCGTGTCTCGAATCGACTTCACGGAGCCCTTATCGTCTACCTGTATGCTTATAATTGACTCGTATATCAATTACTAACAATTAAGACTCGATTAACCACATAATTCACATAGCACATAAGTCACATAGTCATTTTAGGCTTAAAAATATTTTTAGAATCGAAATCGAATCAATATTCGCATTATCACACAAGATCTGGCTTGTTTCTTAATTTTCGGAATTTATCGGACTCGTCTCTATAATTAATAGGGTCTATAAGTAATTAAATATCGAAAGCCGACTTGTTTCCAAAAGAAATTAATGTTTGATACTATTTTTATTGAAAACAGACCATTTTTCGGAGTCGAAGGGCTTTCGTTTCGTTTAAATGGAATAAATGGTTCAATTATTATTAAATAAATAAGGATAAATCAATTTATTATTCAATATAATTAATTATTTAAAATAATTAAACCTCAAATATATTTTTAAATAATTATTTGGGAAAAATCCAAATTAAAAATTATTTTTCCATAAATTTTGGAATTAAAATGAATTTATTATAATTTATTGAAAATAAATTCATTAATTATCAAAATAATTAATCATTTTTAAATAATTAATAAATAATAAAATAAAAATAAATAATTAAAAAATAATTAATTTCCATTTTTGGAAAATATTTCAGATTTATTTCTAAAACAAATCAATTAATTAAATTAATTAATTAATCAATTTATAAAATAAATAAAACTGATTTTTATAATTTATAAAAATAAAAAGTAAAAATAATTATCAAAAACAGTTTTCAGAAAACAGTATTAGGCAGAACAGATCAAAACGGGGTTGCAAAACGGGTTGCAACCGGGTCCTGAAGAACAATCGGGTCAGGAAGAACTCACCGAAAAATTCCTAGTTTCTGGTGGGTTTCCCGGACTCCAATAAGTCAAATTCAGGCCAAAACCACAATTGGTTGGTGTGTTTTATAGTTTTGATCGATCCTAAATCACTTCACTAAATCGTATCAATCATCCAATCACCAGAATCATCCTAGGACAAGCATCTCCGGCCAAATCGATCAAAAATCCGACCAAACATCGAATTCGCGGATTTTTACATGAAACTTCAAGATTAATAGCTTAAATTAAAGCTTATTCAGTGTATAATCAAACCCCTAACACCCTATATACCTCAGCTTCTTCAAAATAAAAAACGTTCAAATAAAAAATTAGCATAAACCCTAATAATCGAACTATCAATAACAGCTATCGTTGATGAAATTAATGATGCAAATCGACTGTAAACATTCAAACAAAGCTATATCAATCATCAAATCAATCAAATAACCCTAGAATCAAAAATCCATAATTCGAACATAAACCCTAGAAATTAAAATTGAAAAATGGCGAATCAAAACATGAAATTGATGTTAAAAACTTAAAGAACGGATCAAGAGGATTGATTTCAGTACTCACATCAACAAATTTGGTGCTCAGAATTGCTCAAAATCACGGTTTAATTCTCGACCCGAAATCCGACCCGACCCTGTTCTTCAGAGAATTTCTGATTTTTTAATGAATTTTTAATAATTAATTATAAATAATAATAATAATTAGGGTATTTATAGTAAGTAAAATAATACTTATAATTAAAATTAAGGGCCTAATTTTACATCTAATAAAATTAATTAGCCCTTAACTAATAATTTTTGTGTATTAATTTTTAAATATTAAATATATATAATATATATGTCAAAATTTCCTAAAAATTGTGAATAATTCAAAAATACAAAGAAATGGTATCATTCAAAAGTCCCATAATTTTATAAAAATCAAAGTATGATTTTTGTGGGGTTTTTGACACCCGGAGAGGCCCGGAAAAGTCATTTTTCGTGAAACGAGAAAATTCCTAAAATACCTAGATGTTCTGAATAACGAGATGGTACAAGCCATACTAGTCAAAATAAGGCCAATTATTTTATTTGAAATATCAGCTATTAAAACAAAGTTCGGGTCGTATAACTTTTGATATGAAAACTTTTAATACAAAATAAAATACCCGATAAATACCCAAAAATACCCTGACGACACAGAACACACATGGCACAGAACAACTAGGGTTTCATGACTAAATACACTTAATAACATAATAAAACACATAATTCATCTTTATTATGATATAATACAAGCGTACTTTCCCAGTCGTTACAGAGCTGACTTGGCCTCTTCACGAAATTCTCAATGAAGGCTATTATGTTCTGGTGAAAATTTTCTCCTCAATAAAGAATAACTTTGGGTTCAACATTGTAGCCAAGAAAATGGTACTGTATAAAATTGAGGAGATAAGGAATAGATAGGGAGGACCAAATGCACTCCCAAGAGTCCTAACAATTCCATACACAAGAAGTAGAGTGCATTTGAGGCCTTACTGGATAATGGAGTTCGAGGATGAAAAATGCATCAGAAGATTCTTCAGACTAGAAGATCAGCTAAAAATTTCAAGCAATGAAACTCTTATGGAGATGCAAGAAATGCAGGATCAGACAAATAAAGATGAATCTAAATTCTACAGGCAACTTCAACACTAGATTGAAGAAAACAATGACAAATTAGGAAAGAAGTTCAAATAGTTAGGAAAATAAGCTAAATTTGCTCAATCTAGAGGAGCACCTTGAAAATGGCCTGTGATATTCTCTGTAAACCTTCCTCTACATTATTATCAATAAATTGCAACACTTGTTAATTTCATCTACTAGTAATCAGTCTGTATTCATAGGGTGTTTTGTTATCATCAAGTTTCTCTTAATTTATGCCTACAATTCCAGTAGACATAAATTGGGGGAGATTGTTAGGAATATGTTGTGTACTTGATGATAAGTTAAACAAAATACCTTGGTAGATTTAATTTAGTGATTTTTTTGCTTTCAACGGATGATCACTTTAACATCCGTTGAAAGGCTAGCTTATGTATTAATAAGTTTAGTAGCACATTTTTGCATATTGTAATGCCTTAGAGAACTAGATGTTGTAGAATGGTTTAAGTCATGTTAACTACTAGATTGATATGCAAGATAGGTTGGCTAATTGTAAATATTAGATGCCTTGTAATCTTGTATAAGTGAAATACAGTTAACTGCTATGAAGATGCTCTAAACGGATGTTCCACAAGGTTTTAAAGAATGATCAACTAGAGCTTCCATGGATGTTCAACCAGACTCTCAACGGATGATCCAACAAAGTCTCAACGGACGATCCCACAGAGTTTCAATGGATGATCAATTTCAAAAGCAGTTGATAGTGACTTGACAGTCGCATGCGTTGATTGTATGCAAATGGAATGTGGTAGGCTATTTACAGGCTTTATAGAACAAAGAAGCATTTCCATTTCCATGCTAAACTAAAGATATTCAAAGATGCTAGATAGAGAAATAAAGAAGCATGAAATTAGATTAGAAATATTTTGTCTTATTTGTTTGTCTCTTTATCATGTAACTTGGTGATATATAAACCAAGGGTAGCAAGTTTAACAAGCATCAAAGTCAGAAAGCAATTACCAGAGAAATAGATAAAGCTATATCTGTAAAGAATTTCTCTATTCTTTGTAAGTTCAACTTGTAAGCAGCTATGTGCAAAACATTGCATCACAGAGTTCTCAAATTAATATATATCTCTGGTGACAAAGTTCAATCCACCAGAAAGTTTTTGAATACTTGTATTTGATTACTTTGTGTTTGATTTCTTTAATACTTTCATTCTGCACTTTAGCTAAATCAAACACAGTTATATATCCAAAGTAGAACAATTCTTAAAATTGAAAAAGTATCCAAAATTATATTCAACCCCCTTCGGTAGTGGCGGAGATTTGATGGTGTCCAAAACGCGGGTTTCCAACCAAACTCCACCGATTTATTCCAAAAATCAAGAACATATCTTGTTTCACCAAAAACCTAAGTCAAAACTCGATACTAACCCTATCCAACAAAATAGGTTCTTAAAAATCAAGATATACATACATATATATATATAGAGAGAGAGATGTAAGCTCGGAGGAGTGTTTAGGAGATGAAAAGGAATTAGATTCAAGCCTCAGATTGACGAATAACCAGGAAACGGAAGAGAGAAAAGAGAGATTGTTTATCAAGAGAAAGTATGAGAGAATTCGATAAAGTTCCAGAGAGAAGATGAACTGAACTGGGTATGCTAATTTTAAGAGAAAAGGGGCAGGGGTATAATGGTCAATTGCCATTAAAATTCTGATTTTATTACTAGCCAAAAATCTGAGAAAATGAGCTTGTAATTTATTTAAGTAACACGAAATGGCTCATACAAAAAATTTTATCTTTAAAATGTAGGATATGAAATTATCTCCATCCCCATATTTTTAAAATAATTTTTGAGCGAACGGTTTATTTTATATGAATTTTTCAAGATAATGCTAAAATATAGGGATAACCTTCTAAAATCATTTTACAATACTCCAACACTGAAATAAATCCAACTATTATTTTGAAAAAGTCTCTAGAACTATTTCAGACTCAATAAAATAAATTTCAAAATTTGAACATGCTCGGATGATTTTATTAAAGTATTTAAAAGTCAAATAACTCTTATTATCCACTTATTAAATCGTTTAAAAATCCTTAAAAATTCCACAATCACAAATTAAATCACTTAGGGGTAAAATAACATATATTTACATATCCTCATCAATCAAATCTTATATCTATAATTTTTTTTAAACTCTATTTATAACTACTTTTCACATTTATCGAACAACCAATTATTCAAATAACGATACGACTTTACATATATTTATTCAAATAATCACAGGATCATATAAGACTCTTCACATCATATATTTTCCACATACTCCATTTAATTTAATTTTTCAATAATATCGTCAAATCCACTTTTCGTGTAATCGTCTTTTATGGGCCGCGTCTCAACTGACGGCCCGATTGTCATTCCCTCGATCATCAGTCACATACCATAACTCAAATCTTATAATGACTCATCAAACTAGAATTATTTATTTATAAATATTCCTGTAATATTTCACATAATTTACACATAAACCACATAATTTATATTTTTATAACTCGCAAAAATCTCGGTTGTTACACGCAAGAGTGAGCAAACTAGCTCAGCAGGTCACAATGACAATAACTGAGGATAAGCAATGATCAAAATGTAATGATTCATATGAATCAAGTTTCTTGTTAAGAATTATTAGAATTGGATATTCATATTAATTTTAAAAACCAAGGTTAGGCTGCTGATCAGTCACGCACTAACCCCGAGCAAGGCACACAACTCTGCTTTATATAGTGGATCGAAGGCACACATTGGCCTAATACGACCACAAATCTGGTTTGACCATGAATCTGATCCACATTTAGAAAACCATCCAATTCTAAGACAAATCAATATGAAAAGCAATGTAATTCAATAAAATAAGATCATAATTAACATTGATAAGACATTTATCTCAAAACATAATGCGATTCATGAGTATCGTAATGGTATATCAAGGTAATTATGAAAAATGGCTTCAAGCCTGTAGAAGAATCAGTATTAGATATTAAGTGCAACACAAGGGGGTGAATGTGTTTTCTTGATTTTTAGCCTTTTTCAAACTTGTTTGGATATGGCGAACAAAGCAGTTTATGATTGTGGAGATATTGTGTTAGCAGAATTAAAATAACAAGCACAACAAATACAATATTTCAAAATTCACTTAATTTTTATTAATTAAGTTTGTCTTGCTACAAATTCTGGGTTCTTAAAAATATAAGAACTCAACTTCTTTCTTGAGATGATACAAGAAAATTTAGATCTGTTTTTGTAACATTAAAAACAAAGGACCAATATTTACTTTATAAATTAGTAAACACAGGTTTACACAGCATGCAATAATATGTACTAAACCCTTTTCTAAGCTATCTCTGAATCTTTCTATTTTTGGCTTAATAAATCTTTTCAAATCTTGTAGGTTTGTGACCATCCTTTGTCAGTTAATCTTGGCCCTTGATCTTGCACTCTTCAAGCTGCTTTTGTAGACTTTTCAATCTAAGTGAATAGGTCATTTGTTGATTGATAATCTTGTATCTTTAACTTGTCTATATTACTGTATTTGAGCTTCATGTTGAGATCTCCAGTTTGTTCTATAGAGAAGTGACATTTCGATAAGCATAGTGACTTATCGAGATCTCTGAGGTCTCTATAAGTGTAATTGACTTGTCGAGGTCTCTGAGTTCTCTATAAGTGTATTTGACTTGTCGAGGTCTCTAGATCTCTACATGTAGAAATGACTTGTCGATATCTCTGAGATCTCTATATGCATTTTAATTTGTAGACATATCTGAGATCTCTAATGAGAAATTGACTTGTCGATATCTCTGATCTTCACATCTTCATTTGACTTTTCGATATCTCTAAGTTATCTACATGCAGAATGTTGGGAACCACAGACTTAGGGTGTTACTACGTTTTACGATAAAGATTATGAAAAGAGGATTACCTTGTTAATGGTTGATTCCACGCTCTTCTATTGTATTCCCAAATTCCCTTGAGCGAAGTGTGGCCTCCGTCTTCTCAAGTTATCCTCTCTTCTTGCTCCTTGGTGGCTACAATATGTTTTCACACAATTGCCAAGCAAGAAGAGAATAAGAATATATATAGGCTACAATAGGGACCATGGATAATTAGGTTGGGCCTTCTAATTACATCTTGAGCCTAGCTCAATGTAATTAAATATTAATTCAATCCACTAAAGAATTAATATTTGCACTACCTTTCCTAATACCGTAATTTAATTAATTCGGTTCCAATATTATTTGCTTATTAAATTCCCCATGTTTAAAATATCATATATCCATTAATTAAATAAATTACTGATAATTTATTTAATTAATATCTTTTATCCTTGATCATCCACTCAACCTTTATTTAATTATGCCAGAATAAATTCCACGTGCAGGGTTTCACATAATTAAATCTTTTTGAGCTTTCAAGGGGACATCATTAACCCGAATATTATCAGGACATGGATTCCTTCAATAAATAATATCCACCATGTATATAATTCCATCACCCAAAATATAATGATATAATTCAAAATAATTATTTCATATATAAATCAAAGCATGTAAATAATATACACGTGTCAATTACTATTTCCGGATTAAGAACCTAAGCATTAATAATAACATAGAATCTTAGTTCTCCTTCTTAATCAGTATTAAGGGAACAATTCTAAATTTGATCCTGTTCAATATACACAAAGTATACTAGCATTATTTATTAGTCAATATAAACTAATCTAAATAATACTACAGCCATACCAGTGGATTGTCCAACACCACCTGTGCTGTGAACCTTATTATATTATATAACCGTATTTAACAATCTAATATTCTGTATCCCATTTGATACTAAATTGTTCACAATATATAATATTAGACAACATGTAAACGTTCAAATGATTCTCAAATAAATTGGCCAGAAATAAATGTACATACTTCAAATAAATATTTTCAGTATACACTAACAATCTACCACTTATATTCAAAATATTCTATGTGTACATCAGTGTTTATTTAATCCACTATTACATAAAAATCTATGTGTCCATCCATCTGACTCATATCGCTTCCACATGCTTATCAAAAACCTTGGTTGGCAAGCTCTTTGTGAAAGGATCTGCCCGGTTGTCTTCTGATGATATATGAGCCACAACTATATCCCCTCGCTTTACGATTCCTCGTACGAGATGATACTTACGTTCAATATGTTTAGCTGCTTTGTGGTCTCGCGGTTCCTTTGAATTTGCCACAGCACTAGTGTTATCACAATACACCGTCAAGCTTCTAGGCAAATTAGGTACCATATCTAAGTCCAAAAGGAAGTTCCTGAACCATACAGCCTCCTTGGCAGCCTCAGAGGCCGCCACATACTCGGCCTCCATGGTGGAGTCTGCAATGCATTTCTGCTTTACACTCCTCCATATTACGGCTCCACCTCTCAAAGTAAAAACATATCCCGAGGTTGATTTCCTCTTATCCCTATCTGATTGGAAATCTGAATCAGTATATCCCAAAGGAAATAGATCTGAGGCCTTGTAAATTAACATATACTCCTTGGTCCTTCTCAGGTACTTGAGTATAGTTTTTACTGCACTCCAATGTTCCTGACCTGGGTTCGACTGATATCTACTAACCATGCCTACAGCAAAGCAGATGTCAGGCCTCGTACATAACATATCATACATTAAGCTTCCACATGCCGAAGCATAAGAAACTGCTTTCATGCCCTCTATATGCTTAGGTGTCGAAGGACACTGCTTCTTAGATAGAGCAACTCCATGCTTAAAAGGTAGAAAACCTTTCTTGGAGTTCTGCATGTTAAAACGAGCTAATACTTCATCAATGCAGGGCTCTTGAGATAAAGCCAACATCCTTTTCTTGCGATCCCTTATAACTTTGATCCCAAGGATGTATGCCGCTTCACCTAAGTCCTCCATGTCAAATTGTTTGAACAACCATGCCTTCACTGATGACAACATCTCAACATTGTTTCCAATGACTAAAATATCATCTACATATAGTACTAGAAAAATGAATATTCCAGTCTCTAGAAGCTTGTTTAAGTCCATAAATAGACCTCTTAAGCTTACATACCAGATGCTCTTGGCCTTCCTTAATGAATCCTTTTGGTTGCTGCATATAGATGGTTTCTTCAAGACTTCCATTAAGAAAAGCTGTCTTGACATCCATTTGCCAAATCTCATAATCAAGATGAGCTGCCATAGATAAAAGAATACGGATTGACTTAAGCATGACTACCGGTGAAAAGGTTTCCTCATAATCGATACCTTCTTTCTGAGTATACCCTTTCGCAACAAGTCTTGCTTTCCAGGCTTTCACCTTTTTATCTAATCCCCTTTTTTTCTTGTAGATCCACTTACATCCAATAGGTTTTATACCTTTGGGTGGTTCCACGAGCTCCCATATCTGATTAGAATATATTGATTCTATCTCAGATTCCATCGCCTTTTGCCAAAGATCTGCATCTTTGTCTTATGCTGCATCTTCGTATGTACGGGGATCATCATCATGTTCACCAGAGACCAAGTCTGAAGACTCACCCAAAAACATGAATCTATCAGGCTGTTGAACAACCCTCCCACTATGACGAGGCACTGGTGCGGTATTAGTGATAGGTTGTACATTATGTTGTGGTTGTTCTACTTGTACTACAGCTTCATGGGTATTATTTGTCCCCCCACTAGTTCCTCTACAATGACACTACTCATGCGTTTGTGATTCATTATATAGTCTTCCTCCAAGAATCTTGCATTGGTGCTAATAATGACATCCCGATTCTTCGGACTATAAAATAAATATCCTTTCATTCCCATGGGGTAGCCTACAAACAACCTTACTTCTGTACGAGATTCTAACTTAGTCGCGTTCTTGTTCAGCACATGTGCTGGACAACCCCATATTCGAATATGTCTTAGACTCGGTTTATCCCCGGTCCACAATTCTAAGGGGGTTTTAGGAACCGACTTAGAAGGTACTAAGTTCAGAAGATAAGCTGCTGTCTCTAAGGCATGTCCCCAAAATGACTTGGGTAAATCCGAATAACTCATCATCGATCTAACACTCTCTAAAAGAGTCTGGTTCCTTCTCTCTGCTACACCGTTCTGCTGGGGTGTGCCTGGTGCAGTTAACTGGGATTCTATCCCATTTTCTGATAAATATTCCCTAAATTCTCCAAGCAAGTATTCGCCACCACGATCTGATCGTAGTGACTTGATACTTTTATTAAGTCGCTTCTCCGTTTTAGCTTTGTACTCTTTGAACTTATCAAAGCACTCAGACTTACGGTGCAACAAATAAACGTACCCATATCTAGAATAATCATCAATGAAAGTGACGAAATATTCATAACCACCTCTTGCTTGGATATTCATGGGTCCACATAAATCAGAGTGAACCAATTCTAATACTTGTTTGGCTCTATTCCCCTTTGCCTTGAAAGGCCTATTAGTCATTTTACCTTCCAAGCAGGATTCACAAACAGGAAATGGCTCCACTGCCAATGAGCTTAAAGGCCCGTCTACTACCAGTCTTTCAATCCTCCTCAAGTTAATATGACCTAATCTCAAGTGCCAAAGATATGTTTGGTTCAAACTAGAAGGTTCCTTTCTTTTAGTAGAGTTAGAAGATGTGTTGTTCAATTCCCTAAATTGCAGTTGCAGTGCAGGTTGACTAGGATTAATTATATACAAATTGTCTTGTAATGTACCAGAACATATAATTCATTTATTTATCATAATAGAAACATTACGATCCAAACAAACATTATAACCATCCAAAGCAAGTTTAGAAACCGAAATTAAATTCCTTCTAAAAGAAGGTACAAAAAGACAATTGTTCAAACCCAAAATCCTATCAGAACTAAAAGATAAATGAATAACTCCTACTGCAACTACTGCTACTTTCGTAGCATCTCCCATGAACACGTATATCTCACCATCTCTAAGCATTCTGGATAGTTGGAACCCCTGCATAGAATTACAAACATGATCAGTGGCTCCTGTATCTACACACCAAGTGCTCGTAGATATAGCCGCTATAAATATTTCTGTAACTAGAGAAAGAGACATACCAGTATTGTTTGTGTTCTTAGGAAGAGGACAATCCTGTTTCCAGTGACCTGACTGTTTGCATCTGAAGCACTTTCCCTTAGGCTTTTTCACACCACCCTGAACTCCCACTGCCTTCACAGCTTTCTGTGTCTGAGGCTTTTTCATCTTCTTAATACATTTCGGTTTAGAGGAAGAACCTTTCTCAGCCACATTCACTTGAACGCTCTGCCGAAATAATCCTTCAGCTGCCTGAAGTTTTGTCAGCAGTTCCGCGAGACTATACTGCCTCTTGTTCATGTTGTAATTCAAGCGGAACTGCTCAAAACTCTTGGACAAGCTCATAAGGATAATGTCAATCTGGGTTTCCCTGTCAAGTTCAGAACCAAGGATCTCTATCTCATTCAGATGCGACATCATCTTGAGAACATGATCCCTTACAGGTGTGCCTTCAGCCATCTGAGTGTTCATTAAAGCCTTCATGGCTACTTGCCTAGCAGCCCTATTCTGATCTCCAAAAAGTTCCTTGAGATTAAAGAGCATATCCGAAGCAGTGGCCATAGACTGATGCTGATGCTGCAAAACACCCGACATTGCTGCCAGAATGTAATATCGCGGCATCTCATCAGCCTTAATCCACCGTTTATAATACTCTTTCTCATCTTCAGGAGCATCAGCAGCAGGCTGTTCAGGGTTGGGTTCATAAGTGCCAAACTTGTACTCCTCAGCAGTCAACAAAATGTCCAAATTTCGTTTCCATTCAATATAGTTAGGTCCGGTAAGTTTGTTATCCTTAAGTATGGTGAATAGTGGATTAAAGCCCATTTTATCCTGAGAATCATGCATAAAAACATCACATAAATAAGGGTGCATTAATTATTAAGATCTAAATTATTAAAATTTAATGCACTAACATCTAAACACCATAAGCTTCTGGTACGCCACGATGTGTGACATGTATACCACCTAATTTTGTTTAAATGTTACTTCGGTCCTATTACTAAACAATATGCCACGTTGGGGTGGACTATATTATTTTTCATAGCTAAGTGTATACCATCATCAAATCTTAAATTATTCGGAATCTATGGAACTTGGTACGCCATGATGGGTGGCGTGTATACCTTCCAATATTCGTAATTTTGCCTTGAATAGAATACTTCAATTCAATATTCATCAATGGTTTGATTTTCAGGTAGTGGAGGAGTCACATCAGTCTCGCTTAAAACTCACAGCCTTACAAGTTCGATGAACCCGTTTTTGACAAAATCGCCCCAAATCAGAAATAAAGAAAATCTGTATTTATTCCTTTCAAAATTTATTAATTTAAGAAGTTTGTTCTAGTAATTTCTATAACATTCTAGACACCATAAATTACATGCCACGATGGGTGACGTATATATAATTTATATTCATCTTTATGTTAAATTACCACTACACCATAGATGACCTATCGCAACCCCCTCCCTAAAGAATGTTACCTAATATGTTACCTTAGATAGGGTAGTTATAAGCAAATTTAACATTGTGTTTTTTATGTTACCTTAGCCAAAGACAAGATGTTGCATTAGCTGCAAAGTGTTACAGCTTCCAAGATATTTGTCAAAGTGTTACTTTAGAGTATTAAAATACAAATACTCTATATTTCCTTAAGAGATTAAATATTAATTTTAATTCATTATAAAAAAATTAAGGTGATATTAAAATTTAAATAACGATATATATGATACATGAATATTTTATTCAAAAAAATTTTAAAAATCAAAATAATCATTTCAAAAGTAATAATCATTTAAATATATATATAAAACTATATAAAACTGTAAATCTAAGAATTTTTAAAAGTGAAAAATATATATAATTATTGCTCTTTTCTAAAATAACTTAAAATTTTATTTATAATACTAATAATAATAATAATATATCAAAGAAAATTTCAGAACCGCCCAATTATTTTAAACAACCGCCCTATTTTGGTCTAAAAGACCGCCCATATTTTCAGACACTTCAGTTCTCCCTCCCATCCTCTTCTCTCTCTCAGACTATATCTCACATATGTCTCCCTTTTAATCAAATCTTCTCTTCTCTTAAATTTGCGAACACTTCTGTTAATTTTCAGTCACTCTTCAATTTTTCTTTTCAATTGGTTTCAATTGGGACTTTTCATTCCCAAATTCAATTAGGGTTTGTAGTTCGTGGTAAATTAGGGCTTTACATTAATAGATTGTAGAGGTTTTGAAATTCATGGGCAAGCTATGAAGAAATCCGCCACTCATTCTTCTTGTGCTAGTCTCCAGGTTATCTCTCTCTATATATATATATATGTGTGTGTGTGTGTGTGCGGGTGTTTATTTGTTTTATCATTTCAATTCACTAATTCTATAAACCCTAATCCCCAAATCAATCCAACCACCACCATGTTTGACGAGGAGCACCAGTTCGAGTCCAAAGCTGATGTTGGTGCATCCAAGACTTACCCTCAACAAGGCGGTACTATTCGCAAAGATGGCTATATCGTCATCAAAGGCCGCTCTTGCAAGGTCCCTCTTTAATTAATAACCCCCTTTTTGACTAGTTTAATCGATGATGCTCTGTTTTTTATTTCGTTGATTTTGGTTTTGTGTTTATTGTTCATTTATTGTTCATACTGGCATAATTGGGGCTTTTCGTAGTTTTGTAAATCTAAGATCTGTTTATTTGTTATCTTTTGTTTCTGTTTATTAGTTTTGATTTTTAGGTTCTGTTGTTGTAGAAATGGATCTTAATCATGTTTTTGTTGGTGTATGTGTGAATTGATTTTATTTGCGTAATTGGATGAAGTAAGAATTGCTTGAAGCAGATGTGTTATGGATAAAAAACTAAGGTTATTATTTGCTGTATTTATTACTAAGATTCGGGAGCTCAAGGCCTTTAATGGCTGCTCTCGTATTTCGTGGCTCGATCTGCCTTTACGAGATGCCTACGTATTTCTGTGAATTAGAGAATCAAGCCAAAAAATGTAGTTCTGATTGGTGGGGTGAGGCACCTTATATAGATGTTGGGAGTCCTTGAATTGGACTTGGTATAGGAGACTTGGTGGGCAAGTCTCATAATTAGAATGGACTTTGGAGTCCTAGATAGTAGGAAACTGATTCCTTATCCTTTTAGGTCCCCTTGAGGCTAATCTCTAAGGATTTATATCCTTATCGGGACTCTTCTCAACATCTGATTTTTCCCTTATTAATTAATTACGAAATTAATTAATAATCAGGGCTTTTGGGCCTTTTTTATTCCATCAGGCCTGATCTGGTCCATCAGGCTTAACCTTTCTGGTCTGAGTATCATATATCTTTTTATTGGGCCTAGCAGCCCACAGCTTGTACAATTAATGCAGTATTTAATTATACAATCATAATTTATTTATCCCCATCATTTGCCCCCCAACTTTTGGGAAACATTGATTAGGTTTCGCAGAAGTTAAGTCTATTTGTTCCCTTACAGGGTTTCGTTTTTCCGTAAAGTGTGGAGCGACCTACACATTATGAATTTTTCCTTTTATTCAGAAATTATCTTAATTTCCAGGAATTTTTCCCTAATTTCCGGGATTTTTCCCCAATTTTCTGGATTTTTCCTAATTTTCTGGGATTTTCCCTAATTTTCTGGGATTTTTCCCTAATTTTCTGGGATTTTCCTTAATTTTCTGGGATTTTCCCCTAATTTTCTGGGATTTTCCCTAATTTTCTGGGATTTTCCCTAATTTTCTGGGATTTTCCTTAATTTTCTGGGATTTTCCCCTAATTTTCTAGGATTTTCCCTAATTTTCTGGGATTTTTCCCTAATTTTCTGGGATTTTCCCTAATTTTCTGGAATTTTCCCTAATTTTCTGGGATTTTTCAGATTTCCAGCCCTTTTTCGACCAGGATCCTAGTCAAAATTTCGACCTGGATCCTAGTCGAAAATAGGGGTCAGCCTTGCCATCCTGGTCGAAGGAATTCGACTAGGATCCACGACCTAGAATTCGACCTGGATCCTAGTCGAAAATAGGGGTCAGCCTTGCCATTCTGGTCGAAGGAATTCGACTAGGATCCACGACCTGGAATTCGACCAGGATCCTGGTCGAAATTTCGACCTGGATCTAGGACCTGGAATTCGACCAGGATCCTAGTCGAAAATTCGACCTGGATCTAGGTCGAAAATTCCACCTTATTTTTTAGCTTCTTGTCATGAGCCTATCGATTAGGATTTCGACTAGGATTCTAGTCGATATTTCGACTTGAATCCTGTTCGAAGATTCTTTGGTTTTCCTGCTTCCTGGTCGATGGATTTCGACTAGGATCCACGACCTGGAATTCGACCAGGATCCTAGTCGAACTTCGACCTGGGTTTTTAATCCCCATTTTTTGAAAGATGTTTGGTTTATTCAACCTCATTCCTGGTCGAAGCTTCGAGCTCAATTCAGTCCCGTTATTCCAGCTATTTTTGGGTGTCTGCTCGAAAGATTTCGGGCAGGATTCACGACCTGGAATTCGACCTGGATTCTGGTCTTTTTTACCCGTTATTTTCGGGTGTCTGCTCGAAAGATTTCGGGCAGGATTCACGACCTGGATTTCGACCTGGTTTCTGGTCTTCCACTAGCCTTCTTTATTTAGCTTTAATTTAGGGTATTGTATTTTCCAAATCCTAATTGGATTTGGGCCTGGCCTTTTTTGTTGGGCCTTATTAAATTTTACTGAGCCTCTATTATTGGGCTTTTCCAAATCTTATTGGGCCTCTTTTATTGGGCCTCTTTTATTGATCTGGGCTTAATACACCCTGTTTAGAATGCTCTAGAATTCCTAGGAATATTCTGGAATATTCTTTTTTCTGGGCTTTTTCCTATGGGCTTTTGTTCTCAATGGGCTTTTCGTCCCTTCAACTTCCTTTTCCTCTTATATAAAGGAATGAGGAAAGGCTATTACTCCTCACTTTCTCATTTCTTAGTTTTCTTCTTTATCTTCCTGCAAAGATTCTCAGAGGAATAACAGCAAGTCGGAGCTCAAAGCCTTTTTCAAGAGTGCTTCTTCAGGTAAGATTCCTCCCTTTGCTTTTCGTGTCTATTTTTCCATTGTGTGCCATTTTAAGATAGCCTATTTACATGCCCCTTACTTTTTTCAGATGGCTGAGAAAAGAATGACTCGCTTGGCCAAGATGAACGTGGCTAGAAAGTCCAACGATTTTCCTATTCGATCGAGGTATACTTCCTTAATCGACATGATCAACACTCGAGGGGACGAGTATCCGTCTGATGCGCATCTGGACGCGTACGATCATATTAGTGCTTTACGGGATCCCAAGGAGCTGGAAAAGTTGAGCAGCTGCTTCAAAATCAAGGAGCCTTTTAAGCCGGTTCTTGCGGGTCCGGCCGACAGGGCCTGTCAGTGGAAAAAGGACGTGCTATGCGTCTATAGGGACACTCTAAGGGCAGGTATTAGACTCCCTTTTCATCCATTCATTCCTTTGCTACTGGCTGATGTGGGCATCAGCCCTTGCCAACTTCCCCCTAATTCCTGGAGGCTGATTCTGTGCTATCTGTCGCAATGCGCCAAGCACAACGTCCACACATCTGTTGCTGTCTTCAGGAAGATTTTTCAGTTCAAAAACAGCCCTGATAAAAGTCCGGGTTGGGTTTCTATCAACCAGCGCCCCACTATCCCCCATATCGTGAATGGGAAGTCCATCCCTGACAACAACTTGGGGTGGAAGAAAGATTTTTTGTTTGTTATTTGGGAAGGTGGAGATTGGGGCTCCCTGTTTCAATCATCCTTTGGGCTGACCGTGGACGGGAGCCCAAATGACATAACTTTGTCTGAGGAGGAGGTTAGAGGTTTCAACCTCCTTACGCAAGACAACGGTACTTCCCATTCTTGGGACCTTATCCGGGAGACCGTCCTGGTAGAATGCGGCCTTTCGCCCGTTAATAAGAAAAGTAAGTTCCCTTTCTTACCTCCTTTATTTCCTGCACTTTTATTTCATTGGTTTTCAACTGACTTTGTTTGTTGCAGTGGCTGAGAAGATTAAGGAGGCTACCAAGCCGAAGGACCTGGAGACAACCAGGATGAAGAGGGCTGGGAAGGTCTTTAAAGACCCTCGACTTGGTGATCGCTTCCCCGAGTTCCTCCTTCAGGCAATGGAGCCAAGCGAGGAAGGCCCCAGCCAAGTTTTGCGCACCAAGCAGAGGCCAGGGGCCTATTTTCAACCTGCCTGGGGGATCCGGGGTAAGGACTCAATCGTGGGCAGCACGGCGCTGTCCAAGGAATGGTCTAAGCATTCCATCTCCCCGGTGGATTATCAAGATTTTGTCCTTCAATAGGACTTAGAGGGGAATGAGCTATTTGGAGCCCAGGCTCTGGCGATGGTACGTCCTTTACTTATGCCCTTCGTACTTATCTTTCCATGTTTCTTTTCTAAACTTTCGTTGTTTCTCTTGCAGGCTAACGCCCATTTCCAAGGGGCAATTCACCAAGCTAAGGCTTGGAAGGTTGGCCTGGAAGATGCCAACAAGAAGTTGGAGGAGGCCAACCAGAAAATAGAGGCCCTTGAAGCTCAACTGGCCTCTTCCACTTCTGACCTGGAGACGGCCCGGGCCGAAAATGTCATTCTGAAGGCACAGAAAGACAAAGCCTTTGATGGCTGGATGGACACCCAAGAATTCAAGGACTTGATGATGGAGCATGATGCCCTTCTTCACCCAGTTAGCTATAAAGAGGGCTGGGATGCTGCTGTGGAGGCCATCCAGGATGAGTTTCCAGAGGTCCTTGAACAGTCCCTCTTTCCTTGCCCTGTGCGGGTTCCAGAGCTTGGAGGTGTTACTGAGAAGCTTGCTGTTATGATCAAGGACGGAGAGGAGGAAGATTTTTCCGAGGAGGAGTTTGAGCCTGTCGCTAAGAAGGCCAGGGTGGAAGAGCCTCCAAAAGCAGCGCCTCAACATCCAGCATCTCCTGCAGAGGGAACTTCTACAGGGACTTCGGAGGGGACAACCGAGACGTCCGAAGAAATGACTGAGACTTCCGAGGAGACTTCGGATAGTGGTTCTGAGGAATCTCAGCCTTCCAAGGCCTAACTTTTTGTATATCTTCTTTTTGAACTTTATTCATATCTAAACTTGTTACCCTTCGGGGTTATATTTTATATGTTGCTTTTCTTGCCTCTTTCTGTTTTAACTTTACAATCTTAATACGCATTTGAACTTTAAACATCCTTAGATAGAAATAATTTCAAACTCTTTAATATGAAGTCTGGTTTTCCAAAACCTTACATAGCATGGGTTCGACCCTAATCAACAATAACTAGACAATGTAAATTCTACTGGAATATAAAATCCTACGCAAGCAAAGCTTCAAGGTGCTTTTAAACCTACTTGTCACAATGACAAGTGAGAATCGTACTTCACCTATCTTACACGTAGTAAACCTTCAGGTTTTGTGCGTGCCAGGTCCTCGAGACTTCAAAACCTTCCATAGTTTCCAGCTTGTAGGTTCCTCTACCCTGAACGCTCTTGACTCTGTACGGCCCTTCCCAATTCGGGGCAAGCTTTCCTTTCTGTCCGACACCAGAAGCCTCTATTTTTCTCAAGACTAGATCTCCTTGTTTGAAAAATCTCTCTTTAACCCTTAGGTTGTAATAGAATGAAGCCTTTTTCTGATATTCTACTATCTTTGCATGTGCTTCATCTCGCACTTCATCAATTAGATCCAGGGCTAACCTCTGCCCTTCCTCATTTTCTACAGCATTGAAAGCCTGAATCCTTGGAGAGGAATGTGATATCTCCACGGGAACTACTGCTTCTGCCCCATATGCCAACATGAAAGGAGTTGCTCCTGTCGTGACTCTACAGGTAGTCCTATAGGCCCATAATATGGGAAGTATCTCATCCACCCAATTATTCCTTGACTTCTCGATCCTCTTCTTTAGTCCATCCAGGATTATCCGATTTGCTACCTCTGCTTGCCCATTGGCTTGCGGGTGAGCCACAGAGGTGAATCGTAACTCAATTTCATTTTCTTCACAATACTTCTTGAATTCCTCATTGTTGAATTGTGTTCCATTGTCAGTGACGAGGATACGGGGAATTCCATATCGGCACATAATGTTTTCCCACAGGAATTGTGCAACCTGCTTAGTTGTGATTTTGGCCAAGGGTTTGGCTTCGATCCACTTGGTGAAATAATCAATGGCTACAATCAGAAATTTCCTTTGTGCCGTGGCCATAGGAAAAGGTCCTAGAATATCCATCCCCCACATAGCAAAGGGAATAGGTGAGTTGATAGAGGTCAGCATTTCGGGGGGTTGTCTAACAACTGGTGCATGCTTCTGACAGCGATCACACTTCTTTACATATTCTTTGGCATCAGTCATCATTTCTGGCCAATAGAAGCCTAAACGGGTTATCTTATGAGCCAAGGCCCTGCCCCCCAAGTGTTGCCCACAAATACCTTCATGCACTTCCTCAAGAGTCAAGCGTGCCTCATCGGGCCTGAGACACCTCAAGTAAGGAACCACGAAAGATCTCTTATACAGAATTCCATCTATCAGGGAGTACCTTAGTGCTCGAATAGTTAACTTCCGTGCCTCAGTTGCATCGCTTGGCAACCAACCGGTCTGAATGTGAGCCTTGATGGGATCAATCCATGACATCCCCAAGCCTATGGGAGCCACAAGCTTAACATCTATGCTTCGTGTCTTCAAAACACGGAAGTACACACTTCCTGAACTCTCTTCAATCTCAGATGAAGCAAACTTTGATAGCGCATCTGCTTTAGCATTTTCTTCCCTTGGAATGTGTTCAACATGGCATTCATTAAATTGGGTCATCACAGCCCTTACTAGGCGAACATACTTAGCCATCGTATCATCCCTTGCCTCAAATTCTCCCTTTACCTGGGATATGATCAGCTTCGAGTCTCCACGGACCTTTAAGTTTTTGACTCTAAGTATCCCAGCTAGACCAAGGCCAGCAATCAGGGCTTCATACTCTGCCTCATTGTTTGTGGTTGGGAAGTCTAGCTTCATAGCATACTCAATTAAGAATCCATCAGGGCTTTGCAAAACCAACCCTGCTCCGCTGGAATTTGTTTTTGATGCTCCATCAAAATAGAGAACCCAATATTCTTTCTCCTTGTCCATCAAAATAGAGAACCCAATATTCTTTCTCCTTGTCCCCATTGTCGACTCCCTTGTCTTGAGGTATGGTATCTTCCTGCCCCCCGATTTCTTGGTTGGGTATGGTATATTCCACCACGAAGTCAGCTAGTGCCTGGGCTTTTATGTCCGTACGTGGCTTATACTTGAGATCGAACTCTCCCAACTCTATTGCCCACTTAATCAGTCTCCCACTTGTCTTGGGACTGTGAATGATATTTCTCAGTGGCTGATTTATTAGTACTTCAATCTGGTGAGCTTGAAAATAAGGACGCAGCTTTCTTGAAGCCATTACCAAGGCTAAAGCGAATTTCTCAATAGTTGAATAATTTAACTCAGCACCATGCAAAATTTTGATGACATAGTATACGGGTTTCTGGACTTTCAGTTCCTCCTTAACCAACACCGCACTCAAGGCGCTCTCTGAAACAGCCAAGTACAAGAATAAAATTTCACTCAGAACTGGCTTGGCCAATAATGGGGCCTGGGCCATATACTTCTTTAACTCTTCAAATGCCTTCTGGTTTTCCTCACTCCATACAAAGTCTTTGATGCTTTTTAGCGACTTGAAGAATGACAAACACTTGTCCCCCGACTTGGAGATGAATCGTCCTAGTGCAGCAACCCTTCCTGTAAGCTTCTGAACATCCTTAACGGTTTTTGGTGGTTCCATGTCCAGGATCGCCTTTATTTTATCCGGGTTAGCCTCAATTCCCCTCTTTGAGACCATCAGTCCCAAGAATTTTCCAGATCCTACTCCGAAAGCACACTTCGTAGGATTCAACATCATCTTGTGGTACCTCAGGACCTCAAAAGCTTCCCTTAAATGGGCTATATGATCAGTCTTTACTAGACTCTTGACTAACATGTCATCAACATAGACTT
Organism: Apium graveolens; assembly: GCF_009905375.1. Lineage (NCBI taxonomy): Eukaryota > Viridiplantae > Streptophyta > Magnoliopsida > Apiales > Apiaceae > Apium > Apium graveolens. Next base: position 186,725,128 of record NC_133651.1, read on the forward strand.
CCATAGTCTTACCAATAAGATCCTTAAAAATTCTATTCACCAACCTTTGATAGGTGGCTCCTGCATTCTTGAGACCAAACGCCATAACAAGATAACAATAAACACCAAAGTCAGTGATAAATGATACCTTTGGAATGTCATCCTTATGCATTTTGATCTGGTTGTATCCGCTAAATCCATCCATGAAACTCAGCATCTCATGTCCAGCATGAAAGGAATATGTCCTAAGTCCAATCAGGTATTAGGATTTAGGAATAACTCTTTATGTAATCTGTTTTGATTTCATTGATATTAATAAAGACTTGTTTTGTTTTTATTACGGGCTCTATCTATTTAAGTGTTTAAATAAGATATACCATAGTTTAGAGTAAAGCTTTTTATGGATTATGATGAGATCATAATAGTGAGACCTAAAAAGATGATAACTCTAAACTTAAATAGTTCCTGGTCATAGGATTACTAACTGGTAATTAATAATCCGCAAAGATCGGTACATACTATGCTTGCTTCATTATGAAGGATGTCTGTTCTCATAGACATTTGTGTGGTGACACTATAGCTAGTATGTAGGTGCTTATTATGGAATAAGTTCACTGAACATGACTCGCCCAGCTGAACAACTGATGGAGTTCACTCACGTGTCAGCAGTTGTTCGCTTAGTGATAGTTGTACAAGTATCCTTAGACTTGAGGTCATCATAGTCATCTTGTGTACACTGAACTATGCTTTGGTTTAGTTCTTAGTCTCCAGGGACAATTGTTAGGGCTCTTCTGGGTATAGGAATTTGTACACGAAGATAGTGTATGATCAATTAAGGATCTACCCCTTCCAGTGAAGGAAGCGAATATTCAAGGCTGATCCACTTATGCTAGTTCAGGAATCTGTGGCCAGAGTGAATGAAATTAGAAAGGAGTTTCTAATTTGCATAGAACTACGCATAGTAAATGGTAAGCAAGTGATTGAATTAGATAGGCTTGACACGAAATCCATGCCTTGTATTTAATCGGAACATTGTAGGGTAGAAGGAGTTTATTGTACGGTAACTATTCACTGACAGGTTCTTGGTATTCTAAGCAGTGAATTCATATTATCCGGATAGTTGCGATATGTTGAGAAGCATCACTCACGATGTAGAATAAATGTGATTAATTAATTAATCATATTTAATAAATTAGAGAATTTATATAAATAATGATAAAATAGTTTTATTATTATTTATTTCTACTACCGGCTTAATATCGAACCTACAGGGTCACACCATAAAAGGAGAATGATTTAATGGTGGAGGAATTAATTAATAATGGCTAATAATTATTTATTTGTGAAATAAATAATTAATTGGCAAATTTAATAATTGATTAAATGAGATTTAATTGATTATAAAATAATTAAGAAAAGTTCTTAATATTATTAATTAAGGATTTAATTTTTGGAAATTAAATCAAGAGAGAGAATTATTTCTAAAGTGTTTAGAAAAAGGATTAATGATTAAAAGGTGTTTTAATTATTAATGAGAATAATAAATGGGATAATAATAATATTTATGGGAAAATTTCAGCTGAAAATTTTGCCTATAAATACACTATTATAGACCCTATTTTATTCTAACCCCAGAAACCCAAAAAGTTTCAGAAAACCAAATTCTCTCCACATCCTCCTCCTCCTAAAAGTCGTTTTCTTGGTGGATACCGGTGGAGTGCTTCACACTTGAGGAGCAACTGCTAAGGATCTCTGATCGTTGTCTCCGAATTAATTTTAAAAGGTTAGATTCGATCCCTCAAATTTTTATTCACGATTTATATGCTTTTATTTGGATTTTGTATGTGTAAAAGTGTTTTACCATGCCCCCGCTGCGTTTAAAAATCCAACAATGGTATCAGAGCATAGGTTGTATGCATATAGATCTGTGGTAAAAATTTCAGAATTTTATGTGCTTGTATGAATTAATTATGATTTTTACAAGTTATATCATGGATTAATTTTGTCTGATGAGAAATCGTTTCTCAGAATAATTTTGAATGTTGATCTGGGTTCTACAAGTGTTGTAGATCGTCTGGGTATTTTTTTCATAATTTTAGGATGTATAGATTCGTAATTATGAATTTTTGAATTAATTATGAATTTTTGAAGTTCTAGCAATTAAATTCGTAATTAAATAAAGATATATATATATATATAAATTGATTGTATGTAAGTATATATCTGCTGCTGTTTTGTCTGCTGTGGTGTGAGACACGGAAAAGAAGAAGACAGAAACGGCAGGTCTGACAAGGTCTGGCGGCACAAAAAACCGCGGCGGCGGCTGCTGAAAATAAAAAAAAAATATAGGGGTGTAACGCATTCCGGGAATGCGTTACACACCTGTGGCGCATTCACGGAATGCGTTACACCCTTTAATGGCTTAAAAGGGGTGTAACGCATCGCCGGAATGCGTTACAGGGCTTGTAACGCGTTCCTGTAATGCGTTACAGCCCTTCTGTTGATTTTAAAATTGATTTTCTAGGAGTTTCGTAACTCCGTTTTAGGCGTGCAATATACCGTTGGATTCGTTTTTTCGAGACGGATCTAATGGAGTGATCAATTTTAGTTTATATAAAAGTTTGAACTGTTTATATTTCCATGAAGTGTTTTAAAGTTGTTTTTGACTGTTTTAATTGCTTTTAAATGCTTCATGTGATACATAGAGATGTATAATACTTAGTTCTATATGCTAGATGATGTAACATGCCTACCTTGATGTTTATTCATGTTGATATATGTGATATATGCTTAGTTTATCATGCGATGATAGATTTAGGTGAACTTGAATGAACATAAGGCGTTTGTTAGACAACCTAGTATAGTGAAATTGTTTCATAACCTTAATAATAATATTATGAATACAATCATGAGATTCTTGTGTTTGTGAAACACGTAATTGAATATGAATTTTCGATATGAGAGAAAAGATGATTCTGTCAACAAAAGATTTCTATCTATAAGAAAGGGTTATTAAGTGACGCCTCTTGACAATGTTCCACCCGATCTGGGAATCGTCTGATTATTGATTATTGATTTGAAATATTTAATTTAAAAGGAAGAATCTCTTTATAATATGATTATGATTGTAACGTAATATAATCCCTCTAAAATTAAATAATATCAAGTAGTAATTGGCCAATGATACAACGGGCTTGTGTCGGTCATAGCCTTCCAACATGATAGAAAAGTAGTTCTTATTTTTGAATCATTATCGGTTCGTGCTACAGCCGAGGGCTTTGATTTCGAAATAAGAAATACTTGTCTATTACATAGAGATGTATACATTGAATAAGAATCTAAAGGTCGGTACGTGCTACAGCCGTGGGCCTTTGGGGACTGATTCAACTGTACGGAATGTTGGGTTAGACTTGACTTAGAATATTGAGTTTGTCGTGCTACAGCCGAGACTCAATTATTCAAGAGGCTAAAGTTTGATTAGGGAATAACATGAGATGTAATTGACAAGAGTTGTCTGCCTATTGAACATTACATGGCGGTTCGTGCTACAGCCGGGGTCGTGTAATGGAATGTAGGATCCCTAATCCCACTAGCATTGTGAATGCTTAATTTTTCACGTAAGGGGTTGAATAAATTAGGAAAACTAGTGGGAGCCACTTATGAATAAAGACCCGATTCATATAGTGTTTTGAAATGAAATCGAATATTTTCTAAGTGTTGTTATGTGTTTATCATTTACAGATTTACTTTGTACGTTATGTCTTCTGCACTATCACTTAGGAGCATACTAGATGCTCACAAATTGACTGGTCCTAATTATGCTGACTAGCTTCGAAACTTGAGAATTGTTCTCAGGATTGAGAAGCTGGAATACGTGATTGACTCACCTAAGCCTACTGAACCTGCCAGTGATGCACATAATGATGAACACGTTGTGTATCGTAAGTGGATAGATGATGCAAATGTTGCTCAATGCATCATGCTAGCTTCCATGAACATTGAGCTACAGAAGCAACATGAGCATATGGATGCTCACACTATCCTAATGCATCTACAAGAGTTGTATGATGTGGCGGGGAGGATAGCTCGATATGAGATATCGAAGGAGTTGTTCGGTTGTAGGATGTCTGAGGGATCATCTGTGCATGACCATGTACTTAAGATGATCAATTTGATTGAACGTCTTGGACAACTTGGTTTTGCCATGGATGGGGAGCTGAGCCAAGACTTGGTCTTGCAATCGCTTCCGAGTTCGTTCTCGCAGTTTGTTGTGAACTTTCACATGAATAAGTTGGATGTCAGCCTGCCTGAACTCCACACCATGTTGAAGATTGCGGAATCGAATTTTCCCCCTAAGAAGAGTTCTGTTCTTCTAATTGGTGAAGGTTCCAATCCTAAGAAAAGGAAGAGGAACTCTTCCAAGAAGAAGAAAGTAGGTGAGAAAATGCCGGTTCCACCAAAAGCTGAAGACCCCAAGAGCAAAGTTGTTTGCTTTCACTATAACAAGGTGGGGCACTGGAAGAGGAACTGCAAGGTTTACCTTGCAGAATTGAAGAAGAAGGGTAGTGAGACTACCGCTTCTGATTCAGGTATGTTCATGATAGAAGTGAATATGTCATTTCTACTTGGGTATTAGATACCGCCTGTGATTCTCATATCTGCAATTTGTTGCAGGGACCAAGGAGAAGTAGGACTCTTGAGGAAGAGGAGGTGATTCTACTGATGGGAAATGGAGCAAGAGTTGCTGCTGAAGATGTAGAATCATTTCATTTACATATGCCTACGGGCAAGACTATTGTTTGAAATAATTGTTATTTTATTCCCTCGATTGTGAGGAATATTATTCCCATGTTAGACTTGGGTGGATTTTTCATTTATTATTGAGAATAATGAATGTTCTATTCTTAGAGATAATATTCTTTATGGACGTGGTACTTTAAATAATGGTCTGAATATATGTGACATAATTTACTTCAGATTGAACAAACTAATAAAAGAAAAGGGATGATGAAAATCTCACTTTATGGTGGCACTGCAGTCTCCATTTAGTGGACATGGAGAGAGGGCTGCAAATTTGCTAGGAATGGTACACACAGACGTATGTGGACCAATGTCTAAGCAAGCCATGGGTGGATTTTCATACTTCATTACTTTCATAGATGATAGATCTGGATTCGGATATGTGTTTGATGAAACACAAGTCTGAGGCCTTTGAAAAGTTCAAAGAATATAAGTATGAAGTGGAGAAACAACCAAACATAGTATTATAACTCTTCGATTAGATCGAGGTGGTGAATACTTGAACGGAGAGTTTCTAGATTATCTCAAAGTAAATGGTATAGTCTCCCAGTGGACTCCTCCAGATTGGTGTCTGAAAGGAGAAATCGAACTTTGTTAAACATAGTTCGGTCCATGATGAGCTATGCAAATCTTCCAGTATTCCTATGGGGTTATGCATTGGAAACCTCAGCATATTTATTGAATAAGGTGCCTTCCAAATCTGTTCCTCAAACTCCGTATGAGATATGGAAAGAAAGGAAACCGAGTCTTAAACACGTTAAGATTTGGGGATGTCCAGCTTATGTCAAGTAAGTTGACCCAGATAAGTTGGAATATCGATCTGTAAAATGTAGTTTTGTGGGATATCCTAAAGAGACTTTAGGGTATTACTTTTGCACCGATCATCGGGTGTTTGTCTCCAGACATGCTACCTTCTTGGAAAAGGAGTTTATCCTTGAAGGAAACAGTGGGAGCAAAATTGAACTTGATAAAGTTCAAGAAGCACAAAATACTATGGATCAAATGGAAACACCTGTTCTGACTGAACAACCTTTTGTGGAACAGCCCATTCGTAGGTCAGGGAGAGTGTCTCGCCAACCTGAGAGGTAATATGGCCTTGTCATTGAGAATGACAATGAGTTGTCAATCATTTGATGATGACGACCCTGTGACCTATAATGAGGCTATGAGTAGTGTTGACTCAGAGAAATGGTATAGTGCCATGAAATCCAGAATGAAATCTATGTATACGGTATACAAAAGATAGATTATAGTAGATGGCCAGGTGGAGACCTATAAGGCCAGGCTTGTGGCAAAAGAATTCAAACAAAGCCAATGAATTCACTTTAATGAAACCTTTTTCCTGTAGCCCTGTTAAAATCAGTTCAGATTTTGCTTGCGATTAATGTGGTTTAAAGCAAGCTTCTCGAAAGATGGAACATCCGTTTTGATGAGACAATCAAAGAGTTTGATTTTATCAAAAACGTGGATGAACCATGCGTCTACAAAAGGGTTAGTGGGAGCGCAGTAACATTTCTTGTATTGTATTGAATTAGAGTTGACACACATAACAACATAGCAGACCCACTCACAAAGCTATTTTTTGAAAGTCACTTTGATCGTCATAAAGATGAGATGGGTATTAGATACCAGAGTGATTGGCTTTAGTACAAGTGGGAGATTGAAAGGAATATGTCCTAAGTCCAATCAGGTATTAGGATTTAGGAATAACTCTTTATGTAATCTATTTTGATTTCATTGATATTAATAAAGACTTGTTTTGTTTTTATTACGGGCTCTATCTATTTAAGTGTTTAAATAAGATATACCATAGTTTAGAGTAAAGCTTTTTATGGATTATGATGAGATCATAATAGTGAGACCTAAAAAGATGATAACTCTAAACTTAAATAGTTCCTGGTCATAGGATTACTAACTGGTAATTAATAATCCGCAAAGATCGGTACATACTATGCTTGCTTCATTATGAAGGATGTCTATTCTCATAGACATTTGTGTGGTGACACTATAGCTAGTATGTAGGTGCTTATTATGGAATAAGTTCACTGAACATGACTCGCCCAGCTGAACAACTGATGGAGTTCACTCACGTGTCAGCAGTTGTTCTCTTAGTGATAGTTGTACAAGTATCCTTAGACTTGAGGTCATCATAGTCATCTTGTGTACACTGAACTATGCTTTGGTTTAGTTCTTAGTCTCCAGGGACAATTATTAGGGCTCTTCTGGGTATAGGAATTTGTACACGAAGATAGTGTATGATCAATAAAGGATCTACCCCTTCCAGTGAAGGAAGCGAATGTTCAAGGCTGATCCACTTATGCTAGTTCAGGAATCTCTGGCCAGAGTGAATGAAATTAGAAAGGAGTTTCTAATTTGCATAGAACTACGCATAGTAAATTGTAAGCAAGTGATTGAATTAGATAGGCTTGACACGAGATCCATACCTTGTATTTAATCAGAACATTGTAGGGTAGAAGGAGTTTATTATACGGTAACTATTCACTGACAGGTTCTTGGTATTCTAAGCAGTGAATTCATATTATCCGGATAGTCGCGATATGTTGAGAAGCATCACTCATGATGTAGAATAAATGTGATTAATTAATTAATCATATTTAATAAATTAGAGAATTTATATAAATAATGATAAAATAGTTTTATTATTATTTATTTCTACTACCGGCTTAATATTGAACCTACAGGGTCACACCATAAAAGGAGAATGATTTAATGGTGGAGGAATTAATTAATAATGGCTAATAATTATTTATTTGTGAAATAAATAATTAATTGGCAAATTTAATAATTGATTAAATGAGATTTAATTGATTATAAAATAATTAAGAAAAGTTCTTAATATTATTAATTAAGGATTTAATTTTTGGAAATTAAATCAAGAGAGAGAATTATTTCTAAAGTGTTTAGAAAAAGGATTAATGATTAAAAGGTGTTTTAATTATTAATGAGAATAATAAATGGGATAATAATAATAATATTTATGAGAAAATTTCAGCTGAAAATTTTGCCTATAAATACACTATTATAGACCTTATTTTATTCTAACCCCAGAAACCCAAAAAGTTTCAGAAAACCAAATTCTCTTCACCTCCTCCTCCTCCTAAAAGTCGTTTTCTTGGTGGATACCGGTGGAGTGCTTTACACTTGAGGAGCAACTGCTAAGGATCTATGATCGTTGTCTCCGAATTAATTTTAAAAGGTTAGATTCGATCCCTCGAATTTTTATTCACGATTTATATGCTTTTATTTGGATTTTGTATGTGTAAAAGTGTTTTACCATGCCCCCGCTGCGTTTAAAAATCCAACACAGCAGTGGCATCAATCAAAGTATCAATTCTAGGCAGCGGAAAACAGTCTTTGGGGCATGCATCATTCAGATCAGTGAAGTCTATACACATCCTCCACTTTCCATTAGCCTTCTTCACCATTACAGGGTTTGCTAACCACTCCGGAAATTGAATCTCCTCAATGAAACCAGCCTCTAAGAGCTTTTCTACTTCCTGTTTTATAGCCTCTTGTCTTTCCGGGGCAAAATTTCTTTACTTTTGTTTCACTGTCTTCCGGCTTGGATCCACGTTTAGTTTGTGAGTAATTAACTCCGGGTCTATGCCTGGCATATCAGCTGCTGACCATGCAAACACATCACTATTTTCTTGCAAAAATTTCACTAACTTCCCTCTAAGGGGCTCCTCTAATGTGGCTCCAATGAAAGTCATCCTCTCAGGATTCTCGGGATCTAAAGGAACCGAAACCAATTCTTCTGCTGGCCTTCCTCTATTCTCATCATTTTCTCGTACATCCATATCTTTAATAGGAAGAACCTGCCCCCCGACTCCATCTGCCCTCAAAGAGGCCACATAATAGCTTCTAGCCATTTTTTGATCTCCTCTCTCTTCTCCAATCCCGTTTCGGGTGGGAAACTTCATGACTGAATGGTAGGAAGAGGGGACTGCCTTGAAGGCATGTATCCCTGTTCTCCCCATGATAGCATTATAAGTTGAACTAGCCTTTACCACCACGAAATCCAGCATCTGCGTTGCTTGCCTTGGCTCCGTACCTATGGTGGTTGGCAATTTGATTATCCCTTCCACAGGACATTCTACTCCAGCAAATCCATATATCGGCATGTCGGTTGGTGTCAACTGGGAGTCGTTATACCCCATCCTTAGAAAGGTGTCGTGGAGCAAGATATCCACAGAAGCACCATTATCCACAAGGACCCTCTTAACCGGGCTATTTCCTATTATCGGTGTTATGACCAGCGGGTCGTCATGGGGAAACTTCACGCCCTCTAGGTCAGAATCATCAAAAGCCAATGTTACTTCTGTCCTGGCCCTCTTCGAGGCTTCTCCAACAATATGCATAACCTCCCTAGTATACGCCTTTCTTGAATTTTTGGACAATCCAGCAGCAGTTGGGCCTCCAAAGATCGTGTTTATCACAGGCCCTCGAGGGCGTCGCGGTCCTCCAAAAATTGCATTTATAACCGGCCCTCTAGGTTGGGGATTCCGCCCCTGATCGTCTTGGTCCCTCCTACGATCTTCAAAGTTCTTCCTTCCATTATTGTTTCTGTCCCCTCCATCTCCAGTATACTTATTCAACCTTCCTTTTTGAATCAAAAACTCAATTTCATCTTTCAATTGCCTACACTCATCGGTGTCATGGCCAACATCCTTGTGAAACCTGCAATACTTGCTCTTATCTAGCTTGGCGGGATCAGCCTTCAAGGGCTTAGGCCAGCGAATATCTCTATCTTTCTCAATCTCCATCAAAATCTGACTTCTAGGAGCACTCAGCTTAGCGTATTCAGTGAACTTTTGCCCAGGTCCTCCCTTCTTGGGGGTTAAATCAGGGTTTTGTTTGGTTCTAGGATATTTTTCCTTAGCGATATACTCCAGATCAGTTTTTCGCTTCTTGCCTCCAGTGGGCTCATTACTTACTACGGTCTTCCTCATGCTTTCTTCAACCTTGATATACTTCCCTGCCCTCTCTTGGAGTTGCAACATGTTTTCAGGGGGACGTTTGGCCAAGGACATCTTGAAAAACTCATCCCTGGTTCCTTGTTGCAGTGCTATCATGGCTACCTTATCATCAAGGTCTGGGACTTTTAAAGCCTCCTTTGTAAAACGATTCAGGTAATCTCTCAAGGATTCCTTAGCTCCCTACACAAGACTCATAAGAGATGCTGAACTTTTCTCATGGACTCTTCCACTGATGAATTGTTTAATAAAAGCCTGACTTAATTCTCTGAACGATCCAATAGAATTTGGGGGCAGGCGACTGTACCATCTTTGAGCCATACCCGACAGAGTTTGAGGGAAGGCCCGACACTTTATAGCATCATTCACGGGTTGCAGCAGCAGTGCATTAGAGAATGTCCTAACATGATTAGCGGGGTCTCCCGTGCCATCATAGGCTTTGATAGTGGGCATCTTGAATTTCCTCGAGATATGGGCATTCATTATCTCTTCTGTAAAGGGTGGAGTTGGATCATCAGGATCTCCAAGGGGAAGGAGATTGCTTGGATTAGTTCTTGGGACAACAGCCCTTCTTCTTACTGGACCATCCAGGTCTATGACAGGAGGAGGATTTCTCCCCCTAGGAGGTATCTAGGGTCTGGTGGCCTGGTGAGCCTCCAAATCACGCCTCAGCCTTTGGATTTCAGCCTCATGAGCACTGATCCTTTCCTGCACTTCTTGGGGATTCCCCCCTGGGGTGCTTTGGGGGCGTTGCCTTCCATCGTCCATTGGCTCTTTTCCAGGACACCTTCTTCTCGGGGCCACTTCATCATCCGAAGATTCGGAGTCTCTCTCAGTGTAAGGACCAGAAAATTCCCGATCCTCAGGGATAGGACCCAAACCTCGTATATAGGGGGGCGACTGCCCTCGTGCTTCGCTTCGCCCAGCATATCCGCTTCCTCCAACCTCAGGGTGAAGGGACATCCCATAAGGGGGGTTAGTAGTAACAATAGTTGAATATTCATACCCGACGGGTCGAGAATTCACAGGTATATGTACTTGTTGAACTTGAGGATTCGTACCTTGAATAGTCGGGGGAGTTGTCCCTTGTGGCTGAGGTTGAGTTGCCCCTGTCTGGGCTTCCCCCTGAGTAGATGCATAAGTTGAATGGGGAGGAACCTCCACGGTTGATGAAATCACCTGGGTTGTCTCTGATGGTGTTCCTTCCTCTAGAGCTCCAATTGTTCTCCGTGTTCTCGCCATGGTTGTTGTTGCGGTTCCCACAGACGGCGCCAAATGTTATGGATAAAAAACTAAGGTTATTATTTGCTGTATTTATTACTAAGATTCGGGAGCTCAAGGCCTTTAATGGCTGCTTTCGTGTTTCGTGGCTCGATCTGCCTTTACGAGATGCCTTCGTATCTCTGTGAATTAGAGAATCAAGCCAAAAAACGTAGTTGTGATTGGTGGGGTGATGCCCCTTATATAGATGTTGGGAGTCCTTGAATTGGACTTGGTATAGGAGACTTGGTGGGCAAGTCTCATAATTAGAATGGACTTTGGAGTCCTAGATAGTAGGAAACTGATTCCTTATCCTTTTAGGTCCCCTTGAGGCTAATCTCTAAGGATTTATATCCTTATCGGGACTCTTCTCAACATCTGATTTTTCCCTTATTAATTAATTACGAAATTAATTAATAATCAGGGCTTTTGGGCCTTTTTTATTCCATCAGGCCTGATCTGGTCCATCAGGCTTAACCTTTCTGGTCTGAGTATCATATATCTTTTTATTGGGCCTAGCAGCCCACAGCTTGTACAATTAATGCAGTATTTAATTATACAATCATAATTTATTTATCCCCATCAAGATGTATGATGGGATTCGGTGAAATCTAGTTTACGTATTTTTTGTCTATTTTTATTGTTTCTAAGGTTTTGGATTTGTTTTATGAATTGATTATATCTGGATTTGTATTTGTATTGTTTGGTTGGGTTGTCTCATGGGTGTATATGGTTTGTGATTGAGTCTGGTAAAGAGGATTCAGAACCTCGATCCAGATCTCATTGTGTTAGTGTCTGGATTAGTGTTTGGTTGTTTAGAATGGTGTCGTGTGTTAGTTTTTGGATTTCTGATTTGGTTGTTTGTAATGGGAACCCTGTTCCTATACTGTTTGTTCTGTTCCTGATTTTGTTCACATCAACCATCCAAATGGTGCCTAGATTATGTTGTTGGGAGACATTTTTGACTTGTTTTTTCCACCATTCTGTGTTTTTTCTCAAGACATTTTTAGGTGTATTTGTTGTGAGTTATTTTGGCGTAGTTATTTGAAGGTATGCTTATAGACTTGTATTAGTGTTGCAGGTTATTTGTCTACACTGGAATTGATTTCCAGAAGGTACATCCAATCTTTATTGACTTCACTTTTCAATTTGCAGCCCTATTAAGTGTACGTATACTGTAAATCTTATTGGTTAGAATTATTACTGATAATTTCTTATTTATTCTAATTGCTAGTCTGAAGAAAGAACAAAACCTTGAGGGAAGATGTGCCTTGGAATGGTCCTGGCATTTATCACTAAGTTTTAGGTTAAAATTTGTAGTCTGAATCAGAACACAAGCATACTTTTTTCGTCAACTGGTAATTTTATTCTGATGTCGATGGCTACTCTAGGGGGGATGATTTCACGTACCTTTCTCAGGATTTATAAATATATATTATACTGCTATATCAAGAAGTTTAATCAGCAATCGTGCTTTTCACAGAACCTCCTATTCATACCGTGTTTTGCAGTTATCCGCTAAGCCTGTTTCATCTTTGTACTAATGCCTCATATACTATCTGCTCTTCCTAATGTTTGCTTTACTTTATTAATTTGCTATTATTTGTTTTCGATACTTTTTGCTAATACATATATTAACTTAATAGCTGCTGCATATACAACTCGTTGTTTGTACTTATTTATATGTTGGAAACTCTGAGCAGTTACAAATGGTTCATTTTATAAAATTTTACAAAAACCTAGGTAAAAAGGTGTTGTTACATTGCATCAAACTATAAAACACACCCCTCCCAGTCCAGGGCATTGCTAAATTGGTTGTTAAACAAATAATTATTTTACTTAGTTTTTTTATAATAATGAATTTTGAGTACTGATTTTGAAAATGTATTTACCTTTATAACATTTCTTAAGTAACTATAATGAAGTATAGTTATATGTATATTATTGGATAATCAGAGGGGGCATGTATGTGTATGATTGTGAATTAGTATATTTTTTACGATGAACCTGAAGATTGTGATAGTTGACATTTAGCTGGTTATTTTTAGTTACATGGGAAGAACGATGAGTTGGTGCGGGGGAGTTAACCAAGGTAAGCGAAAGCTAAGTCTCTCTCTTTGTTTTCCCTCCCAGTTAAGAAATTTCCACAACTAATAGGTGATTAGATTATTATGTGTGAATTATATTTTCAAATGTAGCTAAACTTTGTCAGAGAAGCCTTACGTTCAAACTTAGGTCCAGTAGAATTATTATCTTTAGTTTAAAGTGGTTAAATTGCACGTTATATTCACATCGAGCATCTCTTCATACTCTGATGTATCAATATTGTCTGTGTTGCTTGTAGTACTTGCAATACTAGCTAAACACTTACGTGAAATAAATTGCATGTGCCTGATTTCTGCCTATAATTTATTACTTTTACTTGACTTCTGCCTCTTGCTTTCATCCTTATCTTTTTTGAGATATATAGCCATGTTAAATTTCTATCAATGAGGATCTTAATAAGTTCTCTGAAGATTCTAAAAAGGTATAATCAGGTTGCTAATTTGCACTACCTACTGAACTAGAAGTTTTCTCATCAAAGTAGCGTACACATGCATTTCAATGAACCATTCCTTTATTTTCTTCACATTTCTTAAAGTCTGGACCTTTTAACGTAGTTAAAAATTAAAATTTAGCAGGTGCCAAGAAAGTTTATTATCTCTTCACCGGCCAAGCCAAATGATCATTTCTCTGTTTATTACCATAGTCTTACATTTCTCTGTAATTTGTAATTTGTTACTAGTTGTTTTTGTAATCCTTTGACACCACCTTTAATAATATTTTCTATTTTCCTAATAAGTGACAAACAATACATTGATCAAAGGTTGTGTCAATCTTTACTTTTCTCAGCTTCTTTGTTTTGTCTTCTAGTTTTGTAATACATCATGTTCTTTTTGTATATTAGCTTTACATATTATGTTTTGCTTTTACTAGATTCAAATTATAAACAATGAGTTGTAACTCAATATTTTAGACCCTGCAACTTTGTAGGAAAAGAATTTGTGAGACATTACTCCAATGAGATTATTGGATATGATGGGTTCTCGAATGTGGTTTTTTCTCCAAGATCATGAGATACTATCGACTAAATCAGGACAGAGCTTCAATAGGTTGATAGTTACATTTTTATGCGGCTTTTACATGGCATCTAACTTCTTATGTAACTGGTTTTTATGAGGAAATTTACATGATAAATGTGCCTTAATAATCAGTTTAATGATCTGCAGTTTCTATATCAGCTGCTCTTTTTTTTATTACATATTTTTTTATGTTCCACTTCTAGATAGCCAAAGTAGCGTGCAGAACTCGGTGATTTCTGAGTACACCTGTATAGGTATTTGTTTTTATGCAGAGTTCATCCCTTCTCTAGGTAATACTCCAGTACATAATAATTTCACTCCAGGAGTCTAACGAGTTCATAAAACAGGTGTTACTTACCTAACCTCTAATGGCAGAATAAGAGAAAGCTTTTTTGGGTACTTGGACAAATTATGACATGCCTTGATCTTGAAGTCGAGGAGAAAGTGAAGCAAAACCAAGCAGAAGTCCGAGAGCAGTGGCTTGTAGTATTACTTTTTTTATATAGTTTACATTCTTTCTTTTTTTAAGTTTATAATCTTTAGCAGTTGGTAACCTGTTTAGATTTTGGATGAGCGGGTGTTTGATTTGTGTAAATGGAATTATTGTGGTAATAAATTGGTATTTTGGGATTATATACATTCTAATAGAAATTTTTAATATTTTTTGGCAAAGTGTTACAATAACTTTATAAAATGTTATAGTGGGCCCCTCGTGGGCTCCAATGTGGGTCCCACTTTTTTAAAAACATTTTAGAAATCTAAGGTAACATAAAAAACAAGTTACAACTGATCTCTCTTTTTGTTGCATTAGCAAGCTAAGGCAACATATAAACAAGTTAAAATACGATGTTGCCTTTGGCACCAAAGATGTTACCTTAGACCCCTAAGGCAACATGGAAAAACCTATCTTTAAGAAAATGTTACCTTAGCTTAAAAGTAGGGCAAGAGCAACATATTTACCCCCTAATGCAACATTTTTTTGGTGTTACAGTAGGCATTTTATGGTGTAGTGTACATACAAACAATAATGGAGACCATGGGATTTAATTTCATATTAATTCCCTCTCCCACTTAGAATTTTTATTAAAATTGAGGAATTTTAAAATTAAATGGGGCCCTATGTCGTTACAATTATGTCTAACATGCATTCAAAATACACACATAATTTTAGCAATATATAACATTTAATTAAAGCAATAAATAAAATTTATGTCCATGTCATCCTAAATATGTTAAACATGCAATTTTAAAGGAATTACACATTGTTATGGATAAAAAACTAAGGTTATTATTTGCTGTATTTATTACTAAGATTCGGGAGCTCAAGGCCTTTAATGGCTGCTCTCATGTTTCGTGACTCGATCTGCCTTTACGAGATGCCTACGTATCTCTGTGAATTAGAGAATCAAGCCAAAAAACGTAGTTCTGATTTGTGGGGTGAGGCCCCTTATATAGATGTTGGGAGTCCTTGAATTGGACTTGGTATAGGAGACTTGGTGGGCAAGTCTCATAATTAGAATGGACTTTGGAGTCCTAGATAGTAGGAAACTGATTCTTTATCCTTTTAGGTCCCCTTGAGGCTAATCTCTAAGGATTTATATCCTTATCGGGACTCTTCTCAACATCTGATTTTTCCCTTATTAATTAATTATGAAATTAATTAATAATCAGGGCTTTTGGGCCTTTTTTATTCCATCAGGCCTGATCTGGTCCACCAGGCTTAACCTTTCTGGTCTGAGTATCATATATCTTTTTATTGGGCCTAGCAGCCCACAGCTTGTACAATTAATGCAGTATTTAATTATACAATCATAATTTATTTATCCCTATCACACACATAATTAACGACACACATAATCAATAAATTTAAAGCAATAATTAAAAAATTAATGAAAAAACTTAAAATAAATTTTCCACTATTATGGCCCTTGAAAAAAAATCCAGCTCTAAAAAAAATCTGCCCCAAGCGCACCCCCAGCAGCCCCAGCAGCCCTAGCTGCCGCAGCAGCCCCAGCAGCCCCAGCAGCCCCAGCAGCCCCAGCAGCCCCAGCAGCCGCAGCAGCCCCTTGTAATCGCACAGCGGAACAAAAAAACTACCGGAATCGATTTCCGATCGCACATAACTATTACAAAATACCCGGAACAATTACAAAAAAAAATAGATCTAATACAAAACTAATTTTGTAAAATCTATTCTAACACGATCAACCCTCGTGTAAATTACAACCACGATTAAACCATGTGGAAACCAAAACAAAAATTAACCACGATTAAACCACGTGGGATCCAAACACATAATTAAAATATACATGGCCATAATAGTGGATTAACAACCTGCATCAAAAACAATACAAGCAAAACACTATATACACGCATATATAATTACGACATGGACATTATATCATAAAACGTAGAACCCATTACCAGGCTCTTGATACCAATTGTTGGGAACCACGAACTTAGGGTGTTACTACGTTTTACGATAAAGATTACGAAAAGAGTATTACCTTGTTAATGGTTGATTCCACGCTCTTCTATTGTATTCCCAAATTCCCTTGAGCGAAGTGTGGCCTCCGTCTTCTCAAGTTATCCTCTCTTCTTGCTCCTTGGTGGCTACAATATGTTTTCACACAATTGCCAAGCAAGAAGAGAATAAAAATATATATAGGCTACAATAGGGACCATGGATAATTAAGTTGGGCCTTCTAATTACATCTTGAGCCTAGCCCAATATAATTAAATATTAATTCAATCCACTAAAGAATTAATATTTGCACTACCTTTCCTAATACCGTAATTTAATTAATTCGGTTCCAATATTATTTGCTTATTAAATTCCCCATGTTTAAAATATCATATATCCATTAATTAAATAAATTACTGATAATTTATTTAATTAATATCTTTTATCCTTGATCATCCACTCAACCTTTATTTAATTATGCCAGAATAAATTCCACCTGCAGGGTTTCACATAATTAAATCTCTTTGAGCTTTCAAGGGGACATCATTAACCCGAATATTATCAGGATATGGATTCCTTCAATAAATAATATCCACCATGTATATAATTCCATCACCCAAAATATAATGATATAATTCAAAATAATTATTTCATATATAAATCAAAGCATGTAAATAATATACACGTGTCAATTACTATTTCCGGATTAAGATCCTAAGCATTAATAATAACATAGAATCTTAATTCTCCTTCTTAATCAGTATTAAGGGAACAATTCTAAATTTGATCCTGTTCAATATACACAAAGTATACTATCATTATTTATTAGTCAATATAAACTAATCTAAATAATACTACAGCCATACTAGTGGATTGTCCAACACCACCTGTGCTGTGAACCTTATTATATTATATAACCGTATTTAACAATCTAATATTCTGTATCCCATTTGATACTAGATTGTTCACAATATATAATATTAGACAACATGTAAACATTCAAATGATTCTCAAATAAACTGGCCAGAAATAAATGTACATACTTCAAATAAATATTTTCAGTATACACTAACACAGAAATGATGTGTCGATATCTCCAATCATCACATCTTCATTTGACTTGTCGATATATCAGAGACTTCTCAATAAGCCATTTTGAACTTCTCGATAAGTCATTCTGGAGTTCACGAATGACTTCTCTATATAACTTGATCTGTGACTTGTTGATATCTTGACTTAGAACATTTTTCATAAAATAGATTTATTCAACTCCAAACTTCTACTTCTTTTCTCTGAGGCATGATCTTTGCTTGATCTTCTTCCAGAGTTTATTCTTAGGCTTGAAACTGTTTACAGAAAAATGCACCAGTCTAATCTTCTAACCTTTTCACAGACCCAAGAAATACAATACTTATTACAAATTTAGATTATCATACCATAAAATCTCAAGGTTGTCAATGTGACTTAGTCTTGTTATTGTATAGGCATGTCTTGCACAACAATCTCCCCCAATTTGTGAGAAGATTGCTTATCACAAATTCATGCATGATAACAAGACTAACCCCGAGCTAAAATCAAATGCATAAAAATTGACAGATTTGACAAATTTCAACATTTATACATTGATCAATTACATTAGTTCAATAGTACAAAAACTAGGTGAAATCTTCATAGCCTGGTTCTTTCCTAATGAGGTCCTTGTAATTTATAAGCACATTGAGTTCTTCAATAATTTATGTCCTTCTCAAGGCTTCTACCAGTTTGAGCCAATTATCCAGTTTGTAACCATCGAGGTAATTAACTCTGAATCTTGTGTAACTGCCAATATTTATGTTTAGAAAGTATCCATCTTTTGAAATTCTACTCATCTCCTTTGCCTTCAGCTCATTTGATATTTGTTCAGACATAGCAATTTCTTCTGCATGCTTCCTATCCATTTCTTCCTGTTAGGAATATGTTGTGAACTTGATGATAAGTTAACAAAACACCTTAGTAGATTTAACTTAGTGAATTTTGTAGCAGTCGACGGATGATCAAATATAGTCCCCACGAATGAACTTTATAGTCCCGACGGATGACAAACTAACATCCATCGAGTGAGTAGCTTATGTAATAATTAAGAATTGAAGCATATTTCTGCAAGCAATATTGTGTAGATTCTGTAGGAGTATTTGTAATATATAATAGATGATGTCAAAGATTACTGGAGCTAACAATGTCATTAGCATCTCTGATCATAGTATGAAGCAAATCAAATGGACATCTGATCTGAGTAGAAGATTAATGAACATTTATTTTCAGTAATCTGTTAAGCTTGGGGTCAACCCTAAGTAAGTTGTATGGTTATCTAAATCTGTATTTTGTACTTGTAACAATTAAAGTCTATAAAAATGCAAAGGAGCATACTGGAGTCTTTTTCCTAAAACAGTATCAAGTCTAAGGATTCTATCTGGAAGAAGATCAAGAAGATCATGCCTCAGAAAAATTTTGAAGAAGCTTGGAGTTGAATAAATCTGTTTGGAGAAAAATATTTTAAGTTAAGATCTCTACAAGTCATAGATTTAATGTTATAGAGAAGTTATTCACGAACTCCAGAGAGTACCGACGGATAAGCAATATGTAGTCGATGGATGAGCAATATCTACTCGACGGATGAGCAATATCTACTCGACGGATAAGCAATATCTACTTGATGGATGAGCAATATTTACTCGACGGATAAGCTATATATCTACTTGACGAATGGCCAATATCCACTGGGAGTGGAGAAGTCAGGAAAGCTACTCGAGAACTCAAGAAGATATCGACAAGCCAATTTAAAGAACTGAAGATTGGAGATATCGACAAGTCATTCCATCACTAGAGAACTCAGAGTTATCGATAAGTCAAAGTGAAGATATGAAGACTAGAGATCTTGACAAGCTGAAGACCTCTACAAGTCAAACTCAATATGGAGTGCTTGAGGTCTCGATAAGCCTATGTACTTATCGAGATGTCAAGTGTTCTATTAATTCAAATTGGAGATCTCGAAGTACAGTCTCAAAGTACAGAATTGCAGATCAGTTTAATACCCAAGATAAACAATCAACAAACAATCCAACAGCTGGATTGACAACTCTACAAAAAGCAGCTTGAACAGTGTGCAAGATCAATGGCAAAGATTAACTGATAAAGGAAGATCAAAGTAAACACAGGATGCTAAAGATATGCTAAGCCAGAAATGGAAGATTTGTTTTTCTATAAATAAAAATGACAAGTGACAGTTTAGAAAAGCTAATAGCATGTTTATTATCCACTGTGTAAACCAGCAGTTAACTGAGTTATAAATTTAACACTGGTCCTCTAGTTAAAAGTAACAATTTAGATCAAATCTCTTGTATCACTCTCAAGAAGAAGCTGAGCTCTTTAACATCAAAGAGCTTAGAAATTTTGTAGTAAAACAGTCTTAATTTTTAATATAAAAATTAAGTGAGTTTTGAAAATTTGTGTTCTTTATATTCTGCAAGTTTAAATTCCGCATGAACAGTTTTCTATACAAGATTTAATTTACTTTGTTCAACCATTAACTTTCAAGAAAAGCCTAAAAATCAGAAAAACACATTCACCCCCTTCTGTGTGTGATTCATTACCTAACAAGTGGTATCAGTGCAAAATCGGAAAGTAAACAAATTCAAGATCTTGGAAGAATGAATACACAGAAAATTAGTAACATCAAAATTCCTACCTTTGAAAAATCTAACTACACTATTTGGAAAAAGAAAATGATGTTGTTTATAAGATGGCCAATCCATTCTATATTCAGATCCTCAAGAATGGACCCTTCATTCCTATGGTAAGAGTTGAGGAATCTACAGATGGAGACATGGTCATACCAGCTCATTATGCTTCCAAAGATCCAGCTGAGTATTCTGACTCTGAAAAGGAGAAAGTCTCCCTGGATAGCAACTTGCAATTGATATTGATTGAGTCACTTGACAATGTGATGTACAAAAATATTGTTAACTGTGACACTGCCAAGCAAATATGGGAGAATATTGAAATACTCTATGAAGGAACTGAGTAGGTTAGATCTAATCAAAGAAGGATACTGATTTCACAGTATGAGGGTTTCATGGCTAAGCCTAAGTAAATCATTACTGATGTGTTTGAAAGATTCAATAAGCTGATAAATGACTTGCAGCTTCATGACAAGTAATATGAAGCTGAAGATGTGAATCTAAAGTTCTTGTTTACTCTTCCTGATCATTTGAAACAGAAAATCTCAGCAATCAGGGAAGGAAGAGACTTGAGAAGAATAACTCTGGAAGTTCTATATGGAATTCTCAAAACATATGAACTAGAGATGATTCAAAGGCAATCATTGAGATCTGGCCAATGACATGTTGTAGATGGCTCAAGTGCTTTAATAGTAAAAAAAGGTCAAACATTTAATGATGAACCAAGATCTCATATTTCAGTTGCCTCAACAAGTG
Organism: Apium graveolens; assembly: GCF_009905375.1. Lineage (NCBI taxonomy): Eukaryota > Viridiplantae > Streptophyta > Magnoliopsida > Apiales > Apiaceae > Apium > Apium graveolens. Next base: position 186,746,222 of record NC_133651.1, read on the forward strand.
AGCAGAGAACAATTGATTCACAGGAACAAGTCATTCTGGAAATTGGAAAAGGATGAGTTCTATACTCTTGAAGAACTGGATGAGCTAGATCAGTCAATGGCCTATCTGGATAGAAAATTCTCTAACATTAAAGTAAGGAAGCCAAGATACTTCAAAAGTAAATGACGGTCTTTCAACAAAGATAACAGCTGGAAGGAAAAAGGGAAGTACAATTCTGATAGCAAGAGTGGTTACAAAACTGGATCTGTTGACAGATCTAATATAAGGTGCTTCAGTTGTGATGAACTAGGCCACTTTGCTACAGAATACAGGAAACCCAATAAGGCAAAGAAAGATAAGGCTTATCTTGAACTTGAAGCAAAGTATGAAGCTCTTCTGAAGAAACAGCAAAGCAAAACTTATATTGCAGAAGGTAAAAGTTGGGATGACTCTGAAAATGATGAAGATGAAGAACTTGGAAACTATGCAGTCATGGCCTTGGAGCAAGGAGAATCATCCTCATCTAAATCACAGGGCAAAGTGAAGAAAGTCATATGGGTCATTGATAGTGGATGTTCAAGACATATGACAGGTGATAAGGTACTACTATCACAGTTTGAGGAGAAAGCTGGCCTATTGGTGACCTTTGGAGACAACAGCAAAGGATTCACAATGAGATATGGCAAGATTGTTTCTGAAAATGTTGACATTGATGATGTAGCACTATTAGCTGGTCTTGAGGTGAATCTTCTCAGTGTTAGCCAATTTGCAGACAAAGGCTTTGAAGTTTTATTCAAAAAGAAGAATGCACCTTTATCAGCAAGAAAACTGGTGAAATTTCTCTAAAAGGAGCAAGGAAAGGAAGCTTGTTTGTTGCAGACTTGAACTCAACAAATAAGGATGGTATTTGCTGCTTCTACATCAAGGCATCAGAAAAACAAAGCAAGCTATGGCATAAGAAGCTGTCTCACTTGAATTTCAAGGCAATTAATAACTTAGTCAAAAAGGAGTTAGTGAGAGATATGGCCAAGCTGGAGTTTGCTCAAGTTGAAGTCTGTGAAGCTTGTCAGAAAGGAAAGATGAAAAGATCTAGTCACAAGTCAAAAACTGTGAATTCTATTATTGCACCCTTGCAGCTTATTCACATGGACTTGTTTTGTCCAGTAAATGTCTTATCAATTTCAAGGAACAGATATGCACTTGTGACGGTGGATTATTTCTCAAGATACACTTGGGTAGAGTTCATGTACTTTAAAGATGAAACTCCACATATCATAATTGAGCACATCAAGAAGATAGAAAAACAGGATGAAGATTACAATTGTGTGAAAAGACTGAGAAGTGACAATGGAACAGAATTCAGAAATGCTACATTAAGTGAATTCTGCAAAGGCAAAGGCATTGTTCAAGAATTCTCACCTGCCAGGACACCTCAACAAAATGGAGTAGTTGAGAGAAAGAACAAAACATTGATTGAAGCTGCTAGAATAATGGTGCAAGATGCCAAATTGCCAATAAGTTTCTTGGAAGAGGCTGTCAACACTACATGTTATACTCAGAACAGATATCTCATTAACAAGGCACATGGCAAGTCACCCTACTCAATCATGTCCAAGAGAAAGCCTACTGTAAAGCATCTTCATGTATTTGGAAGTGTTACATTTTGAAAGACAACTCTACATATATGGGAAAATTTGACTCAAAGGTCTTTGAAGCAATTTTTCTGGGATATTCACTAGAAAGAACAGCCTACAAAGTCTATGTGATTGATCAAAAGAAGATCATGGAAAACAAAAATGTGACCTTTGATGATGACAAGTGTCCAGGCTTGGAATGCCTTGATGATAATGAAGTTGAAGCCCTTGTATTTGAAAACCTTAACATTGATAGTGATTCTGATGGAGAAGATGAAGTAAATGCACAACAAATGATGAATGAAGAGACTACTGAATAGGAAAATCATGGGAATGGAAGCTCATCTCAAACACCTGAATTTGATAGCACAAACTCAGGGGGAGAAAGAGAAGAAGGATCTACCAGTCATACCAATAATGAAGAAAATGACGAAGGCACAAGTTAACAAACTCACACAAGGAAGTGGGATAGAATTCACTCTAGAGAAGCAATTATTGGTGATCCTACTGTTGGTGTGAGGACTAGAAGTGCAACTGCTAATGAGTGCCTACATGCATGTTTTCTGTCTCAAGTAGAGCCTAAGAAAATTGATGAAGCTCTATTGGATCTTGATTAGATATCTACCATGCAGGAAGAGCTGAATCAGTTTGAAAGAAGCAAAGTCTGGAAGATAGTTCCTGCACCAAAGAACAGAAGTATTATTAGAACAAAATGGGTGTTCAGGAACAAAATGGATGAAAATGGTATAGTTACCAGAAACAAAGCAAGGTTGGTTGCAAAAGGCTACTCACAAGAAGAAATAATTGATTATGATGAAACTTTTGCTCCTGTTGCAAGACTTAAAGCTATAAGAATTTTTCTATCATTTGATGCACATTCAAATTTTAAAGTGTATCAAATGGATGTCAAAAGTGCCTTTCTGAATGGTGAGTTAGAAGAAGAAGTTTATGTGCAACAACCTCCTGACTTTGAGGATCCAAAATTTCCAAATTTTAGGTATAAGTTACTCAAGGCTCTATATGGACTAAAACAGGCACCTAAAGCTTGGTATGACACACTACCACATTTCCTATTGAAGTATGGTTTTACTAGAGGAACCATAGACAAGACTCTCTTCTACAAGAAATATGGTGAAGCTATGATCATAGTTCAGATCTATGTGGATGATATCATCTTTGGTTCTACTAATAAGAAGCTGTATCAAAGATTCTCCAAGCTTATGCAAAGTGAATATGAAATGAGTATGATGGGGGAACTGAGTTACTTCCTTGGACTTCAAGTCAGCTAAAGAAGTGATAGTATCTTCATCAGCCAAACTAAATATGTCAAGGATCTTTTGAAAAAGTTCGGAATGGTTGATTGTTCACCTACATCTACACCTATGTCTACTACAACAAAGTTGGACGAGGATAAAAAGGGCAAGAGTTTAGATATCTCAAGCTACAGAGGGATGATTGGATCATTGCTTTACTTAACAGCAAGTAGACCAGACATCATGTTTGCAACATGTCTATGTGCAAGATTTCAAGCCAATCCAAAAGAATCACATTTGATGTCTGTAAAGAGTATTTTCAGATACTTGAAGGGGACTCCTAACTTGGAATTATGGTATCCTAAGGGAACTGGTTTTGAAGCTGTTGGATACACAGATGCAGATTTTGTTGGATGTAGAGTTGATCGAAAGAGTATCAGTGGAAGTTGTCAATTCCTTGGAAAAAGACTTGTATCTTGGTACATCAAGAAACAACAATCTATATAAACTTCTACAGCTAAAGCTGAATACATAAATGCGATAAGTGGATTTCATATTCACTTGGAATGCTTTATTATAAGCTTAAATTGGTGTTTTGGACTCAAGTTGGTGGTATTTTGATGTGTTTTTGTGTTATTGCATTTCAGGTATCAGTTATATGAAGAAATGAGCTTTTAAAGGAAATATGATAAAAAGTGATCAGATTTGGAAGCCAAGGCCATTGTCTAGTTGTAGAGAATCTCGTTAGCTTCACGTGGGCAGTTGAATCGCCTAATTCTGACGAGTATAACGCAAGTTATGGCCAAAACAGATTCATCAGAATTTTTTCCAGACAGGCTCCAGGCTCCCGCCCGGGATGTGGGGCGGCCGCCCGGGAGCTGAGGCGCCCGCCCGAGGCGCGGCTGGTCGCTGATTTTGCTGAAAAAGAATTTTTTGAGTGGAATTTGACGATTTTAAGGGTCCTGGTCCACTAGGGGCGTATATATACTTAAAAAAGGGTTTTCATCATCCGGGAAGATTGGGATACCAAGGAGAAGACCTAGAAGCACAGAACAACTCCGAAAAAGAAGATTTTGTTTTCAACTTCTGATTCTTTGAATTAGTTGTAACTTTAGATGCTCGTTTTCGTTCTTGTTGAACCTAGATCTCGTTTATTCGTACTTTGATTATTATTCAGTTTATTAAGACCTTATTTTATACCATGCTTTCATTGGAACCTATGGTGACGATGAGTTCAATTATGGGCTAATCGTTATCATGGGATTCCAGAGGATTTACTTATGGATTTCAATAGTTAATTATTTTGATATCTTGGTGTATGATGATTGATTGATATCCTAGTATTGGTTGTGCTTATTCATCTTATGTGCGTAGCTACCATATAAGATAGCGTGTTAATCTCTATTGAAGCGACAGTGAATATAGAGGTTTAGAACTTGCCATGCTAGCATAGGTTTATATATTTGTTATGCATGATTCGTAGGTAATTTTAACCATCTTACTTGCCCTGTGTAATCGTGATAGATAACTTGTGCTTAAACCGTTATGTTGTCAAATTCTATAGACATATAGGGTCTCAATATAATTGGTGCCTATTCAGCTTCTATCTCTTTTGTGGATGTCTGGTAGAATGGTACTCGTGCAACGAAAGTTGGCGTTTATCAGTTTCGTGTTATCTGATTAGTGTCATCACCATCACAAAAGGCTATTGAATGAAGTAGTAATGAAGTTAGAATCCCATGTTTGTCATATATAGGAATTCAACCTCAATTATCTTAGTTAATGTTATTTAGTATAATCTCTTAGTTTAATCAAAACCCAATTTGTTATTTGTCTTAGCATTGAGCGATAACCATACATTGTTGTATAAGTGCATAAATTGAACTTAACCTAAACCAGTCTCTGTGGGAACAAATCTGATTTATATCTTATACTACTTGCGAACGCGTATACTTGCGTGTATTTAGCGCGTGTTTTCGCCCTAACAAGTTTTTGGCGTCGTTGTCGGGGACTCGGTATTAATTTTTAGTTTATGTGCTTGTCATAAGTGGTCGTTAAAGTTCACTGACTCAGATTCTTTTACTTTCATGATTTATTTGTTTGTGTTTCACGTACTCATTATAATGGGAGATCCAGCAGTACGAACGAAAGCCTTAATGGATTTTTCTCAACCCAAGATCAATGACATTCAATCTAGCATTATCCGGCCAGCTATCACAGCTAATACCTTTGAGATCAAGCCTGGCATAATTCAATGGGTGTAGAATTTAATCCAGTTTGGGGGTTCTCCAACTGAAGATCCCAATATGCACATTAGGAACTTTATTGAGATCTGCGACACCTTCAAGTTCAATGGTGTTTCTGAAGATGCTGTGAAGCTGAGACTGTTCCCATTCTCTCTGAGAGACAAGGCTAAGGGCTGGTTACACTCTCTACCAGCTGGTTTGATTACTACTTGGGAAGATCTTGCTCATAAGTTTCTTATTAAATTCTTCCCTGTGGCGAAGACAACTGCAATCAGGAATGCTCTTACTCAATTTGCACAGGAATCAGGAGAATATTTATATGAAGCTTGGGAGCGCTACAAGGAGATGCTTAGGAAGTGTCTTCATCATAGAATGCCTGATTGGATGATCATCAATTATTTTTACAATGGGTTGGGAGCACAGTCCAGACCCATGCTCGATGTAGCAGCAAGTGGAGCATTATGGACAAAGAGCTATGAGGAAGCTTATGATCTAATTGAACAGATGACTGCTAATGAATATCAGTATCCAGCCCAGAGATTGCCACAGAGCAAGGTAGCAGGAGTTCTTGAGGTGGATACAGCTACGGCTATCACTGCTCAACTAAAGGCGTTGTCTATAAAGATCAATTCTCTGGCAAACTATGGTGTTAAGCAGATAATTAGTGTTTGTGAGTTGTGTGCAGGTCCGCATATGACAGAGCAATGGGCTATATCTAGTGAATCAGCTCAGTTTGTGAGCAAATTTCAGAGATCGCAGCATCTAGTTCCTGCCACTTATCATCCTGACAACTGAAATCATCCTAGCTTCAGCTGGAGCAACAATCAGAATGCGATGCAACAGCCGTTCCAGCAGTTTGGAAATAAGCTATTCAAGCCTCCTGGTTTTCAGCAAAAATTTACACCAAAACAACAACTCCAAAATTCAACAACAAAATCATGATGCAGGTCTATCTTCGAATGAAAAATCTGAATTGGAGGAGTTGAGGCTTATGTGCAAAAACCAGGCTCTTATATGCCAAAGCCAGGCTATTTCTATCAAGACTCTGGAGAACCAAATAAGGAAAATTGCTAATGCCTTATTGAATCGATAACCAGGAACGCTTCCTAGTGATATAGAAGCCAATCCAGGCAAGAAGGAAGTTGAAGAAAAGGTGAACGCCATCACCTTAAGGTCTGGAAAGGTTACAGCCACCAAATTCAGCAAGACGAAGAGCCTGAAAAGTCTCAATTTCCAGAATATGAAGTTTTGGCTGAAGAAGATGTGCAGAAGGAAGCAAAGGTAGAACCAAGGAAGACTACTATGGAACACACTCCTCCTAAGGGTAATACAGGGGAGAAGCAGATCTATCCTCCACCTCCTTTTCCTAAGAGGTTGCAGAAGAAAAAGCTGGATAAGTAGTTTGAGAAGTTTTTGGAGGTGTTTAAGAAACTTCATATCAATATACCTTTCACTGAAGCTCTTGAACAGATGCCTAGCTATGTGAGGTTTATGAAAGGTATTCTCTCTTGGAAAGTGAAGCTCGATGACTTAGAGACCGTTGCTCTAACGGAGGAATGCAGCGCTGTGCTGCAACAGAAGTTGCCTCTGAAGCTTAAAGATCCTGGAAGCTTCACTATTCCTTGCACCATCGAAAACTTGTCATTCGACAAGTGTTTATGTGATTTAGGAGCTAGCATCAATTTGATGCCCTTATCTATCTTCAAGAAGCTTGGTCTTCCTGATCCGAAACTAATATACATGTCATTGCAACTAGCTGACCGTTCCATCGCTTATCCACGAGGTATAGTGGAGGATGTCTTGGTCAAGGTGGATAAACTCTTCTTCCCTGTTGACTTTGTAATTCTTGATTTCGAGGAAAATAAGAAGATTCCCATCATCTTGGGAAGACTATTATTGGCTACAGGCCAAACTCTGATCGATGTGCAAAAAGGAGAGCTTTCGATGAAGGTTCATGATCAAAAGGTCACTTTTAATGTGTTCAAGGAAATAAAGTTACCCACAGCTAAAGAGGAGTGCTTTAAAGTAGAGCAAATGCACGTTTTGAATGCACCTCCGTGCAAGAGGAAGTTGGATTTTCCATTCGATTCTCTGGGGTTAGCAGAGCTGAAAATTTCTCAGGAGCGTTTTGAACCATTTATTCAAGAAGCTCCCACACTTGAGCTTCACCCACCACCAGATCACTTGAGTTATTCATTCTTAGGTGCACCCCATGATAAGGGGCTGGGATATATTTTTAATGATGTAGAGAGTGGCTGGACGGATCTTTCAGTGCCTATAGAGGGTTCTTCTCATGCGCCACAGGTAGTTGATAGGACTAGTGTTGGTGATGAGCAGTACAGGCGAGTGACTAGGCGTATGGAGGCCATGCACGACATTCACCATCATTTTGCTAAAGATTTGACACATGCTTCCGGTACTATTTTCCGAGACACTAGTGGCGAGGTTGATTGGCCATTTGATCCTCCACCTGAAGAGGGTGATCTTTCCGATGACTAGGTATGCTTGAAATCTTTATTATTACCTTCAATGAGGATATTGAAAATTTTAAGTTTGGGGGTGATAATGTAAGTATTAGTAGTGTGTGTGTCCATATAGATTCATATAGATTCATATTGCATGTTTAGTTATAGTTCATTCATATTTTGCATGATTGTTCACATAGGATATATTTGTTTATTTTTATGTGATTTCATATAGTTACATTTGCATGCATATTTAGCATGATCCCCTAAGAAGAACTATGATATTTGATAAGTTGATGTTGATTTGAGTGTGGTGATGACGAATAGAGGGATGTTTAAGTCCTAATGAATTGATTTGCATGCCAGAAACAAATATTTTCACAAAGTCTTATAAGGTTGCTTTTGATCTAGATCATGATCATACTTGTTTGTTGTTGAGATTTAATCACTTGGTTATATTTAGAATTTGTGATATTCTCGTAATGACGTAAAAACACAGATTTTTTTATCTGGAGGAAAACTTGGATTTCATTGCTAGTTGTTGTAAGGTTAGGCGTCAAATGGCTAGTAGCCGGCTCATATTTTTATGAGTAGTCTAGGGTTGAATGAGATGGAGTAAAACGCACTCATTCAGAAAAGAAAAAAAAGGAAAAAAAGAAAGAAAAAAAGTATGTGTTTATGCATAATTGATCAAGAGTGAGCTCTTTAATACTCGAGTTATTAAGTTCTAGGGACTTTGTGCCTAGTGACCTAAGGCTTTTATAGTCTGGGATCCGCTAACCTAACGCTCGCTACATGGGTATTATTGCATAAGTCTTTTGGGACCTCATTCATTGCACGGTTAAATAAGCATCTTTGCTATGTGTTTAATAATAGTGTGAATCCTTGTATAACTCTAGTAGAAAGGAGGTGTTGTGAGTCATAATGCGTTTATTGTCTATTCTGTTTATAAACTTTTGATTGTTTCGATGATAGATAATTTATGGTTATTGATCTAGTATCGAGAGATATCTGTTAAGCATTTCACACACGCATGTTTCTAGTTTGTGAGTTGGTTTGTGGGATTTATTCGAGCTCTGTTTAAAGTCATTGCATTCTTAGAGGCATTGGTTTATTCATTTAATTATGGTTATTCTGAGGGGATCGATTGTATTATCATTTAGTTGCATTCACGTAGTTGCATTCATGCATTAGGTTTGTTTTGTAGTTTTGAGTCTGTTTATGCTTGAGGACAAGCATCGATTAAAGTTTGGGGGTGTGATAAGTGGATTTTATATCAACTTGGAATGCTTTATTATAAGCTTAAATTGGTGTTTTGGACTCAAGTTATTGGTATTTTGATGTGTTTTTGTGTTATTGCATTTTATGTATCAGTTACATGAAGAAATGAGCTTTTAAAGGAAATATGATAAAAAGTGATCATAATTGGAAGCCAAGGCCATTGTCAAGTTGTAGAGAATCTCGTTAGCTTTGCGTGGGCAGTTGAATCGCCTAATTCTGACGAGTAGAACTCAAGTTATGGCCAAAACAAGATTCATCAGAATTTTTGTTGTTGAGATTTAATCACTTGGTTATATTTAGAATTTGTGATATTCTCGTAATGACGTAAAAACATTGATTTTTTTATCTGAAGAAAAACTTGGATTTCATTGCTAGTTGTTGTAAGGCTAGGCATCAAATGGCTAGTAGCCGGCTCATATTTTTATGAGTAGTCTAGGGTTGAATGAGATGGAGCGAAACACACTCATTCAGAAAAGATAAAAAAAGGAATAAAAGAAAAAAGAGAAAAAAAAAGAAAGAAAAAAAGTATGTGTTTATGCATAATTGATCAAGAGCTTTAATACTCGAGTTATTAAATTCTAGGGGACTTTGTGCCTAGTGACCTAAGGATTTTATAGTCTGGGATCCACTAACCTAACGCTCGCTACATGGGTATTATTGCATATATCTTTTGGGACCTCATTCATTGCACGGTCAAATAAGCATCTTTGCCATGTGTTCAATAATAGTGTGAATCCTTCTATAACTCTAGTAGAAAGGAGGTGTTGTGAGTCATAATGCGTTTATTGTCTATTCTGTTTATAAACTTTTGATTGTTTCGAGGATAGATAAGTTATGGTTATTGATCTAGTATCGAGAGATATCTGTTAAGCATTCCACACACGCACGTTTCTGGTTTGTGAGTTGGTTTGTGGGATTTATTCGAGCTCTGTTTAAAGTCATTGCATTCTTAGAGGCATTGGCTTATTCATTTGGTTATGGTTATTCTGAGGGGATCGATTGCATTATCATTTAGTTGCATTCACATAGTTACATTCATGCATTAGGTTTGTTTTGTAGTTTTGAGTCTGTTTATGCTTGAGAAAAAGCATCGATTAAAGTTTGGGGGTGTGATAAGTGGATTTTATATCCACTTGGAATGCTTTATTACAAGCTTAAATTGGTCTTTTGGACTCAAGTTGTTGGTATTTTGATGTGTTTTTGTGTTATTACATTTCAGGTATCAGTTATATGAAAAATGAGCTTTTAAAGGAAATATGATAAAAAGTGATCAGATTCGGAAGCCAAGGACATTGTCAAGTTGTAGAGAATCTCGTTAGATTCGCGTGGGCAGTTGAATCGTCTAATTCTGACGAGTAGAACTCAAGTTATGGCCAAAACAAGATTCATCAGAATTTTTTCCAAACAGGCTCCAGGCGCCCGCCCGGGATGTGGGGCGGCCGCCCGGCAGCTAAGGTGCCCGCCCGGAGAGCTGAGGCGGCCGCCCGGAGAGCTGAGGCGGCCGCCCGAGGTGTGGCTGGTTGCTGATTTCGCTGAAAAAGCCTTTTTGAGTGGAATTTGACGATTTTAAGGGTCTAGGTCCACTAGGAGCGTATATATACTTAAAAAAGGGTTTTCATCATCCGGGAAGATTGGGATACCAAGGAGAAGACCTAAAAGCATAGAACAACTCTGAAAAAGAAGATCTTGTTTTCAACTTGTGATTCTTTGAATTAGTTGTAACTTTGGATGTTCGTTTTCGTTCTTGTTGAACCTAGATCTCGTTTATTCGTACTTTGATTATTATTCATTTTATTAAGACCTTGTTTTATACCATGCTTTCATTGGAACCCATGGTGACGATGAGTTCAATTATGGGCTAATCATTATCATGGGATTCTAGCGGATATACTTATGGATTTCAATAGTTAATTATTTTAATATCTTTTAGTATGGTGATTGATTGATATCCTAGTATTGGTTGTGCTTATTCGTCTTATGTGTGTAGCTATCATATAAGATTGCGTGTTAATCTCTATTGAAGCGACAGTGAATATAGAGGTTTAGAATTTGCCATGCTAGCATAGGTTCATGTATTTGTTATGCATGATTCGTAGGTAATTTTAACCATCTTACTTGCCCTGTGTAATCGTGATAGATAACTTGTGCTTAAACTGTTATGTTGTCAAATTCTATAGGCATATAGGGTCTCAATATAATTTGTGCCTATTCAGCTTCTATCTCTTTTGTGGATGTCTGGTAGAATGGTACTCGTGCAACGAATGTTGGCGTTTATCAGTTTCGTGTTATCTGACTAGTGTCATCACCATCATATGCTAAGATTAAGAACGAAAAGGCTATTGAATGAAGTAGTAATGAAGTTAGAATCCCATGTTTGTCATATATAGTAATTCAACCTCAATTCTCTTAGTTAATGTTATTTAGTATAATCTCTTAGTTTAATCAAAACCGAATTTGTTACTTATCTTAGCATTGAGCGATAACCATACATTGTTGTATAGGTGCATAAATTGAACTTAACCTAAACCAGTCTCTGTGGGAACGAATCTGATTTATATCTTAGACTACTTGCGAACGCGTATACTTGCGTGTATTTTAGCGCGTGTTTTCGCCCTAACAAGATGCAGGAAGTTGTTCTGCTCAAGTGCTTTGGATTAGAAATCAGCTAATGGATTATGGCCTAGTGTTACACAAAATTCCTATTACGTGTGACAATACTAGTGCTATATCTATAGTAGTTAATCCATTTAATCATTCTAGGACAAAGCACATTGATGTGAGGTACCATTTTATTAGAGAACATGCTACTAATGGTACCATTGAGCTCATTTTTATACCAACAGAAAAACAACTAGCTGATATTTTTACTAAACCTTTGGATGAAGCAACTTTCATTAGACTTGTAAGTGAAATTGGAATGCTCAATTCTTCATCCTAAGGCAAGAACTCAACTAATGTTTTGCAGCAGATTAATCTCCAGAAATCAAAATTAATTTGATTAAATAGAAATTAACTAAAATATGAATTATAAATATTTCAAAAATCTCTACATATTTGTTTTTCAAATTCAATTAACCTGGAATTTTTCAAATTTTGAGTAAAATGCGTAGTTGTTAATTTATATCCTTAATATGTAAAATTAACTTAAGGCAGAATTATAATAACCAAAAATATTTAGAGAACTGAGTTCTCGATAGGTATAAATTGACTTCTCGACAAGTCATTTTAGGACTTCTCGAGTGAGTCCTCGATAAGTCAATTTACTGAATTCTCGAGTGACTTCTTGATAGGTTTAAAATGACTTATCGATAAGTCCTTGTAGAGTTCTCTAATAGTGTTCATTCACAGAGTTCTCTACAAGTACAATTCTTGACTTATCAATAACTCAAAACTGAGATAATTTAAATTAATAAATTATTTTGGTAAAATACTTTTGGAAAATTTATTCTAATGTTATTTTGAATTTATTCAAGTAAAAGTTAGAATTAGTTCAGTCCACTTTTTGGACAAACTGGGTATTTATTTGACATTTCGATAAGTCAAGTTTGAGTTCTCAATAAGAGTAATTTAAAATGACTTCTCGACATGTACTTCACTTCTCAAAATGACTTCTCGATAGACAAACTCCAAATGTCTATTTTTGAGTTCTCGACAAGTCATCAACTTTTACTGTAAATACCCAGACTTCTCGATTATTTTAACTTGGAATTTCTCGAAATTCTAAGAAAACTGAATATTTATTAATTCATAATCTAACTATATGAAGTTAATAAATAACAGATCAAAAGAAGCAAAAAGTATGAAAAACTGAAATAATTTATTCATAAATTATGTTCAGCAAAATACTTTTGACATACTTTGTCTATAATTACTCTGACTTATTGACATATTTACGTGCTTATATTTTTTTTATGGAAATATGTTAGTCTAATGTAAGTAGACTAGTACTTTATATCTGATGTTTTGAGAAAGCTGATAATGGTTAAATTATTTGACTATATGTTGACAGGAGGAGTTACTTTTGTGTAGGGAGTACTTGTTTATTTGCATGGGGAATAGTTATTCTAAATAGTGAACTAAGATTCTTGAGTACTTGCATGGGGAATAGTAACTAGTCATTTCTAACTGTCAAATATGCTTATGTGATTATTACTCTTATTATCCAGGCAACTCAAGAGTCTCTTGGTTTCTATCTTTACTCCCTCTATAAATTAAAACGCGTCACCCTTTATCATTCATCACTACTCTTATTCTCAACAAACATCTAATTCAAACTCACCTCCTGTTCATCTCTCTCTCTCTCTCTCTCAAATGGATGCCCCAGTCTTCTACAGACTTATTCATGGAGCTTACCAGCCTGTCCATCATCTGAATGAAGACCAAATTTACTTTGATCCTTTCGGACTACATATCCATCTCAGGGGGTTGTTTGCAGCCCTTTTGATATTCCATGAGAGATCTTTGACGAACTCTCGTGGGATGATCAACTCAGCATTCTTTTCTTTGAGATGGAAGTCTCTCTCGAGCAGGAGAGACGTGCAAGGGTAGCTGAGCAGCAACGCCTTGCTGCTTTGGAGTTGCAGGAGAGGATCATCTCTCTTGCACACTCCATGTCCAGAGCTTACCAGCACAGGGCAAGGAGGTTGGAGGCTGAGAAGAAGAAGCCCAAATTAGAGTAGTTAGGATTAGGATTTACTTGATATAATCTAAATTTTAACGCACTCTGTGGTTAATATTAATGAAAATACTCTTCTTCTCTATCAATTTGTTTTTGTTGCTTGATTGTTTAATGTCATGATTGCCTTGTGTTTATAAATTAATTGGTTATTAGTTTTCCTGTCATAATGTGTTATTCCCTAACAATACAACAAGAATTACAGAAGGGGGGGTTGAGTGTAATTCTGGCTTCTTTTTTAGATTTATGAAAAATGGTTTTAACTCAATTTATATCTAACTATTTGATTTGCAAAGTGCAGCATAAAGAGTTAAGTAAATCAAACACAAAGTAATAAAAACTCAGGTCTTTAAAACTTTCTGGTGGATTTGAATATATCCACCAGAGATATATATATCGAGTGAGAACCCTGTGAAGCTTGAATAGCTCACAGCTGCTTACAAATATGAACAACTAAACTTACAGAGAAATGCTACAGGATTCAGCTTACAAATGTTTCTCTGAGAATATATTTGCTTAGTCTTGTTAGTTGTTCTACTTGCTACACTTGATTTATATATCACCAAGTTTACATAGTAATAAGACAAGATAATAAAACAAAACCTATTAAGTCTAACTCCATGCTACTTCACTACTCTATTCCAACATCTTTGAATATCTTCATAATAGCATGTAAATGGTAATGCTTCTTTGTTCTCAAAACCCTTCTAAACAGGCTGCCACATTCCTTTTACAAACACTCGACGCATGTGACTGTGTTGTCACTATCAACAGATATTTGAATTGATCATCCGTCAGGTACATGCTTGTTATCCGTCGGGTAGCCTTGTTGATCATCCGTCGGGTAGCTTTGTTGATCATCCGTCGGGTAGCCGTTTATCACTTGACTCCATTTCATTTGTGTCGAATTACAAGACATCTTATATTTACATTTAATCAACCTATTATGCACATCTACTAGCAGTCTACATGATTCATAAGCTACTACAGAATCTATACAAAGTTATTTGCAGAAATGTGTTACAGTACTTATCTTTACATAAGCTACTCACCCGGTGGATATCAATTAGTCATCCGTCGGGGCTATATTGAATCATCCGTCGGGACTATAATTGATCATCCGTCGGGTGCTACAAATTCACTAAGTTAAATCTATTAAGGTATGTTGTTTAGCTTATCATCAAGTACATAACATATTCCTAACTCCTTTTGAGCTGTTTGCGGAATTCAAGTTCATCAGCTTTTGAGAGATTTACCATTTCTTGCATTTCCAAAAGAGTCTCATTGCTAGAGATACTCAATTGGTCCTCCAATATGAAGAATCTTCTAACTCCTTTTTCATCCCTGAATTCCATCAGCCAATAGGGCCTCAGCCGCACTCTCTTTCTTGTGAAGGGAATTGATAGAGTCTTTGGTAGTGCATCTTTGGCTCTATTACTCCTCAGCTCCTCAATCTTCTTTGGAACTAATCTTCTTGCTGTCACATTGTAACCAAAGTTCTTTTTAAAGGAAGAGTACACCTTTATTAGCACATATTGGCTTTCTAGAAGAATCCTGTGAAGTGGCCATATGATCTCTCTTCCTCCCTTGTATTTGAATACCAGCCTTTCAGGGAGATGTCTGTGAGCATTAATTCCTCTAACTTCTTCCAATTCATCTAAGTAAAGGTTTATGTCAGAAAACTCCTTGATGTCATAAATGTATAACATGTCTCCCTTGTTGACTGTAGATTTAGTTTTGATTGGTGTCTTGGATCTGAGAATCACTGGATTCACTTTCTTGCTAGCTCTTGTCTTTGTCTTCTTTGTCTTGAAAATGGGTAAATTTAGATCAGGAATTGGCAAACTATCCCAGTCTACTACCTCATCCTTAGGAATAACTGGCTCACCATGAATATTCCTTGTTGGATCAACCACTTTGAATTCTTCAAATACCACAGAGGGTTTTGATGTTTGAGTTGTAGTTGTAGGCTTCTTGGAGATAGAGTCTTCCTTTTCCTCATAATTAAAGTTCAATTTCCTTTTGGCCAGTTTGGCCCTTTCATTGTATCCGAAAGTTCCTTTCTATTGTGGTTCAGCTTGCACCTTTAGATCTTGAGATTCAACAATTACAGATGGTTGTGCAGAAGTTTCTGTTGTGGTTATTACAGTTTGAAGCTTGGCCAAGATAGCAGCTTGCTCATTCTTTTGTCTGTGCTTCTTAGCATCCAAGGCAGCTTTCTTCTTTTCTAGCCTGATTCTTTCTTTCTCTTCCTTCTTAGCTTCCACAAACAGTGGGTGTCCAACCACCACACAAATCTCCTTACCATTTCTGTAAATTTTAGCAATTCTCCTTTTAAGCACTTAATCAGTTAGATCCTTGTAGAATGTAATAGACCTAGCCAACAGCTTCTTCTTATCTGGCCTAGGTGTTTCAAACACTATATCTGTTAGGTCACACACACTGTAGAAGGGGGTGAATACAATGTTTACTATAATCAAATCGAATATAAGAACTCAAGTAACGAATCACAAATTTTATTTAACACAATAAACTCTGTTACAAAGAACTGTCCTCTCTCAATGATGAACAAATTATCACGAGAGCTGTTAGGATTACAATGAATAATAAACTCGATTATGATAACATATATATTGTAAACCCTATGTCTGTGTTTATATACTACACAATTACAAGATAATCTTCTAATTGATATTGAATACAATTCTGCTTCCTAATATATATCAATCAGCTATCTTTTCTTCCAAGTATTCTATTCTTCATAGAATTCTTTTCCATGCATATCTCTTCTTATGTTTGTCTCGATCTTCTTTCCTTTCAATCAGTCGCCTTCCTTATCTGAACGTCTCCTTAAGTCCTGATATTATCCCCTGATAAATATCTCCTGATAACTTAAGTTCTGACAACTTAAGTTCTGATATCTTAAGTCCTGACTTCAGTATAAGTACTGATTTCCAGTTAAGTACTGATTTGTCCTGTTAAGTAAGATCTGAAAACTAAACACAAATCATATTAGACATGACATCACAAATATATCTAACAATCTCCCCCAACTTGTAAATTAGCATAAAATACAAGTTTAACAGATATTTGATGATGTCAAAAACATTAAGTACAAATGCATGCGAATTTGACTAGATAACTACAACTTATCGTCCTTATAGCTTTACCATCCTCAAGGTTTGATATCAACTTCAGTTTGTATACACTTCAGAATTTAAGCAGTTGTGGATCTTTGACTTTGCTTCAATTCTGATCTCTTTGATGTCAGGAGTTGTTCTGAGATAGTTCTTTAACAAACATCTCTCAGCATATTCAAGTTAATTGATCATTCTCCTTTTAGCATTCTTCTGTTCAACTGTATCTTCACCAGTTTGAAAAATAGCTGCCCTGAGATCATTTATTTTAGCTTTCATTATGTCCTGATCTAGTCTGATGATATAGGCTTTATCAAACTCTGGATTGAATTTAAGTCCCTTAATACCTGAAAATGTAGTGATGATTTTAGCAACATTAGGCTTCATTTCAACAATTTCTCCACTGTGAGATCTTTACTTGGGACAGTATGGGCTGTCAGACTTTACATAATAAAGCTTCTTCTGTCTCTGAATGTTTGACTTTAAACACCCTGCATCACCATCTATTGATCTATTTTTAACTTGAAGCAGAAATAGAACATGTTCCAGTTCTTCAAAATACTTCAATGAAATTGCATTCTCATTGATCTGAAATTGCATTCTCATTGATCTGAAATACCCTTCCATCTGTCATAAAGTATGACATGATGTCTTCTTTCAAAACAGAATGGTAAACCATTTGTACATATTCAAGTTGATTTAATCTCTCAGAAGTTGCTCCTACACCTGGTTCACTTAAGGAAGTTGGATCATTGGTAGTATTGCTTACTCTCTTCTCTTTTGAACTAACCAATCCAGATTTATCTCTTGCTTCCTTTCCTGTAACAACTCGTGCTTCAAAACCACTTGATGTATTCCTCAAAGGTTGAGTCCGTAAAACTTTTATGAATCCTGGTAGTAGCATCTCTGAAGGTTTAACATGAGCAATGTCAGAGGTTTCCTTTTCCTTATCTTCTGATATCAAGCCAACTTGAGCTATGTCAGAGGTTGCTTGCTTCACTGTCATATCAGAATTTACTAAGTCCTGATCTTGAACAACATGAGCTATGTCAGAGGTTGTTTGAATATCCTTTTTCTTCAAAATCAGACTAGCATCTTCATCAGATTTTTCTTCTTACAAGACTGGCACATATACCTATACAGGTTCACCAATTTTTTCTTTGCCCTTGGATCTTGGATCTATCTCCACTTGTGATTTGGCTTTGGTTGCCTCAGAAATTGTTCTTTCCTTAATCACAATACCCTTAGGTTTTGGAAGTTTCTTTTCAACAACAGAAGCTTTAGATTTGGAGTTGACTTTTTCTGTTTTAAGTCTAGCTTCTTCTTCCTTTAGACTTTCAAAGTCCATTCCAGGATTTTCTTTGAGAAATAATCTCTTTGAAATCTCTTCATCAAGTTCCAGATGTTCAGTAGAACTTATCCTTTTACCAGTATCAGAACTTATTCTTCTCCCAGTATCAGAACTTGTTCTTTGACTTGCAGTTCCAGCTTTGCTTGATGAAAAACCTTTGCCTTGACCATGACCTCTACCCATTCCAGAGTTTCCCTGGTCATCATTTCCATCATCCTTACCCTTCAGTGATTTATTAGATTTGCATTTGGACTTAATTACTTTCTCCCCCTTTTTGGCATCACCAGGTAAAAGAAGAGAGACAAGCAATTCCACTGAGGATTGGATCTCATTGAGTTGAGTTCGATGAGAAGCTTGATTTTTTAGAATTTCATCAATCTGAGTTTGTTGCTTCTCCTGAGTTTTTTCAATATACCCAATTCTGTCAAAGGCTGGCTTGAAAAATCTGTTCTTTTCCAATTTTATATTCATATCTTGTTGGATCAAGGATTCCTGAATTTTATTCACCTTGTCATGAGTTATAGCGTGTTGACCTTGAAGGTGCCTAGTACTCATTGCAGTAACTCTCAGCTGTGCCTTGAAATCATCATTTATTAGCATTTCATCAGCTTTGGCAAGGTGCTCAGCAAGAATTTTTTCAGAAGGAACAAAGCTAACTGTGTTCCATTCCTTAGTCCATTCCTTTCCTCTAGGAGTTTTACTCCAAGGGACTGGTGCATCCTTTCTAACAAACTTCTTTATCAAATCAGCTTTGCATGGAGCTTATTGAGGTGCATGTCCTGATGGACCAGTTGCATCAACATCTACATTTGCATCAACTTCACCAGTAATGTCAGCATTATCAGCATCAGAACTTATAGAGCCTGCAGCATCAGCATCCTCTGATAAAATAACAGTATGGGAGGCTATAGAGGCTTCAACATCATCCTTTAAGTTCTGATATGCAACTAAGTTCTGATCAACAGCCAAATCTTGATGCTCACCTCAAATCTGATTTTTATCATCCAGATTTAGAATTGGCGTGGTTGGAATATCTTCATTGAAATCAGCATCTTGAATTGGTGTTGTTGGTGGAGTGAGTTGAGTTGGTGGAGCTTCCAAGTACAGAACCTCAGGCACAATCAAGTTATGAATATCAATTTTAGCACTTGTACCTGGGTCTTCAGTATGTACTTGATCAATTATTGGAGACACGGGAAGTGTAGACACTGTCTCTGGAATATCCTCTTGCTCTAGAATAGGAGACTTTTGCGCTGATTCAGCAGTAGGAAGTAATTCAATTACTATAGGTTCTGTTGGGATCAGAGATTCCTGACCCCTTTCCCTAGCTGCTTCTTCTAGAGTTGCTTCAAAGTGTGATGATACACGTATAGCCCTCCCGGCTCTTTGCTTTTTAAGTCTCTTTGCATAATTAGAGACTTTGAGAGATTCATCATCAGTAGTTAGCTTTCTAAGTCTTTTGAGGGGCCTAGAACTCCCAGTTTCAGTATCTTTCTGAGAAGAAATCTTCTCAGCTTCTACAACAACATGTTTTGATATTGGAACATGTTCCTCATTATCTGACTCATCTCTCAGAACAATTCTCCTTCTCTTCTGTTGAGACTGGGGTACTATCTTATTCCTCTTTGGTTTGGAAGATGAAGGCTTCACAGGATGTGCTGAAGGTTGAGGTTGAGATGACTGTGATGGTTTGAAATATGTCCTGATGGAGGGTTGAGTAGGTTTAGGTTGAGAAGTTTGAGGTTGGTGAGAGATGGTAGGTTCTGATGGCTGTTGAGTTGGCTGTGATGTGTTGGTGGGGTGAATATCAGGGTAAACCGATGTGTAGGTTTGTGGATCATTTACCAGGATCTGTTTTACTAACTGAGGAATCTGTAAGGGTCTCTATACTTGTTTCTTAATGTCAGCATTTAACAAATCATTAAAAGCCCTTTTTGCAAGCTTAAAGGGTGGAATTAAATCACTGGTAGGTTGGGGTTCATTAGCACAACAGAAAGTATATATAAGCTGACAGAATCTAGCAAAGTATACTACATTCCTATCCTCTGTCATCCTATCCCCTATGAAACCTAGCACAACACTTGCAAAATTAAAATGAGTTTGATGAATAAGGGCATACCCGATTTGCTGACTCATGATGGGAATAGCATCAAAGTTGGAGCACTTAATGGCGAATGCCTTAGTGATACAATCAAAGAAAAAGCTCCATTCCTTTCTGATATTTGCTCTTTTCAGTTGACCCAGCTTTCCCAAACTTTTCTCATAGCCCAGACTGGCCATAAGCTGCTGTAAGACAGGATCCTCCACTGTTGAGAATGTGCAACCTTCAGGTAAGTGGAAAGCTTTACGAACTGCTCCAGGAATAACCAAATGCTCGACATCTCATGATGTGAAAACAATGCTTGGAGTACCAGTAGCACCACCATCATCAAAAAGCCCAGTTCTCCAAAATGTCAGCACTTGTTGGCTTGAAATAGTTTGAGGTTGGGTCAAAGCATACACAATCTCACTATGAGCTAATAAATCTTGCACAAAGTGCAAATCTGATGAAGCTTCAGCCTTGGTTAGGATTGCAGCATAATTAATTGGGCAAACTTGGCTCCATCAACAATTAAATCCTTGGGCGCCATCAAAAATAAGTGAGAAGTTAGAGTGCCTGTACGGTGTTTGAGAAAATGTCTATAAAGAAAACCGTAAGAAAATGTGAGAGAGAATAAGAAAAGAGAGAGAAAGTAAAATAAAAATGAAAATAAAAGATTTGAAAATCTTTTATCACTTTTACTTAGATACCCCACGTGACAACAGTTAATAAGAAGTGGAACAGACCTTTACACCTGTCAGGCATGCAGTAGTTAAGGCAAACGTTAATGGGCACGGTAAATAAGTAATAATTACATTGCACGTTCAGTTTTTTTAAAAAAAAAACTGATCCCACTAAACAAATGATTAGGACTGCTTTATCTCACATAAACCAATATTCTGTAAAAATATGACCATTCAAGTAATGACCAAAAAATAAACTAAGTAAATAAATACTGCCACGTCAGCATCAGAACTTGATTATTATCCGAATTTAAAAGTCATCAGAATATGGCTCCTTAACTCGAAAAGTGAATGTTTATTTTCGTAATTCTTCACACAAGTACTGATATCAGAACTTAATCATCAGAACTTCCATCAGAACTTGTCCTCAGAATTTATGTAACTGACACTAAGACTGTTCATCTAAAATAACATTTATCACCACAATAATTTTCATCATTCATATGGAGTGTTTGTGTGTGCAATATGCTAAATATCAGATAAAGAGTAAAGTCCGATACACTTCAGTACATCTTAGAAGTAAGGCATAACTAAGAACTTTGCTCAAAATCTGTCATTATTCTGAAGTTAACTGTAGAATGAGTTCATGCATGAGTCCACCTCAACTGTTTTGTGCTCATTTTATGCATCTTTTGAAATTCCTTTTTACAGTGGCTTCTCAGTGTAAGTGAGTCACAACTGCTTATCAGAATTTATGCTATTATCAGAGTATTTCTCCAGTAATCAGAGAATGTGAAAAGTCACCAAGAAAATTTTATTTTGCTTTTCTAATGCATATTACTTAATACCGGCAATGCACTTGGGTCTTCCCTTCCAGATTTTTACTCTAGATCTCAAAGGAGTTTTAACGCCCCCAAATCCCGGGTCAAGGGATTTGGTCGTCACTATGAAACCTCAATCCAAATTAACCTGTGAAATCAATAAATAAATGCCAGCGGAAGATATTTAATATAAATGACCCCAACTAATCCAAGATCTTTTAAGGTTACAGTTCTAGAAACAAGATATCCAAATTCCACAAATAATTTTTTTCTCTTTCTTTTATAACTCTTTGCAACAATTATCAATCTCAAAACTTAACCCGCTAGTATAACTTCGAAAAGAAGTATACTAGGCCCAACTATAAAATAACAAAATCATAATATAATCTAATATAAATAACTTTATACAAAAGAACTTACACTAATTCGTAAACCCTGGACCAACCACCTTCCAAAAGCTTCTTCTTTGCTTCCTCGAATTACGCAGCTAAACAGCGCAAGCTAATCCTCACTGGAGGTTAAATTTAAAAACAGGCAAGTATGAGCGAAGGAAATGCTCAGCAAGATCATTATAGCATATATAGGGTTGTTTTGATATAAAACCGAGATCTGCATTACAGCAGAACATTTAAAATTATAATTGCTGAATCATAAAATTTTAGTTGAGGAACCCCATAATTGATTCCTTAATTGTATTCAAAACCATTTTGATATTTTTGAGCGAAATGCTTCAGCAATACTTTGAATCTTGACGAGAGCAAAGCTCGTAAAACAGTGTTTACAGAAATATCGTAAACCACAATAACATGAAACAATGATTATGGAATGAATCATAAACTTTACTCAAAACCGAAATCTTGAAATTGATACTTATTTTTTTGTCATATCAAATTAGATATCAATGCGAACTTTGATGCTCACAACATCCTATACTGAAGTCAACATCAATTATCTATACTAATACCACCTTTGATATTTAACAACAAACTAAGTATCCACAAAATCAGAAACTGAATCAAAACCATAATTCACTTTTAATCCAAAACAGAATCAGTTGATAAATCATTTATTCTATGATTATCAAAACCATAAAGAAATTTAGATATCAATTTAGATTGGAACCAATAACTTTGCATGCTGTTCCCGATGATCAGTCGCGAAACAACACCGGTATCCCGCAGCCATACCGTAAATATAGGTACTACCCGTATCCCAAAGACATACGGTACCTATAGGGCGCCAGAAAAGGCATAACTATCCTTGAAAGATATTACAGCTGGACCGATATCTCGATCACCTACGCTGTAACCAATAACCACTAACCAGTAACCATTCCAATCTTAAAAACCTTTTTATTGAAAAAGGAGTCGAATCCTTCGACATCCTAAATAATTTTTATTCCCCCAATCACTTGGGCAGGAATTCTCGCAACAAAATCATCTTTCTCAAATTCCAAAATATTTATAAATCCAGTAATTTGATAAGTAAAACATTGAACATAGAATAGCAAAGAGTACTTGCATGATAATTCAGCGATATGTAAAACATTTATCTATGCTGAAGTGAGAATAGGAAATCAATACTTGCATAATGGGATTCAAAATAAATATCACTTGAACAATAAGTGATGATAGGGATACTTGCCTTTGGGTTTTAGCAGTTAGTCACACTCGCAACGACGCATCTATTCTGACATTCTGTCTCAACACATCACCGTCTTTCTTTTCAACACTTTCCTGATATGCTGCTCCTGCGATTGCTAGAAGCCAGATATCCAATGCCATTCGATTCCATTCTTTATCCAATGTCTTGTCCTGATCAACTTGAATGATCCGCATCTATAATTAAAAAATATAACTTTAATCGCCTAAACGATAATAACTCGATGAACTGCGCGTCAAAATCCTATCGTCTACCCATATGATAGCCCATACATAAATATAACAGACAACACAGGACTCTTGATCCACATATGCACATAATTCACATAACACGTAAGCACATAACTCATGTATCACATAATTCATATCACGCATGTCTCGGTTCGTCAGAAGGGTCGACTCAGTACGTTTAAAATGGAAATCGGGTCAAAAATATGATTTATCGATCAAAAATCGACTCAGAATGATTTGTAAAACAAGCGACCTTTCGAAACAAAAGAATTTGGGTCTCAAAAGTATTTTTATTGAAAGCGGAATATTTTTCTGAGTCTAGAGGTGTTCGTTTTGTATTAAACGGACGAACGGTTTATTTATTATGAATTTTTGAACATTTTTCGGAATTAAAACTGGTCTCCGAATCATTTTATAACTAAATAATAGTGCTCGAACACCCGAACATAATTTTATAAGAATTATTGAGCCTGGAAAATAATTTAAAATAATATTTTAAAGCTCGAACTATTTTTCAGAATTTTTAAATCATAAGAAATAATTAACTCGAATTAAATAATCAATTAAAATTCATTAACTAAATAATTTGGATTTATTTTCGAATAATAATAAAAATAATAATCTTCAGAACTAAAAATAATAATATTTTCTTGGAAATGGGACAGCACCTCCTATATTTCTCGGACTGCCAGTCGATATCATATCG
Source organism: Apium graveolens (assembly GCF_009905375.1). NCBI lineage: Eukaryota > Viridiplantae > Streptophyta > Magnoliopsida > Apiales > Apiaceae > Apium > Apium graveolens. Next base: position 186,770,425 of record NC_133651.1, read on the forward strand.
ACACAACCAACAACAATCAACACAATAATTTATATTTACGCGTATAAACAATCCAGAAATGAATAACACGGCCGTCTGAACCAAAACTCGGACCAAAAGTGACTTCTCCAACAATTTCTAAAAATTATGAAATAAATATATAAACACTAACATGCTATAATATACACAAGTACGAAGGCGGAATTTCGGAATCGTTACCCAAAATAAATTCTGATCACCCTAAACAGAATATCTGATGTCCGAAATATATCTCCAAAAAAATCCGAAATTAATAGCGATAGATATATACACGCTGAGATGTCATATGGAGTAATCACCACCGTCAAACTCCTTTTCTACGTCCCGAAAATAATTTAAAACGGAAAATATGCTCCGTAAATTTTCTTCTCAAAACCTCGCAATATATATACCTATGCGTAGGTATCGAAACGCTGATCGTTTATATATATACCAATTGAAATTTGGACGGAAGGTTGAGAAGATATGAATTTTTGAAAATTAAAAGTATATAAAATAGGGAGAGACAGAAGACATATGAAAGGGTAAGCGGTGAACAAAAAAACATAAAGGAAAGGGGAGGGGGACTTGCGCGGGGGAAATTGGAGGGGTCGGGGTAGGTGCCAGGTGGGGGGTTTATTAAACGTTTTGTTTTTTTTTTGTTTTTTTTAATAGCTACCACATCTAAAGAATTTGACAGAAGCTTGACACGTATAACAGAATGTACCACGTATACTTATTCTTGCTTACAAGCCATAATTCTAATCCGCATACTGCATTTAAACGAACCAGGTTGCACATAATATAAACTCAGAAAATTACCAAAATAATCTTAAAATTTTCTAAAAATCCCGAAACTAATAAAATAAAATTTTCATAATTTTTAAAGCATTTTTGACTCGTGCACTATACCCGTATTATACGATTTAACGAACCGAGCTACACTTGAAATAAATTCAGAAAATCACGAAAATAGTCTTAAAATGTTATAAATATCCCGAAGTTTATAAAAACATAACTTTCGTAATTTTAAAACAATTTTTGAAAAGCAATTTATACTCGCTTTTATCAATTAAACGAATTAACGCGCAGGTGAAATTAATCTCAAAAATTCCCAAAATAATTTTAAAATTCTGAGAATATTCCAAACTTAAATAAATATGAGTTTCATAATTTTTGAAGAATTTTGGAATTAAATACGGATTTTACAAATTAATGAAATTGGAAAATCATACAGGGCTAAATAATTTATGAAATATTGATTTCTAAATTTTATAAAATCCCAAAAATAATTATTGTAATTGTAAAGTCATAAAAATAATTTTAAAGATAATTTAAATATTTATGAAATTAAATTTTCAATAAAATCACTTTTAAAGACAAAAACAAAATGATACGACTCAGTAATTAATAATACAAATAATCCTCAATCACAACTGAGTCCCACACGATTAATATTACATATAACACATAGCAGACAAAATATCCATTCAATCCCTAATATTACTAAATGAACTCAATTTACCGTAATCAATAAAATCGGCTTTCAAATAACTTTTGAAAATAATACATTTAAGCAAATATTTTCAGAAATTAACAAGGATCGATATAACACTTAACAATTAGCACATTACCATTTAATAACACCAACTCGTCAAACAAGAATAAAATATCCACCATTTTATTCCTTCATAATCAGAAAATCACCTAAACATATTCAAATAATAATAATAGTTCTGAAAAATATGGGATATCACAGATTTACTAATATCAGAACTTAACAGATAAGAAGCACTATTCTAGTTTTTGTCTTAGTAATAAGATACACAAAGTAAACTTAACTAAGATCAATATCAGAATTTGCTTGTGTTAAAAGATTTCCACATAAATAATTACTTCAAACATGGGAATATTAGTATATTAAAGACTACTAGGTCAACATCTAGCACAGTTATCCTCATTGGATTGAATAGTCACAGAAACATTCATATCACTATCAGAGTTTAGAAATTCACATCAGACAACAATCAGCACTTAGAAAATTTCAAATTAAGCACAAAATACACAAAGATAGTAATCTCTGTAAATACTGATCATAAAGTCTGATGTATCAGAACATAAACTAAGTAGATTTAGAGAAAGAACCTGAAATCATTCCAAGTTCATTTACCAATCTTGTAAAAGTAGCTTCACATAGTGGTTTTGTGAAGATATCTGCTAGTTGTTGATCTGTTGGAACAAAATGTAATTCCACTGTACCTTCATCCACATGTTCCCTTATGAAGTGGTACCTAATGCTGATGTGCATTGTCATTGAGTGTTGAACTGGATTACCTGTCATAGCAATAGCACTTTAATTATCACAGTAAATAGTAATTTTAGAATATGTTAACCCATAATCCAGTAACTGATTCTTCATCCAAAGAATATGTGCACAACAGCTTCCTGCAACAATGTACTCTGCTTCTGCAGTTGATGTAGAAATTGACTTTTGTTTCTTGCTAAACCAAGAAACCAATCTGCCTCCAAGAAATTGGCAGCTTCCACTTGTGCTTTTCCTGTCAATTTTGCATCCTGCAAAATCTGAACACCCCCAAATCCGGGGTCGGGGATCCGGTTTGTCACGAGTTCCATTTCCCTTAATAACACCCAATCTTAATAATTAATCAACTACTCTGTACTGTGACCCCACAATAAACACACACACCACAAGTTATAGTCTCAGAGATGATCATCCAAAAATAATCACAAGTCGTTTTATTCCACAATTACATGCCAATACACCTTAAACAGGTTTCTGAATAAATTTACATTTCTCTACCATTATTACAACTCATAATATACATAAGTCTGGTACATCATTAGTTGAAAACTTAGCCTATTGGTAATTTCTACCTCAGCTACAGCGGCCTCAACGCTTCCAGAAAGCTGCGGAACGTTTCCTATCCGCTTGCGAATTGGGAGCTTGGTCATGTTCATCTTATCTATCTGATGTTGTGTGATGAAAGAAGAAAGCAAGGGTGAACAGCAAGCCCACCAAAATAATATTTATAATGATTAACAATATATGAGCCTTTTCATAGTACTCATGAAAGTCTTGGTCAAAAGAAATGAACCAAGTTTGATATCTTAATGCGATGAAGTCGCAAAATGTTCAGTATATATACATATATACTTTTCAAAATCTTGGAAGTCCTCTTCCATGTATAATATACACAAAGTTCCAGTTTATAACTGTATAAAAAAAATATCGTTGCAAGGTGATCTCATATATCTAACCTTGTCTCAACATTTTTCTGAAAGTCTTTGTCATTCATAAGACAAACATTAACTAGATATAAGTTTAAAAAGATGAAGTTACAAGATACTCCAATATACTTATATCTTTTCCAAATACTACTTGAACTACCACCGTTCAAGTTATAATTAGTTCAAAAGTTCATCACATAGATGAGAGTACAAGACAAATTTGAATAGATTAAATCTTTGAAGTAGTATTGAAGGAAATGAAGTTATGATATACTTCATTAAGTTCCGATATATATATCCACATATACATCTTCCTTATAAAGTCCCTGAAAACCTCTGTCATGTAAAGTATGAACAGAGTTTGTAACATCCAATGAATTTTTGGAAGGGAAAAATAATTGTGGCATAAACCCGATATCTTGCTGATCAGGCAAAGATACCAATAAGTAACCTTTTCTACTAGTAGATGGATGAATTCCCCACTGGTCATCACCCTGGTCGCAATAGGACCTTATGCTGGACTGCCACTCAGCCACTTATGCATTTGATGGACTCCCACTGAGCCACTTACACTATTATGGACGCCCACTGAGCCCATGTTGCTTATGCCGACTCGATAGATGGACTTACTTCCCGAACGTTGGGTAAGTAATCAATTCATTTACCAAAACTGCAACCTTGTTGCGAATATAAAATACACCATAGAGCCGGATCCCTCAGGTTTTGAGCGAGTATTTAAATCCCCTTTTTAAAAGGAAGATCTTAAATATAAAAATGAGTTTTGGGATCCGCTCTAACTTTTAAAAATCATTTTGAAGACTCGAAAATACTTTAAAGAGTGTTTGGAGTAATGCTGATTTAATGAAGTAAATCAGTCCCAATATATTTAGAAAATGTCTGAATATTATTATTTAAATAATATTCCCATAAAGAATAATCTTTATACAAATAATTGAAGTAGAAGTTGCGAGACTTATACTTGAAATGAGTATTAAATAACCAAAGATATACTTATACGAAAGTACTATCTTTATTTGAATAATCGAAAATAAGTTTGATTATCGAAACATTATTCTTTAATAAAATAAAGAATATTATTAAATAATAAGCGGAGTCATAATACCTCGAATGAATATTATAAATAATATTCATTAAATAAAATAACGGAGTCATACATCCTCAAATGAATATTCAATTAATAATCATTAATAATATAACTGAGTCATAAGCCCTCGAATGAATATTCGAAATAATATTCAATAATAAAATAAAGGAGACATAAGTCCTCGAATGAATATTCGAAATAATATTCAATAATAAAATAAAGTTAAAGTTATCGAATAAACCTTATTCGATTAATAGTTTTGAAAACTATAACCATATATATATAAAAATATATATATTATACTCGGAAACATCGACTCCCGGTTTAGAAATATGTTCACCTTTTGATCCCCTATACTAAGGGTAAACTCAAATACCGCTTATCTCTAGCATAGGTATTATGCAACTGAATCAACAGATATATGATCCAAGAATATGAAACAGGCATGCATATATACCATATCACATGCTACAATATATCGCAAGAATTTGCTAATAACAAATATGCATTTATCGCAAGATCATGCATATACACATATACATCACAACAACAGTATAACGGGTAGAAAACTTGCCTGAGCGACTGGGGGTGATAAAAGGCTCGGGACGAGTCTGGTAACCTAAAAACAACAAGTAAGTTGGAATTAAACCAAAGTTACTTATAAATCTATACTTAACTAACTTAGACTCTAACGCTTGTTTTGCGCTTACTGATTCTCTTAAGCCACTCGAGTACCCTTGGCTCCACCGTTTTTAATAATTTAACCATTATGAGTTTTAAGGCGATTCCTTCACGGGTGTCTTACCAACTGCCTATTACACCTTTCGTAAATGTTTCATACTTCAATTAGTCCTTTAAGGTCTTTAACCTATGTTTCAAAGTAAGGCGAGGGGTAAGGGTTCGTTCGTGAAACGTCGTTACTTAAAACGGCCGTTTCTCCTAAACCGTTCATCGGAATCAAACGAACCACATATCAAAATGAAGCTCGTAACATGAACTATCTAAACATGGCAATGGTCAAAACCTAGCAGTGAGTTCAAGGGTTCTGATGTTAAGAACAAAAACAGTCTACGGTAAATCGGGCATTACAATGGCTATGTTTACGCGATTTCCCAAATTTAAACCATTCCAAAACAACTCATAATCAAGCCACAATCACATCCCAATACAAACTCCATCCATACCACATCCTAACAGCCCCAATCAATTCAATGTTAACATTTATACTTATGCTTAAGCTTGAATTTAACTATACTTAAGTTCTTTTAACCAAGACAACAAGATTCACCATCCATTTCACTACCACTCCAACCCAAATTCTAAACCAACAAGCATTAAGCTACTATATCACCATAACAACTAGAATCATCCTATTTAATAAAGTAAAGCTAGGGTTTGGAGATGATATACCTTCCTTGATGTGGTGTGAGTAGCTAGGAAGCCTTAAGAAGTCTTGAGATGACTTAGGGATGCTTAGATCTTAAAGGAAAAACAAGAAAATCAAGTTAAAATTCTTGAAGTCACTATTCATTGTCTTCTTCATTGATTTCTTGAAGAAGATTATGAATGATTTGGAGGCTTAAACTCATAGAATAGCCATAACTAAGCATAAGGAATACTAGGGAATTATCTTACCAATTTAGGAAGCCTTGAACTTGAATTTTGAAAATTGTTTTCTTTGAAAATGGCAAAAGCCGAGAGCAAAGGGAGGATGAAGGAGAATTTTGTGTTTTTGTTTTGATGAAAATGAATATTTTCTTGGTTGGTTGAATTAGTTTTGTTTTGTTTAGGTCAATTACCCATTTACCCTTGATTTTGTGTGGTTAATATTCCACCACATTTTCTTCCCTCTTATGTCATGCTTGCATCACTTTGTGATGTCATCACCCCTCCTTTGTCCTCTTTCTATTGGTTGGATGACACCATCCTCTCTTATCCCTTTGATTAACTTCCTAATTGTTTGCCTAATGACCGCTGATCTGTTATACGGTTCGCTTAACTTTCGTTTTCGTTTATCATTTGAGGGATCATACCCGGGATCTTATTACTTAGGTTCCCTTAACCTTTCTCAATTTATTATATTCCTTTTATGATCCTCTCTTATAATCCTTTAATTTAAATCCTTTTTTTTATCCTGTTACCTTTTACTCAATTCTTTCCGTATCTAGTGGATTTCCAGGAAAAACCAAAGTGTTCGGAATTGGATTATGACGATCTTTACATACACTTATATACCATATAGAGTACTAATAAAATCTTAGAATATCCATAACAGAACCCCTACATAGTGTGGCATGAAAAGTTTTCTCATTCAGCTAAAACACTATTCATAAGGGTTACAAAAAGTTCAAAATTTTGGGGTTATTACAGTCTCCCCTCCTTAAAAGGATTCCGTCCCGGAATCAGATAGAAAATTAATAGGGATACTCTCTTAGCATTACACTTTCTAACTCTCGAGTAAATTTTCCCACATTGTGGTCCTACCACCAAACTCTGCCTAGTTTAATAACCCTTCTCCTAAGCACTTGTTCCTTTTCACTCTATAACCCTTCCTGGTTGCTCCATATAGGTTACGTCGGGTTGCATGTCTATGCGCTCATATGCCCCTATTTATCTGGCATCCGAATTACACTTTCTTAACATTGATACGTGAAACACGTTATGAACTTGCTACAGGTTCGGGGGTAGGGCTAGCTCGTATGCTATCTTCCCAATATGTTTTAGTATATCCAAGGGTCCGACACATTGTGGACTTAGCTTTCCTTTCTTTCCGAATCTCATCAATCCTTTCCGAGGGAATACCTATAACAGCACTAGGTCCCCTACTTCCTATTCCTTGTCCTTTCGTGTCAAATCAACATATGTATCATGTCCATCTTGGGCGACTACCAGCCGTCCTCTGATTAGATCTATCATATCCTTGGTCCTTTGGACCACTGCTGGTCCGAGCATTTTGCGCTCTACAACTTCATCCTAACATAAGGGAGATCGACATTGTCTTCCCTCAAAGATCCCATAAGGCGATATCTCAATACTGACATATGATCTATCGTCGTAAGAAAACTCAATCCGTGATAACTGATCATTCGAAATTATTTCAAGTCTATTGCACAGACTCTCATTATAGCGTTTAGCATTAGAGCTTTTGCTTCTCAATACCCATTCTTTTCCAGTTCGTAATCGCTACAACCTTCCGTTCCTAATATTATACTAGTTATACTTTTGCTTGTTAGCGTTCTATAACCTTTTAATAACCACGTCAACCTTAGTATCACGAATTTGTTTCCATTCCGAATACTACCACAACTTTATTACTCATTTTTCAGCTGTTTCTATTTCCCAAAGTTTGATCAATCATATAGAAGTAAAGGAATTTGTTGAGAGATCACTATGATCATGAACACTTGTTATATCGCATAGTTAGTACAGAAGGTGGCCAGCCTTTAGTACTTGACAAGCAATTAAACAATAGATGGTATCCTACTAGGCTTCTATCACACAGATAGATAGTCATTCGGCAATACCTCCCCTTGTAGAAGGGTTGTTCTTCTCAGCTTACATGAAATGAAAAGAAGAGAAAAGAACGAACTGAAGAGAATTGTATATTCAAAAAAAAAAAAAAAAATTTTATTGCCATAAAATATCTGGCTCGGAATCTACCTCTGAACTATAGAGGTTTGTCATAGGAGAATAAAACATATATGTATTTATATCAACATCAAGTATTATAACATCGTATTTCACATGCCTAAATATTTTTGCTATTCCGTCCATCATTCTATGGACCCATGCTCTTCCTCGAGCTTATACATAATCACCTTTGAAACTCCTTCGATATCGAAAATCGAACCTGGGATCTCATTCTAGACATCATCGTTACTTGAATTCTATGCTTGCACCGTAACCTTCCTCGTATAATAATACGACTCTCTATTGATAAGAAAGAATAAATATTCAATAGGTAGATACTCTACTTAATTAGTCTATCAATGATAACTTATACACTACCACGACCCGTATAGTGGTACTCAATCTCAACATCCATTCCAATACAGCTCTCACGGTTGTAATTAGCTCGTTACTCGCAGAATCATTGCTGCCTTACTATGGTCCACCACTAACCTACTGTCGTCATTCACATTCCATGAAATCTTAATATCTAACCATACGGAGTCCATACATGTCGTATCAAATCCTTCTAAGGAGGTACATAATCACCATTCCTGATTCATGAAGAACACTCCTGATCCTGACATACATACATGACATGAAGCAGATAAAATTGCAGAAGAGTTTCAATCAAAGCAACGATAGCAGGTTAATACCATTCTAAATTATATGCCTTATATAGAAGACTTACTTAAAGGTTCGTCTAGTCCTTTTTGAAACATGGTCCTGGCTTATCTCAAGATAGTATCTTCTGAGATAGATAGCCTGCTCATGGCGATTACACGAATTAAACCTTTACCAACTACTATTATGCTTGGGTATTGCACAGTCATCAGAAGGAATGTCAATCTTTCAAACCATAATACAATCTTTACGGCTTCAACCATTATTACTATATTCCTCTGGCACGAGCGCCTGTAATTGTCCTCTTACATTTAAAGTGTCGGCCACCTCTTTGGCCTTTCCTGATAGTAATATTTCCTTACAATCAATGTCATCTTAACCATTTTCACTAATTTTCTACCCCATTTCAATCACAGCTTATGTGAAGATGTTTTCCTTAAAATCTGATGAGTAAAAAAAAAATCACCATTTTTCCATAAGTTATTGCCTCAGTCTTTAGAGGTTAATCACTGTCACGACTGACTCTCAATCATAATTAGAACATCTTTTTATCTTAAGTCCTAATTGCCCTGAACAACTTCGACCATTACTGGTTCGATCCATACCTTCTCGTGGTTTAACACGTGCCCCACTTGGCATCATTATAATTACGTCATATTTCCTTTATCAACATTTCTATTTTTGAGAATTTTGAATATTACCTTTCTCCTTGTAAAACCTCTAAGGTTATCCTTGAATCGTTCCTCCTGTATTCCCTAGATACAGGGCATATCAAGATACCATTTATTAATACCAGAATCATTGTTTATATACTTCTGAAAAAAATTTCTCCACTAATTCTTAAAGGTTGTTATTACCTTAATCCTTTCCAATTCATACTGTCAAAACTCATACTATCCCTATTAAGGGTGAAATGCCAACCTGTATACATTCCCCCAGGATTCATTTTAAGTTACCAATGTTTTACCCTTAATTCCACCTTTAAAAGGTACCTGCATCCTTCCATGGATAAATCAAGTCATATAACCCTGATAAGGGTGTCTTATTCAATCATTTCCACCTCGATAGTATATGCCTAATTTCACAATAACATCTGTATTCAAAATGAGGTCAATCAATATGGCCTCCAAAAGATAACAACGGTTATCCGCTTTTCTTGCCTAATCTGGTAACGATAACAAGGATGTTCTGGAAGATATTGGTCGTGTTCAACGCGAACTTCTTCTTAATAATTCCTTATTTACTTTTGTTGTTTATCTCAACAGTCACCTCAATGTTGGGATATCTTTCATACATGGCGTCTCCCTTTCTGGGTATCAAGCCACCGGTCTTACACTTCACATTCTTGAAGGTCACTTCTTTCATCCAATTTTTCCTAATTTCTTACTTTCTTGTCTCCTCAGTCTATCCGTGTCTCAATATTTATCCTTCGAACTATCTCAAGGTTTCCTCAAATCCTCCCAACTTACAGGGGATAAAATATATGTATCTCTTATTCCTTCAACCATCAATTTAACTCATGGTGAATCACCCTCATCCTGACGATTACATACTTTTCTATTTCTATTGCTACGAGTCTTTAGGGTTTCCTCATACCCAACTTCCTTATCATTCCTCAAACTCTATTGCCTTTATATTCCTTTCCACTTCAGTTTCTTTTTTTTTATTTTCCTTTCTCTTATCATTATTTCATGAACCAACCCAACATAAGTATCGATTTCAAACATCCCGTCATTCTGGATTCGTGTCCTCAGAATGAATCTTGACAACTTTTACAACTTAGATTCATAATTCATCATACTCGTCTGCCTTTGTTCTGGCTCTAAAGCTTTTACACTATCCCCATAACCTTGGGAAGTACTTTCCTGAAAATAATTGACTGAACTTAAATCAGTTTATTATAATCTCTTGCTCCGTGCCTTTCTTGGTCTTTCACCAGCGGGTGGTCTCCCTCTTAGGAGGGTAAGTGATAAAAACAGTCTTTTGTGGTTCGTCAATCATTTAGAATCTCAAATGATTCCTATATTTCCTTTAGCCAGGCTCTGGCCTCAACTGGGTCAACTTGTTCCTTGGAACACTGAGAGCTTAGCGATTTAAAGGTCCTGAAAGAATTTCCCACTACATTGTTTCCCTCAAAGTGGTGGTTGGGAAATAAAGTATAAGTTCTGTTTAGACAGGTCCATGAATTTCCGTATAGGAGTATCGTCTCGGGTCCTCTTACCTCGCTCGACTTCTGTTTTCTTAGTCTAAATATTTCTTCCTACTCCCCATAATTGGGGTCATCTTTTAATTTGAAATCCTCATTTTTCCCTTTATTATATTCTGGGTTCCTTATATCTTAATTGCGACCTCCCTGATTATCACATTCAAGGTTTGACCCTAATCTTATTCCTTGTGGGGGCATATTACTTGGAAAAATTTTGAGAATCTCTGGATATTTGTCTTACTTACTTTGCTTAAGTCTTTCCCTCGTTTAGTCCTTGCACGATTGCAAATTATGAATTCTTAAGTTCTATAAACTTCATGACACTCTCTTAAGTGTTAATAGAGCAATTAACAATGTGATCTTATCACAACAACTCATCTGAACTGAATTTAACGAATATATACATAACCATTTGTTCGAGGGTACAACAACTGAACATATTAAAGAGAATTACATCATTTGATCTATCGCTTATAACCCAAAAGTACTACCATAGATAATCATCTAGTCATTAAAATTAATCATTCATAACTTAGGCTAATCCTCCAAAAGCGGTGCTACATGAAACCATTGTCTGATTGCTCTGGCTCTGCACACTACCATGGATCAAGAAATGCGAGCACGCACGACATCCCTAACCTGCTCCATTAAAGCGGTGATGAGGTCTAGAATAGTTGCAAGTAGAGCTGGATCAATCTGACCCTCAAGATGGCCTCTAGCTGTAACACGGGTGGTAGCCTCAATCCTTTCCATGCTATGAGCTAATCCCGCCGGAAGTACCCCGCCCTCAATCCTTGGTGCAGTAAGTCGATCCAACAGATCACTCCTAACATTACGGGCCTCAGACAGGCCACCCAAAGTCATATGATAATTGGCGATAAGAGAAGCCTGAGTGGTAGCATCTAGCAGTCCATGGGGTGCAGGTGGTGCAGACCCAGGAGATCCAAATGGATAACCAAGCACGGTATCAGGTGACAATGGTGCAGGAGATAAAGGTGGCATTTCCTCAGTAGGTGCTGGGCTCTGTACCGGGGATGGAATAGGAATTGGTGGAACCTCATGGATGTCTACAGGAACCTCTGGAAGAGGGTCTGATACTGGTATAATTGGGGTCGTGGAAGGCCCCACTCCTTCTTCCCTCACTAACCTTTGTGCCCTTGGTAACTCTTCATCCTCTAGTGCCACCCTCGCGGCCATTCTTGCTCTGGTAGTCGCCCTAACTACGGTCATCAATTCCTCAGCGGTCCTCTCTTGATTCTCATCAGGATCCTCCATGAGATCCTCCTCAGCCACAATCCTTTCCGGAATAACATCCTCAACCGCAACATTCTCAATATGAATCTCATCCGGTCCCTCATTAGGGTACTCCATCGGATTCACAATTTGATCTCCAACTTGTAATAAAACATCCTCATGCTGATGCTCCTGAACCTCAGGGTTCGGTGCCCCGCTGCCCTATACGAGAACGAACTATGTTTCTATCACGATATTTATAAGGGTTCCCGTAAGGGTTTTAACTGTCAGTACTACGTTAGGTAGCCCGACTATGAACTTGGCAAGAGTTCTTATTATCTTAGTTATTATCTTAACGTCACATCATCTCTGAGGTTTATAACGCTTAGCTCTGATACCACTTCTGTAACACCCCCAAATCTGGGGTCGGGGATCCGGGTTATCACGAGTTCCATTTCCCTTAATAACACCCAATCTTAATAATTAATCAACTACTCTGTACTGTGACCCCACAATAAACACACACACCACAAGTTATAGTCTCAGAGATGATCATCCAAAAATAATTACAAGTCGTTTTATTCCACAATTACATGCCAATACACCTTAAACAGGTTTCTGAATAAATTTACATTTCTCTGCCATTATTACAACTCATAATATACATAAGTCTGGTACATCATTAGTTGAAAACTTAGCTAATGGTAATTTCTACCTCTGCTACAGCGGCCTCAACGCTTCCAGAAAGCTGCGGAACGTTTCCTATCCGCTTGCGAATTGGGAGCTTGGTCCTGTTCATCTTATATATCTGATGTTGTGTGATGAAAGAAGAAAGCAAGGGTGAGCAGCAAGCCCACCAAAATAATATTTATAATGATTAACAATATATGAGCCTTTTCATAGTACTCATGAAAGTCTTGGTCAAAAGAAATGAACCAAGTTTGATATCTTAATGCGATGAAGTCGCAAAATGTTCAGTATATATACATATATACTTTTCAAAATCTTGGAAGTCCTCTTCCATGTATAATATACACAAAGTTCCAGTTTATAACTGTATAAAAAAATATCGTTGCAAGGTGATCTCATATATCTAACCTTGTCTCAACGTTTTTCTGAAAGTCTTTGTCATTCATAAGACAAACATTAACTAGATATAAGTTTAAAAAGATGAAGTTACAAGATACTCCAATATACTTATATCTTTTCCAAATACTACTTGATCTACCACCGTTCAAGTTATAATTAGTTCAAAAGTTCATCACATAGATGAGACTACAAGACAGATTTGAATAGATTAAATCTTTGAAGTAGTATTGAAGGAAATGAAGTTATGATATACTTCATTAAGTTCCGATATATATATCCATATATACATCTTCCTTATACAGTCCCTGAAAACCTCTGTCATGTAAAGTATGAACAGAGTTTGTAACATCCAATGAATTTTTGGAAGGGAAAAAGAATTGTGGCATAAACCCGATATCTTGCTGATCAGGCAAAGATACCAATAAGTAACCTTTTCTACTAGTAGATGGACGAATTCCCCACTGGTCATCACCCTGGTCACAATAGGACCTTATGCTGGACTACCACTCAGCCACTTATGCATTTGATGGACTCCCACTGAGCCACTGACACTATCATGGACGCCCACTGAGCCCATGTTGCTTATGCCGACTCGATAGATGGACTTACTTCCCGAACGTTGGGTAAGTAATCAATTCATTTACCAAAACTGCAACCTTGTTGCGAATATAAAATACACCATAGAGCCGGATCCCTTAGGTTTTGAGCGAGTATTTAAATCCCCTTTTTAAAAGGAAGATCTTAAATATAAAAATGAGTTTTGGGATCCGCTCTAACTTTTAAAAATCATTTTGAAGACTCGAAAACTCTTTAAAGAGTGTTTAGAGTAATACTGATTTAATGAAGTAAATCAGTCCCAATATATTTAGAAAATGTCTGAATATTATTATTTAAATAATATTCCCATAAAGAATAATCTTTATACAAATAATTGAAGTAGAAGTTGTGAGACTTATACTTGAAATGAGTATTAAATAACCAAAGATATACTTATACGAAAGTACTATCTTTATTTGAATAATCGAAAATAAGTTTGATTATCAAAACATTATTCTTTAATAAAATAAAGAATATTATTAAATAATAAGCGGAGTCATAATACCTCGAATGAATATTATAAATAATATTCATTAAATAAAATAACGGAGTCATACATCCTCAAATGAATATTCAATTAATAATCATTAATAATATAACTGAGTCATAAGCCCTCGAATGAATATTCGAAATAATATTCAATAATAAAATAAAGGAGTCACAAGTCCTCCGATGAATATTCGAAATAATATTCAATAATAAAATAAAGTTAAAGTTATCGAATAAACCTTATTCGATTAATAGTTTTGAAAACTATAACCATATATATATAAAAATATATATATTATACTTGGGAACATCGACTCCCGGTTTAGAAATATGTTCACTTTTTGATCCCCTATACTAAGGGTAAACTCAAATACCGCTTATCTCTAGCATAGGTATTATGCAACTGAATCAACAGATATATGATCCAAGAATATGAAACAGGCATGCATATATACCATATCACATGCTACAATATATCGCAAGAATTTGCTAATAACAAATATGCATTTATCGCAAGATCATGCATATACACATATACATCACAACAACAGTATAACGGGTAGAAAACTTGCCTGAGCGACTGGGGGTGATAAAAGGCTCGGGACGAGTCTGGTAACCTATAAACAACAAGTAAGTTGGAATTAAACCAAAGTCACTTGTAAATCTATACTTTAACTAACTTAGACTCTAACGCTTGTTTTGCGCTTACTGATTCTCTTAAGCCACTCGAGTACCCTTGGCTCCACCATTTTTAATAATTTAACCATTATGAGTTTTAAGGCGATTCCTTCGCGGGTGTCTTACCAACTGCCTATTACACCTTACATAAATGTTTCATACTTCAATTAGTCCTTTAAGGTCTTTAACCTATGTTTCAAAGTAAGGCGAGGGGTAAGGGTTCGTTCGCGAAACATCGTTACTTAAAACGGCCGTTTCTCCTAAACCGTTCATCAGAATCAAACGAACCACATATCAAAACGAAGCTCGTAACATGAACTATCTAAACATGGCAATGGTCAAAACCTAGCAGTGAGTTCAAGGGTTCTGATGTTAAGAACAAAAACAGTCTATGGTAAATCGGGCATTACGACGGCTATGTTTATGCGATTTCCCAAATTTAAACCATTCCAAAATAACCCATAATCAAGCCACAATCACATCCCAATCCAAACTCCATCCATACCACATCCTAACAGCCCCAATCAATTCAATATTAACATTTATACTTATGCTTAAGCTTGAATTTAACTATACTTAAGTTCTTTTAACCAAAACAACAAGATTCACCATCCATTTCACTACCACTCCAACCCAAATTCTAAACTAACAAGCATTAAGCTACTATATCACCATAACAACTAGAATCATCCTATTTAACAAAGTAAAGCTAGGGTTTGGAGATGATATACCTTCCTTGAAGTGGTGTGAGTAGCTAGGAAGCCTTAAGAAGTCTTGAGATGACTTAGGGATGCTTGGATCTTAAAGGAAAAACAAGAAAATCAAGTTAAAATTCTTGAAGTCACTATTCATTTTCTTCTTCATTGATTTCTTGAAGAAGATTGTGAATGATTTGGAGGCTTAAACTCATAGAATAGCCATAACTATGCATAAGGAATACTAGGGAATTATCTTACCAATTTAGGAAGCCTTGAACTTGAATTTTGAAAATTGTTTTCTTTGAAAATGGCAAAAGCCGAGAGCAAAGGGAGGATGAAGGAGAATTTTGTGTTTTTGTTTTGATGAAAATGAATATTTGCTTGGTTGGTTGAATTAGTTTTGTTTTGTTTTAGGTCAATTACCCATTTACCCTTGATTTTGTGTGGTTAATATTCCACCACATTTCCTTCCCTCTTATGTCATGCTTGCATCACTTTGTGATGTCATCACCCCTACTTTGTCCTCTTTCTATTGGTTGGATGACACCATCCTCTCTTATCCCTTTGATTAACTTCCTAATTGTTTGCCTAATGACCGCTGATCTGTTATACGGTTCGCTTAACTTTCGTTTTCGTTTATCGTTTGAGGGATCATACCCGGGATATAATTACTTAGGTTCCCTTAACCTTTCTCAATATATTATATTCCTTTTATGATCCTCTCTTATAATCCTTTAATTTAAATCCTTTTTTTTATCCTGTTACCTTTTACTCAATTCTTTCCGTATCTAGTGGATTTCCGGGAAAAACCAAAGTGTTCGGAATTGGATTCTGACGATCTTTACATACACTTATATACCATATAGAGTACTAATAAAATCTCAGAATATCCATAACAGAACCCCTACATAGTGTGGCATGAAAAGTTTTATCATTCAGCTAAAACACTATTCATAAGGGTTACAAAAAGTTCAAAATTTTGGGGTTATTACAGTAACCTATTAGCTTAAAGTTTGATTCTCTAGGATACCATAATCCTAGATCAGCTATACCCTTAAGGTACTTGAAAATTCTTTTTACAACTGTTAAGTGAGGTTTTCTTTGATCTGCTTGTAATCTTTCACAAAGACAGGTAGTATACATGATATCAGGTCTACTTGTAGTTAGATAGAGTAGTGAGCCAATCATACCTCTGTAATCAGTAATATCTACTGATGTACCAGTATCCTTATCCAATTTTGTTGCAGTGGCCATAGGAGTGGATGCACTTGAACAATCTTGCATTCCAAATTTCTTCAACAAATTTCTGGTGTACTTAGATTGACAAATAAAAGTTCCTTCTTCATTTTGCTTGACTTGAAGGCCCAGAAAATAACTAAGTTCTCCCATCATACTCATTTGATATCTTGACTACATTAGCTTGGTAAACCTTTAACAAAGTATCATTTGTAGAACCAAAAATGATATCATCAACATATATCTTCACCAAAAGTAAGTCCTTTCCATGGTTGAGTTAGACCAATATTTTGTCAATAGTCCCTCTGTTAAATACACTTTCTAGAAGAAACTGAGCTAATGTCTCATACCATGCTCTTGGAGCTTGCTTAAGGCCATAAAGTGCTTTATCAAGTCTGTAGACATGATGAGGAAATTTTGAATCTACAAAAACTGGAGGTTGTTCAACATATACTTCTTCTTATAATTCTCCATTAAGAAAAGCACTATTTACATCCATTTGAAAGACTGTAAACTTTTTGTGAGCAGCATAAGCCAAAAATATTCTTATGGCTTCCAATCTAGCAACTGGTGCAAATGTTTCATCATAATCAATTCCCTCATGTTGAGAGTATCCTTTTGCAACCAGCCTTGCTTTATTCCTTGTAATTATGCCATCACTATCAGTTTTGTTTCTCAACACCCACTTTGTACCAACAACAGATCTGTTCTTTAGTCTTGGCACTAGGGTCCAGACTTTATTTCTTTCAAATTCATTTAACTCTTCCTGCATTGCTTGCACCCAATCAGCATCTTGAAGAGCTTCTTCCACTTTCTTTGGTTCAGTCTGAGAAAGAAAAGAGTGATAGAGACATTCATTTGATGTTGATGTTCTAGTTCTTATACCTGCTTCAGGATCTCCAATAATCAATTCAGGTGTATGTGTTTTAGTCCACTTCCTTGTAGATGGAAGGTTATCTCTAGAACTGGATGCTCCCCCATAATCCATACTGTCTCCATCAACATTTTCTGATGGTCCCCCTGAAATTATGCTCTCTGAGTTGGATCCTTCAGAATTTGAGTTTCCAGAATTATCAGAACTTGAGTTTCCAGAATTATCAGAACTTGGCCCATCAGAACTTGATAAATCAGAACTTGAAGAGCCTGTTCTAGATTTTGATGCTTCTTGAGATGTGTTGGTATCTTCAATATGCTCCCCCTGCACATGTGCATTTTCCTTTGGTGTAGTTACCACAGTTTCAATGACATCAGAGTTTAATCCATCAGAATTTGCAGTATCAGGATTTAGACTGTCAGGATTTACAGAATCAGAATTTAAAATTTCATTCTCAAATCTCAGCTGATCATGATCATTGAAATCTTCAAGTCCAGTAATCTTCTTATCATCAAAAGAGACATTGATAGATTCGATGACAACCTTTGTTCTTAAATTGTAGACTCTGAAGGCTTTTGTGGAAAGTGGATATCCAATAAAAATTCCTTCATCAGCTTTTAGATCAAATTTGGATAGCTGTTAAGGATGAGTCTTAAGAACAAAATACTTGCATCCAAATACATGAAAATACTTCAGATTTGGATTCTTTTTCTTCACCATCTCATATGGTGTCTTTCCATGCTTGTTGATAAGTGTTGCATTCTGAGTAAAACAAGCAGTCTATACAGCTTCAGCCCAAAAATAGGTTGGTTACTTTGCTTCATCAAGCATAGTTCATGCAGCTTCAATAAGAGTTCTATTCTTTCTTTCAACAACCCCATTTTGTTGTGGAGTTCCAGGAGCAGAGAATTCCTGCTTGATTCCTTGGTCTTTGCAGAACTCTTCCATACTCAAATTCTTGAACTCGGTCCCATTATCACTTCTTATCATTTTCACAGAGTCTTTAACCAATTTATCCAGTTGCTTGACATGATCAATCAAGATAGATGCAGTTTCACTTTTTGTATGCAAGAAATACACCCATGTGTATCTGTTGAACTAATCCACTATGACCATATCATATTTCTTCTTTGCAATAGACATGACATTTACTGGACCAAATAGATCAACATGCAGTAGGTGATAAGGCTCAAGAATTGAAGATTCAGTCTTGCTCTTGAATGAAGATTTTCTTTGTTTTGCCTTTTGACAGGAATCACAAAGGCCATCAGGAGCAAATACTGATTTTGGTAGTCCTCTCACAAGATCTTTCTTGACTATTTCATTTATATTATTGAAATTTAAATGAGAGAGTTTCTTGTGCCAATTCCAGCTTTCTTCAATTGATGCTCTACTTAACAGACAGACTGCAGAACCATCAGTACTTGTTGAAAGCTTGGCTTCATAAATGTTACCATGCCTGTATCCTTTCAGAACAGCTTTGCCTGTAGATTTGCTTACAACTTCACAATGTTCTTCAAAGAAATCCACATGATAACCTCTGTCACAGATTTGACTAACACTGAGCAAATTGTGTTTAAGTCCTGAAACTAGAGCTACTTTTTTAATGATGACATTCCCAAGATTGATATTTTCATATCCCAGAGTTTTTCCCATGTTGCCATCTCCATAAGAAACACCTGGGCCAGCTTTCTCCACAAAGTCTGATAGCGGGGCTTTATTTCCAGTCATATGTCCTGAACATCCACTGTCCAAAACTAGGATGTTTTTCCTGTTGCCCTGCAATCACAAAGAGCACTAATGATTAGTTTGAAGGACCCAGACTTTCTTGGATCCTTTGGCCTTATTAAGTTTGTTAATATTTGCAGCGGATTTAGCATCCGAATTTCTGTTAATAGTTTTCTTATCAAAATTTGCAATATCAAACTTTGCATCAGAACTTATACTAGAAGGAATAATGTTGACTTTCTTTAAAGAAGGTTTTATTTGATAATAATCATAGTACAAACTATGATATTCCTTACAAGTATAAATGGAATGCCATATTACCACAATGAAAACAAGGATTTTGTGGCCTATATCTAACAGACTGACTCTTAACTCCTGATTTTGAAGGTAAGGAGTTTATGTTCTTATTCTTCCTGCAAAAAGAAGCCAGATGGTTAGAATTTCCACAATTATAACATTTCTATCTAGGAGCATTAGGAATAGACTTATAATCATTGCTTTTATTCACACCTTCCTTTCCATTCCTATTTTTCCTAGGTGGCTTTACCTTGTTTACATTCTTAACATCTTTCAGCTTATGCTTAAGCTGCTTCTTTGTCATTAAGCCTATGTTAACTTCAGTTGGCTTATCCTGTTTTGGTTTGTCAGAAGTTAATTTCTCTTTAACTTCTGATTTATCAATATCAGACTTTACAGCTACAAACTTAACAGGATTTGCCTTTGGCTTTTGTTTAACAACTATAGGCTCAATTTCTACAGTTCCTTTATTATTTTTATCGTCTCCATAACCTAAGCCCTCTTTCCAGTTTCCACTACTTAACAAATTCTGAGTTATTCTGCCAGAGTTAGTCTAAGTCTGATAATCTCTCTTTCCTTTTCTAACTCATTTTTTAGAGATTCATTCATTTTAAGCACTTCATCTCTGACATAGAAAGCATCATCTCTATCTTTCTGAGTTTGATGGAACATAACTAACTCTTTTTCTGAATAATCATTCCTCTTTTTATAAGCAAGATTTTCAGAAGTTAATCTTTCACATGTTAAAGTTTGATCTCTATAACTAATGAACATGGTTTTAAGATATCTTCTCAACTCAGTAATATCATCAGTATGAAAGGCATAAGTTGTTTGAGGTACCTTTAACTCAGCAGCTTCAGAACTGCTATCAGCATTTGCTATCAAGGCATAGTTCACCTCACTTTTAGAATCTGAAGTGTCTATCCAGCTTTTCTTCTTTGTGACAAGTGCCTTGCCTTAGTCACTCTTCACTTTCTTGTAATCAGGAGATATGTGGCCTTTCTCACCACAGTTGTAGCATTTGACATTTGAGTAATCTCCTCTGTCAGACTTTCCTCCTTTGCCTTAAGATTTTCTGAAACCTTTCTTATCAGAACTTGCACCTTTCCTGGAAAACTTCTTTCCCCTTCTGAATTTCTTGTATGCAATCTTTGTGATTCCTTTCACCATAAGAGCACACAGCTTCATCATCTTTTCATCGGGGTCCATCTCAGATAGACTTTCAAATTCTGAATCCTCATCGATATCAGAACTTGATGACTCATTATCAGACTTTGTGATGAGAGCTTTTCCTTTACCTTTCTTTGAGACGACCACTTTAGGGGATTCCTCCTCAGCCTTAAGAGCAACTGTCCTTGACTTTCTCCCATGCATCTTGCTTCTTTGATCCATCTCAAGTTCATGAGTCTTGAGCATACCATAAATTTCATCAAGACTAGTTTCATCAAGAGCATAATTGTCTCTTATAGTTGTGGCCTTCAAATCCCAACTTTCAGGAAGAGCTAAAAGGAATTTAAGATTAGTATCTTCAAGATTATATTCCTTATTCACCAGTGACAGATCATTCAAGAGTTTGACAAATCTGTCATATAAACCAGTTAATGACTCATCAGGTTTTGAGTCAAAGTGCTCATACTCTTGAGTGAGTATTGTCCTCCTGTTCTTCTTAATTGAATCAGTTCCCTGACATCTTGTCTTCAAGGCATCCCATATCTCCTTTGCAGTCTTGCAGTTAATTACCCTGTTTGACATGACATTATCAATGTCACTGTGCAACAAATGTCTTACCTTTGCATCCTTTGCAATAGATGAGATATCTTCAGTTGTATATTCACTTTTCTCCTTTAGTATAGTCTGTGTTGGCTGATCTGCAACTACAACAAAGAGCTTGGTTGGCTTGTGTGGTCCTTCATTAATTCTGTCAAGGTATTCTAGATCTGTAGCTTCCAGAAACATAGACATCCTCACCTTCCATATGGAATACTCAGAAGGTTTAAGTATGGGAAACTTAATGATCTCATATCAATTATGGATTTGAGTCTTTGGAGTTTCTTCAGTTTTGGTGGGCTTGGTTGGAGTTTATACTTCTTCAGACATGATTGTTTTTGGATCTTTACTGTACGTATGTTAACAGATTGCTCTGATACCACTTGTTAGGTCACACACACTATAGAAGGGGGTTGAATACAGTGTTTACTACAATCAAATCGAATATAAGAACTCAAGTAACAAATCACAGATTTTATTTAACACAATAAACTCTATTACAAAGAACTGTCCTTTCTCAGTGATGAACAAATTATCACGAGAGCTGCTAGGGTTACAATGAATAATAAACTCGATTATGATAACACATATAGTGTAAACCCTATGTCTGTGTTTATATACTACACAGTTACAAGATAATCTTCTAATTGATATCGAATACAATTCTGCTTCCTAATATATATCAATCAGTTATCTTTTCTTCCAAGTATTCTATTCTTTATAGAATTCTTCTCCTTGCATATCTCTTCTTATGTTTGTCTCGATCTTCTTTCCTTTCAATCAGCCACCTTCCTTATCTGAACGTCTCCTTAAGTCCTGATATTATCTCCCGATAAATATCTCCTGATAACTTAAGTTCTGACAACTTAAGTTCTGATATCTTAAGTCCTGACTTCAGTTAAGTACTGATTTTCAGTTAAGTACTGATTTGTCCTGTTAAGTAAGATCTGAAAACTAAACACAAATCATATTAGACATGACATCACAAATATACCTAATAGTATCCATAGGATTCTTTTCTGAAAACTTAGAGTAGTTCCTTTTGGCCTTCATAATGAGATCTTTCTTTGGAGATTTGATGCAGGAAGTTTGACCCCTTTCCAGATAGTTCATACTTATGTCATTCACAAAGATTTTCATGACTTGAGAGTGATGATTGAAGACTTTATCTGGTTTCCGAATTTGCCCAAACTTTTGTTGGATATCTGCATCTATCTTTCTCCATTTTTCTTTAATTTCCTTCTCTAAAGCTATAACATCAAGCATCTTAGGATTTGATTTTAACTCAAACTTTTCAGCTGCTAGTTTGATTAGATCAATGCTATCCAACACTGGTGGCTTTGTGAAAGTAATTGTTGGCAAAATTACTTTGCTGACTTGAATGTTTAGCTGAAGCTCCCCCTTACTTGAGCCTTTCTCCCCCTCACCCTTACTTGAGCTTTTCTCCCCCGTTTTGTTATCATCAAGTAGAGTGGAGGATGAAGATTGTGCAACCACTAGTTGTTGTAGCAGTTGAGTTTGTTAAGCTTGATTTAGATGGATAGTTGTTAAAGAAGCTTCCATTTCAGTTATTCTGGTATCCAAGGAATCTATCTTTGTGGCAAGATCAGAATTCTTCCTGAGTTGTCTCTTAATATCAAGCATTGTAGCTTCTGGAAGTTTAGAATCCAACCTTTCAGAAATGTCCCTTTTCATTTGATTAATTTCACCTTTGATAGAAATGACATCCTGAGTGTGTTGAAAACCTTGGATTTATTGTAATTAAAGAGAAGCAGGGTGTACTTGTAGGAGCTTCTTGGTGCTGGCATTTATTGTGGATTGAAGAGCAGAGTGTGTCTGACTTATAAGTTGAATGAGGGTGTTCTTGAAATAGTGTTCATCACATTGTTTTGAAAATACCCAAGATGGCATACCAGATCTGGAACTAGGGCCTACTTCCCCCCTATGTCCAGTGACTCCTCTTCACTTGCATCACCAAAGAAATCAGCAGATTCCCCAGTCCCATAGTCAACATCATCATCAGCTCTGGGTGGCATAGCTGTGATGGCATCCTTAGCTCTTTGCATTGACTGGGTGGTGTGTACCAAGTTCAGTATCCTTTCTATATTTTCATTGCCCTTTCCAGCCAAAATTTGATATGCTGGAACAGGATGAGTAAATGCCTTAGCATCCAAAGAGATGGAACCTGTAACACCTTGATTACGCTGAGATAGTTTCTCAATGTCTGCATCATTGGCATTCATTGACTCACTAGCAATGATATCCATCCTTATTTCTCATGTACCTGCCTTTCTCTCATTTTTTCTCTCTTTTTGCATCAAGGGCTCCCCTTGGCTCCCCACCCTCACACCCTCACCTTCACCATCTAAGGTGGGACTCCTCTCAGTCACTTTTTCCAGTCCTGAAGAAATGGACTGCAGTTGTTTACTCTTTTTCTCTCCTTTTTACTGGGAGCAACCCAGACTCTCACTCAAATCACTCCCTTCCCTCAGTCCTAAGAGTGATTGCACTACTACTAAGTCTTATGCACTTATAGGAATTGAAGAAATTTAAAGTTGTGCAGGGAAACCCAACGGATGAGGAATATCCATCGAGTTAGTAGTATGGCTATCCGATGGATGACTACTGTTAGGCTTATCCGTCGGGATACAATCACTACTCGACGGATGATGAATATCCATCAGAATAGTAGAAATGAAAGAGTTTGGAGTGGAGACAATTGTAGACTCTGTGCAGATTAATGAGAATTTTGGCTCAGATGTCTCAACAGTCTCAGAAATAAATGGTAAATGTGCCAACAAATCATCTAAAAGATTATGCTCACTTACTTGGATTTTTGGCTTCTCCAAGAGAGTTAAAGATGGAGAATTTGGAAGTGATGTATTAATCATGTCAACATCCATTGAGTGTGTGGGAGAATTTGGTGTATCAGGTGCTTCAATTATGAGATATTTTGGCTGTGACTCCACATTTACTGGAGCCATATCAACCTGACTTTGAGAAGGTGCAGTGACTGTGTCTTTAGCACCAGTTTGCACAATGTGTGAGCCCTGTGCATTCCCAAGGGTTTTTGATCTTTTCTTTCTAGCATAAGTTTGTGGTAAGCTGGTGTCCCTACCCCTCTTGGCCTGTGCTCCTGGTTCGGAGCTTGTTTCAATGGTAACATCCTTTTGGGAGGATGAAACCATTAATGAGCTAATTTCCTTATTAACAACCACAGTTTGTTGGGAAACTGTAGTGTGGCTAGGTTTGGGTACACTCTTCTCACCAGCCTTATCCTTAGGGCTTCTTTGATTTTCACCCTGTCCCTCACCTTTCTTACCCTCCTTCACACTCCCCTCCTTAGGTTTAGTAGATTTTACAACTGATTTCTTTTGAAAGAAATCAGAGTGGGCTTTTTTAGGTTTGGATTTAGAATGTTTTGTCAATTTGGTAGCTTGGGTAGGCATCTGTTGGGTCATTGACACAGATGTCATAGCTACACTAAAATGCAAAGAAATGTGTGAGGTTGGAAGAGTAGAGACAGTAGAAATTACCTCACTTACCTGAGGTCCCTCCATTACTGGAAAATAGTACAAGGGCACCTCCTTGTGGTGATTTTCTCTATTTAAATCTGCAATAATCCTTCTTTCTTGAACACAATATATCAGCTTGTTGGTTGGGTTCTCAATCTCAATATTCTCAATAAGATGGTTAGGAAGCATCATAAAGAATCTAGCATAATAGTCACTTTTACCTCTCTTATTAAGTTCTCCTAACTTAAAGCCTAACTCAAACAAAACCAAGTCACTGAAATTGAAATACTTATCAGTAACTAGCATGTAAAGCATGTTGTGCATGGATATATTGATAGAATTAAAGTTGCTAATCTTTCCAGAAAACACTTTAGTTACCACATCACACAGATAACTTCATTCTTTACTAAGACCCAACCTTCTAATTTCACTTAACTTAGAGGTAGTGAGTGCATAGCCAATAGAATTAAGCATGTTAACAATGTCAGTGTCTGTGTGTGGAGCAGTTACAGTATTATCAGGAATCCTAAAGCATGCTTTGATAATATCACTGTTTATGCAAAACTGCTTACCTTTTAGAGTGAAAGTGATGGTCTTGTCTATTGAGTTATACACTGCAGTTGTCCACATCTCCTCTACAACCTCACAGTAAATGGTGGGTGATTCAAGCATGGCAGTGAGTTTGCAATTCTTCACAAACTCCATCATTTTGTGATAGTCACCAGACTGTTGAATCTCCTTGTTTACTAGAGCAAAGAAGTTGTTTTTCTCATAGATGTAACCGGTTTGAGACATGATTTTCACTACAGGTGCCATTGCTAAAGATTTGAAAGTTTGCAGAGAGAGAATTTGCTTTTGAGAAGAAAGAAGTTAGAGCAATTGAATCTTGAGAATGATAAAAGAAAAGAATGAAAAAGAATTTAGCTTTTATACTATCTCAAAGATAAACTGACAAAAATAATAAAGAAAAATAAAGGACCAATAAAAATTTCCCAAATAGCCGTTTAAAAATAAATAAATTGAAAAAATTCGGTCATTTATCCGTCGTGTCATGCTTACAGACTGTAAGTATACTCGGTGGATAATGATCAGAGAATGAACGGCTAGGATTAAGACAATTCGACAGATGAGGATAAATCAGTTATCCGTCGAGTTATAAAATATTACAGAAAAATAATTGATTTTTATAGACAAATTGTATTCCGACGGATGATCAAACTCGATGGATAATGATCATCCGTCGGGATGTAAATTTTGACTTAGCCAAAATTTCATCCAAAATAGAAAAAATCAATTAAATTTCTGGCTGTATAACAACTTGCAAAATATCTGAAATGATTCAAGAAAAATTGAGCATACCTAATTCACTTACCAACCTTGAAAAGGTGGATTCATCAAGTGGCTTGGTAAATATATCTACAAGCTGCTTTTCACTTGGAACAAAATGCAGTTCCACAGTACCATTCATCACATGTTCTCTTATGAAGTGGTACTTGATGTCTATGTGCTTTGTTCTTGAATACTGTACTGGATTTTCAGTGATGGAAATTGCACTTGTGTTATCACAGAAAATAGGAATCCTATCCACTTGTAGACCATAGTCCAACAATTGGTTTTTCATCCACAAAATCTGTGCACAGCAACTACCAGCAGCAATATATTCATCTTCAGCTGTAGAAGTAGAAACTAAATTTTTCTTTTTACTGAACCAGGATACAAGCTTGTTCCCTAGAAATTGACAGGTTCTTGTTGTACTTTTTCTGTCTATTCTACAACCTGCATAATCTGCATCTGAATAACCAGTTAGATCAAAACCAGAATCTCTAGGGTACCAAATGCCAAGTTTTGGTGTTCCCTTGAGATATCTGAAAATTCTCTTAATAGCTACTAAATGAGATTCTCTAGGATCAGCCTGAAATCTAGCACAAAGATAAGTGGCAAATATTATATCTGATCTACTAGCTGTTAAGTACAGAAGTGAACCAACCATGCCCCTATAACTTGAAATATCCACAGACTTTTCTTTAGTGTTTAATTCAAGCTTAGTTGCAGTGGTCATGGGAGTTTTTGTAGATGTGCAATCCATTAGATCAAACTTCTTTAAAAGATCATGAATGTATTTAGTTTGACTAATGAATATTCCATCACTAACTTGCTTAACTTGCAAACCAAGAGAGTAAGTTAGTTCTCCCATCATGCTCATTTCATACTAACTTTGCATCAATTTGGAAAACTTTTTGCAAACCTTTTCATCTGTAGAGCCAAATATAATATTATCTACATAAATTTGAACAAGTAAACTAGAGCCATTAACATTTCTAAAGAATAAGGTTTTATCAACAGTACCTCTTGTGAAGTGATTTTCCAAAAGAAACTTTGATAAAGTGTCATACCAGGCTCTGGGTGCTTGCTTCAGTCCATAAAGTGCTTTCAAAAGATAGTAGACATATTTTGGAAAATTTGGATCTTCAAAACCAGGAGGTTGGATGACATAGACTTCCTCCTCCAAATCTCCATTCTGAAAGGCACTTTTGACATCCATTTGATATACCTTGAAATTGGCATGGGCTGCATAGGCTAAGAAAATTCTGATAGCTTCAAGTCTTGCAACAGGAGCAAAAGTTTCATCAAAATCTATTCCTTCTTGTTGACAATAGCCCTTAACAATCAATCTAGCTTTGGTCCTGACCACTATGCCATTTTCATCCATCTTGTTTCTGAATACCCATTTGGTATCAATTGGATTCTTTCCTTTAGGCTTGGGTACCACCTTCCATACTTTATTCCTTTCAAATTGGTTTAGCTCCTCCTGCATAGCTAAAATCCAATCAGGATTGAACAAAGCTTCTTCTACCTTCTTTGGTTCTTCCTTAGATAGGAAGCTGCTATATAGACATTCTTCTTGAGTTGCTCTCCTTGTTTGAACTCTAGAAGACACATCACCAATGATGAGCTCAAAGGGGTGATCTTTTATCCATTTCCTTTGTTGAGGTAGATTAGCTCTAGATGGAGAGGCCTCATTGTTGTCTTGATGTGAGACTGAGTTTTGATTATTAGAAACTCTCCCTAAATTTGTGAATCTTTGATTTGAGAAAGTAGAATTTTCTGTAAGTGATCTATTCTGGCTTTCAGCTTCTTTAGAAGACCCGACGGA
Source organism: Apium graveolens (assembly GCF_009905375.1). Taxonomy (NCBI): domain Eukaryota; kingdom Viridiplantae; phylum Streptophyta; class Magnoliopsida; order Apiales; family Apiaceae; genus Apium; species Apium graveolens. Next base: position 186,798,630 of record NC_133651.1, read on the forward strand.
TGGTACATTTTGTGTTCCGACGGATGAGGCTGATTGTCTCCCGACGGATAAAGCAGATTGTCTCCCGACGGATGAAGCATTTTGCAACTCGACAGATGTTGAATTTTATGCTTCATTAGTAGTAGATTTTTCTTCATTATCCTTTGCCATTGTTTCCTGATCACTTTCATCATCACTGTCATCACTAACCATCTCCACATTATCAAATTTGAGACTCTCATGAGAATCTTAATCTTACAGTCCTTCAATCTTTTTATCATCAAACACAACATGTATTGATTTCATAACAATGTTGGTTCTTAGATTATAGACTCTATATGTTTTTCCCACAGCATATCCAACAAAAAATCCTTCATCTGCTTTAGCATCAAACTTCCCATGTTAATTAGTCTGATTTCTCAAGATATAACATTTGCATCCAAAGACATGAAGAAAATTTAGAGTTGGTTTCTTGTTCTTGAACAATTGATATGGTGTCATACACTTTGCTAGATTCACCAAAGAAATATTCTGAGTATAGCAGGCAGTGTTCACAGCTTCAGCCCAGAAATATATTGGTAACTTTGATTCTTCAAGCATTGTCCTTGCAGCTTCAATAAAAGATCTGTTTTTCCTTTTTACCACTCCATTTTGTTGTGGGGTTCTTGCTGTAGAAAACTCATGCATTATTCCATTCTCTTCATAAAATGATCTCATCACAGAATTCTTGAACTCAGTTCCATTGTCACTCCTGATTCTTCTAACTTTGAAATTAGGATGGTTGTTGACTTGCCTTATGTGATTGATGATGATTTCAATAGCCTCATCTTTAGACTTTAGAAAATATGTCTAAGAGAACTTTGAGAAATCATCTACAATTACTAGGAAAAATCTTTTCCTTGAGATGGACCAAATAGATCCATGTGTAGCAATTGTAAAGGTTCTTCAATTGTTGAATCAAGCTTCTTTTTAATGATGCTTTGATCTGCTTCCCTTTCTGGCAGGCATCACACAGTCTATTCTTAGAAAACTCCACTTGAGGAATGCCTTTAACCAGTTCTTTCTTGACAAGCTCATTCATGGTCTTGAAGTTTAGATGGGATAGCTTCTTCTGCCACAGCCAACTTTCATCTTGACTTGCTTTACTGAGAAGGCAGGTAACAGATTCTGCATTTGATGAGTTGAAGTCAGTTAAATACACATTTTCTCTTCTCACACCAGTGAGAACCACTTTGTTGCTTCTTTTGTTAGTCACAACACAGGCTTCTGAGTTGAAGGTTACTGAATTGCCCTTATCACAAAGTTGGCTGATATTCAGCAAATAATGCTTGAGACCATCCACTAGGGAAAACTCCTCAATGATGACATTGTCTTTTGAAATCAAGCCATATCCCACAGTATAACCCTTGATGTCATCTCCAAAAGTAATACTTGGGCCAGCTCTCTCCTTGAACTCTGTGAGCAGGGTAGAATCTCCAATCATGTGCCTTGAACAACCACTATCCAGGTACCAAAGAATCTTTCTATTTCCCTGCACACATCAAAACCAAATCAAGTTGATTTTGTTACCCAAGTTTCCTTGGGTCCTTCCTTGTTAGATTTTTTCTTTTGTTTATTAGGTTTGATCTCATTTGACTTGGGGATTTCTGATTCATCCTTAGTCATCTGAGTTGGACCTTTGAAACCAATCATTAAAACAGAATTATCATGCATATTTTGATTAACAGGAAAAGGCATGCTATTTGCAAACATGTTATTCCAGTAAGGCATGTTAAATGGCATTTGAGGCATACTAAATGCAGCATAATAAGGATTAGGTGCAAATGGCATATTAGTAAATTTTGCATTCATATTCTGAGAAGACATAGCATTCATAGGCATAGAAGGCATGACATTCATGTTGGGAAAAGAAGATGGTACAGATATAGGAGTAGGCATGGCAAGTTTGCAATTAATAGACAAATGATTAATACTACCACACTTAACACAGATTTTTCTTGGAGCATACTTATCAGGTGTGTAGTTGTTATGTTTGTTAATCCCTACTTTCCCATTTCTATTGTTTTTCTTTTTAGTTTTTTTTAACCTCAATCTTTTCTAATATGTCATTCAATTGCTCGATGGACAGATGACCAACATTCACTTTCTTCTCCTTCTTCACTTGATTTGATTCTCCTGGAACAAAGTTTTTGGAAACTGATCCATTTTTTTCATTTAACTTTGCAAGTTTGGCTTTGCTCACAGATTTGCTCACAGCCGACGGATGAGGATTTATGTCACTCGACGGATAATCCTTTTGATTATCCGACGAATGACTCTCATCATCCGTCGAGTCTGCATCTCTTAGCAATCCTTCAACCAAATTGGATTCCAGCTTTTCCTTACTCTTTTTCCAGGCTGCATCACAAAAGGACTCAATACCTTGAACTTTAGTGATTTGAGCATGGATATCTCTGGATGATTTTATTTCTTTAATCACTTCATGTTCTCATTCAAGCTGCTTCTTCAAAATCTCCTCTTTCTTCAAGGACTCGGTTAATTCATCCTTAGCAATCTTACATTCAATTCTCAATTTTTCAAATTCAATAAACTGAGACTCTAGCACATTATTCCTCTCAATTAAAAACATATTGTTTTTTTTTATTTTAGCATTTTCCTTAGTGAGGGACTTAAGTGTAACACGTAAATGATATAATTCTGTAGACATGTCATTAATTGCATCATTACACTCAGCTTTAGATAAATGTGCTAGTTTAGTGGTGATGACCTGATTACTTGAAGAACTTGTTTCTATTTCATCAGACTTGGACATTAGGTCTAGATTGACATAGCTGACATCTTCATCTTCATCCAAACCATCAGTCAGGTGCCAAATAGCTACCCGACGGATGATCAACAAAGCTACTCGACGGATGATTAACAAGGCAACCCGACGGATGATCATATGCCCGACGGATAATCAACTCAAACATCTGTTGACAGTGAAAACATAGTCACATGCGTCGAGTGTATGCAAAAGGAATGTGGAAGCCTATTCAACTGGGTTTTTGAGAACAAAGAAGCATTACCATTTCTATGATATTATGAAGATATTCAGAGATGCTAGAATAAAGTAATGAAGTAGCATAGTATTAGACTTAATAGGTTTTGTTTTATTATCTTATCTTATTACTGTGTAATCTTGGTGATATATAAACCAAGAGTAGAAATTAGAACAACGTGAAGACTAAGCAAGTAAATTCTCAAAGAAACATTTGTAAGCTGTATCCTTAGCATTTCTCTGTAATGTTTAGTTGTTCTTATTTGTAAGCAGCTGTGAGCTATTCAAGCTTCACAGAGTTCTCTCGATATATATATATATATATATATATATATATATATATATCTGGTGGATACTTTCTAATCCACCAGAAAGTTTTAAAGACTTGTATTTTTATTACTTTGTGTTTTGATTCATATTTACCTTGTTATTCCGCACTTTGCAAATCAAAACACTATCATATATATCTGAAGTTAGAACATTTTATATTTATGAAAAAGGTTCAAGAATTCCATTCAACCCCCCTTCTGCAGTTCTAGTTGTATTTTTAGGGACTAACAATTGGTATCAGAGCAAGCTCTTGAAGAACAAAGAGTTTAAAGATCACAGCAAATAGCAAGATGAACAAGAAGGATGTTGGAGTCAAGATTCCACTTCTGGACAAAGATAATTACCATCACTGGAAGGTAAAAATGCATCTTCATTTACTTTCTCAAGATGAGGCCTATGTACATTGCATAGAGAGAGGCCCTCATTTACCAATGAGAGCTGCAACTAGAAATGAGCCATCAGTTCCCAAGCCAAGGCATGAATGGTTAGATCCTGATATTGAATAAGTCAAGAAGGACAAGAAGCCCATGAATATTCTGTTTAATGGAGTTGATGGTGACATGTTTGACAACATCATCAATTGCAAAACTGCCAAGGAAGTTTGGGATACTATTCAGATTATCTGTGATAGCACTGAACAAGTTAGAAAAAACAAGATGCAACTACTAATTCAGCAATATGAGCATTTCCATTTTGAAGAAGGTGAAACTCTCACTGATATCTTTAGTAGGTTTCAAAAGCTACTAAATGCTCTAAAGCTACATGGAAGAGTCTACCAAACCAAAGATTCTAACCTCAAATTTCTGAGATCCCTACCAAAGGAATGGAAACCAATGACAGTCTCCTTGAGAAACTCACAAGAATACAAGGAGTTTACATTATAGAGACTGTATGGCATTCTAAAGACTTATGAGCTTGAAATAAAGCAAGATGAAAGATTGGATAAAGGGAGAAAGAAAGGAGGGTCCATTGGACTGGTTGCAGAGTTAGAGAAAGAGAAGGAGATGAAGATAGAAGCTGTTGAGTCTACTTCAAAGCTCTGTGAAAACAAGGGCAAGGGGCTGGTAGCAGAAAATGAAGATTCTTTGAGCCAAGATGACATGGAGGATATTGATGAACATCTAGCATTTCTTTCCAGAAGATTTGCCAAGCTTAAGTTCAAGAAGAACTTTGGAGCAGCTAAGCCAAATAGAAATATGGTGGATAAATCAAAATTCGAATATTTCAAATGTGGCTTGGTAGGGCACTTTGCCAGTTAGTGTAGAAAGTCAGATAGTCTGGATGAGGATGAGGATGTTAGCTATGTCAATCTAGCCCTAATGGTCAAGTCTGATGAAACAGAGACAAGTTATTCAAGTAATCAGGTAATCACTACTAACCTTGCACATTTATCTAAAGCTGAGTGTAATGATGTAATAAATGACATGTTTACAGAATTATATCATTTGCGTGTTACACTTAAGTCTCTTATTAAGGAAAATACCAAAATCAAATAAAACAATTTGTTTTTAAGTGAGAGGAATAATGTGCTAGAATCTCAGTTTATTGAATTTAAAAAATTGAGAATTGAGTGTAAAATTGCTAATGATGAATTAACTGAGTCCTTGAAGAAAGAAGAGATCTTGAAGAAGCAGCTTGAATGAGAACATGAAGTGATTAAGGCATGGAAAACATCTAAAGATGTTCATGCTCAAATCACCAAAGTTCAAGGTATTGAGTCCTTTTGTGATGCAGCCTGGAATAAGAATAAGGAGAAGCTGGAATCCAATTTGGTTGAAGGAGTGCTAACAGATGTGGACTCGACAGATGATGAGAGTCATCCGTCGGATAATCAAAAGGATTATCCGTTGAGTGATATAAATCCTTATCCGTCGGCTGTGAGAAAACCTGTGAGTAAAGCCAAATTTGCCAAGTTAAATGAAAAATATGGATCAGTTTCCAAAAACTTCATTTCAGGAGAATCTAGTTAAGTGAAGAAGGAAGAGAAAGTGAATGTTGGTCATACGTCTATCAAGCAATTGAATGACAGACTAGAAAAGATTGGGGTTAAAACAGAGGCTAAAAGGAAAAACAATAGAAATGGTAAAGTAGGGAATAACAAGCATAACAACTACACACCTGATAAATATGCTCTAAGAAAAATCTGTGTTAAGTGTGGTAGTGTAAGTCATCTGTCTGTATATTGCAAAACTGCCATGCCTACTTCCATATCTGTGCCACCTCCTTTTCCCAACATGAATAACATGCCTTCTATGCCTATGAATGTTATGTCTACACAGAACATGAATGCACAATTTGCTAATATGCCATTTACACCTAATCCGTATTATGCTGCATTTAGTATGCCTCAAATGTCATTTAGCATGCCCTACTGTAATAACATATTCACTAATAGTATGCCATTTCCTGTTAATCAAAATGTGCATGATAATTCTATTGTAAGAATCCAACTCAAATGACTAAGGATGAATCTACCATCTTCAAGTCAAATGAGATCAAACCTAAGAAACAGAAAAAGAAAGCTATCAAGGCAGGACCCAAGGAAACTTGGGTACCAAAATCAACTTGATTTGATTTTAATGTGTGCAGGGAAATAGAAAGAATCTACGGTACTTGGATAGTGGTTGTTCAAGACAAATGACTGGTGATTCTACCCTGCTCACAGAGTTCAAGGAGAGAGCTGGCCCAAGTATTACGTTTGGAGATGACAGCAAGGGTTTATACTGTGGGATATGGCTTGATTTCAAAAGACAATGTCATCATTGAGGAGACTGCCTTAGTGGATGGTCTCAAGCATGATTTGTTGAGCATCAGCAAGATGTGTGACAAAGGCAATTCAGTAACCTTCAACTCAGAAGCCTGTGTTGTGACAAACAAGAGAAGCAACAAAGGGGTTCTCACTGGTGTGAGAAAAGGAAATGTGTACCTAGCTGACTTTAACTCATCAAATACAGAATCTGTTACTTGTCTTCTCAGTAAAGCAAGTCAAGATGAAAGTTGGCTTTGGCACAAGAAGCTATCCCATCTAAACTTCAAGACCATGAATGAAATTGTAAAGAAAGAACTGGTTAGAGGCATTCCTCAAGTGGAATTTTCTAAGGATGGATTGTGTGATGCTTGCCAAAAGGGAAAGCAAATTAAAGCATCATTCAGAAAGAAGCTTGATTCAACAATTGAAGAACCTTTGCAACTACTACACATGGATTTGTTTGGACCAGTCAATGTGTTGTCCATCTCAAGGAAAAGATTTTTCCTAGTAACTGTAGATGATTTCTCAAAGTTCTCTTGGACATATTTCCTTAAGTCCAAAGATGAGGGTAGTGAAATTATCATCAATCACATAAGGCAAGTCAACAATCATCCTGATTTTAAAGTTATAAGAATTAGGAGTGACAATGGAACTGAGTTCAAGAATTCTGTCATGAGAGTATTTTGTGAATAAAATGGGATTTTGCATGAGTTTTCAGCAGCAAGAACTCCACAACAAAATGGAGTAGTTGAAAGAAAGAATAGATCACTTATTGAAACTGCAAGGACAATGCTTGAAGAATCTAAGTTACCAATATATTTCTGGGTTGAAGCTGTAAATACTGCATGCTACACTCAGAATATTTCTCTGGTTAATCAAGCAAAATGCATGACTCCCTATCAATTGTTCAAGAACTAGAAGCCAACTCTAAATTTTCTTCATGTCTTTGGCTGCAAATGTTATATCTTGAGAAATCAAACTGATCAGAATGGGAAGTTTGATGCTAAAGCAAATGAAGGAATTTTTGTTGGATATGCTGTTGGTAAAGCATACAGAGTCTGCAATCTGAGAACCAACATTGTTGTGGAATCAATACATGTTGTGTTTGATGATAAAAAGATTGAAGGACTGCAAGATGGAGATTACCATGAGGGCCTCAAATCTGACAATGTGGAGATGGTCAGTGATGACAGTGATGATGAAAGTGATCAAGAAAAAGTATCAAAGGATAATGCAGAAAAATCCACTACCAATGAAGCACAATATTCAACATCTGTCGAGTTGCAAAATGCTTCATCCATCGGGAGACAATCTGCTTTATCCATCGGGAGACAACCAACTTCATCCATCGGTACTCAAAATTCGCCATCCGCCGGGTCATCAAAAGAAGCTGAAAGTGAGAATAAATCACTTACAGAAAGTTCCCCTCTCTCAAATCAAAGATCCATTAACAGGGGGAGTTTTTAATAGTCAAAACTCTATCACACATCAAGACAACAATGAGGCATCTTCATCTCGAGTTAATCTACCTCAACAAAGGAAATGGACAAAGGATCACCCCTTTGAGCTTATTATTGGTTATGTATATTCTAGATTTCAAACAAGGAGAACAACTCAAGAAGAATGTCTATATAGCAGCTTCCTCTCTAAGGAAGAACCAAAGAAGGTAGAAGAAGCTTTGTTGGATCCTGATTGGATTTTAGCTATGCAGGATTAGCCAAACTAATTTAAAAGGAATAAGGTATGGAAGCTGGTGCCTAAGCCTAAAGGGAAGAATCCAATAGACACCAAACCCTGTATTCAGAAACAAGATGGATGAAAATGGCATAGTAGTCAGGAACAAAGTTAGATTGGTTGCTAAGGGCTACTGTCGATAAGAAGGAATAGATTTTGATGAAACTTTTGCTCCTGTTGCAAGACTTGAAGCCATCAGAATTTTCTTAGCCTATGCAGCCCATGCCAATTTCAAGGTCTATCAAATGGATGTCAAAAGTGCCTTTCTGAATGGAGATTTGGAGGAGGAAGTCTATGTCAGTCAGCCTCCAGGTTTTGAAGATCCAAATTTTTTTAGAATATGTTTACTTTCTTTTGAAAGCACTTTATGGACTGAAACAAGCACCTAGAGCCTGGTATGACACTTTGTCAAAGTTTCTTTTAGAGAATCACTTCACTAGAGGTACTGTAGACAAAACTTTATTCTTTAGATGTGTTAATGGCTCTAGTATACTTGTTCAAATTTATGTAGATGACATTATTCTTGGTTCTACAGATGAAAAAATTTGCAAAAAGTTTGCCAAATTGATGCAAAGTAAGTATAAAATGAGCATGATGTGAGAACTAACTTACTTTCTTGGTTTGCAAGTTAAGCAAGTTAGTGATGGAATATTCATTTATCAAACTAAATACATTTATGATCTTTTAAAGAAGTTTGATCTAATGGATTGCACATCTGCAAAAACTCCCATGACCACTACAACTAAGCTTGAATTAAACACTACTAAAAAGTCTATGTATATTTCAAGTAACAAGGGGATGGCTGGCTCACTTATGTACTTAACAGCTAGTAGGCCAGATATAATGTTTGCTACATGTCTTTGTGCTAGATTTCAGGCTGATCCTTGAGAATCTCACTTGGTAGCTATTAAGAGAATTTTCAGATATCTCAAGGGAACACCAAAACTTGGCATTTGGTACCCTAGAGATTCTGGTTTTGATCTAACTGGTTATTCAGATGCAGTTTATGCAGGTTGTAGAATTTATAGAAAAAGTACAACAAGAACCTGTCAATTTCTAGGAAACAAGCTTGTGTCATGGTTCAATAAAAAGCAAATTTCAGTTTCTACTTCTACAGTTGAAGCTGAGTATATTGCTGCGGGCAGTTACTGTGCACAAATTTTGTGGATGAGAAACCAATTGCTAGACTATGGTCTGCAAGTGGAAAGAATTCCTATTTTCTGTGATATCACAAGTGCAATTGCCATCACTGAAAATCCAGTATAGCATTCAAGAACAAAGCACATAGACATCAAGTACCACTTCATAAGGGAACATGTAATGAATGGTACTGTGGAACTACATTTTGTTCCAAGTGAAAAGCAGCTTGCAGATATATTTACCAAGCCATTGGATGAATCCACCTTTTCAAAGTTGGTAAGTGAGTTAGATATGCTAAATTACTTTTGAATCTTTATAGATATTTTATAAGTTGTAATGCAGCCAGATATTTAATTGATTTTTCAATCTAGGATGAAATTTTGGCTAAGTCAAAATTTACATCTCGACGGATGATCATTATGCATCAATTTTGATCATCCGTCGGTATACTTATTGTTAATAAAATCATTTATTTTTCTAGAATATTTTATGTCTCGACAGATAACTGATTTATCCTCATACGTCGAATTGTCTTATTCTTAGCCATTGATTCTCTGAACATTATTCATCGAGTATACTTACAGTTTGTAAGCATAACACGACGTATAATTGATGGAATTTTTACAGTTTATTTTTAAATGGCTATTTTGGGCAATTCTTATTGGTCACTTTATTTTACTTTATTATTTTTGAGAGAGTATAAAAGCATAATTCATTTTCATTATTTTCTTTTATCATTCTCAAATCATCTGCTCTAACTTCTCTCTTTCTCAAAAGCACTTACTCTCTCTCTCTCTGCAAGTTTTTACTCTCTAACAATGGCATCAGTCATCAAGATAATGTCTCAAACTGGATTTATCTATGAAAAGAACAACTTCACTGCTCTTATGAACAAGGGAATTCAACAGTCTGGCGACTACCACAAGATGACGGATTTTGTGAAGAACTGCAAACTCAACTATACCATGCTGGAATCACCCACCATATACTGTAAAGTTATTGAAGAGATGTGGACGACTACAACATACAACTCAGGTGATAAGACTCTCACTTTCACTATTAAAGGTGAGAAATTATGTGTTAATAGTGACATTATTAAAGCATATTTCAAAATTCCTGATAATACTGTAACTTCACCACACACAGACACTGACATTGTTAATATGCTTAACTCCATGGGCTATGCACTCTCTACTTCTAAATTAAGTGAAATTAGGAGGTTGGGTCTTAGGAAGGAATCGAGTTTTTTATGTGATGTAGTTACTAAGATATTTTCTGGTAAAATCAGTAATTTTGATTCAGTTAATATCTCTATGCTTAACATGTTTTACATGCTTGTATCTGATAAAATTTTCAACTTTAGTGATCTTGTTATAATTGAGTTGGGGTTTAAGTGAGGGGAGCTAAATAAGAGAGGTAAAAATGTTTACTATGCTAGATTTTTAATGATGATTGCTAACCACCTCTCTTAGGATATTGTGCTTGAGAACCCAACCAACAAATTAGATTGTTGGGTTCAAGAAAGGAGAATCATTGCAGATTTGAATAGGGCAAACCATCACAAAGAGGTGCCACTCTTCTATTTTCCTGTTATGGAGGCACCTCAGGTAAGTGAGGTAAGTTCATCTGTCTCTAGTCTTCCAGTCTCACACACTTCTTTACATTCTGTGTAGCTATGGCAACTGTGTCATTGACCCAACAGTTGCATACCCAAGCTTCCAAACCCAAAATTTCAAAAACCAAGACAAAGAAAGCCCCCTCTGGTGTCTCTCAAAAGATGCCAGTTGTAAAATCCACCAAACCAAAAGAGGGGAGTGTGAAGGTGGGTAAGAAAGGTGAGGGACAGGGTGAACATCAAAGAAACCCTAAGGATAAGGTTGGTGAGGTGAGTGTGTCCCAGCCTAGCCACACTGTAGTTTCCCAACAAACTGCAGTGCTTAATAAGGATATAAGCTCATTGCTAGTTGCATCCTCCCAAAAGGATATGACTATTGAACAAAGCTCTCAACCAAGAGTAGAGGCCAAAAGGGTAAGGGACACAAGCTCACCCCAAACCTATACTAGAAAGAAGAAACCAAAGATCTTTGGGGATATACAGGGTTCACACAATGTGCAAACTGGTTCTAAATACACAGTCACTGCACCTTCTCAAAGTCAGTTTGATGTGGCTCCAATAAATGTGGAGTCACAGCCAAAATCTCTAACTATTGGAGGCCCTGAAACACCAAACTCTCCCACACACTCCTTGGATATTTATATGATAAACACATCACTTCCAAATTCTCCATATTTAACTCTCTTGGAGAAGCCAAAAATCCAAGCAAGTGAGCATCATCTTTTAGATGATTTGTTGGCTCACTTGCCATTTCTTTCTGAGACTGTTGAACATCTGTGCTAAAATTTTCATCAATATGCACAGAGTCTACAATTGTCTCCACTTCAAACTCATTTATTTCTACTCTCTCGATGGATATTGTTCATTCGTTGAGCAGTGATTGTATCCTGACGGATAAGCTTAACAGCAGTTATCCGTCGGATAGTCAAACTGCTAACCCGACGGATATCCCTTATCCGTCGAGTGTCTCTGCACAGCTTCAAATTTCATCAATTATCATAAGTGCAGAACACTTATTGGTAGTGCAATCACTCCTAGGATTGAGGGAAAGGAGTGAAATAAGTGAGAGTCTGGGTTGCTCCCAGGAAAAAGGAGAGAAAAAGAGTGAACAATTGGAATCCATTTCTTCAGGATTGGCAAAAGTGAGTATGAGGAGTCCCACCTTAGATGGTGAAGGTGAGGGTGTGAGGGTGGGGAGCCAAGGTGAGACCTTGATGCGACAAAAGAGAGATCAAGAGAGAAATGCAGGTACAGGAGTAATAAGGATGGAAACCATTGCAAGTGAGTCAATGAGTGTCAATGATGCAGAAAGGAAAAGGCTTTTTCAGCAAGAATATCAAGTTATTATAGATTCCATTTCCCTGGATGCTGAGACATTTACTCACCCTGTAATAGCTTACCAAACTCTAGTTGTACAGGGCAATGAGGAGGCTGAAAGATTGCTGAACTTGGTGCACATAACATAACTTTTACAAAGAGCAAAGGATGCCATCACTGCTATGCCTTCCAACATTGGCAGTGATTTGGAACTGAATGAGACTTCTTTTGTGGATGATGGTGGTGATGATGAGGAAGATAGCATGGACATATAGGAGATGCAGATATTCCTACCTGGATGCTCAAAAAAGAATGCTCCTACTCACATCTCTAATCAACACTTTTCAAGCTGATTCATGACACCCAAGCAGCCATGCAGTCATCTTCCAATGCTAGCACAAAGCAACTACTCAAAGTACATCTTGAAGCACTCCAGCTGCATAGATTCAAGCCTCCAACACAGTCAGAGTATGGATTCCATCAAGCAGGAAATTTCTGAAGTCAAGCAGAATGTTATAGAAAGGATGGATGCTAGACTCCCTGCAACCACCATGACTGAAATTGCTCACAAACTAAGGAAGGAGGCTGATCTAAACAGGAAAGTTGAAGCCATGGACTCAAGACTATTTGTTGTAGAGAAGTCAATGGCTAAGATACTAAACAATCAAGAAGCTCAAACTGCATTACTCCAACAACTGGTGGCAACTCAACTCCCTCCCACACAACTTGATGATAACAAAAACGGGAGAAAGGATCAAGTGAGGGGGATAAACAGCTTAACATTCAAGTCAGTAAAGTAATTTTGCCTACAATTGCTTTCGCCAAGCCACTAACAACAAACAGTATTGATCTCATAAATGAAGCAGCAGCCACATTGAGAGCAGCTGAGAAGAAGCAGTTGAGTCCAATCAACTGGGAGAAAATCGATGAGGATATACAAAAGAAATTTGGGTTAGTAAAGAAGCCAGAAAAATCAGCCATTCATCACTCTCAAGTCAGGCAAATATCTGTGAATGAAATGAGCATGAATAATCTGGAAAGAGGACAACCATCCTACATTAAATCTCCAAAGGCTAAGCTAATTTTGAAGCCAAGGGTGAACTATCCAAAATATTCACTAAAGAACCCCTTGGACACAGTGTATGAGACACCAAAGCCTGATGAAAAGAAGCTGTTGGCCAGGTCTATAGCATTCTACAAGGATCCAGCTGATTCAGCATTAAAAAGAAGAATTGCTAAAATTTTCAGGAATGATAAGGAAATTTGTGTGGTGGCTGGACACCCTCAATTTGCTGATGCAAAGAGAGAAGAAAAAGCAAGATTGAAGCAAGAAAAGAAGCAAGCTGCTCTAGATGCTAAAAAGGTCAAACAAAAGAAGGAGCAAGCTGCTATCTTGGCCAAGCTACAAGCTATGAAACCCACACAACAAATTTCTGCACAACCATCTGAAACTGTTGAATCTCAAGATCAAATAATGTAAAATGAACCTCCACAGAAAAGAAGCTAAGGTACAAGCAAATAATCAAGAGAAAATTGGATTTCAGTGATGAGGAGATGGAGGGGTACTTTCCCAAAGAGTCTATTTCTACAACAACTCAAACATCCCTGCCCTCTGTGGCACATGTAGAATTCAAGATAGATCCATCCAAGAATTTCCATGGTGAACCTTTCATTCCAAAGGATGAACCAATAGACTGGGACAATCTACCAATACCTGAACTCAATCTACCTCACTTCATGAAGCCAAAGAAGACAAAGACCGGAGCAGTCAAGAAAGTGAAGCCCTCAACTCTCAGATCCAAGTCCCTAACCAAAGCTCAAACCAAAGTCAATAAGGGAGACATCATGTACATCTGTGACATCAAGGAATTCTCATACTTAAACCTCTATCTAGATGAACTGAAAGAAGTTAGAGGGATTGATGCTTATAGGAATCTACCTAAAAGGTTAGTATTAGAGTACAAGGGAGGAAAAGAGATACAGTGGCAACTTCACAGGATCCTTCAAGAAAGTCAATCTGTGCTGATAAAGGTTTATTCATCCTTTAAGAAGAACTTTGGATTCAATGTAACAGCTAGAAGACTTGTTCTAAAGAAGATTGAAGAATTGAGGAGTATTATAGCCAAAGATGCACTCCCAAAGACTCTAACTATTCCTTACACAGGGAGTAGAGGGCATCTAAGGCCCTACTGGCTGATGGAGTTCATGGATGATAAAGCAGTTAAAAGATTCTTCAGATTAGAAGACCAATTGAGAATCTCTAGCAATGAGACTCTTTTGGAAATGCAAGAAATGTTAAATCTCTCAGAATCTGATGAACTTAAATTCCATAGACAGCTCCAAAATCAGATCGAAGAAAACAACAGAAAGCTTGGAAATAGATCCAGAACTTCAAGGAAATAGATTAATCTGCTCATGCTAGAGGAGCACCTTGAAAATGACTGTGAGCAAATCTTTGTACATTTTGTTAACTGAAGCACTTTACAGTTTTATCTACATCCTTTTAAATTTGTTTTTTAGGGTGTTTTGTTATCATCAAGTTTTTCTTAATTTATGGCTACAATTCTAGTAGACATAAATTGGGGGAGATTGCTGTATATCCGTTGTGAACTTGATGTTTCATTAACAAAACACCTTAGTAGATTTAACTTAGTGAAAAATGGAACACTCGACGGATAAGGAATATATTCCCGACGGATGACTCAATATAGTCCCGACGGATGATGATTTATTATCCATCGAGTGAGTAGCTTATGTAATAATAAGTCATGAAGCACATTTATGCAAACACCTTTGTTTAGATTCTGTAGTAGCATATAAGTCATGTTGACTTTAATTAGATATGCAGAATAGGTTGATTAATTGTACATAAATGATGTCTTGTAATTTTGCATAAATGAAATGAAGTCAAGTGCCAAATAGCTACCCGATGGATTATCAACAAAGCTACTCGACGGATGATCAACAAGGCAACCCGATAGATGATCATATACTTGACGGATAATCAATTCAAACATCTGTTGATAGTGGCAACACAGTCACATGCGTCGAGTGTATGCAAAAGGAATGTGGATGCCTATTCAACTGGGTTTTTGAGAACAAAGAAGCATTGCCATTTCATGCTATTATGAAGATATTCAAAGATGCTGGAATAGAGTAATGAAGTAGCATAGATTAGACTTGATAGGTTTTTCTTTATTATCTTGTCTTATTACTGTGTAATCTTGGTGATATATAAACCAAGAGTAGCAATTAGAACAACGTGAAGACTAAGCAAGTAAATTCTCAGAGAAACATTTGTAAGCTGTATCCTTAGCATTTCTCTGTAAGTTTAGTTATTCTTAATTGTAAGTAGCTGTGAGCTATTCAAGCTTCACAGAGTTCTCTCGATATATATATATATATATCTGGTGGATACTTTCTAATCCAGCAGAAAGTTTTAAAGACTTGTGTTTTTATTACTTTGTGTTTTGATTCATATTTAACTTGTTATTCGGCACTTTGCAAATCAAAACACTATCATATATATCTGAAGTTAGAACATTTTATATTTCTGAAAAATGTTCAAGAATTCCATTCAACCCCCCTTCTGTAATTCTTGTTGTATTGTTAGGGACTAACAACAGACAACTCTTCTCAGCCCCCTCTTATTTCTGCAAGTCAAACACAACTGAGCCTTCTAGGTGAGAATAAGAGAAAAGATTGAGAGAAAAACAGAGAATAAGAGAGGCGGGATCCTTCCTTGAAAAAGGAGAGGTAGATGAGTGTATGGATTTAGTAATCCTTGTGAGGGAACTCTGACTCTCAAAAGTCATGAGACTAGTGCAGTGAGAAGCAGTGAGACTACTTATTCAAAATAACAGAGAACTTAGGACTTTTATCACTGTTAGATTTTTTCTACAGATCTAAGTGAAACTTCTATTCTATTTGATAAACTCATCACCATAAATCTCACTGAAGCTTGAAGTTGTAGACAGTGTTCCAAATGGACAATGACAGTAGCTTAAATAATGTGCATCTAGCTAGATCTTTCTCCCTGGAGATAATGTCAAAAAGGGGGAGAATATATCTAAATGCCTGCTAAAACAGCTAATGGATGTTGCCAGATAAGGGAGAGAAGAATAAATCTAAATGCAACTCAACAAAAGAAGACCAGATGGGAAGATTGGTTTCTGTATTTAGTTAAAGTTTTGACATCATCAATCAGAACTTGTGCATAATTTTATAATGAACAAGTTGGGGGAGATTGTAATATATAATAGATGATGTCAAAGATTACTGGAGCTAACAAAGTCATTAGCATCTCTAATCATAATATGAAGCAAATGAAATGGACATCTGATCTGAGTAGAAGATTAATGAACAGTTATTTTTAGTAATATGTTAAGCTTGGGGTCAACCCTAAGTAAGCTATATGGTTATCTGAATCTGTATTTTTTACTTGTAACAATTAAAGTCTGTAAAAATGCAAAGGAGCAGACTGGAGTCTTTTTCCTAAAACAGTATCAAGCCTAAGGATTCTATCTGGAAGAAGATCAAGAAGATCATGCCTCAGAAGAATTTTGAAGAAGCTTGGAGTTGAATAAATCTGTTTGGAGAAAAATATTCTAAGTCAAGATCTCTACAAGGCACAGATTTAATGTTATAGAGAAGTCATACGAGAACTCTAGAGAGTACCGACGGATAAGCAATATCTACTCGATGGATGAGCAATATCTACTCAACGGATGAGCAATATCTACTCGACGGATAAACAATATCTACTTGATGGATGAGCAATATTTACTCGACGGATGAGCTATATATCTACTCGATGGATGAGCAATATCCACCAGGAGTGGAAAAGTCAGGAAAGCTACTCAAGAACTCAAGAAGATATCGACAAGCCAATTTAAAGAACTGAATATTGGAGATATCGATAAGTCATTCCTTCACTGGAGAACTCAGAGTTATCGATAAGTCAAAGTGAAGATATGAAGACTAGAGATCTTGACAAGCTGAACACCTCTACAAGTCAAACTTAATATGGAGTGCTAGAGATCTCGATAAGCTTATGTACTTATCGAGATGTCAAGTGTTCTATTAATTCAAATTGGAGATCTTAAAGTACAGTCTCAAAGTACAGAATTGCAGATCAGTTCAATATCCAAGATAAACAATCAATAAACAATCCAACAGCTGGATTGACAAGTCTACAATAAGCAGCTTGAAGAGTGTGCAAGATTAATGGCAAAGATTAACTGACAGAGGAAGATTAAAGTAAACACGGGATGCTAAAGATATACTAAGCCAGAAATGGAAGATTTGCTTTTCTATAAATAGAAATGACAAGTGATAGTTTAGAAAAGCTAATAGCAAGTTTATTATCCACTGTGTAAACCAGCAGTTAACTGAGTTATAAAGTTAACACTGGTCCTCTAGTTAGAATTAACAATTTAGATCAAATCTCTTGTATCACTCTCAAGAAGAACCTGGGCTCTTTAACATCAAAGAGCTTAAAAATTTTGTAGCAAAATAGTCTTAATTTTTAATATAAAAAATAAGTGAGTTTTGAAGATTTGTGTTCTTTATTTTCTGCAAGTTTAAATTCTGCATGAACACTTTTTTATACAAGATTTAATTTACTTTGTTCAACCATTAACTTTCAAGAAAAGCCTAAAATCAAAAAAAAACATTCACCCCCCCTCTGTGTGTGATTCATTACCTAATAGTGTGTGAGTCATGTTGACTACTAGTGGATATATAGAATAGGGTGACTAATTGTAAATATAAGATGTCTTGTAATTCTGTATAAATGAAATGGAGTCAAGTGACATAAAAGACTCCCGACAGATGGTTCATAAAGACTCCCGACGGATGATCAACAAAGCTCCCGACGGATGACAAGCATAGTCCCGACGGATGATCAAATTCAAATAGCTGTTGATAGTGACAACACAGTCACATGTGTTGGATGTTTGTAAAAGGAATGTGGCAGCCTGTTAAGCAGGAATTTGAGAACAAAGAAGCATTACCATTTCCATGCAATTGTGAAGATATTCAAAGATGCTGGAATAGAGTAGTGAAGCAGCATGAAGTTAGACTAGATATGTTTTGTTTTATTATCTTGTCTTATTATCATGTAAACTTGGTGATATATAAACCAAGTGTAGCATGTAGAACAATTAACTAAGCATATACATTTTCAGAGAAACATATCAAGCTATATCTTGTAAGCATTTCTCTGTAGTTCAGTTGTTCAAACTTGTAAGCAGTTGTGAGCTATTCAAGCTTCACAGGGTTTTCATTTGATATATATATCTCTGGTGGATACTTTCAAATCCACCAGAAATTTTTAAAAGCTTTTGTTTTTATTACTTAGTGATTTGATTTCTATCATCTTTTTATTCCGCACAACTTCTAATCAAACACTATTATATTTATCAAGTTAGAACTCTTTTAAAATCTGAAAAAGTAGCCAGAATTACATTCAAACCCCCCTTTTGTAATTATTTTTGTATTGTTAGGGAATAAAAATTGGTATCAGAACAAGCTCTTGAAGTACAAAGAGTGTAAATATCACAACAAACAGCAAGATGAACAAGAAGGATGTTGAAGTCAAAATTCCATTTCTAGACAAAGATAATTATCACCACTGGAAGGTGAAGATGCATCTACATCTTCTTTCCCAAGATGAGGCCTATGTAGATTACATAGAGAGAGGTCTTCATGTACCAATGAGAGCTGCAACTGGCAATAAGCCATCTATTCCAAAACCCAGGCATGAATGGTCAGACCCTGATATTGAGCAAGTCAGGAAGGACAAGAAGGCCATGAACATATTATTCAATGGAGTTGATGATGATATGTTTGATAACATCATTAACTGTAAAACAGCCAAAGAGGTTTGGGATACAATTCAGATTATTTGTGATGGTATTGAGCAAGTAAGAGAAAACAAGATGCAGCTACCGATTCAGCAATATGAGCATTTCCACTGTGAAGAAAGTGAGTCTCTCACTGATATTTTTAGTAGATTTCAAAAGCTACTAAATGCTCTGAAGTTGCATGAAGAGTCTATCAAACAAAAGATTCTAATATCAAGTTCCTTAGATCTCTTCCAAAGGAGTGAAAGCCAATGACAGTCTCATTGAGAAATTCACAGGATTACAAGGAGTTCACCTTGGAGAGACTGTATGGCATCCTGAAAACTTATGAGCTTGAAATAGAGAAAGATGAGAGGATGGAGAAAGGAAGGAAGAAAGGAGGGTCCATAGCACTGGTTGCTGAGTTAGAGAAGGAGAAAGAGATGAAGGTAGAAGCTGTTGAGTCTACATCAAAGGTTTGTGAAAGCAAAGGTAAAGGGCTGGTAGCTGAAAATGAAGATCACTTGAGCCAAGATGACATGGATGTATTGATGAACATCTAGCATTCCTATCCAGAAGATTTTCCAAGATCAAATTTAAAAAGAATTTTGGAGCAGCCAAGCCAAATAGAAATATGGTGGATATATCCAAGTTGAAATGTTTCAAATGTGGCTTGCAGGGTATTTTTCCAGTGAGTGTAGAAAGTCTGATTCTAGCAAGAAGAAGTTTGAGCATGTTGATTATAAACATAAATACTTTGTGTTGCTCAAACAAAAGGAAAGGGCTTTAATCATACAGGAGAATGATTGGGTTGCAGATGGATTGGATGAAGATGAAGAAACAAGCTAAGTCAATCTAGCCCTAATGACCAAATCTGATGAAACAGAAACAAGTTCTTCAAGCAATCAGGTAATCACCACTAACCTACCATATTTATCTAAAGCTGAGTGTAATGATGCAATAAATGACATGCCCATAGAATTATATCACCTGCGTGTTACACATAAGTCCCTCACTAAGGAAAATGCTAAAATTAAAGAAAATAACTTGTTTTTAAGTGAGAGGAATAATGTGCTAGAGTCTCAGTTTATTAAATTTGAGAAATTGAGAATTGAGTGTAAGATTGCTAAGGATGAATTAACTGAGTCCTTGAAGAAATAAGATATTTTAAATAAGCAGCTTGAACGAGAACATGAAGTGATTAAGGCATGGAAATCATCCAGAGATGTCCATGCTCAAATCACTAAAGTTCAAGGTATTGAGTCCTTTTGTGATGCATCATGGAAGAAGAGTAAAGAGAAGTTTGAATCCAACTTGGTTGAAGGATTGTTGACAGATGTGGACTTGACGGATGATGAAAATTATTCGTTGAATAATCAAAAGGATTATCCATCGAGTGACAAGGAGCCACATCCGTCGGTTGTGAGTAAAACTATTAGCAAAGCTAAGCTAGATAAGTTGAATGAGAAATATGGATCAGTTTCTAAGAACTTTATTCTAGGAGAATCAAGTCAAGTTAGGAAGGAAAAGAAAGTTAATGTTGGTCATCTATCTATCAAGCAATTGAATGACAAATTAGAAAATATTGAGGTTAAAACAGAAGTTAAAAAGAAAAATTATAGAAATGAGAAAGTAGGAACTAACAAATATAGCAACTACACACCTGATAAATATGCACCAATAAAAATCTGTGTTAAGTGTGGTAGTGTTAATCATCTGTCTGTTAATTGCAAACTTGCTATGCCTACTTCTATGTCTGCACCCTCTTCTTTTCCCAACATGACTGCCATGCCTACCATGCCTCTGAATGCTATGTCTGCTCAGAATATGAATGCACAATTTGCTAATATGCCATTTGCACCTAATCCTTATTATACTGCATTTAGTATGCCTCAAATGCCATTTAGCATGCCTTAATGGAATAACATATTTGCAAATAGCATGCCTTTTCCTGTTAATCAAAATATGCATGATAATTCTGTTTTAATGACTGGTTTCAAAGGTCCAACTCAGATGACTAAGGATGAATCAGAAATCTACCAAGTCAAATGAGATCAAACCTAAGAAACCAAAGAAGAAAGCTACCAAGGCAGGACCCAAGGAAACTTGGGTACCAAAATCAACTTGATTTGATTTTGATGTGTGTAGGGAAACAGAAAGAATCTTTGGTATCTAGATAGTGGTTAATCAAGGCACATGACTGGAGATTCTACCCTACTCACAGAGTTCAAGGAGAGAGCTGACCCAAATGTAATAACCCCAATTTTTGGAAATATTTGAAATTCTGATGAATAGTAACTTCTTGTTGATGATGTTGATTAAGGAAAATTATCAGACCATGATATATAGGAGTACTGTTATGGAAATTATAAGATCTTATTAGTATTCCATAAAGTAAATGAGTGTATGTAAAGGTCATTAGAATTCGAATCCGGACAGTTTGATTTTTCCCAAAAATCCACCAGATACCGAAAGAATTGAGGATCATAAAAGGAATATAAAATATTGAGAAAGGTTTAAGGGAACCCAAGTAATAAGATCCCGGATATGATCCCTCAAACGACGAACGAGAACGAAAGTTAAGCGAACCGTAAAACAGATAACGACCATTAGCCAAGTAATTATGCACTACTCAGATGAGATTAGTGGGTTGTGACATCATCCAACCATAAGGTTTGGAGAAGTGTCTTTTTGATGATGTAATGGAGGTGATATCATCACTTTATTAAAGTTAAAGGAAGATATTTACCAAGGATTAATCCTATCCAAGCAAATCATTTCACAAACTTTAGCATTCAAGAATCAAGCAAGCTCTCTTCTTTTTTCCCACCTAAACTCTTGGCTGGTTTTTTTTAAGAAGCAAATCTTAGCTCCTCTTGCTCTAAAATCACAAGGTAATTACCATAGCTTCCTTACCTATTAGTGAATGCATGGTAGAAGTTTGGAAGCCAAATTCCATTCTTAACCTAGGCAAACAAATCATCAAAAGTGATGATGAATAGTAACTTTCAAGAACTAATGTTAGTTTTCTTGATTTTTATGAAATATTAAGGTTATAAAAGCAAGGATCAAGGTTCTTTTAGGCATTCAAAGCTTTTGGGTTGTGTTAGGAAGTTTTAAGGAGGTATAAACAAATCTCACCTTTAACTTATAGTTTGAACTTTGAGTTTTGATGAATTTATGGATGGATTAATGTATATATAGAAATATCCATGTATATATAGCAAGATCCATGTATGTTAGATAGTTTGGTTGGATTTGTGGTGATTATTTATATGAATCTTGGTTAATGGTTAATGAATCTTAAGTTATGGATAGTAGATCATGTTTATGGTTGAATGAGTTGGAAAACTTGAGATTATGGACTGGCTTTGCCTTGATCTAAGTTGTGTTTGATGTATTGTTGATGGTTGGGTGGTTGTAGTGAATTGGTAAGAAATTGGAGTAGTGTAAATATTGGTAATCGCGTAAACATAGCCGCCGTAATGCCCGTTTTCATTCAACTTCTTGTACTTAGTGTTCGGGACAGCAATCTCTCTGACCAATCTGTAACTTTTCCATTTTTAGCTAGATCGTGTTGTAAGCTTCGTTTTGGTATGTGGTTCGCTTAGATCCGATGTACGGTTTAGGAGAAACGACCGTTTTAAGTTACGGAGTTTCGCGAGAGAACCATTACCCCTCGCTTAACTTTGAAACCTTGTTTAATGCCCTTAAAAGACTAATTGGATTACGAAACAATTATTTAAGATTAATTGGTCAGTTAGTAGAGTATTCGCGAAAGAGTCGCCTTAAAAAGTTCAAAGGTTAATTTTATAAAATTTGTGGAGCAGAGGGTACTTGAGCGATTTATGTAAATCGTTAAGCGCAAAAGCGAACGTTAGGGTCTAAGTGGATAAAGTCTAGTTTCTTAAGCGACCGTGGTTTAATTCTGGCTTATGTTGTTGTTCATAGGAAACCAAACCCACTCTAAGCTTAAGACTACCCCGGAACACTCAGGCAAGTTTTCTACCCGTATAACTGTTGTTGTGATGTATATATGTATATGCATTATCTTGTGATAAGTGCATGATTGTTATTAGCAAATCTTGCGATATATTGGAGCATGTTGATATGATATATATGCATGCCTATTTCGTAATCTTGATATCTTATTATCGATTCAATTGTTTATAAACTGCATAATACCTATGCTAGAGATAAGCACTATTCGTGTATACTTTTAGCATAGGGGACCCAAAGTTTAACATTTTTCTAAACCGGGAGGCGATGTTCCTGAGTATATATTATATATATATATAGTTTTCAAAACTATTAATCGAATAATTTGTATTCGATAGTTTTAAATTATAAGTGAATATTAGTTTGAATATTCATTCGAGGACTCATGACTCTGTTTATTTTATCAATTAATATTAATTATTTTCTTAAAGAATAATGTTTAGTTATTCGCCAAGTATTCGGGAAATGATTGATATCGCCAATCATTCTTACCTTAAATATTTTCATAAAGTTAATTTCAAAACTTTTACTTCATTTGCGTTGATAAAAGCTATTCGTTATTTGAATATTATTTATATCATAATATTTAGATATTCTTTGATTATCTTGGAATTGATTTATTCTATCAAATCATCCTTATTCCAAACGCTTTCAAAAATATTTTCGAGTCTTCAAAATGATTTTAAAGGCTAAAGCGGATCCCAAAACTCATTTTCAAATTTAAGATCTTCCTTTCGAAGGGGACTTGAATACTCGCTCAAAAATCTGAGGGATCTGCCTCTGTGGTGTATTTTATATTCGCAACAAGGTTGTTGTTTTGAGAAAACAATTTGATTACTTGCCCAACGTTTGGGAAGTAAGTCCTTCTAATTGAGTCGGCATAAGCGACAGGCAGGGGTACGGTCTATTAAGGTGTAAGAGGCTGGGTGACAGTCCATCCACGTGTGAGTGGCCGGGTAACGGTCTAGCGCGAGGTCCTAATACGGCCAGGGTGATGACCGGCGAGGAATTCATCCATCTACTAGTAGAAAAGGTTACTTAATGGGTATCTTTGCCTGATCAACAAGATATCGGGTTTATGCCAACGTTTTTTCTTTCCAAATTCATTGGCTATTATAACTTTGTTTATACTTTTCATAACAGAGATTTTCAAAGAAAGTATGAGATATATATAGGTGTATATGTATATCGGGACTTAGTGAAGTATCTCGTAACTTCATTTCTTTTGAATGATATTTCAAAGATTGAATCTATGCAAGTCTTATCTTATAGTCTCATCTAGATGACGAACTTTTGAAACTGATTATAGCTTGAACGGTGGTAGTTCGAGTAGTATTCGGAAAAGATATAAGTATATTGGAGTATCTTGTAACTTCATATTTTCAACTTATATTGTTAGGTCACACACACACTGTAGAGGGGGTGAATACAGTGTATAGTACACTTAAATCGAACTTTAAGAACTTAAGTAACAGAAAACAAACTTTATTGAAACAATAAACTCTGTTACAGTATGGAACTGTTACCTCTCAGTGATGAACAAATATCACGAGAGCTGCTAGGGTTACAATGAATAATCTTTTCTAATAATGATAACACTTATAGTGTAAACCCTATGTCTGTGTTTATATACTACACAGTTACAAGATAATCGCTAATTGATATGGAATATAATTCTGCTTCCTAAAATATATCAATCAGATATCTTTTCTTCCAAGTATTCCATTCTTCACGGAATTCCTTCTTCATGCATACCTCTTCTTATGTTTATCTCGATCTTCTTTCCTTTAATCAGCTACTGTCCTTATCTGATTGTCCTTCAGCACTTAAGTTCTGATATCTATCTTCTGATGATTATCTCCTGATAATATAAGTACTGATATCCTTAAGTCCTGACTTCCAGTATAAGTACTGATCAACAGTTAAGTACTGATTTATCCTGTTCACGTAAGATCTGAAAGCTAAACATAAAACATATTAGCCATGACATTATCAAATATATCTAACATATATCTAGTTAATGATTATCTTATGCACGACTAAGATTTTCGGAAAAACAATGAGAAAAAGTTAGATATATGAGATCACCTTGCTACGATATTTTATACAGTTATAAACTGGAACTCTGTGTATATTATGCATGTCAGAGGATTTCAAATATTTTGAGAAGTATATATGTATATATATACTGAATATTTTGCGACTTCGTCGTATTTTTTGCTTTACCAAGACTTTCATGAGTACTATTAGAATGCTCATATATTGTTAATTATTATACATGTTATTTTGGTGCGCTTGTTGCTCACCCTTGCTTTATTCTTTCATCACACAACAACAGTTAGACAAGATGAACAGGACCAAGCTCCCAATTCGCGAGCGGATAGGAAATGTTCCGCAATTTCCTATAGGCGTTGATGCCACTGTAGCTGAGGTAGGAACTACCAATAGGCTAAGTTTTCAACTGTTGATGTACCAAAATTATGTATATTTATGAACTGTAATAATGGCAAAGAAAATGTAAATTTATTTAGAAACCCTTTTAAGGTGTAATGGTTTATAATTGTGGAATAAAATGACTTATGTTATTTTTGGTATTCATCTCTGAGACTATAACTTGTGGTGTGTGTGTGTATATTGTGGGGTCACAGTACGCAGTAGTTGGTTGTTTATTAAGATTGAGTGTTATTAAGGGAAATGGAACTCGTGACAACCCGGATCCCTGACCCCGAATTTGGGGGTGTTACAGAAATGGTATCAAAGCTAAGCGTTATAAACCTCAGAGATGATGCGACGTTAAGATAAGAACTTCACTAAGATAATAAGAACTCTTGCCAAGTTCATAGTCAGACTACCTAACATAGTATTGACAGATAAAACCCTTATGGGAACCCTTATAAATATCGTGATGGAAGCGTAGTTCATTATCGTATATGGAAGTAGGACTCCGAACCCTGAAGTTCAAGAGAAATAATATGATGATGTTTTATCATATATTGGGGATCAGATTGTGGATCCGATAGAGCGTCCTAACGAGGGACTGGATAATGCTGATGTTTAAGATGTAGCCATTGAGGAGGTTATCCAAGAAGAGATTGTTGTCGATGAGGATCCCGTGAAGG
Source organism: Apium graveolens (assembly GCF_009905375.1). Classification (NCBI taxonomy): domain Eukaryota; kingdom Viridiplantae; phylum Streptophyta; class Magnoliopsida; order Apiales; family Apiaceae; genus Apium; species Apium graveolens. The sequence goes on from NC_133651.1 coordinate 186,824,497, forward strand.
ATCCTAACAAGAATGAAGAGATGATCATTAAGTAATTAATGACCGTAGTCAGGGTGACTACCAGAGATAGGATTGACCGGTTACTACCGTAGGTTCATTCAAGTTTGCAAAGATCGCGGCCACTTTAATGCGACTTACTCGAAAGACCGAGAAGTTTGAATGGACAGAGAAATGTGATAACAGCTTCCAAGAACTGAAGCAAAGATTGATGACGGCCCCTATGTTGGCGTTGCCAGATGGAAAAGGAGATTTTGTGATTTGTAGTGACACTTCACATAAGGAATTAGGGGGCGTTCTTATACAGTACGACAAGGTAATCGCATACTCGTCAAGATAATTAAGGGAATATGAAATTCGATATTCCACCCATAATCTTGGGCTCACAGCAATAGTTTTTCCCTAAAGATTGGAAGCAATACTTGTATGGAGAGAAGTGCGATATTTATAAAAACCATAAGAGCTCAAGTATATTTTCACGTAGAAAGAGCTTAACATGCACCAGGGGAGGTGGTTAGAGCTAATCAAGGATTAAGATTATGAGATTCTTTATCATCCAGGAAACCAATGTGGTGGATTATGCCCTTAGTAGAAAGGATAGACTCAAGATGATAATGCATTCAGAAGAGTTGATAAGAGATTTTGAGAAAATAGAAATAGAAGTGAAGGTAACCGGAGCCGGTACCGAAAAGCTATTTGAGATTGCAATGCAACCCGAATTATTGGTAAATATCATATTGTGGCAAGAAAAAGTGATGAATGAAGGCAGAGAGGCAATGACTGCAGAAGAGATTAATACTGAGAAAGATGATAAGGCAATAATGAGGTATTCCTACAGAATTTTGGTTCCAAACGTTCAAGAGCTTAAGGACGGGATCTTAGATGAAAGCCGTAGTTCGAGGAATAAGATTTAGGGCAAACCTTGAATGTGTATGTAAAGGTCGTTAGAATTCAAATCTGGACACTTTGATTTTTCCAGAAAATCCACCAGATACCGAAATAATTAAGTATAAGGTAACATGATTAAAAGGATTTAAATTCAAGGATTATAAGACAGGATCATAAAAGTAATATAAAATATTAAGAAAGGTTTAACGGAACCCAAGTAATAAGATCTCGGATATGATCCCTGAAACGACGAACGAGAACGAAAGTTAAGCGAACCGTAAAACAGATAATGACCATTAACCAAGTAATTAAGCACTAATCAAATGGGATTAGTGGGTTGTGACATCATCCAACCATAAGGTTTGGACAAGTGTCTTTGAGATGATGTAATGGAGATGATGTCATCACTTTATTAAAGTTAAAGGAAGATATATTTACCAAGGATTAATCCTAGCCAAATAAATCATTTCGCCAACTTTAGCATTCAAGAATAAAGAAAGCTCTCTTCTTCTTCCCCACCTAAACTCTCGGCTGGGTTTTTTCAAGAAACAAATATTAGCTCCTCTTGCTCTAAAATCACAAGGTAATTACCATAGCTTCCCTACCAACTAGAAGTTTGGAAGCCAAATTCCATTCTTAACCTAGGCAAACAAATCATCAAAAGTGATGATGAATAGTAACTTTCAAGAACTAATATTATTTTTCTAGATTTTTTTGAAATGTTAAGGTTATACAAGCAAGGATCAAGGTTCTTTTAGGCATTCAAAGCATTTGGGTTATGTTAGGAAGCTTCAAGGAGGTATAAACAACTCCACCTTTAACTTACAGTTTGAACTTTGAGTTTTGATGAATTTATGGATGGATTAATGTATATATATAAATATCCATGTATATATAGCAAGATCCATGTATGCTAGATAGTTTGGTTGGATTCGTGGTGATTTTGGATATGAATCTTGGTTAATGGTTAATGAATCTTAAGTTATGGATAGTAGATCATGTTTGTGGTTGAATGAGTTTGAAAAATTGAGATTATGGACTGACTTTTCCTTGATCTAAGTTGTGTTTGATGTATTGGTGATGGTTGGGTGGTTGTAGTGAATTGGTAAGGAATTGGAGTAGTATAAATATTGGTAATCGCGTAAACATAACCGTCGTAATGCCCGTTTTCATTCAAATTTTTTACTTAGTATTCGGGATAGAAAGCTCACTGACCAATTCGTAACTTTTCCATGTTTAGCTAGATCTTGTCATAAGCTTCGTTTTGGTATGTGGTTCGCTTAGATCCGATGTACGGTTTAGGAGAAACGACCGTTTTAAGTAACGGCGTTTCACGACCGAACCATTACCCCTCGCTTAACTTTGAAACCTTGTTTAAGGCCCTTAAAAGACTAATTGGATTACAAAACAATTATGTAACATTAATTTGTCAGTTGGTAGAGTATTCATGAAAGAGTCGCCTTAAAACGCTTAAAGGTTTATTTTATAAAAATGGTGGAGCCGAGGATACTCGAGCGACTTATGTAAATCGTTAAGTGCAAAAGCGAATGTTAGGGTCTAAGTGGATAAAGTCTAGTTTCTTAAGCGACCGAGGTTTAATTCTGGCTTATATTGTTGTTCATAGGTTACCAGACCCACTCTAAGCTTAAGCCTACCCCGGAACACTCAGGCAAGTTTTCTACTCGTATAACTGTTGTTGTGATGTATATATGTATATGCATTATCTTGTGACTTCATCTTTTTAACTTATATCTAGTTAATGATTATCTTATGCACGACTAAGATTTTTAGAAAAATATTGAGACAAGGTTACATATATGAGATAACCTTGCAACGATATTTTATACAGTTATAAACTGGAACTCTGTGTATATTATACATGTCAGAGGATTTCAAAGATTTTGGGAAGTATATATGTATATATATACTGAATATTTTGCGACTTCGTCGCATTAAGATATCAAACTTGGTTCATTTTTGCTTGACCAAGACTTTCATGAGTACTATGAGAATGCTCATATATTGTTAATTATTACACATGTTATTTTGGTGCGCTTGTTGCTCACCCTTGCTTTATTCTTTCATCATACAACAACAGCTAGACAAGATGAACAGGACCAAGCTCCCAATTCGCGAGCGGATAGGAAATGTTCTGCAGTTTCCTATAGGCGTTGATGCCACTATAGCTGAGGTAGGAACTACCAGTAGGCTAAGTTTTCAACTGTTGATATACCAGACTTATATATATTTATGAACTGTAATAATTGCAAAGAAAATGTAAATTTATTCAGAAACCCTTTTAAGGTGTAATGGTTTATAATTGTGGAATAAAATGACTTATGTTATTTTTGGTATTCATCTGTGAGACTATAACTTGTGGTGTGTGTGTATATTGTGGGGTCACAGTACACAGTAGTTGGTTGTTTATTAAGATTGAGTGTTATTAAGGGAAATGGAACTCGTGACAACCTGGATCCCCGACCCCAGATTTGGGGGTGTTACACCAAGTATTACTTTTGGAGATGACAACAAAGGTTATACTGTGGGATATGGCTTGATTTCAAAAGATAATGTCATCATTAAAGAGGTTGCCCTAGTGGATGGTCTCAAGCATAATTTGTTGAGTATCAGCCAGTTTTGTGATAAGGGCAACTCAGTAACCTTCAATTCAGAAGCCTGTGTTGTGACAAACAAAAAGAGCAACAAAGTGGTTCTCACTGGACTGAGAAAAGGAAATGTGTACTTAGCTGATTTCAACTCATCAAATGCAGAATCAGTAACTTGTCTTCTCAGTAAAGCAAGTCAATATGAAAGTTGGCTTTGGCACAAGGAGATGTCCCATCTAAACTTCAAGACCATAAATGAACTTGTCAAGAAAGAACTGGTTAGAGGTATTCCTCAAGTGGAGTTTACTAAGGATGGATTATGTGATGCCTGCCAGAAAGGAAAGCAGATCAAAGCATCATTCAGAAAGAAGCTTGATTCAATAATTAAAGAACCTTTGCGATTGCTACACATGGATTTGTTTGGACCAGTCAATGTGTTCTCCATCTCAAGGAAAAGATTTTGCCTAGTAATTGTGGATGATTTCTCAAAGTTCTCCTGGACATATTTCCTAAAGTCTAAAGATGAAGCTAGTGAAATCATCATCAATCACATAAGGCAAGTCAACAATCATCCTGACTTTGAAGTAAGAAGAATCAGGAGTGACTATGGAACTGAGTTCAAGAATTATGTGATGAGATTATTTTGTGAAGAGAATGGGATTATGCAAGAGTTTTCTGCAACAAGAACTCCACAACAAAATGGAGTGGTGGAAAGGAAGAACAGATCACTTATTGAAGCTGCAAAGACAATGCTTGAAGAATCAAAATTACCAACATATTTTTGGGCTGAAGCTGTGAATACTGCCTGCTACACTCAGAATATCTCTTTGGTTAATCAAGCAAAGTGCATGACTCCCTTCCAATTGTTGAAGAATAGGAAGCCAAATCTAAATTTTCTTCATGTCTTTGGATGCAAATGTTACATATTAAGGAATCAAACTGATCAACATGGAAAGTTTGATGCTAAAGCAGATGAAAGAATCTTTGTTGGATATGTTGTGTTTGATGATAAAAAGATTGAAGGACTGCAAGATGGAGATTTCCATGGAAGCCTCAAGTTTGATAATGTGGAGATGGTTAGTGATGACAGTGATGATGAAAGTGATCAAGAAACAGTAAACAAGGATAATGCATAAAAATCTATAACTAATGAATCACATAATTCAACATCTGTTGAGTTACAATATGCTTCATTTGTCGGGAGACAATCTGCCTTATCCGTCGGGAGACAATCAGCTTCATATGTCGGGACACAAAGTGCATCATCCGTCGGAATATTAAGAGAAGCTGAAAGTCAGAATAGATCACCTAAGAAAGTTCCCCTTTCTCAAATCAAAGATTCACAAACTCAGGGGGAATTTCTCATAATCAAAACTCAGTCACATATCAAGACAACAATGAGGCCTCTTCATCTTGAGCTAATCTACCTCAACAAAGGAAATGGACTAAAGATCACCCTTTTAAGCTCATCATTGGTGATGCATCTTCTAAAGTTCAAACAAGGAGAGCAACTTAAGAAGAATGTCTATATAACAGCTTCTTATCTAAGGAAAAACTAAAGAATGTAAAAGAAGCTTTGTTGGATCCTGATTGGATCTTAGCTATGCAGAAGGAGCAAAACCAATTTAAAAGGAACAAGGTATGGAAGCTGGTACCCAAACCTAAAGGAAAGAATCCAATTGATACCAAGTGGGTATTCAGAAATAAGATGGATGAAAATGGCATAGTGGTCAGGAACAAAGCTAGATTGGTTGCTAAGGGCTACTGTCAACAAGAAGGAATATATTTTGATTAAACTTTTGCTCCTGTTGCAAGAATTGAAGCCATCAGAATCTTCTTAGCCTATGCAGCTCATGCCAATTTCAAGGTCAATCAAATGGATGTCAAAAGTGCCTTTCTGAATGGAGATTTGGAGGAGGAAGTCTGTGTTAGTCAGCCTCCTGGTTTTGAAGATCCAAATTTTCCAGAATATGTCTACTATCTTTTGAAGGCACTTTATGGATTGAAGCAAGCACCTAGAGCCTGGTATGACACTTTATCAAAGTTTCTTTTGGAAAATCACTTCACAAGAGGTACTATTGATAAAACTTTATTCTTTAGAAATGTTAATGGCTCTAGTATACTTGTTCAAATTCATGTAGATGATATTATATTTGGCTCTACAGATGAAATTTTTTGCAAAAAGTTTGCCAAATTTATGCAAAGTAAGTAACTAAGCAAGTTAAGCAAGTTACTAACTTACTTTCTTAGTTTAGCAAGTTAAGCAAGTTAAGCATGTAGATGGGAGAACTAACTTACTTTCTTAGTTTAGAAGTTAAGCAAGTTAGTGATGGAATATTCATTAGTCAAACTAAATATATATTCATGATCTTTTAAAGAAGTTTGATCTAATGGATTGTACATCTGCAAAAACTACCATGGCCACTGCAACTAAGCTTGAATTAAACACTACTAAAAAGTCTGTGGATATTTCAAGCTATAGGGGCATGGTTGGCTCACTTCTGTACTTAACAGCTAGTAGGCCAGATATAATGTTTGCTACTTGTCTTTGTGCTAGATTTTAGGCTGATCCTAAAGAATCTCACTTAGTAGCTATAAAGAGAATTTTCAGATATCTCAAGGGAACACCAAAACTTATCATTTGGTACCTTAGAGGTTCTAGTTTTGATCTAACTGGTTATTCAGATGCAGATTATGCAAGTTGCAAAATAGACAGAAAAAGTACATCGGGAACCTATCCATTTCTAGGGAACAAGCTTGTGTCCTGGTTTAGTAAAAAGCAAAATTCAGTTTCTACTTCTACAGCTGAAGCTGAATATATTGCTACCGGTAGTTGTTGTGCACATATTTTGTGGATGAAAAACCAATTGTTGGACTATGGTCTACAAGTGGATAGAATTCCCATTTTCTGTGATAACACAAGTGCAATTGCCATCACTGAAAACCCAGTACAACATGCAAGAACAAAGCACATAGACATCAAGTACCACTTTATTAGGGAACATGTGATGAATGGTACTGTGGAACTTCATTTTGTTCCAAGTGAAAAGCAGCTTGCAGATATCTTTACCAAGCCACTTGATAAATCGACCTTTTCTAGGTTGGTAAGTGAGTTAGGTATGCTTAATTATTCTTGATTTATATCATATATTTTTGCAAGTTATAATGCAGCCAGAAACTTATTTGATTTTTCTTGGCTAAGTCAAAATTTACATCCCAATGGATGATCGTTATCCATCGAGTTTTATTATCCGTCGGAATATTATTTGTTAATAAAATCAATTACTTTTTTGGATTATTTTATAACCCAACGGATAATTGTTTTATTCTCATCCGTTGAATTGTCTCAATCTTAGCCGTTAAAACTATGAACGTTATCCATCAGGTATACTTACAGTTTGTAAGTATAACACGGCGGATAAGTGACAGAATTCTTACAGTTTATTTATTTTTGAACGGCTATTTTGGGCTATTTTGATTGGTTACTTTATTTCACTTTATTATTTTTGACAGTTTATTTCTGAGATAGTATAAAAGCAGAATTCGTTTTTATTTTTTTCTTTTATCATTCTCAAATAAATTGCTCTAACTTCCTTTCTTCTCCAAAGCAAGTATTCTCTCTGCAAATTTCTCATTCTCTAACAATGGCACCAGTAGTCAAAATCATGTCTCAATCTGGATTTATCTATGAAAAGAACAACTATGTAGCTCTTGTTAACAAGGAGATTCCACAGTCTGGAGACTTTCACAAGAGGATGAACTTTGTTGTTACGACCGAAATTTTATGTAATATTAATTGTGAATTTGGTGTAATTATAAAGCCGAATGCAAATATATTCAATTATTGTACGTTGGTGTGAGTGAAAAAATTCTGCATTATAAATTTGCTTTATGTAGTATATGATTTTTCAAAGCAATAGTTTATTTAATTGCATTATTTTTTTGATTTATAAGGAATATTCTAAGCCTTGGAAAAATTTTCCTTTAAAAGGTATTTTGTTCACAAATTTTGAAAATGATTTTATAAAGTCTCTAAAAATCCAAGTTATTTTATGGTATAAATTTTATAATTTTTGAACTTGTATTTTATTTTATAAAAATAAATCTTTACAAATTTTATTTGTTATAATTAGCAAATTACATGGCTACCCTTGTATGAAAATACTCTTCCAATTCAACTAAGGGGCAAGGAAGACATTTCCAACCCCACTCACTTTCATTCTACTAACCAAATTACCACTTTGTCCTTGCATGCAAGTCTACCTAACTATGTTGGAAGGTTACTCTTGTAAAATCTCAAATCCACTCACTTTTGGTCAAATAAAAACCAAACTAACATGATTATTACTCCACTTTCACCCCACCATTTCCACACTCCTCCTTTCCTCCCCCTCCTCTCGGCCCTCCCCTCTCCTCTCGGCTTTTTGGCCGAAGCCATACCCCCCTCCCTTTTCTTCATTCATCATTCAAGCTCCCACTTTCCAATCAAGTAAATGTTACTTCCTATATCTTGATCATACATAATTCAAAGAGTGTTGAGTGAAAAGTTTAAGTTTAAAGGTTGCATGTAAAGGTTTTAGTGAAATTTAAAATACAACCTTGATTCTTGTGAGTTTAGGGTTGTTTTTTAGAGGACTACAAGGAATGGAGAAGTGCCAAGTCTTGAGAGGGAAACTCTTGATGATTAAATAGCCATTCCCATCCATTTCATTCGGCCATGACCATATGGGAGCCGAATGAATGGTCCTTAAGACTATTCTTATTGCTTAAATCAATTTTTGCATGTTTATGTGATAATGACTTGAATTTTGTGGTGAAAATTTGATAAAACTCTTTGCATGCTAAGTGATCATCTAGGTATAGCTTATGCTAGGCTTGCATGTCAATTTTATGATAGAATATATGTAGAAAATATGTTGTTTTGGTTTGCAAAACCCGAAGACATGCATGCATGTGGATTTCTCTTAGAATGTTATAAGATTTTGATCATTTGGAAAGATTTTTTTAGTGAGCCTTAATTTCAGTAGGAATAATGTGTTAATATTGATTTATGCTTCTTGTTGCATGGTAATAATTCGTGGTTATCTTTTAATAAAAATACATATCTTGTTGTTTCAAAAGCATGAAGATTTGTGAGTTGTGAAGTGTAGTTTCTTTTGTTTTGCCATAATTGTACCTTAGGTAAGGATGATCTCACCCAAGGTTATTTTGAGAATAAGGGAGTTAGCTCAGTAGATTATCATGTTTAAGTCTTGGTTTGAGTATTGGGTTGTTGGTAGTTGAGTTTGTCAAGTCAAAACCTTGGAGAAAGGAGAGTTATAGTTTCTGCAAAAAATCAGTTTAGAACTCTGAGGTTTAGAGTGAGTTTTGACCATGTCATTGATGTGCACTTTGAGGCCCAAGCCACCAGAAGTTAGTATTGGGAGTATATAAAAGGTTTTAGGAGTTGTTTGGAGGTTTGCATGTCATTTGGTTAGGTGCACAAGTAGAACAATAAAATCTGTCCAACAGGGGACAATTTTGTTGCAACTTAGAAATAGGGAGATTTGACCATGTCATGGGTAGGCCCTCATTAGGCCCTGTTGGGCCTTAGTTAGAGGGAGTGTCAAAGAAGTTTTTCCAACCATAGTTCATAGGATATGAGTTAGAACCATGTGTCGCAAGTTAATTCAAGTCAGGGCATTTTCTGCCCAGAAAAATAGGGGAACCTTGGACTTTTAGCTTAGGCCCAAGAAGGCCCAAGCCAGGCCCTTGAGCCATATCAAGTTTTTGAGATGCCCTTAGGTCAGGAGAGTCTTGTGTAAAAGTTTTGATGGAAAACTTGTAGTTTAAGAGTGTCTAATGCACTCAAGAAACCATAGTTGTCATTCTGAAATTTGCACCAGTGAACACTTTCACTTATCGCATTGTTTTAGAACACTTAGGAGTGAGTATTAGGTCGACCACAATAGTTTTAAGATATTATAAGTTCAGTAGAGAAAAAGGCACAAGTGAGGGTCAATAGGTTTTGGATAGTTTAGTAAAGGCACATCGAGTTAGGAAGCCAAAATTAGAAGACTTTGTCTAGTTTAGCGACCAAATGACTTAAGTTGTGAGTCGAGATCATCCAAGCCTAGTGTTGCATTATGGTATATATGATGTTATTAATATATGATATGTGATTATGTGGCTATGTGTGAACATTTGTAATTTAAAAGTGAATATAAAATTAATTGCATATAGGCCTAAGTGCCATTTGTGTTAAATTTCGGGTTGTAAAAAGGTTAAGATGGTAAGAATATATTATAATGAGGATTATTATTATTTATGTTGGATCTCGAGATGAGGGAAAACTTGCCATAAAGGTCGAGTGAAGCTCCAGTTGTTGCTCCTAACAGTCAGACCAGACCAGCCTTTCTCAAGGCAAGTGATTCAACTTGACCTTCGTATTTACTGTAAATAGTTCATATATATCGATGCAATTTTCCTGAGTCATTTTGATATATTTAAATCAAGCGTATCTTTTGTTTATCTTTGAGTTATATAGAGATGCCATGAACCCTCGAGTACGTATTGCAAGTAGTTCAAAAGTCTTTTTCATGATAGTTAAATGCCATGATAAAATGAAGAGTTGTTATATTACTTGATTGATCCTCTTGATTAACATGCTGATGATTCCTAAGTATTGATATCTCATCCTGATACTTGAATCCCTATAGAAACTTACCTTGAATCCTAAAAGCCAGATATTTATCAGAGTAATTCCTCATTGATTGATACCCCTCTTTCTTATCCTAAAGCTTGACAATTCTGATATATCCTGAGCTAAAGATCATTTCTTCATACCTTAACACCCTTATTATTCATGAAGCTTATCTTCTTGATGATCCAACACTTGTACCTTGACGAGAAACCATTGCTTTAAGCCCAGTTTGGCATTACCCCTTCATATTATCCATTAGCCTCACTAAATTTTCCTGTCCAAGTTTTGATATATGAAAACCTTTTAGTTACCCTAATAGAGTAAAGTTTTGTGAATTATGGCCCTGAGAGTTAGTATCATTTTCCCCGTGTTTCGAGTTAATCTATAATCCCTTGATAAAAATGTTTACTGTAAAAAGAGATTTTAGTTATAATTCGGCATCAGTGTTTTTGAAATAAATAAAATGTGGGTTTTTAGTCCCAAAGGGGGATAAATGTTTTCTTTGAATGGTGGATCTGGACTGAGACGCGAGTCCTTTCAACACTTATAATAGGCTTAAAAGTTGCCTAGGGATTCCTATTAATGTTTTAGAACCCTGCGAGGTTCGGGATAACTTCGCGGCTGATCACCGGCTGTAATCCGTAGCGTCATAAAATAATTTTGATTAAGACATGATTTTTAAAATTGTTTTGATACAAGCAAAATGATGCCATCGCGCATAGTTTTATCTCTCATTATCATTGGTTATGTCTTTCCATTGTCATTCTTTAATGTATATCTCGATTTATGTTTTGTATCATACTGTTAGCACTTGTTGAGCATTTGGCTCACTCCTTGCTTTACCCTGATATTTCAGCTACAGCTATGGTTAGATTCAAGCAGACTGCCCGTAAGACCTGTGATGCTGATGCTTATGTTCGAGCTCAGGTAGAATAAGTGATAGTAGTTTGTGTGAGGACTCGGTTTTTAAAATCAGATGTAATAGTTGGTAGTGTTGGGCTGTTCCAAACCCTAAACTGTAAGATCTTGGATTTGGTTGTATTATTTCTTTTAAAATTTTGTAATAGCTATATTTATTTCGCTGTTCAAGTTGGGGGCGTGACAGGTTTTGGTATCAGAGCTACGGTTTAGAGTCCCTGGACAGCCCAAATAGGTTATAGGTTATGTGTGTAGGATATAGATAATATGCGAGAGAGTAGGATAAGTAGATTTATTATTAATACTCATCTTATTGGTTGTCAGCAAAGGGCGCATTCCTCGTCATCCTCTGGTTCAGACGACACTATTGCTTTCACGGTGTATGCTGAGTTAAGGCGCGAGTTCGACATGCTTTAGGGCAAGTACGACCGACTGATAGACCGACTGAAGAATGTGTATCCGGACAGCCGAAACTACGAAGGGAAGCCCAAGGAGTAGATGACTGCGAGACTTGAGACCTTGGTTCAGTACGTCAACACTAAGCTTGATGAGATGCCAGCGCACCGGGACCGCACCAGCCAGTATGTCATTCAGATGGTGGCGGATGAGCTCCAGAGCATTGTGAAGACGCTTCGAGAGGAAAAGACTACCAAGCCCCGTTCAGATGGAGTGGAGCCTTAGTTCTTTCCGTTCACCTTTCATGTTGTTGTATAATCAGACTCTATGGAATCCCCAGTTATTTCTGTTGTTTCCTTTAAATAAGCCTGTTATTCCTAGAATCAGACTTTGTCCTAATCCTATGTATTGTGACCTTTAAAATTTTAATAATTATGTGCTATTGTTCCATTTGCTCTCAACTGTTATTTTACATTTTTATCATCATATCTGCTTAATTTGGAAACTTGACCCCATATGTAAAATAAGAATGCCATGCGATACCCTCGAATCATTTTATCATTCATATCTATTTTTGACACAACTGTTATTTCAGGATCATGCCTCCCAAAAAGAAGAACCCAACAACCATATCCACCACAGACCCAAACATTCTTCGACTACTGGAAACCTTGCAACAGCAGACCAATGCTATAGCTCAACAACAACTAACTCTTCAACAACGAATTGAAAACCAAGATAACTGTGAGCCACACCAACCACCTGAACCACCAGTACCACCTAGACAGATTGTCACTTTCAAGGCTTTTCAGAATGTGAATCCACCTGCATTTCATGATACCACTGATCCAGTGATAGCTAACACATGGATCAAGGAGATTGAAAGGGCTTTTGAGTTGGTACAGTTAGGAGACGATTAGAAGACGTCGTATGCTACTTACTTCTTGAAGGGAGAAGTCATCTATTGGTGGGAATCAGTAAAAGCTATGAAAGTCACTCAGCAGGTTTCTTGGGAGAGATTTAAGAAGTTATTTCTGGACAAGTATTACCCTAAGTACATGCAGAATCAGATGGAGCTAAAATTTCTTGAGTTGAAGCAAGGGAACATGACTGTATTGGAGTATAAGAAGAAGTTTACTGAGTTGTCAAGGTTTGTGACAAAGTATACCAGCACTGAGGAGGAAAAAGCAAAGAAATTTCAGCAAGGATTGGAGCCTTGGATTAGAGATAGAGTGGCTATGTTTGAACTTGAAACCTACGCGGGAGTAGTACAGAAAGCTGCTCTGATTGAGAATAATGGGACGTAGTCAAGGAAGGAAAGGGATAACAAGAAGAGGGATGTTCCATTTTATGGAGAAAAGTCTGAAGCAGGAAGTTCACAAGATCGGAATATAAAGAGGATTGGTTTCCAGAAGGGTGGAAATTTTCAAAAGAAAGGAAATTTGGGTAAAAGGCAAGAATCGAAGGGGAACAATCAGGCAAGCCAAGGGCAAGTTGGAGAAAACAGGTTCCAGAGGCCAAAATGCAAGCACTGTGGAAGAAGGCACCCCATAGTGTGTAATAAGCTGAGCATGTCATGCTATAGGTGCAATCAGAAGGGACATTTGGCGAATGAGTGCAAGATGCTGAAGCCAGGAGTTACGTGTTATAAGTGTGGGAAGACTAGACACATAGCTAGGGAGTGCAAGGCAACCGGACCAGTCAAAGCTCTGATAAATGTGGCAAGTGCTAGTGCAAGCGTGCCAGCCGAGGTATTAGCATTACCTCCACCACCTATACCAACCCCGCAAGCAACAGCAAGGACATTTGATCTGAAGATGAAGGATGCTGTTCAGAATTCGGAGGTGATAGCAGGTACACTTTTAATCAATAATGTCAAAGCTAAAGTATTGATTGATTCGGGAGCAACAAGATCTTTCATATCAGAAACTTTTGTTGATAAGCTCCAATGTGATAAAATGATTATGAGTGAGGTAGTAAATGTGGTAATTGCGAACCAAGAGAAGATTCCTGTGAATCAATTTTGTCCAAAGTATGAGATCGATATTTCGGGGTATAAGTTTTCAGCCGACTTGATACTCTTCAAGTTGGGAGAGTTTGACATAATTTTAGGAATGGATTGGTTAGGAGAGAATAACGCTCAGATTAATTGTAAGACAAAGAAAGTGTATTTAAAGACGAAGAGTGGAGAGAAGGTAGTATTTAAGGGACAGAGGCAAGAGCAACTATTTCTTACAATTGTTCAGGCTAAGAAGCTACTTAGAAAAGGTTGTGAGTCGTTCCTAGCTTATGTAGTGGATTCGGAAAAAGGCAGCCCCAGCATGGAAGATATCCCTGTAGTTAACGAGTTCCCAGATGTGTTTCCCGATGAACTACCAGGCTTACCACCAGATCGACAAATCGAGTTCGAGATCAACCTTGCTCCAGGCACGGAACCAGTTTCAAAGGCCCCATATAGGATGGAACCAGCAGAAATGAAAGAGTTGTCAAGCCAGCTACAAGAATTGTTGGATAAGGGAGTGATACGGCCAAGTACGTCGCCATGGGGAGCACCCGTTCTGTTTGTAAAGAAGAAAGACGGGAGTATGCGATTATGCATAGATTATCGGGAGTTGAATAAGGTGACGATCAAGAACCGCTACCCGCTACCAAGGATATATGACCTTTTTGATCAGTTAAAGGGAGCAAAATGTTTTTCAAAGATTGATTTGAGATTGGGATACCATCAATTAAAGATCAAGGAAGAAGATATTCCCAAGACCGCATTCAGGACCAGATATGGGCATTATGAATTCCTAGTAATGTCGTTTGGATTGACCAATGCTCCGGCCGCATTTATGGATCTGATGAATCGGGTATTTAAGAAGTATTTGGACAAATTTGTCATGGTATTCATTGATGACATCCTTATTTATTCTAAGTCGGAAGAAGAACATAAGCAACACCTCTGGATAGCATTAGAGATACTTCGTCAAGAAAAGTTGTATGCCAAGTTTACCAAATGTGAGTTTTGGTTAAGGGAAGTTCAATTTTTGGGGCATGTCATTGGAAATGAAGGAGTTAAAGTGGATCCGGCAAAGATTGAGGCAGTTATGAGTTGGGAAAGGCCAAAGACTCCTACGGAAGTGCAAAGTTTTCTAGGATTGGCCGGATACTATAGAAGATTCGTCAAGGATCTCTCGAAGATCGCCACGCCATTGACCAAGTTAACCAGAAAGAATCAAAAGTTTGACTGGAGTGCAGAATATGAGGATAGCTTTCAAGAGTTGAAGCATAAATTGGTAACAGCTCCGGTGTTAGTACTTCCAGACAATCAAGGGAACTTTGTAATTTTCAGCGATGCTTCACATAAGGGTTTGGGTTGTGTGTTGATGCAACACAGTAAAGTGATCGCTATTACGTCAAGACAGTTGAAACCGCATGAGTTAAAGTACCCGACGCATGACTTGGAACTAGCCGCCATAGTGTTCGCACTTAAGATTTGGAGACATTACCTCTACGGAGAGAAGTGTGAAATCTACACGGATCACAAGAGTTTAAAGTATATTTTTACTCAGAAAGAGCTCAATATGAGGCAGAGGAGATGGCTGGAATTGATCAAGGACTATGACTGTTCGATAAATTACCATCCTGGAAAGGCGAATGTTGTGGCCGATGCTCTGAGTAGGAAGGAGAGATTGAATAAGATGACAATACCAAAGGAGTTATCTGAAGAAATCAAGAGATTTGAACTGGAACTTTGTAACTGTGGAAAAGTTGAGGAAGTTTGTTACGCAATGACTTTTCAGCCAATACTAGTGGAAAAGATAAAGAAATGTCAAGAAGAAGTAATGGAGAAAGAGAAGAAACAGTTATCTGGAGAGGAGATTAATACTCAAAGGGATGAGCAAGGGATACTAAGGTTCTTTTCCAGAATATGGATTCCTCATGTACCTGAATTAAAGAATGAGATCCTCCATGAAGCCCATAATTCGAAATTTTCAATCCACCCGGGAAGCACCAAGATGTATCGAGACTTAAAGAAGAACTTTTGGTGGCCAAATATGAAGCGAGACGTGGCAGAATGGATTGCGAAGTGTTATACTTGTCAGAAAGTGAAGGCAGAACATCAATGACCAAGCGGATTAATTCAGCCCCTGAAGATTCCAGAATGGAAATGGGAAAATATTGCTATGGACTTTATAGTAGGACTACCGCGAACGAAATCCGGGCATGACGTAATATGGGTTATAATTGATCGTCTTACGAAGTCGGCGCATTTCCTTCCAATAAACGAGAAGTCGTCATTGGACAAGTTGGTTCATCTATACGTGCGCGAAATCGTACTGAGGCATGGAGTACCTGTATCAATAGTTTCAGACAGAGATCCCCGATTTAACTCGAGATTTTGGAAGCAATTTCAGGAATGTCTGGGCACAAAGTTGAATATGAGCACGGCGTACCACCCGCAGACTGATGGCCAGAGTGAAAGGACAATTCAAACAATCGAAGACATGTTGCGCAGTTGCGCAATCGATTTTGCAGGAAGTTGGGACGATCACTTGACGTTGATTGAATTCTCTTACAACAACAGCTATCATTCCAGTATCGGCATGCCACCATACGAAGCTTTGTACGGGCGAAAATGTAGATCACCAATAAGTTGGGATAAAGTAGGAGAAGGAAGAATTCTCGGCTCGGAATTGGTACAACAGTTGCATGACACAGTCAAGTTAATTCAGAAAAGGTTGCTTGCTGCTCAAGATAGACAGAGGAAGTATGCGGATCCAGCGCGTAAGGATGTTCAATTCCAAATTGGCGAAGCTATTTTGTTGAAGGTGTCACCAAGAAAAGGGTTGTTTAGATTTGGCAAGAAAGGGAAGTTAGCACCTAGATACATAGGTCCTTTTGAAATATTGAGTCAAGTGGGAAAGGTGGCCTATGAGTTGGCCTTACCACCTCAGTATCAGCATGTGCATAATGTGTTCCATGTGTCGTTGTTTAAGAAGTACAATCCTGACGCTAGCCACGTGATAGAATATGAACCTGTAGAAATTCAGGCAGACCTGTCATTTGTGGAGCAACCTGTTAAAATACTCGACTAGCAAGTAAAGAGTCTTAGGAATAAGTCGGTAAAGTTAGTGAAAGTACTTTGGAGGAACCCTAAGGTCGAAGAATTGACTTGGGAGTTAGAGTCTGATATGTGTTCCCGGTATCCTCATCCGTTCTCTTAGATTCTGGGGACAGAATCCCTTAAGGGGGAGAGGATGTTACGACCGACATTTTATGTAATATTAATTGTGAATTTGGTGTAATTATAAAGCCGAATGCAAATATATTCAATGATTGTACGTTGGTGTGAGTGAAAAATTTCTGCATTATAAATTTGCTTTATGTAGTATATGATTTTTCAAAGCAAGAGTTTATTTAATTGCATTATTTTTTTGATTTATAAGGAATATTCTAAGCCTTGGAAAAATTTTCCTTTAAAAGGTATTTTGTTCACAAATTTTGAAAATGATTTTATAAAGTCTCTAAAAATCCAAGTTATTTTATGGTATAAATTTTATCATTTTTGAACTTGTATTTTATTTTATAAAAATAAATCTTTACAAATTTTATTTGTTATAATTAGCAAATTACATGGCTACCCTTGCATGAAAATACTCTTCCAATTCAACTAAGGGGCAAGGAAGACATTTCCAACCCCACTCACTTTCATTCTACTAACCAAATTACCACTTTGTCCTTGCATGCAAATCTACCTAACTATGTTGGAAGGTTACTCTTGTAAAATCTCAAATCCACTCACTTTTGGTCAAATAAAAACCAAACTAACATGATTATTACCCCAATTTTTGGAATTTTTGAAACCCTTATGAATAGTGTTTTGCTGATTATGCTGAATAAGAAAACTTTTCATGCCACACTATGTAGGGGCTCTTTTATTGATCTTCTGGGATATTATTAGTACTCTATATGATAAATAAGTGTATGTAAAGATCGTCAGAATCCAAATTCGAACACTTTAATTTTTCCCGAAAATCTACCAGATACCAAAAGAATTGAGTATAAGGTAACAGAATAAAAATGATTTAAATTCAAGGATTAAAAGAGAGGATCATGAAAGGAATATAATGTATTGAGAAAGGTTAAAGAAACCTAAGTAATAAGATCCCGGGTATGATCCCTCAAACGATAAACGAAAACGAAAGTTAAGCGAACCGTATAACAGATCAGCGGTCATTAGGAAAGCAATTAAAAGTTAATCAAGGAGGTTAGGGATGATGATGTCATCAAACCAACAAGAAGAGGACAAGTGTGGAGGGTGACATCACATGATGACCAAAGCATGACATAAGGGAAATAAGTGTGGTTGATTTATAACCACACAATTTTTCATGGTTAAAAATGATTAAAACAAAACAAAAGTCAACCAACCAAGGCAAATCAAAACAAATCACAAAAAAACACAAAAGCTCTTCCCTTTTCTTCATCAAGCTCCAGGCCAAAATAAACACAGCAACTTCAAACTGCCATATCTCCTTCCATACTCACTCAAATGTTGTGTTCTATAGCTCGTTGGAAAGGTATTGAGATGGCCTACAACTCTTGTTTACAAGTCTCGTCCAAATAACCATGGTAAGACCCTCAGTTTTACAGTTCTTTCAATCGGACTTTTAGAAACTTTAAAGCCTAACTTTGTGTTCTTGATCTCTTTGGAAAGATCAAGCTTGTAGGAGGCTCCTTAAGGCTTCCTAGTAACTTTCCACCCTCCAATAAAGGTATAAATCTTCACACCCTTTAGTAATAAGTTTGAATGTTGAAGTTTGGAGATGGTTTGGATGGATGAATAGTAATTTGAATGATAAGCATGATTCGAGCTTAATTGTTAAGTAGTTTAGTTGAATTTGGAGATGTTATAATATATGATTGGATTGAGATCCTTGAGCTTATTATGACTGAAATCAGTAGCATTGATGTGTATCTTGAGTTGTTGTTAATTGGTAGTTGGATTGATATGATTTGGAATGGTAAAAATTTGGAAAATCGCCGTCGTAATGTCCGATTTACTTTAGACTGTTTTTGCTCTTAACATCAGGAACTGATAACTCCATGTTAGGTTTTGACCATTGCCATGATTAGATAGTTCATGTTACGAGCTTCGTTTTGATATGTGGTTCGTTTGAATCCGATGTACGGTTTAGGAGAAACGACCGTTTTAAGTAACGGTGTTTCGCGACTGAACCATTACCCCTCGCCTTACTTTGAAACCTTGGTTAAGGACCTTAAATGACTAATAGGGGTATGAAACATTTATGTAAAGTGGATTAGGCAGTTGGTAAGGTACTCGCGAAAGAATCGCCTTAAAACCCTTAATGGTTAATTTATTAAAAATGGTGGAGCCGAGGGTACTCGAGCGACTTAAGAGAATCAGTAAGCGCAAAGCGAGCGTTAGAGTCTAAATTGTTTAAAGTATAGATTTACAAGTGACTTTGGTTTAATTCCAACTTATATGTTGTTTATAGGTTACCAGACTCGCCCCAAGCCATTTATAACCCCCAGTCGCTCAGGCAAGTTTTCTACCCGTTATACTGTTGTTGTGATGTATATATGTATATGCATTATCTTGTGATAAGTGCATGATTATTATTAGCAAAGTCTTGCGATATATTGGAGCATGTGATATGATATTTATATGCATGCCTGTTTTGTAATCTTGATATCTAATTGTTGATTCAAAAGCATATAAGTTGCATAATAACTATGCTAGAGATAAGCAGTAGTTGCGTATACCCTTAGTATAGGGGACCCAAAGGTGAAAATTTTCTAAACCGGAAATCGATGTTCCCGAGTATAATCTATATATATATTTATATATATATAGATATAGTTTTCAAAACTATTAATCGAATAAGGTTTATTCGCTAACTTTATTTTATTAAATGAATATTATTTTGAATATTCATTCGAGGACTTATGACTCCGCTTAATTTATTAAATGAGTATTATTTTGAATATTCATTCGAGGACTTATGATTCCGCTTAATTTATTAAATGAATATTATTTTGAATATTCATTCGAGGACTTATGACTCCGCTTCTTTTATTAACTAATATTCTTTATTTTATTAAAGAATAATATTTCGATAATCAAACTTATTTTCGATTATTCAAATAAAGATCGTGCTTTCATATAAGTATATCTTTGGTTATTTATTATTAATTTCGAGTATGAGTTTTAAAACTTCTACTTCAATTATTTTTATAGAGAATATCCTTTATGGGAATATTATTTAAATGATAATATTCAGATATTTTCTAATATATCGGGACTGATTTATTTCATTAAATCGGCATTACTCCAAACATTCTTAAAAATGTTTTCGAGTCTTCAAAAAGATTTTAAAGGTTAGAGCGGATCCCAAAACTCATTTTTATATTTAAGATCTTCCTTTAAAAGGGGATTTAAATACTCGTTCAAAACCTGAGGGATCCGGCTCTGTGGTGTATTTTATATTCGCAACGAGGTTGCTGCTTTGATAAATGAATTGATTACTTACCCAACGTTCGGGAAGTAAGTCCATCTATTGAGTCGGCATAAGCAACATGGGCTCAGTGGGCGTCCATGAAAGTGTAAGTGGCTCAGTGGGAGTCCATCAATGCGAAAGTGGCTGAGTGGCAGTCCAGCATAAGGCCCTAATGTGGCCAGGGTGATGACCAGTGGGGGATTCATCCATCTACTAGTAGAAAAGGTTACTTATTGGTATCTTTGCCTGATCAGCAAGATATCAGGTTTATGCCAAGGTTTTCTCCTTTCCAAATTCATTGGATATTGTAACTCTGTTTATAATTTTCATAACAGAGGTTTTTAAGGAGTGTATGAAATATATATATACATATAGGAGTGTATATATATATCAGGACTTAATGAAGTATCTCGTAACTTCATTATTTATAATGATATTTCAAAGATTGAATCTATTCAAGTCTTATCTTGTAGTCTCATCAGTGTGATGAACTTTTGAAACTAATTATAACTTGAACGGTTGTAGTTCAAGTAGTATTCAGAAAAGATATAAGTATATTGGAGTATCTTGTAACTTCATCTTTTAAACTTATATCTAGTTAATGATTATCTTATGCATGACAAAGATTTTCAGAAAAACGTTGAGACAAGGTTGGATATATGAGATCACCTTGCAACGATATTTTTATACAGTTATAAACTGGAACTCTGTGTATATTATACATGTCAGAGGATTTCAAAGATTGTGAAAAGTATATATGTACATATGCTGAATATTTTGCGACTTGGTCGCGTTAAGATATCAGCTTGGTTCATTTCTTCTTGACCAAGACTTTCATGAGTACTATGAGAATGCTCATATATTGTTAATCATTATACATATCATTTTGGTGGGCTTGTTGCTCACCCTTGCTTTCTTCTTTCATCACACAACAACAGATAGAAAAGATGAACAGGACCAAGCTCCCAATTCGCGAGCGGATAGGAAATGTTCCGCAGTTTCCTATAGGCGTTGATGTCGATGTAGCTGAGGTAGGAACTACCAATAGGCTAGGATTTCAACTTTTGATGTACCAGACTTATGTATCTTTATTAAATGTAATAATGGCAAAGAAATGTAAATCTATTCAGAAACCCTTTTAAGGTGTAATGGCATAGAATTTTGGAATAAAATGACTCGTGTTATTTTTGGATATTCATCTCTGAGACTATAACTTGTGATGTGTGTGTTTATTGTGGGGTCACAGTACAGAGTAGTTGATTGTTTATTAAGATTGGGTGTTATTAAGGGAAATAGAACTCGTGACGACCCGGATCCCCGACCCCGGATTTGGGGGTGTTACAGCCCTCATTAGACCCTGTTGGGCCTTAGTTAGAGGGAGTGTCAGAGAAGTTTTTCCAACCATAGTTCATAGGATATGAGTTAGAACCATATGTCGCAAGTTAATTCAAGTCAGGGCATTTTCTGCCCAGAAAAACAGGGGAACCTTGGACTTTTAGCTTAGGCCCAAGAAGGCCCAAGCCAGGCCCTTGAGCCACATCAAGTTTGTGAGATGCCCTTAGGTCAGGAGAGTCTTGTGTAAAAGTTTTGATGGAAAACTTGTAGTTTAAGAGTGTCTAATGCACTCAAGAAACCATAGTTGTCATTCTGAAATTTGCACCAGTGAGCACTTTCACTTATCGCATAGTTTTAGAACACTTAGGAGTGAGTATTAGGTCGACCACCATAGTTGTAAGATAGTATAAGGTCAGTAGAGCAAAAGTCACAAGTGAGGGTCAATAGGTTTTGGATAGTTTAGTAAAGGCACATCGAGTTAGGAAGCCAAAATTAGAAGACTTTGTCTAGTTTAGCGACCAAGTGACTTAAGTTGTGAGTTGAGATCATCCAAACCTAGTGTTGCATTATGGTATATATGATGTTATTAATATATGATATGTGATTATGTGGCTATGTGTGAACATTTGTAATTTAAAAGTGAATATAAAATTAATTGCATATAGGCCTAAGTGCCATCCGTGTTAAATTTCGGGTTGTAAAAAGGTTAAGATGGTAAGAATATATTATAATGAGGAATATAATTATTTATGTAGGATCTCGAGACGAGGAAAAACTTGCCATAAAGGTCGAGTGAAGCTCCAGTTGTTGCTCCTAACAGTCAGACCAGACCAGCCTTTCTCAAGGCAAGTGATTCAACTTGACCTTCGTATTTACTGTAAATAGTTCATATATATCGATGCAATTATCCCGAGTTATTTTGATATATTTAAATCAAGCGTATCTTTTGTTTATCTTTGAGTTATATAGAGATGCCATGAACCCTCGAGTACGTATTGCAAGTAGTTCAAAAGTCTTTTTCATGATAGTTAAATGCCATGATAAAATGAAGAGTTGTTATATTACTTGATTGATCCTCTTGATTAACATGCTAATGATTCCTAAGTATTGATATCTCATCCTGATACTTGAATCCCTATAGAAACTTACCTTGAATCCTGAAAGCCAGATATTTATCAAAGTGATTCTTCATTGATTGATACCCCTCTTTCTTATCCTAAAGCTTGACAATTCTGATATATTCTGAGCTAAAGATCATTTCTTCATACCTTAACACCCTTAGTATTCATGAAGCTTATCTTCTTGATGATCCAACACCTGTACCTTGATGAGAAACCATTACTTTAAGCCAAGTTTGGTATTACCCCTTCATATTATCCATTAGCCTCACTAAATTTTCCTGTCCAAGTTTTGACATATGAAAACCTTTTAGTTACCCTAATAGAGTAAAGTTTTGTGAATCATGGCCCTGAGAGTTAGTATCATTTTCCCCGTGTTTCGAGTTAATCTATAATCCCTTGATAAAAATGTTTACTGTAAAAAGAGATTTTAGTTATAATTCGGCATCAGTGTTTTTGAAATAAATAAAATGTGGGTTTTCAGTCCCAAAGGGGGATAAATGTTTTCTTTGAATGGTGGATCTGGACTGAGACGCGAGTCCTTTCCACACTTATAATAGGCTTAAAAGTTGCCTAGGGATTCCCATTAATGTTTTAGAACCCAGCGAGGTTCGGGATTACTTCGCGGCTGATCACCGGCTGTAATCCGTAGCGTCATAAAATGATTTTGATTAAGACATGATTTTTAAAATTGTTTTGATACAAGCAAAATGATGCCATCGCGCATAGTTTTATCTCTCGTTATCATTGGTTATGTCTTTCCATTGTCATTCTTTAATGTATATCTCGATTTATGTTTTGTATCGTACTGTTAACACTTGTTGAGCATTTGGCTCACTCCTTGCTTTACCCTGATATTACAGCTAGCAGCTATGGTTAGATTCAAGCAGACTGCCCGTAAGACCTGTGATGCTGATGCTTATGTTCGAGCTCAGGTAGAATAAGTTATAGTAGTTTGTGTGAGGACTCGATTTTTAAAATCAGATATAATTGTTGGTAGTGTTGGGCTGTTCCAAACCCTAAACTGTAAGATCTTAGATTTGGTTGTATTATTTCTTTTAAAATTTTGTAATAGCTATATTTATTTCGCTTTTCAAGTTGGGGGCGTGACATTTGTGAAGAGCTGTAAACTTAGCTATGCTATGCTAGAATCACCCACAATCTACTGTGAAGTTGTGGAGGAGATATGGACAACTGCCGTGTACAACTCTACTGAGAAAACCATAACTTTTACACTTAAAGGTAAGCAGTTTTGCATTAATAGTGACATTGTCAAAGCATGCTTTAGAATTCCAGATAACACTTCTATTGTTCTACACACAGATACTGATATAGTTAACATGTTAAATTCTATGGGCTATGCACTTTTAACTTCTAAGTTAAGTGAGATTAGGAGGCTAGGTCTTATAAAGGAATGTAGCTATCTGTGTGATGTAGTGACTAAGATATTTTCTGGTAAAATAAGCAATTTTGATTCTGTTAACATTTCCATGCTTAACATGCTTTATATGCTTTATATGCTAGTTACTGATAAGTACATTAACTTCAATGACTTGATAATGTTTGAGTTAGGTTATTAGTTAGGGGAACTTAATAAGAGAGGTAAAAGTGTCTATTATGCTAGATTCTTTATGATGCTTGCTAATCATCTTATTGAGAACATTACTGTTGAGAACCCAACCAATAAACTGAATTGTTGGGTTCAAGAAAGGAGAGTCATTGTGGATCTCAATAGGGCAAGTCACCACAAAGAGGTGCCCCTCTTCTACTTTCCAATCATGGGGGACCTCAGGTAAGTGAGATAAGCACCACTGTCTCCACTCTTCTAACCTCATACATTTCTTTCCCTTCAAGTGTAGCTATGGCATCTGTGTCAATGACCCAATAGATGCCTACCTAAGCTACCAAAACAACAAATTCAAAATACAAAGCTAAAAAGCCCCATCTGGTTTCTTTCAAAAGAAATCAGTTGCAAAATCTACTAAACACAAAGAGGGGAGTGTGAAGGAGAGTGAGCAAGGTGAGGGACAGGTTGAAAATCAAAGAAACCCTAAGGATAAGGCTGTTGAGATTAGTGTACCTAAACCTAGCCACACCACAGTTTCCCAACAAACTGTGGTTATTAATAAGGATATTAGCTCAATTCTAGTTTCATCCTCCCAAAAGGATGTTACTATTGAAACAAGCTCCCAACCAGGAGTACAGGCCAAGAAAGTTAGGAACACAAGTTCACCACAGACTTATGCTAGAATGAAAAGATCTAAAACCCTTGGGGATACACAGGGAACACACAGTGTAAACTGGAGCTAAAGACCCAGTCACTGTACCATCTCAAAGTCAAATTGATGTGGCTCCAATAAATGTGGAGTCACAGCCAAAATCTCTAATAATTGAAGAACCTGAAACACCTAATTCACCCACACACTCACTGGATGTAGACATGATTAATACATCACTTCCAAATTATCCATCTTTAACTCTATTGGAGAAGCCAAAAATCCAAGAAAGTGAGCATCTTCTTTTAGATGATTTGTTGGATCACTTGCCAATTCTTTCCGAGTCTATTGAGACATTTGTGCCCAAATTTTCATCAATCTGCACAGAGTCTACAATAGTCTCCACTCCAATCTCATTCATTTCTTCTATCCCAGTGGATATTATTCATCTGTCGAGTAGTGATTGTATCTCGACGGATGTGCCTAACAGCAGTCATCCGTCGGCTAGCCAAACTACTACCCCGATGGATATTCCTCATTCGTCGGGAGTCTCTGCACAACTTCAAATTCCTATAATTGTCACAAGTGAAGATGACTTAGTGGTAGTACAATCACTCTTAAGGCTGAGGGCAGGGAGTGAATTGAGTGAGAGGCTGGGTTGCTCCCAGGCAAAAGGAGAGAAAATAAGTGAACCAATGCAGACCATTTCTTCAGGTCTGGAAAAAGTGAGTGAGAGGAGTCCCACCTTAGATGGTAAAGGTGAGGGTATGAGGGTGGGAAGCCAAGGGGAGCCCTTGATGCAATAAAATAGAGATTATGAGAGAAATACAGGTACAACAGTGATAAGGGTGAACACCATTGCTAGTGAGTCATTGAATGCAAGTGATGCAGAAAGGGAGAGACTATTTCAGCAAGAATATGAAGCTGTCATAGATTCTATCTCCCTAGATGCTGAGACATTTACTCATCCTGTTATAGCTTATCAAACTCTAGTTGTACAGGGCAATGAGGAGGCTGAAAAGATGCTCAATCTAGTGCACACAACTGCTTCTCTACAAAGAGCAAAAGATGCAATCACTGTTATGCCATCCAATATTAGTAGTGATTTTGAATTGGCTAAAGACACTTTTGGGGATGCTGGTGGGGATGATGAGGAAGACAACATGAGCATAGAAGGAGATGCAGACATTCCTTCCTGGATGCTAACCAAAGAATGTTCATACTCATATCTCCAATCCACATTATTCAAGCTCATTCATGACACCCAAACAACCATTCAAGCATCCACAAATGCCAGCACAAAGAGATTACTTATAACACATCTTGAAGCTCTACGGCTGCATAAGATTCAAGCTCTCCAACACAGTCAAAGTGTGGATGAAATAAAGCAAAAAGTTTCTAAAGTAAAACAGGATTTCATAGCAAGGTTGGATGCTAGACTTCCTGGAACCACCATGACTGAGATAGCTCAGAAACTGAGGAAGGAAGCTGATCTAAATAGAAAGTTTGAGGCCATGTACTCTAGATTATCTTATGTGGAGAAGTCAATGGCCAAAATACTTTCTAATCAGGAAACTCAGACTGCTCTGCTTCAACAGTTAGTGGCTGCTCAACTCCCTTCCACTCAACAACTTGATGCTAACAAAAAGGGGGAGAAAGGTTCATCAAGTGAGGGGGATAAACAGCTCAACATTCAAGTCAGCAAAGTAATTGTGCCAACAATTGCTTTCACTAAGCAACTAGCCATGGACAACATTGACATAATTAATCTGGCAATAGCCAAACTGGAATCAAATGACAAACTGCTAAAGATTGATGTAGCAGCAGCTAAGAAGGAACTAAAAGAAAAATAGAGGAAAATAGATGTAGAAATTCAACAGAAATTTGGGCCAATTTAGAAACCAGACAAAATCTTTAATCATCACTCTCAAGTCAAACAGATTTCTGTGAAAGAAATGAGTTTGAATTATCTGGAAAAGGGTCAAACTTCTTGCATAAAGTCTCTAAAGGCAAATATGGTCTTAAAGCCTAAAAGAAACTACTCAAAGTTTTCAAACAAAAATCCTATGGATACTATATATGAGACACCTAGGCCAGATGAGAAGAAGCTGTTGGCTAGGTCAATTACATTTTTCAAAGATCCAGCTGATTCAGCACTTAAAAGAAGGATTTCCTAGATTTACAGAAATGGTAAGGAAATCTGTGTGGTGGCTGGACACCCTCAGTTTGTAGAAGCTAAAAAGGAAGAAAAGGAAAGAATCAGGCAAGAAAAGAAGCAAGATGCCTTAGATGCTAAGAAGCTCAGACAAAAGAATGAGCAAGCTGCTATCTTGGCCAAACTTCAAGCTGTGAAGACTACAACTGAGATTTCTGCACAACCATCTGTGATTGCTGACTCAAAATCAGAAAATGCAACAGGAACCATAACAGAAAAGAAGATTCAGTTACAAGCCCCCCTCCAAAAGAAAATTGGACTTTAGTGATGAGGAAATGGAAGACTACATTCCCAAAAAGTCTACAACTTCAACTCAGACATCCAAACCCTCAGTGGTATTTGAAGAATTCAAGGTGGTAGATCCAACTAGAAATATTTATGGTGATCCCATAATTCCAAAGGATGAGCCAGTAGACTGGGATAGTTTGTCAATTCCTGAACTAAACTTTCCTATCTTCAACAAGCCAAAGAAAATAAAGACTAGAGCAATCAAGAAAGTGAATCATGTGACTCTTAGATCCAAGACCCTAACCAAATCTCAACCCACAGTCAACAAGGGAGATCTCTTATACATCTGTGACATCAAGGAGTTCTCTGAAATAAACCTCTACTTGGAAGAATTGGAAGAAGTAAGAGGGATTGATACTTACAGACATCTTCCTAAAAGGCTAGTGTTTAAGTACAAGGGAGGGAAAGATATCACATGGCCACTTAACCGGATTCTTCAAGAAAGCTTATATGTACTGATAAAGGCCTATTCATCCTTCAAGAAGAACTTTTGATTTAATATGACTGCAAGGAGAATAGTCCTAAAGAAAATAGAGGAGCTAAGGAGTAATAGAGCCAAAGATGCACTTCCAAAAACTCTGTTTATCCCTTCAAAGGAAAGAGAGTGCATTTGAGGCCTTATTGGCTGATGGAATTTATGGATGATAAGAGAGTTAGAAGATTCTTCATACTGGATGACCAACTGAGTATCTCTAGCAATGAGACTCTTTTGGAAATGCAAGAAATGTTGAATTTATCTGAAGCTGATGAACTTGAATTCTACAGACAACTCCAGAATCAAATAGAAGAGAACAACAGGAGGCTTGGGAAGAAATCCATACAATCAAGGAAATAGATTTATCTGCTCAGACTAGAGGAGCACCTTGATAATGATTGTGAGCAACTCTTTGTACACTTTGCTTTGTTCAATTTTTATTAAATATTGTAGCACTTATCAGTTTTATCTACTACTTTTTAATCTGTATTTTTAGGATGTTTTGTTATCATCAAGTTTCTCTTAATTTATGGCTACAAGTCTAGTAGACATAAATTGGGGGATATTGTTAGTAATATGTTATGAACTTGATGATAAGTTAAGAAAATACATTAGTAGATTTAACTTAGTAAATTTTGTAGCACTCGACGGATGATCAAATATAGTCTCGACGGATGAACTTTATAGTCCCGACAAATGACAAATTGACATCTATCGAGTGAGTAGCTTATGTAACAAATAAGAATTACAACATATTTCTGCAAGCAACATTGTGTAGATTCTGTAGGAGTATGTGAGTCATGTTGACTACTAGTAGATATACAGAATAGGGTGACTAATTATAAATATAAGATGTCTCGTAATTCTGTATAAATGAAATGGAGTCAAGTGACATAAAAGACTCCCGACGGATGGTTCACAAAGACTCCCGACGGATGATTAACAAAGCTCTCGACGGATGACAAGCATAGTCCCAACGGATGATCAAATTCAAATAGTTGTTGACAGTGACAACACAGTCACATGCGTTGGGTGTTTGTAAAAGGAATGTGGCAGCCTGTTAAGCAGGAATTTGAGAACAAAGAAGCATTACCATTTCCATGTAATTGTGAAGATATTCAAAGATGTTAGAATAGAGTAGTGAAGCAACATGAAGTTAGGCTATATATGTTTTGTTTTATTATCTTGTCTTATTATCATGTAAACTTAGTGATATATAAACCAAGTGTAGTAAGTAGAACAATTAACTAAGCATATACATTTTCAGAGAAACATGGCAAGCTATATCCTGTAAGCATTTCTCTGTAGTTTAGTTGTTCAAACTTGTAAGCAGCTGTGAGCTATACAAGCTTCACAGGGTTCTCATTTGATATATATATATATATGGTGGATACTTTCAAATCCACCAGAAAGTTTTAAAAGCTTTTGTTTTTATTACTTAGTGATTTGATTTCTATCATCTTTTTATTCGGCACAACTGCTAATCAAACGCTGTTATATTTATCAAGTTAGAACTATTTTAAAATCTGAAAAAGTAGCCAGAATTACATTCAACCCCCCTTCTGTAATTCTTGTTGTATTTTTAGGGAATAACACTTCCTTTTCAGCCCTTGGTTTTGCATTTCTTTCATCCATTTCTCTCAACCATACACACATCACAACCTTCCATGCCCTTGTACTTGTATCCTTGTCCTTCATTAAGCTAATCATCCTCTTAAATTATGTGGTTGAAAGTGTATCCATTAATTCCATGTTAAGTAGAGTGAGGGAGCCATCCTAATAATAGATTCTGACTTTTCTCAATGATACAACCCAAACTTTGACCATTTTTTCAGATAATTATTGAAAGTTGTCATCATATGTGATGCACCAGTTTAAAGGTAGAAAATTAGTCTGAATAAAGCAATTACAGATAACCCCCTTACCAACTTGCAACTTCTTTGGTTTTCTTCCAACAGTCTTGAAATGAGTCTTGATTGGTGGCTTAAATGAAGGTAGGTTTAAGATTTTCTTTAAGGTGGTTTGGCTATAAGTGGTTGGTTATTTTGAGTAAGGTGTTTGCAGTTTGTTTGTACAAAAGTTTAGGCTTAGAGGTTAAATGTGGTTGAGTGTTTGAGTTTGCGGGCTTAAAGGTTTGAGTAGGTTGAATCTTGACTTGTAGTTCTTGGACATTTCTTTTCTTTGAATCCCCTTCTCCACCTTTTCTACTTCTTTTTCCATCATCCTTATTGTCATCTTTGCTCTTCTTTTTCTTATACACCTTGCTGCCAGTTGCCTTAGATGATTGACTTGGATTTGATCTAGAAGGTTTTTGATCATCTTTCTTCTGCTCATCATCATCCAAATCATCCTTAATGTTGATTTAAGTTTTAGGCAACATGGTTTCAGCATCTCTCAAGTATCTTCCCAGTATCTTGATCATTTCCTCATCTTCAACAGGCTTGTTTTGCTTTGTCTTCAAATTTGTTTCCAGAGTCATTATCAGCTTCTTATTTGCCATGACACATTGCTTTGGGATTTAGAAGTGTTTACAATGTTTGGTGGATGGACAGATGTATGCCACTCTCTTGCTTGGTTGGAGATATGTTAGGCCCTTAATCAACTGTAGAGGGGGGGGGGTGAATACAGTTAATACAATCAATTCGACAAAGCTTCAACAAAATCAACAATTTTTTATATTGACAAATAAAAACTTATTACAAACGTACTCTCTCGAAAGGATGAACAAATATCCTTGAGAGCTGCTAGGTTATGTGAAAGATATAACAATATCGCAATGCTTATAGCATGAACCTAATATGTGCTTTATATAGAGCACAACTACACAATGTATAAGGAATCCTATTTTATCAACAACAAGAAAACCTATACAATGCTTCTAAGATAAAGTCTTTTATCGTCTTGAGTTCCTGTTTCCTTTTTCTTATTGAAGATCAACTGATAAGACAAATACTGATTATATCATCCATTGACAACAGCATCCGTTGATATCATTATCCGTTGATATCATTATCGTTGATATCATCATCCTTTGATATCATCATCATCCATTGATATAAGTTCTGATGTGAAATTCTGATAGTTTCTTCTTGATATCATCAATTGCTCCTAACAATCTCCCCAACTTGTTCATTATGGAAATATGGACAAGTTCTAATTGATGATGTCAAAACTATATAAATGCAGGAATCGAGTATGTATATTCAATCCCGCTTCAGTGAATATCAGACTTTACTCTTCATTCTGAACTGCTTCCTTAACTTGAGCAATGTCAGAGATTAATTTCAGTTCATCAGCCTAGTTAGCTCCATAAATCTTCCTTCTTCGGTGAGCTTAGATGATTTCTTCTTCTTCACATGTTTCTTCAGTATCATGAGCTTGTACTACTCTATATATTGGATCTATCAGTACTTGAGATTTAGTTTCCTTAGATACTTATTTCTTCTTTACAACAGTTTGGCCTTTAGACTTTGAAATCTTTGACTTCTCTCATATCTTCTTTTTTCCTTTAAGCTTCTTGTCAGCAGTTACAATAACTTGTGATTTGAGATCTTCTGCCTGACTGATTTCCTTTATAACTACACCTGTGGTTGGTTTGTTAGAAGGATCATCTTCATAAAGTACTTGAGAAATAACAGCAATATCAACATTTGATGTCTTCATGGAATTCTTAAAGTCTTCCTCTATTTGCCTTAGTTGTTCAAGATCAACTCTTGGATTTTCTCTTTCAAATATTTTTCTACTCACCTCAGAGTCAAATAATTGAATCTTCGGATCCTTTTAGAATAGAGTTGTCTTTCTTCCTTTTACTTTCAGAGTTTGAAGATATTGACTTGCTTCAGCACCAGCTTCTATCTCCTGAATACCCCGGTCTTCATTAGCAGTTCTGACTTGTAAAGATTGTTACATATTTGTAGTCACAGTCAATTCTTCTACTCTTCTTTCATTCCTCTTACTCTCTCCACCTTGTCTAGATTGAAATCTAGTGATTGCTTTTGATGTACCACTAACTCCAACTGGCTCTTCACCTCTTCTCCTTTCACTATCCTTATATCTCCCCTTATTACCTCCTTCAGAATTTTCATCATCAGTATATGTCAATGTGAGCTGTTTGCATTTAGATTAACCAATTTTCTCCCCCTTTTTGGCATCATCACCAAGCAGTAGAGAAAGAATCAACTCCATTGAATTCTATACTTCTGTAAGTTGATCAGACATTTGAGCTTGTTTAGCTTCCAATCTAGCTTGAGTAGCTTCAATTACAATTTGTCTGGAAACTATTGGTGTAATTTGTTCTGAATTTCGTGATGAGTAGTTAGCTTTGAAGTAATCAATGTTTTTTTGATATGATTGATTTGAGAAGTAGTTGCTTCTTGAGATGTATGTAGTGATCTAACAACTAAAGTTGATGCTTTCAAATGATTCAGTATATCAAGATCTTTAATCTTCTATTTTGTTGTTTCCAGATGTGCAACATCTTTTGTTCTGGAAATAAGATATGTATCATCTTTCCAATGAGCATTCCAGAGATTATCAAAATAATCATTTTTTTTCTTGGCATCTAATTCTTTAATTTTCTTTTGTCTCACATGCAATGACATATCTTTAGGGAAGAAAAGATCATCATCAGGATCTATAATAGTATTAAAAATATTAGCTTCTTCACCATCATTAGATTCTTCAATAGCAACTAGATTCTACACTAATTGTTGAACTTCATCACCTGCTTCAGCATGTAGAATAGAGTTAGAAATTGGTGCAGTATGTGAACCAGTAGCTTCAGAAGCTTCCACACCTTTAGCAGTTAATTCCACATCTTCAAGTATTGTAGATAAATGAATTGGATCTTCGAAATTAACTTCCAGAACCTCAGTTCCTGTAACATGTCGTGGTGATTCTGAAATGGATGAAATTTTATGAATGGATTGTTGTGCTACTACATCTTTAGCAACAACATGGATTTTATCAGGTGATGGAAAAGTAGAGTAAATGGACTATTTTTCAATAAAAACAGGGATTATCTCATGTGGTGGAATAGTAGAATGTATGGACTGCAAGAAAGTATCAGTACTAAGACTTGCAAGGAGATTAACAACACTTAATACATCAGAGTTTACTTGGGGTTCAACAGACTGTTGTTCAACATCTGTTTCTTTAGTACTCTGAGAACATGCAATCATATAGCAAATAAAACTTAATCACTCTATTCTTTTAAAGTAGTTTTACTGCTCCTCACAACATACATCTCATGACTTTTAATAGTCAGAGCTTCCTCACAAGGATTACTAAATCATATCTCTCATCTACATCTCCATTTTACAGGAAGGATCCTGCCTCTCTTTAATTCTGTTTTTCTCTCAATCTTTTCACACATCTCACATAAAAAGCTCAGAAAGATTGTCCTACAAAAATAAGAGGTGGCTAAAGAAGGGTGATCTATGGTCATATAACTAGAGGTAGTCCTTAAATAAGGTCTAGAAATAATCATACCAATAGGATTTATATCATGAAAAATAAATGTTGAAAAGACTAAATTAGTATTTAGAATAAATGCTGATAAAGTAATAAACGTATTTATACCTTATGAATCTGAAGTCACAATTAAACTCGCAGTTAACACTGTGGTTATGACAGTTTTTGTTCACCAGTAATGAGAATCTCCATTTGAATTGGAGAGGATTTGATCAGGTTACTGTCATGTACCATGATCTCAAACCTTGTTCTTCTTGCAAAGAACTAACACTTGAATGTGTTTATTGAAAGCTATCACAGAGTCTTCAGTAAAAACTGATGAAACCTCTATGTCTCTATTGGTATCATTAAGATCTACCTCAACAAGTAGTCTTTAACCAACTAAATGTTGTTTCTGGGTGGTGAGCATAATTCAAGAACTATGTCACTTGATTTTAGGCAACATTTGAGAAATGGATGCAAGTGTTTCAGTTGTAAGAAGAAATTTAAGATATAAGATTTATGATATTGAGATTAATTGTGGACAACTTTCTTGATGAGAAAAAGAAAGTTTCAAAGAATTTGGATAGAATGCAACACTCAAAGATTATAATTCTTGTGAACTCAGAATTAAATCTTGCATAAATTTCTTCTGTTTCATCAGTTACTTCTTGTAATGTGCTCAATCTGTACTGTAGTGAACATATGAACTCAAACAGAGATTAGTTTCTTCACATGCACTATTAAAAACATCTGAAATTAAGCATGCAGTACTGATTTAAATAGTTAAAATCATTCAAGCACAACCAAGAAAGTAAACATATAGTCATTCATTCACCTAAAGAGTTAAAGAAGACAAAAATATTTTCACTAATAATTAATAAGCAAAGTACAAGATTTTCTAGAATTTTAAACATAAAATCCTAAGACAATCTAACTACTCGGACTTTTTATGCCTCTTTGCTGCTTGCTCTGCCCTCATCACCCTGCGATGATAAATCATACTCATTGTGTCTGCAAGAGAGATGATATTCTCTTGCAGCTCAAGAGCTACTTGACAAAAACGTTCCGTCAGTTCAGCACGAAGTTCTTCTTTAAGAAGAACTTCTCCGGTGAAGAAATGTAGTTCCAACTGATCATCCCAAGAGAGACGATCGTAGACTGAGTTTGGAACTTCAGTTGGGTGATAAATTTCACCTCCAATATGAACCAAAACTCCATTTGGATCAAAGTACATCTTCTCATCACTTGGATTTAAGATTAGCATGTAGCATCCACCGTTGCTCTTGTAGAATTGGGGTTGAGCCATTTTTTATTAGTGTTTGTGAAGTTTTGGATAAAAGATTTTAGAAAATGATTGTAATGCCCCCAAATCGAGGGTCAGAGGATTTGGTCGTCACTATAAAATCTCAATCTAAATTAACCTGTTTAATTAACACACAAATGCCAATGGAAGATATTTAGCAAAATGACCCCAACCTATTCCAAGATTTTTTAAGGTTACAGTTCTAGAAACAAGATATCCAAATTCCATAAATAATTTTTCACTTTCTTTTAAAACTCTTTTCAATAAATTTTAATTCAAAACTAACCCGCTAGTATAACTTCGAAAATAAGTATACTAGGCCCAACTATAAAATAACACAATTATAATATAGTATAATATAAACAACTTTATACAATAAAACTTACACTAGTCCGCAAACCCTGGACCAACCATCTTCCAAAAGCTTCTTATTTGCTTCCTCGAATTACGCGGCTAAACAACAAGCTAATCCTCACTGGAGGTTAAATTTAAAAACAGGCAAGTATGAGCGGAAGAAATGCTCAGCAAGATCATTATAGTAAATATCGAGTCATTTTGATATAAAACCGACATCTGCAATAGCGCAGAACATTTTAAAATCATAATTGCTGAAATAGAAAATTTATTAAAGAATCGGATAATTATTTCTCACTGTATTCAAAACTCTTTTTGATATTTTCGAGTGAACTGCTTCAGCAATACTTTGAATCTTGATGAGAATAAAACTCATAAAACAGTATTTACGGAAATATCGTAAACCACAATAACAAGAAGCAATGACTATGGATTGAATCATAAACTTTGCTCAAAACCGAACTCTTGAAATTAATACTTATTTTGTTGTCCAATCAAATTAGATATCAATACGAACATTGATGCTCACAACATCCCATACTGAAGTCAACATAAATCATCTATACTAATACCACCTTTGATATTTAATAACAATCTAAATATCCAAATCAAGCAGAAACTGAATCAAAACTGTATTTTACCTTTAATCCAAAACAGAAACAGTTGATAAACCATTTATTTTATGATTATCAAAACAATATCATAATTTAGATTGGAATGCTCGAACGACGGTGTGTTGCCGCCGGTGATCAGCCGCGGAGCAACACCGGTATGTCGAAGCATATCCAACTAAAAAAGGGGTACCCAAGGCACATATCGGCCTAGCAAGGTGTTATATCCTGTATAACATATAGCTCACACTGGACCGCCGCCACGGCCTCTTACGCAACCATCCAATCTTAAAAGCATTTTATTGAAAGGGGTCATAATACTCAACACCCTTACAAACTTTTATTCCCCCATTCACGTGGGTAGGAATACTCGTAAAACCAAATCATTTTCCTCAAAATTCAAAACATTTATAAATTCATTAATTTGAAAAGTAAAATCACTTAGCTATTCTGAACATAGAATAGCAGAAGAGTACTTGCATGATAAATATTTAATTCAGCAATATGTAAAACATTTATCTATTCTGAAATGGGAACAGAGAAAAATACTTGCATAATAAGATTCAAAATAAATATCACTTGAACAATAAGTGATGACAGGAATACTTGCATAATATGATTCAAAATAAACGTCACTTGAACGATAAGTGAAGTCAGGGGTACTTGCCCTTGAGATTTAGTAGTTAGTCACACTCGTATCAATGCAATTATCTCAGTCTGGCATCTCAATGCATCACCGCTTTTACTTCGCTAAATCTCTGATCTGCTGCTCATGTAGTGCTGCAACCCATTATTCCATACAATTCAACTCTATCCTACATCTATTCCATCTGGAACTGATCATCTTGAAAGACTCACATCTATAATTAAAAGATCACACTTTAATCGTCTAAACGATAATAACTAGATGAACTGCGCGTTAAAAGCATATCGTCTACCCATATGATAGCCCACACATAAATGTAACAGACAAACACGGGATTCTTGACTCATGTACACATGTATCTCACATAACATATAAACACATAATCATATAAGCCACGTATCATATAATTCATATCACATATGACTCGATTCATCAAAAGGTTCGAGTCGATACGTTTAAAACGGAAATCGGGTCAAAATATGATTTATCGATCAAAAATTGACTCAGAATGATTCGTAAAATAAGCGACCTTTCGAAACAAAAGGATTTAGGTCTCGAAAGTATTTTTATTGAAAGCGAAATATTGTTTTGAGTCTAGAGGCGTTCGTTTCGTATTAAACGGACGAACGGTTGATTTAATATGAATTTTTTGAATATTTTTCGGAATTAAAAACAGTCTCCGACTCATTTAATAATTAAATGATAGGGCTCGAACACCCGAAAATAGTTTTATAAGAATTATCGAGCCTGGAAAATAATTTAAAATAATATTTTAAATCTCGAACTATATTTCGGAATTTTTAAGTCAAAAATAAATAATTAAATCTAATTAAATAATCAATTAAAATTAATTAATAACTAATTAAATTAATTAATCAATTAATATTTAAATTAATTGACTAATTAAATAATTAATTATTAACTTAAATTAATTAATTAAATAATTTGGATTTATTTTTGAATTACAAATAAATTTTCAAAATAAAAATAATGATTTTCAGAATAAAAATAAATTTTTAGAAATTGAAAATAGGAATTTTGAATTATTTTAAAAACTAAAAAGCTCGAAACAGGATTTAAGTTAGGGGTTAGGGTTTGGATGGATCAAACCCGGGTGAAATGACCGGGTCGAAGTCGGGTTGGGGGAAGAAACGGGTCGGTAAGAAGGTTCACCAGTTTCTGCGGAATCCCCAGATTCCGGCGACCGTTCCGGCGTCCGACATCCCTCCGACGGGGTCAAAACAGTCGTTGATTTGCCAATTTCAGTCTAGTTTGAATACCAAACCCATTCCAAACCACCACATTAGTTTATTCTTAACATCAACAACCAGAAACTATCCACAGACCTCCGATTCCGGCAAGAACAGAGAATAAACCGGCAACCTCATCAGAAATTTGCAAAATACGCAACTGACAACCAAATCCCGTAATCTATATACGAAAATTGAGTTATTGACACATAGAATCAGTCTGTATAATCACAATCAATCGAACTAGCATTCAAAATCTAGAAATTGAAAATAAAAATATCCAAAAACCAAGAACTCGGTTAGCTATTCCAACAATCAAACAAGACAATTATATACATGATTCGACTGTAAACAACATAATGAAGCTATCTATATCATCAAAATAACCCAAAAATCAGTTAAACGAAAAGCCCCAAATTCGAAGATGAACCCTAAAATTCGAATTGTATATTTACCAATCGTTCGATGATTTTGATGACACCAACAGATAGAAGGTGGCCTGAGCTTCAATTTGGTTACTCTAACTTTGATTTCTGAAATCCCCATCACCTTCAAATGTGGATTCGATTCTCAAGAGAATTCAAGAACAAATTTCAGGGGATTTCTGATTTTTATTTATATTTTCTGATTTTTATCTATTAAAATAATAATTAAATAGTAAATAAAGGGTATTTATAGTTACATGAAAATAATACCAGTTGGATCATATTGGATCGTTTTTGGGACGATAAATTAGTTGCTTAGCCGCTAAGTAACTACAAAACGATCCAAAAATAGATTACTTAGCCGCTAAGAAACTATAAAAATGATACAATTTAATACCAGATTTGGATAATTATCAAAACCGAGCTTTTCATAGAACACCATATACGAAAATAATGTAAAAATATCCCATCTCTCGAGAATACGGGTTTTGTTGATTTATCGAAATAACTATTGTATCGAAAATCCTGCGCCGGGCCACGCACGGGTCAAACCGTAATCCGGATCGAAAAAGTCAAAACACGAAAAATGTCCGGAATTACCAGATTAGGTTAGGAAGGAGTTTTCGGAAGAGTTTCGGGTTGTAAAAACGTAAAAACGGTTGAGGTTGGACGATTCCCGGCTTTATAAAATAGTTTTATAAATACTCAGAAAATAATTAATAATTCATAAATTATTATAAAATCATATAACAGTCCAAAAATTACCAGAAAAATATCACAATTATCTATATTTTATTCTGGACATATAAAAATTAAAATACTCAAAGAATATCATATATAAACATCCAAAACATTAACTCCAATTACCAGATAATTCACTAAATTCACATAAAATCACATACACAATTCTAAATAATTATAATAATAATATTTGAAAATATGGAATATTACAATCTACCCTCCTTATAAGGATTCCGTCCTCGGAATCAGCAGAAGAGAGCACTAGGGATCTTCTTACCAACTTTCCATTTCCCAAATAACCTCAATTTTCCAAAATCTCAAATGAATCTTGTATTCCTTGTATAATAAAAATTTTACAGGAGTTTCGTTTTGCACCACTGTTCCATCCACATCCTTTTGACCAATTCCTCAATAGAATCGCTTTTACCGATTGCGAGAAAGAAGAATAGAAAGAAAGATAGAGAGAAAGAAAAAGAAAGAGATATAGAGAGAGAAATAAAGAAATAGATTGGCTTCGGTATACGCCACCGATATTCTAATCG
The DNA here is from genome assembly GCF_009905375.1 of Apium graveolens. Taxonomy (NCBI): domain Eukaryota; kingdom Viridiplantae; phylum Streptophyta; class Magnoliopsida; order Apiales; family Apiaceae; genus Apium; species Apium graveolens. The sequence continues at coordinate 186,863,467 of NC_133651.1, forward strand.
CATTGTAATCCACAGTTGTCCTTAGTAATCCCATCACATAACCCTACTTCTCCTTGTTCAAGATAGCTCATCCCAACTTGATTGGCATACCTTCGAATATTTCAGATGATAAAATCATGGAATTTCAAAGAGAAGAGAATTTCATGTCATAGCAGGACAAAATCTGAATTTGAGAAAAAATATTGTTGAAATAAAAGGATAACTGAGAGATCAATATGATCAAATGAACTTGGTATTGCGTGTCCAAATTAAGACACTACTAAAGGTTGTTAACCTTCATGTATTTACAACACATACAAATGATGGCGTCCCATCCAACCCCTATCACACAGACAGGTATACCTTCTGTCCCCTATAGTTAGGGTTGTTCATCTTAGTCAGAATAAAAGAATATAAAAAGGAATTCAAAATTAAATGAATAAAACTGAAAAGATTTCAAAGCTGATATCTCTGGAGAAAAATGAAATCCGAAAAACAAGATTCTAGAATAAAATGATTAAACGAGTGTTAGGGAATATATCCTCTAACAGATACCTCTTTTGAGAGAGGTCAAAAAAATTATAGAAAGAGAAGGTATTGCCAAGGTCTTGATACTTATCTTCAAATTAAATTCTTCTGTTGACTCGCCATCTGATTCTAGACACTTCTTTATGTTTTAAGGATATCGATAATTTTGTCTTCGTCGAATTGTAGTAGCCTCGGAAGATTCCACGATAGAAGTTTGCAGTTTCCCGGATTTCTATCCAGCTCAGCACAATCATCTCAAACGAATCCGCCTATCTTAGCTTAGTCATTGGTACTTTATCCAATAGTCCAACAGGAACTCGCTATGAGCTCAAATGTCCTCACATAGCTATACACACTCCTACACACTCTCGTTTCTAGTTTACTATAACCTCAGCTCTGATACCAACCTCTAACGCCCCCAAATCCGGGGTCAGAGGATTTGGTCGTCACTATAAAACCTCAATCCAAATTAACCTATTTAATCAACACACAAATGCCAGCGGAAGATATTTAGCAAAATGACCCCAACCTATTCCAAGATCTTTTAAGGTTACAGTTCTAGAAACAAGATATCCAAATTCCATAAATAATTTTTCACTTTCTTTTAAAACTCTTTTTAATAAATTCCAATTCAAAACTAACCTGCTAGTATAACTTCGAAAAGAAGTATACTAGGCCCAACTATAAAATAACAAAATTATATTATAATTTAATATAAAAAACTTTATACAATAAAACATACACTAGTCCGCAAACCCTGGACCAACCATCTTCCAAAAGCTAATCCTCACTGGAGGTTAAATTTAAAAACAGGAAAGTATGAGCGGAAGAAATGCTCAGCAAGATCATTATAGTAAATATCGGGTCGTTTTGATATAAAACCGACATCTGCAATAGCGCAGAACATTTTAAAATCATAATTGCTGAAACAGAAAATTTATTAAGGAATCGGATAATTATTTCTCACTGTATTCAAAACTCTTTTTGATATTTTTGAGCGAACTGCTTTAGCAATACTTTGAATCTTGACGAGAATAAAACTCGTAAAACAGTATTTACGGAAATATCATAAACAACAATAACAAGAAGCAATGACTATGGATTGAATCATAAACTTTACTCAAAACCGAACTCTTAAAATTAATACTTATTTTGTTGTCCTATCAAATTAGATATCAATACAAACTTTGATGCTCACAACATCCCATACTGAAGTCAACATCATTCATCTATACTAATACCACCTTTGATATTTAACAACAATCTAAATATCCACATCAAGTAGAAACTGAATCAAAACTGTATTTCACTTTTAATCCAAAACAGAAACAGTTGATAAACCATTTATTTTATGATTATCAAAATAATATCATAATTTAGATTGGAATCCTCGAACAACTGTGTGTTGTTGCCGGTGATCAGCCACGGAGCAACACCTGTATGTCGAAGCATATCCAACTAAACAAAGGGGTACCCAAGGCACATATCGGCCTAGCAAGGTGTTATATCCTGTATAACACATAGCTCACACTGGATCGCCGTCACGGCCTCTTACGCAACCATCCAATCTTAAAAACATTTTATTGAAAGGGGTCATAATACTCGACACCCTTATAAACTGTTATTCCCCCATTCACTTGGGTAGAAATAGTCGCACAACCAAATCATTTTCCTCAAAATTTAAAATATTTATAAATCCATTAATTTGATAAGTAAAATCACTTAGCTATTCTAAATATAGAATAGCAGAAGAGTACTTGCATAATAAACATTTAATTCAACGATATGTAAAATATTTATCTATTCTGAAATGGGAATAGAGAAAAATACTTGCATAATAAGATTCAAAATAAATATCATTTGAACAATAAGTGATGATAGGAATACTTGCATAATATGATTCGAAATAAATGTCACTTGAACAATAAGTGAAGTCAGGGGTACTTGCCTTTGAGATTTAGTAGTTAGTCACACTCGTATCAACGCAATTATCTCAGTCTGGCATCTCAATGCATCACCGCTTTTACTTTGCTAAATCTCTGATTTGCTGCTCATGTAGTGCTGCAACCCATTATTCCATACAATTCAACTCTATCCTACATCCATTCCATCTGGTCCTGATCGTCTTGAAAGACTCGCATCTATAATTAAAATATCATACTTTAATCGTCTAAACGATAATAACTAGATGAACTGCGCGTCAAAAGCCTATCGTCTACCCATACGTTAGCCCACACATTAATATAACAGACAAACACAGGACTATTGACTCATGTACACATGTATTTCATATAACATATAAATGCATAATCATATAAGCCACGTATCACATAATTCATATCACATATGACTCGATTCATCAAAAGGTTCGACTCGATACGTTTAAAACGGAAATCGGGTCAAAATATGATTTATCGATCAAAAATTAACTCAGAATGATTAATAAAATAAGCGACCTTTCGAAACAGAAGGATTTAGGTCTCGAAAGTATTTTTATTGAAAGTGGAATATTTTTTTGAGTCTAGAGGCGTTCGTTTCGTATTAAACGGACGAACGGTTGATTTAATATAAATTTTTTGAACATTTTTCGGAATTAAAAATGGTCTCCGACTCATTTATTAATTAAATAATAGGGCTCGAACACCCGAAAATAATTTTATAAGAATTATCGAGCCTAGAAAATAATTTAAAATAATATTTTAAAGCTCGAATTATTTTTCCGAATTTTTAAGTCAAAAATAAATAATTAAATCTAATTAAATAATAAATTAAAATTAATTAATAACAAATTAAATTAATTAATCAATTAACAGTTAAATTAATTGACTAATTAAATAATTAATTATTAACTAAAATTAATTAATTAAATAATTTGGATTTATTTTTGAATTACAAATAAATTTTCAGAATAAAAATAATGATTTTCAGAATAAAAAAGAATTTTTAGAAATTAAAAATAGGATTTTTGAATTATTTTAAAAACTGAAAAGCTGGAAACAAGATTTAAATTAGGGGTTAGGGTTTGGATGGATCAAACCCGGGTCAAATGACCGGGTTGAAGTCGGGTTGGGGAAAAAACGGGTTGGTAAGAAGGTTCACTGGTTTCTGGGGAATCCCCAGATTCCGGCAACCGTTCCGGCATACGGCAGCCCTCCGACAGGGTCAAAACAGTCATTGATTCGCCAATTTCAGTCTAGTTTCAATACCAAACCCATTCCAAACCACCACATCAGTTTATTCTTAACATCAACAACCAGAAACTATCTACAGACCTCCGATTCCGGCAAGAACAGAGAATAAACCGGCAACCTCATCGGAAATTTGTAAAATACACAACTGACAACCAAATTCTGCAATCTATATACGAAAATTGAGCTATTGACACATAGAATCAGTCTGTATAATCACAATCAATCGAACTAGCATTCAAAATCCAGAAATTGAAAATAAAAATATCCAAAAACCAAGAACTCGGTTAGCTATTCCAACAATCAAACAAGACAATTATATACATGATTCGATTGTAAACAACATAGTGAAGCTATCTATATGTTCAAAATAACCCAAAAATCAGTTAAACGAAAAGCCCCAAATTCGAAGATGAACCCTAAAATTCGAATTGTATATTTACCCATCGTTCGATGATTTTGATGACACCAACAGATAGAAGGTGATCTGAGCTTCAATTTGGTTACTCCAACTTTGATTTCTGAAATCCCCATCACCTTCAAATGTGGATTCGATTCTCAAGAGAATTCAAGAAAAAATTTCAGGGGATTTTCTAATTTTTATTTATATTTTTTCATTTTTATCTATTAAAATAATAATTAAATAGTAAATAAAGGGTATATATAATTACATGAAAATAATACCAGTTGGATCATATTGGATCGTTTTTGGAACGATAAATTAGTTGCTTAGCCGCTAAGTAACTACAAAATGATCCAAAAATAGATTACTTAGCCGCTAAGTAACTATAAAAATGATACAATTTAATACCAGATTTGAATAATTATCAAAACCAAGCTTTTCATAAAAGACCATATACGAAAATAATATAAAAATATCCTTTCTCTCGAGAATACGGGTTTTGTTGATTTATCGAAATAACTATTGTATCGAAAATCTTGCGCCGGGCCGCGTACGGGTCAAACCGTAATCCGGATCGAAAAAGTCAAAACACGGAAAATGTCCGGAATTACTAGATTAGGTTAGGAAGGTGTTTTCGAAAGAGTTTCGGGTTGTAAAAACATAAAAACGGTTGAGGTTGGACGATTCCCGGCTTTATAAAATAGTTTTATAAATACTCAGAAAATAATTAATAATTCATAAATTATTATAGAATCATATAACAGTCCAAAAATTACCATAAAAATATCACAATTATCTATATTTTATTCTGGACATATAAAAATTAAAATACTCAAAGAATATCATATATAAACATCCAGAACATCAACTCCAATTACCAGATAATTCACTAAAAATCACATAAAATCACATAAATAATTCCAAATAATTATAATAATAATATTTAAAAATATGGAATATTACAATGATGAGTTGTGTATGAAAAGGCAGTGAGAAGTTTTGAGAGTGGAGGGTTTGTATTTATAGTAGAGGAAATAGAAACTGAAAAGAATCTTTGATTAACCATGTAATAATTAAATATAATACGTATACACGATTACGCGTATCTAGGTAAACAAAAAGTAATCTCTCCCTTCAGATTCCTATTCCCTATGTAAGTACTCAAGTATAATTAGATACTTACATCAGTAGCTAACCCATTTAAGCAATTAAAAGATATTCCACTAACTCACTGATAAGTGGCATTTTATACCACTTAGAACGTATTATAATGGCTTGAGTTGATGTCTTGAAATCAAGTATTTTATGTATTTGATGCATTTTTGTAGTGTTTGTGCATTTCAGGGTATAACTTGTGTTTCTGGGGAGATTTCATTAGGAATAAGCCCAGGGGAGTGCTTGGCATTGGACGTGGGAAGTTAGGAGTAGAACGCAGCAGAAAACGGGAGCAGAATAATAATTTTTCCAGTAAGCAGTTGGGCGCCCGCTCAAGAAAGCTGGGCGGCCGCTCAGGAAGCTGGGCGGCCGCTCAGGGGCGTAATTTTTTATACTGAATTTTTACAGTCCTTATTCTGTTGGACTTCTGACTTCTGAGATGGATGGGTCTTGTGGGCTTCTATATAAGTAGATTTCAGAGACGTTTCACATAAGTGTGGTATCAATCAAGGAGTAAGGAGAGAAGGAAGAAGACCGTTTTAGCACATCGCAACGAAGAAGAAGAAGCATACATTTTCTTGTGATTCTTTTATTCGTTGTATCAGTGGATGCTGGTTTTCTTTACTTTGAACCTTATTAGTCTTGTGACGTACTCTGGTTTCAATAAGTATTTTTATTAGTTTATCTTGTGTGTTATTATCATGTTTTCATATGAACCCATGGTGACGATGAGTTCTATCATGGGCTAATCGTGATCATGGGGTCATAACGGATTTACTATGGAATTCTTTAGTTAGTTGTTTAATACCTTAGTGTGTGATGATTGTATGATATCTAGCATAGGTTGCGCTTATTCGTCTTATGTGCGTCGCGAACATATAAGATAGTCTGTTAATCTTTTGTGAAGCGACGGTGGATCTTGAGGTTTAGAACTTACCATGCTAGCATAGGTTCATGTATTTGTATGCATGATTAGTGGGTAACTCTAACCGTTTAGTTGCCCTATGTAATCATAAGGAATAACTTGTGCTTAAATCGTTATGTTGTCAAATTCTGTAGACATATAGGGTCTCAACATAATTGATGCCTATTCAACTTCTATCTTAATTGTGGATGTTTGGTAAATGGTATTAGTACAACGAAAGTTGACTTTTATCAGTTTCGTGTTGTTCGATTAATATCATCACCGTTTCATGCTAAGGGTAATAACAATAACTATTGAAGGAAGTAGTAATGAAGTTATGATCTCATGTGTGTTTAATATTGTTAATTCAAGTGTCAATTAAGTGTTTAATTCTCGTAGTTAATTATAGTTAATAATTAGTTAATCAAATCTAAGTGTTATTGTCTTTACATTGAGAAGTAATTATACATTGGTGAGTAAGTATTAATTGAACATAATTAGTCTGAGTCTCTGTGGGAACGAACTAGAATTTATTCTATATTACTTGCGAACGCGTATACTTGCGTGAATTATTAGCGCGTGTTTTATGCCTAACAAGTTTTTGGCGCCACTGCCGGGGACTCGGCGTATTTGTTTAGTTTATGTACTTATCATCAGTGGTCATTAGGACTCATTGATTAAGACGTGTTACTTATTATTTCCGGTTGTGTTCCAGGTACTTTAGTGAGCGTTTATCAAACACGTTCTCGTACTCGCAAGAGGACTTTAGATATGGCTGAGGAGACAGACTCAGTTCTTGATATCCCGGAGAAGATAGATTTTGAAGATTTGGATAAAGAGAGTGAGCAGATTGAACCAATAATCATGGGTGATCGTATTGTTCCGGCAGATCCAGCTCTTATGGACTATTCTCGGCCTAAAATTGATGACATTCAGTCAAGCATCCTTCATCCGGCTATTCAGGCTAACACTTTTAAAATCAAGTCGGGCACTATTCAGATGGTGCAGAATTCTGTTTCTTTCGGAGGTGCTGCGACTGAAGACCCCAACATGCACATCAAGAATTTTGTCGAGATCTGTAGTACTTTCAAATATAATGGTGTGACTGATGAGGCTATCAAGCTGAGGCTTTTCCCATTCTCTCTGAGGGATAAAGCTAAGGACTGGTTACATTCTGAACTAGCTGGGTCCATCACTACTTGGCAAGATCTTGCGTAAACGTTTCTAGTAAAGTTCTATCCAATGGCGAAGACTGCAGCTATGAGGAGTGCTCTTACTCAGTTTGCGCAGCAACCAACATAATCTATGTGCGAAGCTTGGGAGCGCTACAAGGAGATGCTGAGAAAGTGTCCACATTATGGTATGCCTGACTGGATGGGGATCACTGGTTTCTATAATGGTTTGGGGGGCCAATCTCGGCCCATGCTCGATGCAGCAGCTGGAGGCGCCTTGTGGGCCAAAAGCTATACTGAGGCTTATAATCTTATTGAAACTATGGCTGCAAATGAGCATCAAAACCCAACTCAAAGGATGATGCCTGGGAAGGTAGCAGGTATTCTGGAAGTTGATGTAGCTACAGCTATTGTAGCGCAGCTCCAAGCGCTGTCTTTGAAGGTCGATTCTTTAGCCACCTATGGAGTTAATCATATAGCTATGGTCTGTGAACTTTGTGCAGGCTCTCATGCTACGGATCAGTGTTCTATTTTGAATGAATCTATTCAGTATGTGAACAATTATCAGTGACCGCAGCAGCCTGTGCCAGCTACTTATCATCCCAATAATAGAAATCATCCCAATTTCAGCTGGAGCAATAATCAGAACGCTATTCAGCAACCATATCAGCAGCCTATCAGTAAATAGTTTAATCCACTGGGATTCCAGCAACCACAGCATTACGCTCAAAGGCAATCATATCCTCAACAAGGAGGTGTTGCTCCACCTTCTAGTGCTGATTTCGAGGAGCTCAAGCTGTTGTACAAAAGTCAGGTTGTTTCTTTTAAGACCTTGGAAAATCAAATCGGTCAAATAGCCAATGCAGTGCTCAACCGTCAACCTAGCACACTTTCCAGCGATACTGAAGTTCCAGGAAGGAAGGAAGCTAAAGAGCAAGTCAAAGGTATTACTTTAAGGTCGGGAAAAGTTGCTGATGCTGAAAAAGTGAAAGACGGAGAAGCTGAAGTTGTGGATGAAGAAGAGAAGCAAAAGGAGAAAGCGGCGGAACCAAGGAAGACTACTGTTGAACACACTCCACCTGAGGGTAATACAGGGGAGAAACAGCTCTATCCTCCACCACCTTTCCCTAAGAGATTGCAACAACAAAAGCTGGATAAGCAGTTCGGTAAGTTTCTGGAGGTGTTCAAGAAACTTCACATCAACATACCTTTCGCTGAGGCTCTGGAGCAAATGCCTAGTTATGCAAAATTTATGAAGAGTATTCTTTCAAGGAAGGTGAAACTGGATGACCTTGAGACCGTTGCTTTAACGGAAGAGTGCAGTGCTGTGCTGCAACAAAAATTACCTCCAAAGCTTAAAGATCCAGGTAGCTTCACCATTCCTTACACCATCGGCAAGTTGTCTTTCGAAAAATGTCTGTGCAATTTGGGAGCAAGCATCGATCTGATGCCATTGTCTATCTTCACAAAGTTTAATTTGCCTGATCCAAAGCCCACCTACATGTCTCTACAATTGGCTGATCGTTCTATTACATACCCATGAGGCATAGTGGAGGACGTGTTAGTAAAGGTGGATAAGCTCTTCTTCCCTGCCGATTTTGTCATTTTCGATTTCGAGGAAGATAAGAAGATTCCCATAATCTTGGGAAGACCTTTCTTGTCTACAGGCTATACCTTGATAGATGTGCAAAAAGGTGAACTTACTATGAGGGTGTAGGATCAGGATGTGACATTCAATGTATTCAAGGCGATGAAATTCTCTACAGAAGACGAGGAGTGCTTAAAGGTGGATTTGATTGATTCTGCAGTAACTTCAGAACTTGATCATATGCTAATGTCTAATGCCTTAGAGAAAGCCTTAGTGGGGGAGTTTGACAGTGATGATGAGGATGGCAATGAGCAACTACAATATCTAAATGCTTCTTCTTGGAGGCGAAAGCTAGACATGCCATTTGAATCTCTTGGTACTTCTGATCTCAAGAATGCTGAAGGAAAGCTCAAACCATCTATTGAGGAAGCACCTACTTTGGAGATTAAACCATTGCCTGAACACTTGAGGTATGCTTTTTTAGGTGATGCATCTACTTTACCTATTATTATTGCATCTGACCTTTCAGGTAGTGAGGAGGACAAGCTCTTTAGGATCTTGAGAGAATTCAAATCGGCTATCGGATGGACTATAGCAGATATCAAAGGGATCAGCCCTTCGTACTGCATGCATAAAATTCTGCTAGAGGAAGGTAGTATGCCGACTGTTGAGCAGCAACGATGACTTAATCCTATCATGAAAGAAGTGGTGAAGAAAGAAATTTTGAAGTGGCTAGATGCAGGAATCATATATCCTATTTCTGACAGTTCTTGGGTGAGACCCGTGCAATGTGTACCTAAGAAAGGAGGTATAACTGTGGTAGCAAATGAGAAGAACGAGCTCATCCCTACTCGAACAGTCACAGGATGGAGGGTATGCATGGATTACAGAAAGTTGAACAAAGCCACGAGAAAGGATCACTTCCCTCTACCATTTATTGATCAGATACTTGACATGTTGGCCGGTCATGAGTATTATTGTCTTCTGGATGGCTATTCGGGGTATAATCAGATTTGCATTGCACCAAATGACAAAGAAAAGACTACTTTCACTTGTCCATTTGGCACGTTTGCTTTTCACAGAGTATCGTTTGGCTTATGTGGTGCACCTGCCACTTTTCAGAGATGTATGATGGCTATATTCTCTGATATGATTGGAAACAATGTCGAAGTGTTCATGGATGACTTCTCCGTCTTTGGATATTCGTATGATGGATGTTTTTAACCGTTGTCTGATACCCCTCAATACCGTTGAGTATTGAGGCGCCGTCTGATACGCATATCAGACAACGGTACCCAATCGTTGTTTATTTTTGTGTAAGACAACAGCAGAGATACAAGAAAGCGTTGTTAGAATGCTGGTATACACAAGTGTTCTTTTGTAACAGAGTGTCATAAGACAGGGCCACATACATGTGTTTCTTATATGCACACTACATGCTGGATATGCTTAACACAATGGTTCACCTGAGATAAGAGTTGTTCTTCCTTCCTACAGGCAACATAATCGTAAACAATACTATTGTGTGAAATGAATCCAATCAATGGTGTAGTTATTACAAAGTGTTGTGAGACCATCTTTAGACAAGAGTGCACATGAGACAAAGTGTTGTGCTTCCTCCTTATAGTTGACAGGGGCTAAAATAAAAATTATTGTGTGAAGTAACTCAACACCAGTGTTTCTAATAACACTACGTTGGCTATACCCAGTTGTGAGTATTATCACAACGGTTTTCCAAAACAAACATTTGTGTGAAAACTATATTACAACGGATTCATTGGGCAATTCTATTGTCTCTAGTTTATAATTACAATTGTTTTTGGAAACAAAACATTTGTGTGTAATACATTAGATAATGGTTCTCTTGCTAAAAACTGTGGGGTGAAGCCATAACCTTTTTTTCCTTTAAAAATCGTTGTCTGATTCTTATGTTACGATACTTTAGTTGTCAATTAAGCATTATTTAAACTTCAAACCCACAATGGGTGATTACAAACAATATTAACCAAACTGTTGTTTGATACAACTTATAACAAGTATAAAATAATAACAAAGCATAACTAACATTAATATATTAACCAAGCATTCAGAACATAATTCATACAAAAGATTCATCCGACAACAATCCCAATTCATCCAAAATATTACCACCCCCTATTTCATATAATATTTATCATGAATTGGATCCCATAACAGAACAGTTCTACTTCAAAATCTAGTTACTTAAAGAACCCCAAAATAGTTCTTACTTAAACAACCCCCAGAATAGTTCTACTTCAAAATCTAAAAACCCATAAAGCCCAAGCACCTAAGTGTGATGCTTCAGGAAGAACTTTTCCCATACATCGTTAAGGTCATTTAGATCATCTTCGGTGAAACTGTGGTTGCCCCTCCGAAGCCACTGAAAAAATTTCAATTTCAGTGAAAGTTAGATTTTACTAGAAAATTGAGAACAAAAGAAAATAAGTGCACCGTAAAGAAAATAAGATCTATTTTACCTTTGAACAGAAATCAAATTCCTTATCTTCGCATATTTCCCTCATATAGAGCATCACAAACAATCCACAGTCCTTGCTTTCATTCTGGACCGGAACTCCTTGAAGAATACAAATTTAGACATTTACATGTAACATGGTACACTGAATTAAAACTGTTAACATCGATGCTTTAAAAAAACATACCGCCAAATTCTCCCAGACTATTTTTCTCTTTAACATCTTTCTCGGACTATCCTTGTACAGTTTAATGGCACTTAAACAATATATTAAAAAAAAAATATTAGCAGCCACTCGTCCACTTTCATCCATTCTGAACTTGGTAAATAAATAAATTGATTTCTAAATAAGATAAATATTATGCGTTACTCACTTGTCAACCACCTCCATCCATTCTGAACTTGCAATTCGCCGCTTCAAAGGGTCCAACTGATAGACTACTTGTGCATCTGGATTGACAACACTCAAAACCCAATGATTCCTAGTAAAATGATGAATAAAACATAAACATATATTACAACAATGCAGACTTGTGAAATTATAAGTTAATAGAACATTTTTTCTTTTAGTTAATCAATAGGCTGTTTTTTTAGTACATTGGACAAAAAGTAAATTAAAAAAATACTCATGCATGATTATATGGCAAAAGAAAGCACTGCCCTTTCTTAGCAGTTTTAAATCTATAAGCAAGAGCACGCGGCCTTTCTGCAATAGAACCACAAGATTTAGCGCCTATTGTGCTAGGGTCAACAAAAGCTACCATATGTGTCATCTTGTTCCTTTTCAAGTTTTCATGCAATAAACTGCATTAAAAATATAGCAGTAGTTAACACATACTTTTATCGTATTCAATATTATTGATAAGCAATTATAAATTTAAACTTTGACACTTACTGAATGTAGATGCAAATCATAGAGGCTGATATTTCACCTCTAGTGCACAAAGCGTAGACATCTGATAGAAAGAGACGGTACTTTTTGGTTGAACCAAAAGCTTCTTGGCACAATTTAAAAGAGGTTGTTTGACCATTACTTAAGGCTTCATTTGCCCAAATCCACAGACATTTTAAAGCATGAAGATAATTTGGACCTATTTCAACCACATACTCTTCGACACAATCCTTGACATGTTTCAATTTCTTTACAGCATTTTTCTTCCCTCCCTGAAAAGGAAAAATAAAAACCAAATTAAAGGTGAATGAACACGTACAAAATTAGATAATATTCTCTTATAAATTTAACAGTTAGACAAAGTTTAACCTTTTTAGGTTATACCACCGGTGCGACAGATGTGTTCGCTTCTAGTATAAGGTCTCTTGGCCAAGCTATGTACGTTCCAACTGCTTCATTTACAGTTTTGATTTCGTCCCCGACTGGAACGGGAATTGCAGCAGATCCACTGACTACACGAGTGATTGATACTCGTGCATTTTCTTTTGCGAGTGGCAATCCGTGCAGAATTTTCTCCCCACCTAAAATATCATTTCCCATTATTGCATAAGCAACAACATTGTCTGGGGTCCCAACGGCTAACATCAACTCCAAAGAACTGACTTCAGTCTCAATACCCTTTTTGGCCATAGTCTCCACCTCAGCTCCAACTTGGTTAGCATCAGCTCCAAATTGTTCAACATCAACTCCAATTTCTTTCACATCAGCTCCAGCTTCTTCCACATCTTTCACTTCCTCATTATTTTCTTTTGCATTGTTATCTTCAATAAATTCCAACTTCTTCTTCACACATTCAATCCCATCTAAGGCCTTCAGAATGCCATCTCCACCCTTAAAACAACTCCCTTGCTGTGAATCAATATTTGGACTGCCCTCAGACCTTACATTCTTTACCATAAAACTTGCTTTCAACTTTTCTATTTCAGATGTCCAAAATGCATCTCTTTGTTTCACAATATTGTTCGTCTCCTCTGCCAAATACTTTTGAACACTCTCTTGTATTCTCTCATCCATGGTCCTTTTCTTCCTTTGTCTTGGAAGATTAAAGTAGATTGATTGTTTTACATAAACCCCTTGTCCACATACTCGTCCTTTGTGCTCCGCGTTACCGAGCACTTTTGCCAAAACATCATCAACACCAGAAACTGTCACTTCACCTTCACAGAGTGCCTTTTTCATCTTCGCCTATAAATGATCAAAACATAAAAAAAGTTAAATAATATACAACTAGTTAGATAGTATCTTGCAGCCTATGTTTCATTCAAAAAGAAAGGAAAGACTTACAATCTCTTCAATAACTTTTTTAACTTCTTCATTCTGAAAATTTCCTTCCTCATCTTGACGCGCTCGGACCCAAGTGTCTGACCTATCTATCTCTGTGGTGGGATCATATTCAGTCTACATGTACACGAATGTTTGAAAGCAACAATATTACTAACAATGCCTTGGCAATAACTAGGAAATAAAAGAAGTAGAGGTTTCATGATCGCTAACCATTTCTTGTTCTAGATTGGCATAACCTTTACGAGACATACGGTGATTATATATATTCAACTCCCTTCTTTTTGATTGCTTGTCATGAATTTCCTATACAAAAGCCTTCAAGTGTTAGCAAAAAAGATGCTCTAGTCAATAATTGCTAAAAAATCACAAAATTGATAACGTAAATAGTGCAAAAAATATAGTTACCAGAAATTCATCTGTTGTGCGTAGTGCAATGAACATGTCCCAATGAGCCTTCTCAATAAAATTGTAATCTTCTGCAGGATACTTCAGCGCCTCAGGTTCATGAATATAAGGCAATACATACTTTCTAGTTAGATTGCTTTTGAACTCCCGCCACTTCTGGCATGCAGAATTTAACACCAACTTTTGCGCTGAAGGGGGTACTTCGAACGCCATCTGCATGAGTAATAATTTATAAAATTTTATGAGTAACCAACCATATAGTACTGTAGTTGTATATAATTTAGTAGTGGGATTAAATGTTGTACCTTCACACAATCCCATATCTTATTTTTGTTTCTTTTGGAACTAACTTCCAAGAGGAATCCATAATTGGGGACTTAGTTCTTGCAAGAACCCCAATATAAAATTGCATCTCCGTAGCTGCATCACCATACGACTCACCTTTCCTATTGAATAAGACCTCCTTTTTGATGCCCAAAATCTTTCGTCTGACAATTCTATGCATTGTCACAGGCCCACGACTCAACAACTGAAGTCCTTCTCTCTTCTTTGGTGGTGGCTTCTCTGTCACTCGCTTCCTTTTCTTTGTCAATTGCTTTTGCAAGTTGCTTGAAATAGCTTGCTTTTTAATGGATATAGGGGAATAATTGCTTGTGCTAGGATGTGTCTCCATCGACTGATTCTTTTTCAGCACCGTGATAAGTAACTTGGCTGCTCGTGCATTAGGAGCAGATTGTGTCCTCTTGATTTTGTTCAAAGGGGCCATAATCTGTAGTAACAGAGCATGTATTAAAATCATACAAGAATAGTATTCTCCTGCATACTAGAAAATTACAAATACCCAAATAGTACTAAAAATATTGAGACATATATTCAAAATAAAAATACATATAGAAATATTAAATTAAAAACATGAAACCCACAAATAGAGCATACATATAAAACCCACAGATTGAGCATGCATATAAAATCGACAAATAGAAAATTGAGGCATACATGCATACTAAAAATCAGAAAACACAACAGATTCAAAACTCAACGACCCATAAAAAGATTCAAATCCACAAACCCCTAACCAAACCCATCAAAATAACGAAACCCACAAATAGAGCATGCATATAAACCCACAAATGAAATCCACAAATAGAGCATACAAATGAAACCCACAAATAGAGCATGCATATAAAACCGACAAATAGAAATTGAGGCATACATGCATACTAAAAATCTAGAAAACACACAAAAAGATTCAAAACTCAACAACCCGTAAAAAGATTCAAATCCACAAACCCACTAACCAAACCCATCAAAATAAAGAAACCCTTGCATGTTATAAACACATTCATCAAAAAATTAAAAGAACACAGAACACAAAACGAGACTAAAATGAGAAAGATGAGGGAGAGAGAGAGAGAGAGAGTTACCTAATTGGAAACGAGAGAGAATGGGAAACGAGAGAGGGAGAGAGAGAGAGAGAGAGAGAGCGAGAGCGAGAGATAGAGAGAGATTAGAAATGGGGGAGTAATTGGGTAATTGGGGGAGGGTCGACTTAATTGAGGGTTTTGGGGGGAGAATGGGTAAATTTTTGAAATAATTTGGGTTTAGGGGGGAATAACGGGGACGGAAGTAGAATTGGGGAAAAAATAGTTAAATTATTAAACAAAAATATATTAAATATAAAATATAGGTAAAAAAACTAATATTTCGAAGAAAAAATTAAAAGAAATATAATTTCTAGTTAAATCATATTATATGGTTGAAACAAGATTAATAAGTTGACCCGGTTAAAATGACATTAGTCGGTAAAATTGGTTTTTAAAAAATTAAATTTAATATTCTTACAAGAAACGTTAAAATTATTAAAGGTGAAAAAATGACATAAATGAGTCTAAATATTGTCCTTTTTCGATATTACTAATCGTATTGATTCCCAAATATTATTTATCAAATCGAACTGCATATAATTAAGAGAATCAGTTGTTGGTATATATATAATTGGTACAATGTGCTTTGAACTTATATGGCATTGATGAATAACTTGTTCATGTACTAACGAAGATTTAAATACATAACGTAAATAGATACACAATTTTTTTCACAATACTTACATTGTGTATTAATATTGCTTATACGGTATATCACGATTTCACATCACAATTCGCTAACCATGTCCTATATTCACAATATCATAAAATATGTCTAACTTACTCGCTAAAACATATAATTGGAGTAGAATATATCTACATTATACTTTTCATTAAATAGGTATCATCCGTAATTTATCTGTTGGAGTAATTAATTGATAGTATAATTGGTACAATGTGCTTTGAACTTATATGACATTGATGAATAATGTGTTCATATACTAATCAAGATTTAAAACATCTCATAAATAGATACATAAGTTTTTCACAATACTTACATGGTGTATTAAAATTGCTTATACGTGAGGGTATGTCACGATTTCATATCACAGTTCGCTAACCATGTCCTATATTCACAATATCATAAAACATGTCTAACTTATTCGCTAAAACATATAATTAGAGTAGAATATATCTACATAATACTTCTTCATTAAATAGGTGTCATCCGTAATTTATCTGTTGGAGTAATTAATTGATAGTATAATTGATACAATGTGCTTTGAACTTATATGACATTGATGAATAATGTGTTCATATACTAATCAAGATTTAAAACATCTTGTAAATAGATACACAAGTTTTTCACAATACTTACATGGTGTATTAAAATTGTTTATACGTGAGGGTATGTCACGATTTCACATCACAGTTCGCTAACCATGTCCTATATTCACAATATCATAAAACATGTCTAACTTATTCGCTAAAACATATAATTATAGTAGAATATATCTACATTATACTTTTTCATTAAATAGGTGTCATCCGTAATTTATTTGTTGGAGTAAATTGTGGTCAATGTCCAAAAATTGATAATTTCACTACTACCATCGTATGATAACAAGTCAGACAACGGTTTTCCCCATAGACAACGTTTTATGCTTATATAACCGTTGTACTAGGGATTTCATACAACAGTTTCAAAATGTTAAGATTTTAAAATTTCATTATTTATGCTAATCATTGTGTCATAAGTTGTCAGACAACAGTTTCTCAGATAGACAACATCTTATGATTATTGAACCGTTGTACTACATTTAGTCACACAACATATTTACGACTTCATTTTCAAAAACCATTGTAGATATAATATGAATACAATGGTTTATTATTATTGTTAAAATGTTGTGTAGTTAAAATTAATATTTAACGAAACAAAACTACGAGATTATTTAATTTGACGAACCATTATTTCAGAATTAACGAGTTTTAACAAATATTTATAAATAAATATTTAGCGAACTGAAAATAAAAAAATCTAATATCACAATATTAATGAAATTTTAAAAATATTTATTTTGAAATAACGAAGGTTTACTTTTGTATATTTAAGAAACTATATTAGAAAATTGACGAGTTTTAGTTAAGAAATATTACTTAATTATCAAACTTTAAAAAACTAATTAACGTGTTTTAACGAGCCAATATTATTTAATTATCGAACTGTAAAAACTAATTAATGAGTTATAATGAGTCAATGTTACTTCTTCATTTTATAATTAAATAAAAAATTAAATGCTCGGTCGGGATCTTTGTCTGAACTCCATCTCCATTACTCCATATCCATTTCTTCATTTCGTCCTCTACCTCCGTCATCTCTGTCTCTACAAGGAAGAGCTAATTTTATCTCTGCAAGGAAGAGTTTCTTTCATCTCTACAAGGTATTCTCACTATTTTCATGAAATTAGGATGAAATTAGGGTTCATAAATTCCCCCAAATTTTGAAACTTTGAAATTAGGTATATATCGCCTACATATGAGCTCATTATCTTAGTTCACATTAACAAGGAACTATTCTGTGCTCATTATCTGTGAAATATTCTATAAAATAGAACTTTAATTTTACATTACTAATATTATGATTATTTCATTCTTAAATTATACTTCTACTTGCTTATATGCTAGGAGTTTTTTTGGTACAAGAAAAGTTTAATTAGATTTTTAATTAACAGTGTAGTGGAAGGTTCTGAGAGTTTTGCATACATCTCATCTCATCTCATCTTAGGAAGATCCTATAAATTTTAATTAGATAATGCATATTGGGAGCATCTTGTGTTTTTGATTATATCTTTCGATCAAGACACATGTTGATCAACAGTCATTCACAGGGCATGTGTTAATACAATGTGTTTGTACAAATCAGCAACAGGGGATCCAACTAATATTATGACCAAAATATATTTCCAACTTAATCAGTTAAAATTTGAAATTTTAGGTTGTGTTGCCTATTTTGGAGTATGGATAGATCATGGATGAGGGCTGATAGAAGCACTCAAGAATTTAAACTAGGTGTAGATGAATTGTTGAGGTTTGCGTTAGAGCATGGGCGTGATGTAAACAAAATTAGTTGTCCATGTGTACAATGTGCACACAGTAAATCATGGAAAGCTCGAAAAGTGAAAGAACATCTTTTCCAATATGGTATCGACGAGACCTACACGTGTTGGATTTGGCATGGAGAGAATGATAGAGAACAAAGTCCAATTACCGCTGAACAAACCGATAGTTCACAATCTGTGGAACATATCCCCATAGAAACAGATGGCGGTGATGATGCGTCCCTGGATTCCGCAGATTTGTTGAACCATCTGCAATATGAAAATGAACCGCTATATCCTGGATGTCGAGGATTTTCTAAGATGAAGGCTTTAGTGAAATTGTACAACTTAAAAGAAAAATTTGAAATGTCTGATTCGTGTTTCTCTGAACTGCTACTTGTAGTTAGGACAATGCTTCCAGAAGGTAAACTACCTTCCTTCTTCTTACGGTGAGGCTAAGAAAATCTTGTCTTATTTAGGAATGGAGTATGAAAAAATACATGTTTGTCCGAATGACTGTCTTTTATACCGTGGTGAGATAAATGAAGACGAGACTAGCTACCATATTTGTCAAGCCTTTAGATGGAAGAAGAAAAAAAATGGAGATGAAATTGAAGGTATTCCAGCCAAGGTTCTTTGGTATTTTCCTCTATTACCGCGATTGAGAAATTTGTTCAATTCACCTAAAACGGCAAAGGATCTGACTTGGCACCACACAGAGAGAGTCAAGGATAATAAAATTCGTCATCCGGCAGATTCAATAACATGGAAGGAAGTTGATGAGAAGTGACCTGAATTTGCTTCTGATTCTAGAAACCTGCGGATGGCTTTATCATCTGATGGATTTAATCCTTTCCATGGAAAATGAACCGATCACTCCTCTAGGCCTGTTTTGCTATCAATTTACAATCGTCCATCATGGCTATTTATGAAAAGGAAGTATATAATGTTATGTTTATTGATATCCGGACCGACACAACCTAAAAATGATATTGATGTGTTTCTTCAACCATTGATAGAAGATCTGCAGAAATTATGGCATGGAAAGCAAGTTTATGATGCATATAAGTGCGAGTCCTTTGTATTGAGAGGAATATTATTATGGACAATCAGCGACTATCCTGCCTTAGGTAGCTTGTCGGGAAACATTGTGAAAGGCTATAACGGTTGTGTAGTATGTATTTATCAAACAAAAGCTACTAGGCTACCTAATTATCGAAAGACAGTAGTTATGAGGCATCGAAGGTGGTTGACACATGACCACCCATATCGAAAATAGAAAGCGGCTTTTGATAAAACTATTGAGAAGGGTTCTGCACCTACACCTTTAACAGGGGAGGAAGTGTTTCAAAGAGTACAATATCTACAAGGCCATGTCTATGGTAAAACACAACGAAAACCTGGACAAAAAAAGGAGATCCTCGACCAGTTTGGAAGAAACTTTCCATATTTTTTCAACTCGAGTACTGGAAGTTCTTGCCGGTGAGGCATATCCTCGATGTCATGCATATTGAGAAAAACATATGTGAAGCTTTGTTACGTACCTTGCTAAATATACCAAAAAAGACAAAAGACAAGGAATCTGTTCATCTTGACATGGCTGCAATGGGAATAAGATTGAATTTGAGGCCCGAAATGGCAGGGAAGAAGGAGAAATTACCGCTGGCATCTTGGAATTTGACACATTCTAAAAAAAAACTATTTGCTCATCATTTTTGGGAATGAAGTTGCCTGATGAATTTTGTTCTAATATTAGGAGCTTGGTATCGATGGAAACTCTCCGACTTACCAGAATGAAATCCCATGACTGCCATATGATTTTGCATCACCTACTCCCAATTGCAATTCGATCGTCACTGCATAAAAAGGTTAGGGACACCGTTATTAGATTTTTTCTATTTTTTAAGGCTATTTGTAGCAAAGTTATTGAAGCCGATAAATTGGAAAAAATGCAGTCTCAACTAATTATAACAATATGCCAACTTGAAAAATATTTCCCACCTTCCTTATTTGACATAATGATTCACCTTTCGATTCATCTTGTGCGAGAGGTTGAGCTATACGGGCCAATTTTCCTTAGGTGGATGTATCCATTCGAAAGGTACATAAAAACATTTAAAGGATATGTAAGGAACAGGGCTTGCGCGGAGGGTTGTATTGCTGAGGCATATATTGCTGAGGAGGCATTTGAGTGTTTGGTTAACTTTGAGGAATCAACTGTCGGAGTTCCAGAAAATGGTAGATGTACAAAGGATGCAATATGCAGACCACTTTCTAGTGCAACAATGATCACCCCGAGCACCAAAGATTTGTACCTTGCGCATTTGTGTGTCCTACAAAATAGTACGGATGTTGTGCCATATTTTGAGTAAGTATTTTTATTATCCTTCGTGCGTAGTTTAGTTATAACCATACATATATTATAATTCTTTACAACTGCCGTTTTAATTGTAGTGAACACTTGTCATTTTTTATGGACCAATTTCCGGAACGTGGAAATGACGAAATCTGGCTAAAGAATAAGCAAAATGAAACTTTCCCAAAATGGTTTAAAGAAAAGGTTTTACGTTTGCTTAATTGTTAATATTCAGTCATTTACCTCCATTATTATTATTGGAAACCTTGCAAATTATGTGTAATTTAATTTTTCACAGATTGCATCAAATTTACTAGATGCGGAGGAGGTACCGCAACATATAAGGTGGGTTGCAGACGGGCCTAATAACGATGTGCCTACATTCAGTGGCTACAAGGTGCATGAGGTTACATTTAGCACCAAGTCTCGTGATGATGCGTGTCAAGTTCAGTGTAGTGGAGTGTGTGTAGATGCAGATACAATGGTTGTGCAGGGTACGGACAAAAATATTCAGCATACATCACATACATATTATGGTGTTATAAATTTTATATGGGAGTTGGACTATAACAGCTTTAGGATCTCTTTTTTTCTCTGTAAGTGGGTGGATATGAACAGAGGAATCAAGGTCGATGAATTAGGATATACATTAGTTAATTTGAATAGACCTGGTTTTTTTAATGATCCATTTGTGTTGGCAACACATGTTAAGAAGGTCTGTTATATCGACGATCCTCTCGAAAAATTATGGTCCGTGGTGTTGAAATTTCCCGAAAGAAAACACTGTGATGATAGCGAAGATGAAAATGAGGGATCCGTGGAATTAGAGCTTGAGTCTGAGTTTTTTATGCCCAACTTACCAGATGATGATTTTGACGATGATGCTAATTACATCAGGGATGTAGATGAACAAATTCAACTAGATTATTTTTTTTATATTTCATTATTGTTATGTATAACTTTAAAATTTTGGTTTGGTGATGTTTGTTGTTCATGGTGGTTGTTATGTTTGCTCCAAATCGATAATATGTTTGTTTTCCTATCCATTAGTTGTTTGGCAATGAAAGGGATGCACTCTTTCTGTCAATTTTTTTTAAAAAAAATACAGTGGTATAGACAAGCGTTTTATATACAAAATCTTGTCTGAATATTTCATAGACAATAAGGCAGAAACGGTTGTGTGATTAAAGACAACATTTCCGGAACTGTTGTGTGATATGTTAAACACACAATGCAAACACAACCAATTGTGTGAAATGGAATACAACAACGGAAATATAAAAACATTGTCTAATATTTTACAATGGTTTTATATTTCCGTTGTATGAACCATATTAAAACAATAGGTTTTACAAACTGTTGTGCATTGTTTAACAACAGTTTTCTGAACTATTGTGTGAAATGTCTACCAACAACAATTTTCTAAAACCATTGTCTCATGTTTTACAACGGTTACTTTTTCGGTTGTATGAAACATATGAAGACAATAGTTCTTAAAAACTGTTTTGCAAACTCCTTTTTTTGGTGATTTTTTTCACAACGGTTCATAAAATCGTTGTATGAATCTGGTTTACACAATGGTTATTGGAGGGTAAAATAAAACTATCGCTTGTTATTTCGGGACAACGGTTTTTTTCATCTATTATCTGACAAGTGTTGTCTGATACTGTTTTTCTTGTAGTGTACTAAGAAGGAGCTCTTGGCTATAGTCTTTGGGTTCGAAAAATTTCGATCTTATCTGCTTGGGACAAAGGTGACAGTATTCACTGATTATGCTGCCATTCGCTATTTGGTCTCAAAGAAGGATTCGAAGCCTAGACTTATTCGTTGGGTGCTCTTGCTACAGGAATTTGAGTTAGAGATCAATGATCGAAAAGGTACTGAGAATCAAGTAGCTGACCATCTCTCTAGATTGGAGAATCCCGATTCTACTTCACATGATACGACATTGATCAAAGAATCTTTTCCGGATGAGCAGTTGTTCACAGTTCAGGAGGAAGAGCCATGGTTCGCAGATATTGTGAACTATCTTGTCAGCAATATAATGCCTCATAATATGAATGCAGCTCAAAAGAAGAAGTTTCTGGATGAGGTGAAGTGGTACATGTAGGATGAACCGTATTTGTTTAGACAAGGAGCTGACCAGATCATCAGGAGATGTATCCTATTCTGTGAGACGGAGGGGATATTACGAGACTGCCATTCCATAGTTTATGGTGGACATTATGGTGGTGAAAAGACAGCAGCCCGTATTCTGCAATCAGGTTTTTTATGGCCTACTTTGTTTAAGGATGCACATCAGTTCGTTTTAAGGTGTGATCATTGCCAAAGAGTGGGGAATCTTACTAGGAAGGATGAGATGCCGTTAAATATGATGCTTGAAGTCGAGGTCTTTGATGTTTGGGGAATCGATTTCATGGGACCATTTGTCTCATCCTGCAATAATCAGTACATCTTGCTAGCAGTCGATTATATGTCAAAATGGATAGAAGTCAAGGCTCTACCGACGAATGATGCAAATGTGGTGTTGAGTTTTCTCCATAAGCAGATATTCACAAGGTTTGGAACGCCATGAGTAATCATAAGTGATGAAGGGTCGCATTTCTGCAATCGTAAGTTCACTTCTATGATGCAGTGCTACAATATGAATCATCGTGTTGCTACTGCCTATCATCCGTAAATGAATGGTCAAGTTGAAGTGTCTAATAGAGAGATCAAACACATTCTAGAGAAAGTTGTTTGTCCGTCAAGGAAGGATTGGTCTTTAAAGCTCGATGAAGCTGTTTGGGCTTATAGAACAGCATACAAGACTCCACTTGTGATGTCCCCGTTTCAACTTGTTTATGGTAAGGGGTGTCATTTTCCTGTGGAGCTTGAGCATAAGGCTTATTGGGCGTTGAAGAAGTTGAACCTTGATCTAGATGCAGCTGAGAAGAAGCGAATGCTTCAGTTAAATGAACTTGATGAATTTTGACTTCAAGCGTATGAGAACAACAAAATGTACAAGGAAAAAGTAAAAAGGTGGTACGACAGGAAACTATCCCCTAAGTCATTTGTGTCGGGGCAACAAGTTCTTTTATTCAACTCTTGTCTCCGACTTTTTCCTGGAAAGTTGAAATCAAGGTGGTCTGGACCTTTTATTGTCAAAACTGTGTTTCCACATGGAGCGGTGGAGATTTTTGAGAATGATCTGGGCCAAGCATTCAAGGTTAATAGTTAGAGATTGAAGCATTACTATGGGGACATGGCAAACCGGGAAGTGGTTAGTGCCATTTTATTGTCAACTTGATCGAAGTACTCTACGTCAAGCTAATTACGTAAAAGAAGCGCTTCTTCGGAGGCAACCCAAGATTTGTGACTATAGGAACCCTTAGAAGTTAACCACCTATTCAAAACCACAAAAAAAATCAGAAAAATTTGGGCAAGAAAAAAATTTTCCAGAGACCCCCTGGGCGCCCGCTCAGCCTTGATGGGCGCCCGCTCAGGATGCTGGGCGCCCGCTCAGCCTTGCTGAGCGACCGCTCAGGACCCGACTGTCTGAAAATTTTTTTGCCTTATAAAAAATCCAAAAAAATCAGAAAAATTCAAAAACAATATACAACCCACAACCCACGATTTCTTTTCCCATAACCCACTTTTTATCTCCCAAAAACCCCACTCCTACTCAAATTTTAACCCTAATTCCTACCCTATATATACATACAACTCCTCCATATACACTCCCATATACTTTCAACCTTAAAACTCTCTCCTATACTCAAAACACAACTCTTAAACACTTTTTCTCAGTTTCAATGGCACCTAAGAGATCCCGAACTATTGATAGCAGCAGCACCGTTCCTAATGCTGATTCTTCGAGGGGAACTGCTGCGAGACCTCGTTTGTTGGATAGGGTTACTGAGGAGGAGTATACTAGGCTTCTGGCTAAACCGATTTTGAAGGAGTGGGGATTTTTACCATCAGGGAGGGATGGTGAGTTGTTGCTGATGATTGCGGAGAAGGGGTGGATTTCTTTTTATGAGTCACCGGAGGCGGTTACAATGAGTGTGGTTCGCGAGTTTTATGCAAACGCAAAGGCAGACAAGAATGGGTTTACTGTTATTCGTGGGCTTACAGTTGATTATCAGCCCGTAGCGATTCGTCGTGTGATTGGACAGCGACAGCGGAAGCCCACGGAGGAGAATTGGAATGAGAAGACCCCCGAGGTCTTTGATTTGGATTTGATTTGTGCTATTCTCTGTCAGCTGGGCATGGTGTGGAGGTTCAAGACTGGATCTAATGAGTATCGTTCTTTTCCAGCGATTGCGATGAATAGGTATGCCCATGCATGGAATGCCTTTATTTGTGCTAATATTTTGCCTACTTCACATGCACATGAGGTTACAGTTGAGCGAACAAGGTTGTTAGAGGGGATCTTGAATGAGGAGTACTATGTGGACCTTGGTGAGTTCATCTACCAAGGGATTCTGAAGTTTTTGAGGGGAGCAAAGCACATGAACATCCCATATGCATCTACTGTCAGGAAGTTGTGCCGAGCAGTGGGAGTTCATTGGCCTTCTCACGAGCAGTTGCAGATGTCGGCCGCTCCTATTGACTCAGCAACTCTAAATGCGATGCATGAGTGGACGGGTGGAGAGCCCGAAGAGCATGGTTTGGGATATCGTCTTTCAGGATGACATCCTGCAGCTGGTGCTACCATGGCTAGGTCGAGTCAGGGTCGTGATGAGGCAGGCTCTTCTAGAGCTCAGGAAGGTGCTGGGATGGCCGATGCCCAGTATAGGAGGTTGTCGAGGAGGATGGATACAATGTATGAGTCGCAGAGTAGGTTCGCTCAGGAGCTCACCCTTGCACTTAAGACTACTTTCAGAGGCCTTGAAGCTGACATCCAGTGTCCCGTTTTTGGTGAGGACTCTGCTTATCCGCCTCCTGATACTCCACCCTCTGAGGGTGATAATGATGATTTCTCCGAGTAGATATACCCTGTGTTTCTTTCTACTACCTTCACTGGGGACAGTGAAGATTTTAAGTTTGGGGGTGGTAGTTAAGGAATATTTGTGTGTGTGTGTCATGTAGTTGCATATTCATGATAGTTTAGTTCATATAATTGTATATTTTTGCCATATAGTTTTTTTTTTATTTTATTTATCATGTCATTTAGCTCATGCATATACCATGATCCCTTTTGCGTTGCTTTACCGATTGATTTGTGATATTGATGCAAGTGTAGTGATAGCGTTAGAGTGATGATTGAGTCTTGTAGGTTGACATGCGTGCTAGAAACACTTGTAATTTCACTAAGTCTTAGAGTATGCTTAAGGACCAGATGGTTGTCATGGTTTGATGGCTTTTGAGGTTAATCTATTGATTATGCTTAAAATTTATTATAGGTTCTTAGTGATAAAAGGCATGAAAAGAAAAAAATTGGAGTAAAAATTGGAATTCATTGCTAATTGTGGCTAGGCGTCAAATGGCTACTATACGGCTCGTATTTTTATACGAGTAGTCTAGGGTTCAGCAAGATGGAGCGAAACGCACTTGCTCAGAATTTTGAAAAATAAGAGTTAATGCATAATTGATCACGAGTGGACTATTTGGTATTCGAGTTATTAAGTTCTTAGGGGACTTTCTGCCTAGTGACCTAAGGCTTTTATAGTCTGGGATCCGCTAACCTAACGCTCGCTAAATGGATGCCATTGCATAAGTCTTTTGTGGACCTCACTCATAGCACGGTCAAGTAAGCATTTGTTGTTGTGTTGAATAAAAGCATGATTCCGTAATAAGCTCCAGTGATCTTGAAGTGTTATAAGTCATTTTGTGCCTAGAATTTATTCTTCATATAATCATGTGATTGCCTTGAGGATAGTCGAGTTATGATAATTGATCTAGTTTCGAAGCATATCTGTTAAGCATCTACATAGACCATGTTTCTAGTTGTATGTTAGTGTGCATGATTTGATTGATCTTTATTCACCTAATTACATTTGTTGAGATGTCATGAGTTGGTTGGTTTAGTCATTGTGAGGGGGATTGCTGCAATTCATGTAGTTTGCATTCATGCATGTTTTTGTTTTGTTTTTGAGTCTGTGACGCTTGAGGACAAGCATCAATTTAAGTTTGGGGGTGTGATAAGTGGCATTTTATACCACTTAGAACGTCTTATAATGGCTTGAATTGATGTCTTGAAATCAAGTATTTTGTGTATTTGATGCTTTTTTCTAGTATTTGTGCATTTCAGGGTATAACTTGCATTTCTGGGGAGATTTCATTAGGAATAAGCCTAGGGGAGTGCTTGGCATTGGATGTGGGAAGTTAGGAGCAGAACGCAGCAGAAAACGGGAGCAGAATAATAATTTTTCCAGTAAGCAGCTGGGTGCCCACTCAGGAAAGCTGGGCGGCCGCTCAGGAAGTTGGGCGCCCACTCAGGATTGTTGGGCGGCCGCTCAGGGGCGTAAGTTTTTATACTAATTTTTATAGTCCTTATTCTGTTGGACTTCTGACTTCTGAGATGGCTGGGTCTTGTGGGCTTCTATATAAGTAGTTTTTAGAGACGTTTCACATAAGTGTGGTATCAATCAAGGAGCAAGGAGAGAAGGAAGAAGACCGTTTTAGCACATCGCAACGAAGAAGAGGAAACATACGTTTTCTTGTGATTCTTTTATTCATTGTATCAATGGATGCTAGTTTTCTTTACTTTGAACCTTATTACTCTTGTGACGTAATCTGGTTTTAATAAGTATTTTTATTAGTTTATCTTGTGTGTTATTATCATATTTTCATATGAACCCATGGTGACGATGAGTTCTATCATAGGCTAATCGTGATCATGGGGTCGTAACGAATTTACTATAGAATTCTTTAGTTAGTTGTTTAATACCTTAGTGTGTGATGATTGTATGATATCTAGCATAGGTTATGCATATTCGTCTTATGTACATCGCGAACATATAAGATAGTCTGTTAATCTTTTGTGAAGCGATGGTGGATCTTGAGGTTTAGAACTTGCCATGCTAGCATATGTTCATGTATGTGTATGTATAGTTTAATCGTTATGTTGTCAAATTCTGTAGACATATAGGGTCTCAACATAATTGATGCCTATTCAACTTCTATCTTAATTGTGGATGTTTGGTAGAATGGTATTAGTACAATGAAAGTTGGCATTTATCAGTTTCGTGTTAGATTAATATCATCACCGTTTCATGCTAAGGGTAATAACAATAACTATTGAAGGAAGTAGTAATGAAGTTATGATCTCATGTGTGTTTAATATTGTTAATCCAAGTGTCAATTAAGTGTTTAATTCTCGTAGTTAATTATAGTTAATAATTAGTTAATCAAATCTAAGTGTTATTGTCTTGATATTGAGAAGTAATTATACATTGGTGAGTAAGTGTTAATTGAACATAATTAGTCTGAGTCTCTGTGGGAACGAACTAGAATTTATTTTATATTACTTGCAAACGCGTATACTTGCGTGAATTATTAGCGCGTGTTTTGTGCCTAACACTCACTATTTATTTAAACATACTGAATAACCATTTATTTAGAATAAATTCAAAATAATCAATGAAGTATAATAGTCAATCAAGATTTGACCATTATCAGTATTATAATAACTACTATCAGGATTTATCAGTCAAAACTGGTTTGACCAATATCAGGATTTAACAACTATTGATAGAAACTATTAGTCAAAGCAAGTTTAACTTATAACAGAGCATATACGCATAATCAGTAGTTCAACATGCAGCTTTCATATAAGATCATAGAAGATAAATGCATGTTATCATGGTATCAACATTTAGCACAATAATTAGTATCTAACAAGTACTGACACATAATAAGATACCATGCTTCACATATCAGAAATCCTAATTATGAGAGTTTGAGAATTGTCCTGATATCATTCCCAATTCATTCACCAGTCTTATGAAAGTAGCTTCAAAGATAGGTTTGGTGAATATATCTGCTACTTGCTAATCTGTTGGAACAAAGACCAATTCCACTTTACCCGTTTTCACATGTTCCCTTATGAAATGGTACCTGATGCTGATGTGTTTAGTTATTGAATGTTGCACTTGATTTCTTGTTATTGCAATAGAACTTTAATTATCATAATATATAGGAATAGAAGAATAGTCTAATCCATAATCCAGTAATTGATTCTTCATTCATAGAATCTGAGCACAACAGCTTCCTGCAATAATGTATTCTACTTCTGCAGTTGATATGGAAATTGAATTTTGTTTCTTGCTATACCAAGAAACCAATCTGCCTCCTAGAAATTGGAAGCTTCTAGAAGTGCTTTTTCTGTCTATTTTGCATCCTACAAAATCAGAATCTGAATATTCAATTAGCTTAAAATCTGAATTCTGAATCTCTAGGATACCATAATCTCAGATTCATGGTGCCCTTGAGATACTTAAAAATTCTTTTCACAGCTAATAGATGAGGTTCTCTTTAACTAATATGAGCAGTCTTGCATTCCAAATCTTATGAGTAGATTCCTGGTGTATTTAGATTGGTTTATGAAGATTCCTTCATAAGTCTCTTTAACTTGTAACCCTAGAAAATAACTCAATTCTCCCATCATACTCATTTGATACCTGGACTGAATTAGCTTTGCAAATCTCTCACGGAGTTTATCATTAGTAGATCCAAAAATGATATCATCAACATATATCTGTACTAACAACAAGTCACTACCATGGTATTTATAAAAGAGAGTTTGTCAATTGTACCTCTTGTGAAACCACTCTCTAGCAGAAATAGAGCAAGTGTTTCATACCAAGCCCTTGGAGCTTGCTTCAGTCCCTAGAGTGTTGTATCCAGTAAGTAGACATGATCTGGATATTTTGGATTAATGAACCATGGAGGATGTTCAACATAAACTTCCTCTTCAAGTTCTCCAATTAAAAATGCACTTTTCACATCCATTTGGAACACCTTAAACTTCTTGTAAGAAGCATAGGCAATAAAGATTCTAATTGCCTCAAGCCTTGCAACTGGAGCAAATGTCTTATCATAATTAATGCCTTCTTGCTGTGAATAACCTTTTGCAACCAGTCTTGCTTTATTCCTTGTGATAATGCCCTCACTGTCAGTTTTGTTTCTGAACATCCACTTTGTGCCAACTACAGATCTGTTCTTTGGTCTTGGCACAAGAGTCCCAACTTTGTTCCTTTCAAATTCATTGAGCTTCTATTGCATTGATGTGACCCAGTCAGCATCTTGCAGAGCTTCTTCAACCTTCTTAGGTTGAGTTGGAGATAGAAAATAATGTTAGAGATATTTATTCAGAGTGGTTTTTCTTGTTCTTACACCACTGTTAGGGTTTCTAATGATTAAGTCACGTGTGTGTGATGTAGACCATTTTCTTGCAGATGGAAGTTGACTCCTTGAAGTAGAACCTCCCCCTTGATCCATGAACTCTCTATTATTTCTTTTATTAGTACCACTATTATTTCTCGATACCCCCCCTGAATCAGTGTTCTCATTGTTATCAGTATTTGAATTATCAGAGTTTGAGGGAAATGAGTCTGATGATCTTTCTACTGATGCTCCTTGAGTAGAATCACTTGTTGTAGTCTCTGGATCTGAATTGTGTTGCTCCCCTCAACATGTGCTTTAGTGTTAGAAGAATTTCCATTGTTCTGTGGATCCTCAGAGCTTTGAGTAATATCAGGATTTACTGTATCAGGGTCAGGATTTAAAAGTTCGGTATAAGGTACTTCATTTTCAAATCTCAATTTTTTATGGTCATCTGCATCTACTAGACCTGTTATCTTCTTGTCATCAAAAGATACATGTATAGATTCCATGACTGTTCTTGTTCTCAGATTGTAAACTCTAAAGGCTTTTATGGATAATGGATATCCCACAAAGATTCCTTCATCAGCTTTTAGATCATACTTGGTCAGTTGCTCCGGATGAGTTTTGAGAACAAAACACTTACAACCAAAAATATGAAAAAACTTCAAATTTGGCTTATTTCCCTTCACCATCTCAAATGGTGTTTTTCCATGCTTGTTGATCAATGTTGCATTTCGTGTAAAGTAAACAGTTTGCACAGCCTCAGCCCAGAAGTAGGTAGGCAATCTTGCTTCTTCTAGCATGGTTCTTGCAGCTTCTATCAGAGTTCTATTCTTATTTGAACAACTCCATTTTATTGTGGAGTTCCAGGAGCAGAAAACTCTTGTTTTATCCCCATGAGTTTGCAGAACTCTTCAATAGAGCTATTCTGGAATTCAGTTCCACTATCACTTTTAATGATCTTCACTTTGTATGTTGATCCTTTTTCCAGCTCCCTCACATGATCAAGAAGAATGGATGAAGATTCATCCTTGGTGTGCATAAAATACACCCATGTGTATCTTGTATATTCATCAACAATTACGAGTGTATAACTCTTTTTGACAATTGACATAACATTCACTGGACCAAAGAGATCAATATGAAGTAGATGATATGGTTCAAGAATGGAGGATTCAGTTTTACTCTTGAAAGAAGTTTTCCTTTTCTTAGCTTTCTGGCATGAGTCACATAAGCCATCAGGATTAGAAACTACATTGGGCAATCCTCTCACAAGTTCATTGATATTGTTGAAGTTTAGGTGAGAAAGTCTTTTATGTCAGTTCCAGCTGTCTTCCACATATGCTCTACTCAGTAGACAAACTTCTGATTCATCAGTAATTGTGGAGACCCTGGCTTCATATAAACTACCATGTCTTACACCAGTCAATGTAATCTTGCCATCATACTTACTGATAATTTCACAATGCTCCTCATAGAAGTTGACATGGTAAACTCTGTCATATATTTGACTCACACTGATCAGATTATGCTTGAGTCCTGCAACTAGAGCTACATTTTCAATGATGACATTTCCAATTTTGATTTTGCTATATCCCAAGATTTTTTCTAAGTTGCCATATCCATAAGAAACGCTTGGGCCAACCTTCCCCTCAAATTCTGATAGCAGGGATTTGTAACCAGTCATGTGTCCTGAGCATCCACTGTCCAAGACTAGAGTATTCCTCATGTTAACCTGCAATCAGTAATTTGAATCAGTTAGTGTTTTTAAGGACCCAGACTTGCTTGGATCCTTTTGCCTTTTTAAGTTTGTTAACATATACAGCAGATGTAACACCCCAGTCCCATATCGAGGAGATTTGGGACTTCTGTTTAGTTTATAAGATGAAGTACTACTACTATGTGCACCAACAAATCATGATCTTTTGGGGGCCTGTGGTGGGCTAGTCGTTACCCAAGTTGGTTGCACTCGAGACAGTAAGGCTTCGGCTTATTTCGGACTCAGAATCGGGACTTGACCCGATTTTCGAAAAACACTCCGGATTTGACCTGGGTTGTCACATATGGTATTAGAGCTGACACTACAAGAATAATGTCAATAGACATCACACATTAGACATCGGTTAACTTTTCCACTGATGTTAAAAAAAGTATTGACATCACCCCATGTTTTTGTGATGTCTTTGTTCTTTGTAGACATCGGTTATAATTAAACCGATGTCTAAAATTCACCAAAAAAAACAAAATTCGCGCCCACCATTTCTTTCCCCCGTTAGTGAAATTTTCATTCATTTTTTAGTTCTACATTCCCCCCAATCCCAAAATTCTCCCCCCTTAACCAAATTTTGGTTCCCCCCAAATCAATTTTCAGACACAACAAAATCAAAACAAAAAACTAAAAACAAAAAAACTAAAAACTAACAGAAATTTTCTCTCTCTCTCTCTCTCTCTCTCGAAGCCCCCCTCTCTCTCGAACCTCTCTCCCCTCACAATCTCTCTGAACTCCGGTCAGCATCTCACCATCACAATCTCTCGAACCTCTCTCTCTCTCACCTCTCTCTCTCTCTCGAACCTGTCTGTGGAACCTCTCTCTCTCTCTCTCTCTCCGCTCTCAATCTCTCCGTTAAGCCTCTTTCAGTTAACCTCTCTACTTCAGTAAGTGTTGTATCTACTCGAATCGAACTTGTCTTCTCTGCATGAAGACCAGTTTTAAAAGTTGAGGATTTTTGAATTCAAAGCCCTAATTTTGTAAATTGGGGTTTTATCTAATTCGAAACCCTTATTTTTTTTATTAATTTAATGTCTAAACTTGTTGCTAATACTTTTCTTCTTGTTGTATACAGGACCTAAGTTGAGAAAAAGATTTAAAGCTTTAGGTAATTTGGGTGTTTTTGGTTGTACATTTGTATTTTTTAATTTATTTTTTATTTTTTCATTTGTTTGTAATGTTGTGATTTGTTTTTGCAGGACATTAGTGATGTTTAATTTTTCGATCTTCGGTGAGTTTTCTTTTCCAACTCTGTTTTGTATGCTTATACATTTGATTTGTTTTGTTAGTTTTGATAGTGTTTTTTTTGTCTATATGCTATGTAGTTGGTTCTTATGTTGATCTATGTGTTGTGTATAATATGCATTATGTATTATATGAAATCTCAATTTTGTTTTATTTGCAATTATGTGCAGGAGAATTCATTTTGGTATTAGTATGTTATATTTAAATGTAGTCGTGTTCTGAATTTTGGATGCAAGTGTGTGGTTAATTTAGTGATTGTGTATGCAAGTGTTTAGTTGAAAATAGTACATTTATAATTTGATAATCTGCATCCGTGATCTGACTATTATACTATGGTTAATTATATAGTGATTATACATTAAGTACCGAATGACTAGTTAATATATAGTACTAGTACTATAATTAAATGTATAATATGAATTACGTAATGCATTACAAATCGATTCATATCATATTATAATAAAATATATAACATTAAAATGTATAATATGCATTATGTATAATATGAATTCTCAGTTTTCTTATGTCGTTTATAGTCTGCCCTATGTGTGGATGTCATACTTAAAATCAAGTTAGACTTCTAAAATAAATATTAGACTTATAAAATAAATATAAGCCTTATACTGAATTTTTTAGTGACATACCAGGTGGTTTTAAATGGATAAGTCTTCGATAAAAGCCGATAGGGATTCTCTACAGTATGAAATTGGTGTTGAAAACTTCTTGATATTTGCCGAGGAAAATTTTAAAAACCCCAAGAAAATTCCTTGTCCTTGTGCACACTGCTCTAACTTCAAAAAGTTTTCTGTGAATATAATCAGAGGTCATCTTTATGAATCAGGGTTTAGTTTAGGATATTCTGATTGGATTTGGCATGGAGAAAACCATGATAATAGTACTAGGTCATCTGTTGGTAGTACTTGTCCTCCCTCGAAGCCCATACCAATTTCAGAAACATTTAACATGTGTGAAGCAGCCTATAGTAGGGAAGATTGCGATAAAGAGTCAGATAACTTTGAGAGATTTGTTGCCGATGCAGAACAACCTCTGTTTGAGGGAAGTGAGTGTACTAAACTAGAGTCGGTCTTAAAATTACATAATTGGAAGGCTAGGTTTGGAGTTTTCGATAAAGCTTTTACTGATCTGCTTCAATCAGTTGGATCAATTCTTCCTAAAGATAATCTGCTTCCGTCTAATATGTATGAAGCCAAGAAAACCTTGACTGATTTAGGCCTCGAGTATATTAAATTCCACGCTTGTCCAAATGACTGCGTATTATACAGGGGTCCAATTCTCGAGTCTTCTTCCGAGTGTCCCAAATGCCATCTCTCTCGCTGGAAAGTTGGGAAAGATGGTCAAGTTAGGGTAAATGTGCCAGCTAAGGTTATGTGGTATTTTCCAATAATCCCCAGATTTAAAAGAATGTTTAAATCTTCATCTACTGCTGAATTAATGAGTTGGCATGCAAATAATCGATCCAAAGATGGAAAGATGCGTCACCCCTCTGATTCTCCTTCTTGGAGAAATGTAGATTGTAGGTGGCCTGAGTTTGGTAGGGAGGCAAGAAATATATATTTAGGATTAGCGGCCGATGGTATAAATCCACACAACAATGGATTAAATAATCGGTACAGCTGCTGGCTAGTTATGTTAGTAACATATAATCTTCCTCCATGGTTATGCATGAAGAGGAAGTTTATGATGTTAACAACATTAATTTCAGGCCCACAAGAGCCTGGTAATGATATTGACGTATATCCCCAGCCACTGATCGACAATTTAAAAAAATTGTGGGAGGAAGGTGAACCAAATGTGTACGATGCCCATATCAAATCCTTTTTCACTCTAAAGGCAATCTTGATGTGGACAATAAATGACTTTCTGGGATATGGAAATTTGTCGGGGTGCGTTAATAAGGGTTATAGGGCCTGTCCAGTATGCGGTGATCAGACCGTGGCTAAATATGTAAGTCGTAGTAGAAAAATGAGCTACCAAGGACATCGTCGGTATTTAGATCTTTATCATCCGTATAGGAGACAAAGGACAGCTTTTAATGGAGAACAAGAATTTGGTTGTGCACCTGAACCACTTAGCGGAGAGGAAGTGTTGGGGAAATAACAGCAACTTAGGTTCAGTTTTGGGAAGGGGGAAGCCAAGAAAGGTGGAGTCTCCATGGAAAAAATAGTCAGTTTTTTTTTAGTTAGAGTATTGGAAGTTTCACCATGTTCGACATTGTTTAGATGTCATGCACGTCGAAAAGAACGTGTGTGATAATATAATTGGGACACTTCTGCACATGAAATTCAAGAGTAAAGACAGCCTTGCCTCACGTCTTAATTTGGTTGACATGGGAATACGACCTGATTTAGCTCCAGAAGTAGGTGAGAAAGGAACATACCTACCTCCTACCCCTTATACTCTCTCCCGGAAAGAAAAACAAACAATATTTGCATCATTGTACGACATGAAACTTCCATACGGACATGCTTCAAATATAAGAAATTGTGTATCGATGATTGATATGAAGTTGTATGGTTTAAAGTCCCATGACTGCCATATCCTTCTCCAACAACTACTACCTGTTTGCATTCATTCAGTGCTTCCGAAAAATGTTAGGGTTAGTATCATAAGATTGTGTTTTTTCTTCAACTCTCTGTGCAACAAAGTTATAGATGTGTCAAAGTTGAATAAATTACAAGCAGATGTGATATTGACCCTGTGTGAGTTAGAGAAGATATTCGCTCCGTCATTTTTTGATGTTATGATACATCTTATGGTCCACCTAGTAAGGGAACTGCGATTATGTGGACCGGTTTTTTATAGATGGATGTTTCCATTTGAACGCTTTAATAAAATATTGAAGAGTTATGTAAGAAACCGATTCTATCCAGAAGGTTCTATAGCTGAAGGTTACCTCAAAGAAGGGTCAATAGAATTTTGCAGTGAGTTCTATAGCGGGAGTAGTAGAACAGCCGGTCTTCCAAAAGATGAAGAAAAATTTTTTGGTCTAATCGGTAGTGTGACTATGAAGTCAGTTGCGGAAAAAGAACGAGATGAGGCTCATCTTTCAGTTCTTCGTAATAATTCGGAAGTGGAACCATATGTTATGTAAGTAAAACATAAAAAGTATAAATATAATTGTTAAAGTTGTATTTGGTATAGTTTAGTCGAATTTGATGTAAGTAATTTCAGGTTGCATAAAAAATATTTGGAAGAGATTTATCGAGGGAAAAAGAAGAGTGTACAGTGGCTATTGGGAGAGCACAATCGACAATTTGCCGATTGGTTTGAACAAAAAGTTGGTTTACATTCTTTTTCCTTCTCTTTTATTTTTATAAGTCATGTTTTTAAATTTGTAGCCACTTATATGCATCAATAAATTATATGTAGGTCAGTACAGAAATGAGGGAGAATGCGGAAGCCGTATCTGAAACTATAAGATGGTTGGCTGGGAAACCTTCATTTTCAGTTTTGACTTACGAAAGTTATGTTGTTGAAGGGGTCCGATACCACACAAAGGATCGAGATAATGCAAGGGTAGTTCAGAATAGTGGTGTGTCATTAGTTGCGAGGACAGTCCAAGTCTCTAGTGCTAAGGACATGAATCCTATAGAGAGTGATTTAAAATTTTATGGGGTGATCAGGGAAATATGGGAATTAGACTACCACGCATTCAAGGCCCCTCTGTTTTTATGTACATGGGCAGCAAGTGACAAAGGTGTCAAGTCCGATGATCTTGGTTTCACCCTTGTCAACTTCAATCGACCAGGTCACAAAAAGGACAAATATGTCTCTGTTGACCAAGTCAACCAAGTATTTTATATTGAGGATCCAGTTGATGCTAATTGGTCCGTTGTGTTATCGGCGACAACTCGAGACTATCATGATGTTTACAATGAAGATGCTTCTGAAGACACCTCCTAGAACCCTCCCCTATTCTGTTCTAATATCCCTACACGTGACCCTGCTAATATTGATGATGCAAGTGTTTGTAATAGAAGAGAAAATGTTGAGGGTATATGGGTCAAAAAGTTATAGGAGTCTAGCTATATATTCTCCTTATTTGTAATTTTTCTTGTTATTTGTAATTTTTCTTGTTATTTGTAATGTATCTTGTGATCTCTGTTTTCTTGTAATTTTTCAATGTAGTTATAGAAGTCTATCTATAATTTTTCTTGACAATTAAATGAGAATTTTGTTTAATTTTCTGCATATCTGTTAGACATTATACCATGAACTGTGTAGTTGTTCTAATCTGTTAAATATTAGTTAATTTTTCAGATTAGAGGAAGAGGAAAGAATGGCACCAAAAAAGCAAATGCGAAAGCAATCAGAAAAGACTGCATCACAGAATCTTAGCGGTGGAAGCCCCAAGCGGATGGAGGATGTTCCGAACAATGATGAAAACAATGAAGGGCATGCATCGGAATCTCAACCGACTAACTCAGAACAGATAAATACTACAACTAATACTGCTACAAGGAAGTCTGGGGGTAAGCGAGGCGTATGCGCAATGTACAAAGTGATTGTCAAGAAAGCTCGCGGGAAGAAAGTTAAAGTCACTGCCAATGAATGGGGGATTCCTAATGGGGAAACTAGAGCCTGTTTGCAGTCTTACATTGGTATGTTGGCCAGGACTACGATTCCAATCGACATTCCTACGTGGCCAAATGTAGACCCTGAATTAAAATCAAAGCTTTGGTTAGATCTCCAGGTACTAGATCAATTGTAAAAAATTATTATCAAATGTAGATCTTGAATATAAGTTTTTCCTATTATGATTTTGTGAACTTGTGTTTTTTCAGGCTACCTTCAAAGTTAAACCAGAAATTGAAAACATGGTCCTAAAGTCAGCAGGCTATAAATGGCGACAGTTTAAGACTGATTTGACGAGAAAGTATGTGCTACATTAAAGTAGGCGAATCAGTAAAATTAGGATGACATAAATTAGTAAAGTAGGTGAATCAGTATAAATAGGACCCCTGTCAATGTTTTATTTATTTTCTTGTTAACAGAACGCATTGGTAGAAAAAAAGAAGAAGGGTGAGATTCAGTTTTCTGGTGCTGAAGATGTTCTGACAACGACTTTGGAGAGTCGTGAGCATTCTGGGAGGGTTCGGGCTGTTAGAGGGTACATCACTCCAAAACAATACTTTAATTTGCCAAGAGAGCCAAAGCTTCGAATCACAAAGGCAGAGTTGATGGCCCGTGATCGACAAAGGGATGAACTGCTTGAAAAAAAAACGCAAGCTCTCGAGGCAGAGATTGATCGCTTGAAGTCAGTGATCGAAAGTGGAGGTACTTTTCACTCTCCAATGCCATCTGAAAAGGCAAGTTTCGATCCGGAAAAGGATAAAGAAATGAAGTCAAATCCACCACCTGTAAGAGGAGTTGTGTTGGTATATGAAGATGATGACTGTGTTTTTACAGATGGCCCAACTAGGCCTTCACCTCCTGGAAGTCACGTAAGTTATTTTAATTTTTTGAGCAACCTTGTCATTTATCTTACTAAGGTAAATCATTGTTACCTTAATTTTTTAATTTTGTTTATTTAAATATTATAGGCCCAACGACCTTGTGAGCTATCTGTCGAGAGACTTGAGAATAAGGTTACATTTGGTATGGAATATCCTCGCGAGCATAATTTAACTGATTTGGTACATGGAGTTGATATACCAATTGGACATCAATGTGTCTTCGTTGATGGCCTCATAAAACCAGATGCCTTGCTTCCAGCTGAGACACGTGGTGATGACATGATGATTATCTGTGATGCTCTAAGATCTTTTTTGGCATGGCCTGAGGAATTAATTAGCTACACAAATGTTGCGGTATGATGAATAATTAAATTGTTCATTTCAAGATATTAAAAATTAAGTGGTATGTACATTTTATTTTGGTTTTATATTATCATCAGGTGCAGAAAAAAGAAAGGCCCCGAACAAGTGCTGAAAAAATAAAAAAGAATGACGGGTTGCAGGATTTGAAGGCACAATTTCTTCAAGCAAAGCCAGGTGCGAAAGTGCCAAAGGGCTTTAAGCTGTTGTATAAACATGCAACAACTTGGATGAAAACTACCGGGGTCAGTATCCAGGTTCGATGTGAGCCGAATGTGTTTGGACATGAAAAAACAATTTATTTGTTGCATGAGAATGTTGTGTCTTTATTGGAGTTTGAAATCTTGGGCCAAGCAGTAGTTGCAAGTTACATGGCGTAAGTTACCTTTTTTCTTTTTAATGATCATTTTTTTAATGTTTGTAATTTTCCAGAACTTGCATTTTAATATCAGCACTCTTTCGATAGGCACTTGCATTCTGAGATTAGTGAAATACCAGAACTGGAGGAGACATTTGCTTTTATTGACCCCGGATCCACATAACACGTGAATGCTGATTTTGAAGCATACATTTTAAACCGGTTGAGAGAGGGTAACCCGGATCGCCTATTCTTTCTTCCGCATAATCAGAAGTAAGTACTTATTGTAATACTGAAAATTAAAAACATGGATAGTACAGTACAAATTTCTATGTGATATGTCCTATCTGTCCTTGTTTTTTTATGAAAATAGTATGCATTGGATTTTGGTCGTTATCTGGGAAGGGGAAATATATGTTCTGAATCCACCACCTCACCCGACACAATTTTCAGAACTAGAAAAGGTGTTATCAAGGTAAATTTTTATTAACGTAACAGTTTGGTATAATTGCATGTTCATTTCTGTACATTATATGAGATTTTATGTTTTTTATGCAGGGCTTTGAAAAGTTACAACTCTGAAACCGGCAGGGGCAACAAGATGGGCAAGGCAAAGTTTCTTAGTGTAAGTACAATAGATCGAGTACCTAATATTTGTGCTTAATATATATGATTTATTTGACATGCCTGATTTGTCTTTTAATTAATGAAATAGGGATCTCCCAAACAACCCAGTGGGATTGAATGTGCGTATGTAATAATGCGATACATGAAAGAAATTATTGATGATGACAAGTTGAATTTTACTAAAATGGTATTACCTTGACGCTTCCAGTTTGCTATATACTGAGATATGGTTACTTTTCGATATGGTTACTTTTCATTCATGTACTGAATTTTGTTTATTTGGAATTTGTAGTGGTTGGCCAAGACTCGATCGTGTTACAGCATTGAACAACTAGATGAAGTTCGCATTGAGGCTCTGCAGTTCATCCAAGAGCATATTTGATCAATTCTTGTACTCAAGGTCTTTTCTTTTGCGTAGTCGTACATTTGGTAATTTAGACGGTTCTGTGTAGTAAGAATGTAAGTGTATGAATGCTGGGGTTGCTGTATAGGTTTGAAAATGCCGGGGGTTGTACATTTGGTAATGTAGATTCTGTAGTTTTTGAATGATTGATGCAGATGATGGGGTTGGTGTTGGTGATTTTTGGATGATTGATGCAGATGATGGGGTTGGTGGTTTTCAGATGATTGAATGGTTAAATGTATGAATGATTGACTGGTTAGATTTGTATGGATGCGTGTTATTCTAATGTTTTAGTTTTGGTTATGTAGTAAAGGACATCGGTTTTATTTATAACAAATGTCTATTAGTAACGAGTACATCGCTTTTTTAGAAAATTAGTGATGTAAAACTTTACACAATTTGGTCTATAAATTTCTTGCACATCACTTTTAATTAAGAAAAGCTGATGTCAAAAAAGATAATGTACATCACTTTAAGGTAAAAAAACTGATGTCAAAGGAATCCAGGTTCAAGTCTAAATTAAACATAGAAATCACTTTGTTTAAGATAAAACCGATGTCAAGTGAAGTTATAAACATCACTTTTAACCAAACAAAACTGATGTCAAAAAACGCAATGTACATCAGTTTAAGGAAAATAACTGATGTGAAAGACTAACATGTTCAAGTCTAAATGATACATAGACATCACTTCATTCTAGAAAAAACTGATGTCTATACGCTTAATTAGACATCACCTTTCATTAAAGAAACAGATGTTTAATATGCCATTTTACATCACCTCTGTCAAAATTATCGATGTTTTTGTGACCAAAAACATAGCTCAATATATGTTTAATATGTTTTAATAGGTGTAATTTAGTTATTAAATAATTTTGTTATAGCATTTTTTGTAAAAAATCATCACATAGACATCAGTGTTTTTCACTAAAATCGATGTTTTTGTGACAAAAAACAATAGCTCATGATATGTTTAACATGTATAATTAGGTGTAATTTAGTTATTAAATAATTTATTTATAGCATTTTGTTCTAATAATCAACACATAGACATCTGTTTTTTAACTAAAATCGATGTCTAATCGAGTATAGACATCGGGTATTCACCGATGTCTAGAATAGACATCACCGACATCAACATCGGTTGGGAAACAACATAGACATCGGCCAAAAAGCGATGTCTATACACTTTTTTCTTGTAGTGTGAGGTTACAGTAAACTAGAAACGAGAGTGTGTAAGAGTGTGTAAGAGTGTGTATAGTTATATAAGGACGCCAGAGCTCATATCGAGTTCGTGTTGGACTATTGGATATAGTACAAATTAGTAAGTTAAGATAGGTGTATTCGTTTGAGATTATTGTGCAGAGCTAGATACAATTCCTAGCAGCTGCGAATGTCTATTGTGGAATCTTCTGAGGCTACTATGAGTCGATGGTGACGCAGATAATCAATAAATTGAAGATATGGAGAAGAAGACTTTGGAAGCGGATGACGAGTCATTTGAAGAATCAATAAAGAAGATAAGTATGGAGACCTTGGAAATACCTTCTCTTTCTATAAATTATTTTGACATTTCTCAAAAAGAGGTATCTATTAGAGGATATATTCCCTAACACTTATTTTCAAATCACGTATGTATTTTAAATGTGCTAGAATCTTGTTTTCTGGATATCATTTCCTCCAGAAATGTCAACTTTGAAATCTTTTCAGTTTTAATCCAAGGATTGCATTAACAAGTCATTTATTAGAAACCCTTGATTATTCATTTGATTTTGAATTCCTTTTATATTATTTTATTCTGACTGAGATGAACAATCCTAACTATAGGGGGCACAAGGTATACCTCTCTGTGTGACAGGAGTTGGATGGGATGCCATCACGGGTGTGTG
Organism: Apium graveolens; assembly: GCF_009905375.1. Lineage (NCBI taxonomy): Eukaryota > Viridiplantae > Streptophyta > Magnoliopsida > Apiales > Apiaceae > Apium > Apium graveolens. The sequence continues at coordinate 186,905,778 of NC_133651.1, forward strand.
TTGTGACTACAAGAAGGATTACAACCTTTAGTAGTGTCTTAATTTGTGCACACAACACCAAGTTCATTTGATCATATTGATCTCTCAGTTATTCTTTCATTTCAACAATACTTTCTCTAAAATTCAGATTTTGGTAACCACAATGGCGGGACACCCGTTATGATATGAAATTCTTTTCTCTTTGAAATTCCATGATTTTATCATCTGAAATATTCGAAGGTATGCCAATTAAGTTGGGCTGAGTTATCCTGGTCAAGTCAAAGTAAGGCTGTGTGCTGGGATTATGAATAGCGACAGTGGATTGCAATGTGATTAAAATATCAGTGGTGTATAGCAAAGTCAGCTTGTTCTTTCTTTCTTTCTCTCTATCTCCTTTTCTTTTTCATTCTTTATATTCCTCTCTACCTTTTTCTCTCTATCAATGAAGGATATCATATTAAGAAGTTAGTCAAATGGTATGTGGATGGAACAGTGGTGAGGAGAGAAACTCCCGTGATAATTATGTTATACAAGGAATCTAAGTTTTTATTGAGATTTTCAGAAAAGTTGCATATGCAAGGTTGGAATATTGGTAAGAAGATCCCTAGTGTTCTCTTTTGCTGATTCCGAGGACGGAATCCTTATAAGGAGGGTAGATTGTGATATCCCGTATTTTCAGTTATTATTATTATTATTATTCCTTGAATATGTTTATGTGATTTTTTGATTTAGAAGGAATAAAATTATGGATATTTTATTCATGTTTGACGTGTTCGTTTCATTAAATGGTAATGTGCTACTTGTTAAGTTTTATATCGATCCTTATTAATTTCTGAAAATATTTATGTAAATGTATTATTTTCAAAAGTTATTTGAAAGCCGGTCTTATTGATATCGGTAAATTGAAATTGTTTTGTAATAACCGAGAAATATTGTGCAATTATTTTTATCATTAAATAATTATTATGTGATTATTATGGGAATTTTGGTGAATTATCTGATGATTGATATATTTGGGTGTTAATATTTGATAAAGTGTAAGTATTTTGATTTTTAATATGTCCAGAATAGACGAGATATTTTTACATTACTTTTTCACATGGTATTTTATAAGAAGCTCGGTTTTGATGATTATCCAAATATGGTATTAAATTTATCGTTCTTATAGTTACTTAGCGGCTAAGTAATCTATTTTTAGATCCGATATATAAGTGTAAATTTAGTATCAAATTCCAGAATGTTTCAAAAATCATGAAACTCATATTTTCCTATATTTTAAATATATAGAGAATTTTAAAATTATTTCGGAAATTTTTCGGGTTTTATTTACTCGCACGTTTGTTCGTTTAATCGTAAAATATGGATATGGCGCGCGAGTCAAAAAATATTTTAAAAATTATGAAAATTTTATTTTATTAGTTTTTAAATATTCCGAGAATTTTGGAATGTATTTAGGTTTTATAAAAATTATCGAACCGGACCCCTATCGGGACGTCATATCCCACAAAAATTATATTTTTATTTATATAAAATCGTGAGACTTTCAAATATATTATGTTTTTACATTTTTAGAATATTCGTAATTTTTGAAAAATTTTGATATAAATTTTATATTATTTCCCGCTAATTATTAATTTTCGGCTGATTATTTAAATATTGTACTGATTTTAGTTAATAGAAAAAGAAAAAAAAATATAACACAAAAACGTGTCAGCCCCCACCCCCACCTGCCACGCACCTCCCCCCGAGTATACTCCCTCCCCTTTCGTTTATTTTTTTGTTCAGTACCTCCCCTCTCCTTTCTGTCTCTCCTCTCTATCGTATATTTATATACTTTTAATTTTCAAAAATTCATATCTTACAAACCGTCTGTCCAAATTTCAATTGTTATATATATAAACGATGAACGCTTCGATACCTACACAAAGGTATATATATTGCAAGGTTTTGAGGAGATAATTTGTGTAGCATATTTCCGTGTTAATTTATTTTCGGGGCATAGAAAAGGAGTTTGACGGCGTTGATTACTCCACATGGCATTTCAGCGTGTATATGTTTATGGCTATGAACATCGGATTTTTCTGGGGATATTTTCCGGATATCAGATATTCACTTCTGGGTGATCAGAATTTATTTTGGTTAACGATTTCGAAATTCCGCTTTCGTACTTGTGTATATTACAGCATGTTAGTGTTTATATATTTATTTCATAAGTTTTTAGAAGTTGTTGTAGAAGTCACTTTTGGCCATATTTTTCATTTTTGGCGTGTTTATATGTGCAGATATAAGTTATTATGTGTTTAAATTTATTGATTTTATTAGAGTGCCGTTGGATTGTTTTGTTTGGGATTGATTTTGAGGGATTCTGACCCCGGGAAAAGTCCGTTTTACAAAGATGTTATTTCGATTTTTTTTATAAAATATCGATTTTAATTTCAAATCATTATCTTCTATTATTTTTGAAAATTATAATTTGAATTAATTATTTATAATTTATTTTGATTAATTATTTATGCATATAATTAATTGATTAATTCGTTTAATCAATTAATTTTATTTATAAATAATTGAATGAAGTGTAATTATTTATAATTAAGCCAAATAATATTCTAAAATTATTTTGAGCTTTTAAAATTATTTAAAGGTATTTAAGATTCAATTAATATTATTATTAATTGAATTAATCTTATTTTATTCATAATAAGTAGACCGTTCATCTGTTTAATTCGAAACGAACGTGTCTAGACTCAGACAAAAATCTCGCTTGCCTTAAAAATACTTTTGAGACATAAATCCTTTTGTTTTGAAAGGTCACTTGTTTTTCAAGTTAGTTTTTAGTATCGTATTTATCAAAAAGTCGTATTTCGACTCGATTTCAGTTTTAAACATACCGAGTCGAATATTTTGACGGATTAAGTCATGTACTAATGAATTATATGATATGTGAATTATATGTTTACTGCAAGTCAAGGCAAATTTTCTTATATGTTTACAACAAGTCAAGGTTGATTCTTACTATGGATTGTTAATTGAGATTGGAAACAGGTGGATAGTCTAATAAATAGAGGAAATGCTGCCGAATTTTCGATAGATTTCATATCCATTTATTGGATATAAATTAGTTTATTATATAAATAAATTGTAAGTCTACATATCATTGAAACATTTCTACGTGCGTATATGGGCCAAGAGTCTTGTGTCTGTTTGTTTTCTTTATTTGCAGGTTATCATTTCGGTAGACGATAGAGTTTTGACGCGCAGTTCGTCGAATAATTATCGTGTAGACGATTAAGATTGTATCTTTTAATTATAGATATGAATAATTCAAGACGATCAAGACGAGACTTTGGGATCCAGAGTAAAGTTGAACATTAATGCATATCGGGCTTCTAGCAATCGCAGGAGCAGCATATCAGTGAATTATCGAAATAGGAAGACGGTGATGTCATGAGAAGTCAGGATAAGATATTTTGTTTTACTGCGAGTGTGCTTAACTGCTAAAAACCAAAGGCAAGTTTTCTTGTACTATTCTAATTCTAGAATATTTAAATGTTTTATACATCAAAATGATTGATTTTGATTATGCAAGTTTTTATACGCTATTCCACTTCCAGAATAGTTATATGTTTATAGATCTGGATTAAACTGTTTTATAAAGCTTTTGGAAGACATTGCATGCATATAATGATTGGGATTATTGAAGTCGTGTTATTCTAGCAATTGTTCTGCTAGCATATAATTCATTTTCAGATAGATAGTGAATAACTATGCTATCTTATTTCACTCTATACAGTGGAACTTGATATTGATATTTAGCGAATAACTAATCATTCTAGTTATTTCGCCATCAGTTGTTGAGATTACTCCGGACCATGAGAAATGTGGAGTAGATTATGATAGGATCGATTGATTCGATTCCTTTATGACGGAAAATTATTTTGATTGGAAGATGCATAAGTGGCCCGGGAGGACGGTCCAGCATTAGGGCTTTGTGTTAACTGAAATATGTTAATACAATTTTGTCATTTGGCCATAGTGTGCCTTTCTATTAAAGTACATATCGGTTGTGGCCGGTATGTAGCTTTTGTTTGAGTACTAGTGTTTGGGATCTAAATTCTACGAATTATGATCCAGCTCTATCACTGATAGGGATAAATAAATCCTGATTGTATAATTAAATATTGCATTAATTGTACAAGGTATGGGCTGCTAGGCCCAATAAGAAGATGTATGATATTCAGACCAGAAAGGTTACCACATTGATCAGGCCTGATGGACCAGATCAGGCCTGATGGAACAAGGAAGGCCCAAAACCCTGATTATTAATTAATTTCATAATTAATTAATAAGGGAGAAAAACAGCTATTAAGATAAGTCCTAGTGGGGATATAAATCCTTGTAGATTGGCCTCCAAGGAACCTCATAGGATAAGGAATCAGCTTCCTACTTCCTAGGACTCCTAAGTCCGTCCTAATTCAGAGACTTGACCACCAAGTCTCCTATACCAAGTCCAATTCAAGGACTCCCACATCTATATAAGGGGCCTCACCCCACAAATCAGAACTACGTTTTTTGACTTGATCCTTGGCAATCAGCAAGGTACGTAGGCATCTTGTTAAGGCAGATTGAGTCACGAAACACAAGAGCAGTCAAAATCGAGCCTTGAAGCTCACATTCCTTAGTACTAAATACAACAATTATATATATTAGTTTTTAATCCATAAAATTTGGCGCCGTCTGTGGGAAGGCACAACAACAACCATGGCGAGAACACGGAGAACAATTAGAGCTCTGGAGGAAGGAACACCATCGGGGACAACCCAGGTGATTTCGTCAACCGTGGAGATTCCTCCCCACTCAACTTATGCATCTACTCAAGGGGAAGCCCAGATAGGGGCAACTCAACCTCAGCCACAAGGGACGACTCCCCCGACTATTCAAGGTACGAATCCTCAAGTTCAATAAGTACATGTACCTATGAATTCTCGACCTGTCGGGTATGAATATTCAACTGTTGTTACTACTAACCCCCCTTATGGGATGCCCCTTTACTCCGAGGTTGGAGGAAGTGGACATGCTGGGCGAAGTGAAGCATGAGGTCAATGGCCCTGGCTCTTATCCCCGAGGATCGAGAATTTTCTGGTCCTTATACTGAGAGAGACTCTGAATCTTCGGATGATGAAGTGGCCCCAAGAAGGAGGCGTCCTGGCAAAGAGCCGATGGAAAACAACGCCCCCAAAGCACCCAAGGGGCGAATCCCCAAGAAGTGCAGGAAAGGATCAGGGCTCATGAGGCTGAGATCCAAAGGCTGAGGCGCGACTTGGAGGCGCACCAGACCACCAGATCCCAGATACCCCCTAGGGGGAGAAATACTCCTCCTGTCATAGACCTGGATGGTCCGGTGCGGAGAAGGGTTGTTGTCCCAAGGACTGATCCAAGCAATCTTCTTCCCCTTGGAGATCCTGATGATCCTACTCCGCCCTTCACTGAAGAGATAATGAATGCCCATATCTCAAGGAAGTTCAAGATGCCAACTATCAAAGCCTATGATGGCACGGGAGATCCCTCTAATTATGTTAGAACATTCTCTAATGCACTGCTGTTGCTACCCGTGAATGACGCTATTAAGTGTCGGGCCTTCCCTCAAACCCTGTCGGGTATGGCTCAGAGGTGGTATAGTCACTTGCCCCCAAACTCCATTGGGTCATTCAGAGAGTTAAGTCAGGCTTTTATTAAGCAGTTCATCAGTGGAAGAGTCCATGAGAAAAGTTCAGCGTCTCTTATGAGTATTGTGCAGGGAGCAAAGGAATCCTTGAGAGATTACCTGAATCGTTTCACAAAGGAGGCTTTAAAAGTCCCAGATCTTGATGATAAGGTAGCCATGATAGCACTGCAACACGGAACTAGGGATGAGTTTTTCAAGATGTCCTTGGCCAAACGTTCCCCTGAAAGCATGTTGCAGCTCCAGGAGAGGGCAGGGAAGTATATTAAAGTTGAAGAAAGTATGAGGAAGACCGTAGTAAGTAATGAGCCCACTGGAGGCAAGAAGCGAAAAACTGATCTGGAGTATATCGCTAAGGACAAGTATCCTAGAACTGAGCAAAACTCTGATTCAACCCCCAAGAAGGGAGGACCTGGGCAAAAGTTCACCGAATACGCTAAGCTGAATGCTCCTAGAAGCCATATCTTGATGGAAATCGAGAAAGATCGAGATATTCGTTGGCCTAAGCCCCTGAAGGGTAATCCTGCCAAGCTAGACAAAAGCAAGTATTGCAGATTTCACAAAGATGTTGGTCACGACACCGATGAGTGTAGGCAGCTGAAAGATGAAATTGAGTTCCTCATTCGAAAAGGAAGATTGAACAAATACACTGGAGAAGGAGGGGACAGGAATAATAATGGAAGGAAGAACTTTGAAGATCTTAGGAGGGACCAAGACGATCAGGGGCGAAACCCCCAGCCTAGAGGACCAGTTATAAACACAATTTATGGAGGATCGTGACCTCGAGGGTCTGTAATAAACACGATCTTTGGAGGTCCAACTGCTGCTGGATTATCCAAAAACTCCAGAAAAGCATATACTAGAGAGGTTATGCATATTGTTGGAGAAGCCCCGAAAAGGGCCAGGACAGAAGTAACATTGGCTTTTGATGATTCTGACCTAGAGGGTGTGAAGTTTCCTCATGACGACCCGCTGGTCATATACTGGTAATAGGAAATAGCCCGGTCAAAAGGGTCCTTATGGATAATGGTGCTTCAGTGGATATCTTGCTCCATGACGCCTTTCTAAGGATGGGGTATAACGACTCCCAGTTGACACCAACCGACATGCCGATATATGGATTTACTGGAGAAAAATGTCCTATGGAAGGGATAATCAAGTTTCCAACCACCATAGGTACGGAACCAAGGCAAGAAAAGTAGATGTTAGATTTTGTGGTGGTAAAAGCTAGTTTAACCTATAATGCTATCAGGGGAAGAACAGGGATACATGCCTTCAAGGCAGTCCCTTCTTCCTACCATTCAGTCACGAAGTTTCCCACCCGTAATGGGATTGGAGAAGAGAGAGGAGATCAAAAAATGGCTAGAAGTTGTTATGTGGCCTCTTTGAGGGCATATGAAGTTGGGGGGCAGGTTCTTCCTATTGAAGATATGGATGTCCGAGAAAATGATGAGAAGAGAGGAAAGCCAGCAGCAGACTTGGTTTTGATTCCTTTAGATCCCGAGAACCCTGAGAGGATGACTTTCATTGGAACCACATTAGAGGAGCCCCTTAGAGGGAAGTTGGTGAAATTTTTACAAGAAAATAGTGATGTATTCGCATGGTCAGCAGCTGATATGCCAGGCATAGACCCGGAGCTGATTACTCACAAGTTAAACGTGGATCCAAGCAGAAAGACAGTGAAACAAAAGAAAAGAAACTTTGCCCCGGAAAGACAAGAGGCTATAAAGCAGGAAGTAGAAAAGCTCTTAGAGGCTGGTTTCATTGAGGAGATTCAATTTCCGGAATGGTTAGCAAACCCGGTAATGGTGAAGAAGGCTAATGGAAAGTGGAGGATGTGTATAGACTTCACTGACCTGAATGATGCATGCCCTAAAGACTGTTTTCCGTTGCCAAGGATTGATACTTTGATTGATGCCACTGTTGGGCATGAGATGCTGAGTTTTATGGATGGATTTAGCGGATACAATCAGATTAAGATGCACAACGATGACATTCCAAAGGTATCATTCATCACTGACTTTGGTGTTTATTGTTATCTTGTTATGGCATTTGGTCTTAAGAATGCAGGAGCCACCTATCAAAGGTTGGTAAATAAAATTTTAAAGGACCTTATTGGTAAGACTATGGAAGTATATATTGATGACATGTTAGTCAAGAGTCTAGCAAAGACTGATCATATAACCCATTTGAGGGAAGCTTTTGAGGTCCTGAGGTACCACAAGATGATGTTTAATCCAACAAAATGTGCTTTCAGAGTAGGATCTGGAAATTTTTTGGGATTAATGGTCTCCAAGAGAGGGATAGAGGCTAACCCCGACAAAATAAAGGCAATTCTGGACATGGAACCACCAAAAACTGTCAAGGATGTTCAAAAGCTCACAGGAAGGGTTGCTGCGCTAGGACGATTCATCTCCAAGTCAGGAGACAAGTGCTTGTCATTCTTCAAGTCACTAAAGAACATCAAGGACTTTGTATGGAATAAGGAAAACCAGAAGGCATTCGAAGAGTTAAAGAAGTATATGGCCCAGGCCCCGTTGTTGGCCAAGCCAGCTTTGAATGAAGTTTTATTCTTGTACTTAGCCATTTCAGAAAGTGCTTTGAGCGTTGTGTTGGTTAAGGCAGAATTGAAAATCCAGAAACCCGTATACTATGTAAGCAAAAATCTACATGGCGCTGAGTTGAATTATTCAACTATTGAGAAATTTGCTCTAGCCTTGGTAATGGCTTCAAGAAAACTGCGTCCCTACTTTCAGGCTCATCAAATTGAGGTGCTAACAAATCAGCCACTGAGAAATATCATTCACAGTCCCAAGGCAAGTGGGAGATTGATTAAGTGGGCAATAGAGCTGGGAGAGTTCGATCTCAAGTATAAGCTGCGAACGGCAATAAAAGCCCAGGCGCTAGCTGACTTCGTGGTGGAGTGTACCATACCCAACCAAGAAGTCGGGGGCAGGAAGATACCATACCTCAAGACAAGGGAGTTGATAATGGGGACGACAAGGGAGTCGATAATGGGGACAAAGAGAAGGATGATAAGGAGAAAGAATATTGGGTTCTCTATTTTGATGGAGCATCAAAAACAAACTCCAGTGGAGCAGGATTGGTTTTACAAAGCCTTGATGGGTTCTTAATTGAGTATGCTATGAAGCTAGACTTCCCAACCACAAACGATGAGGCAGAATATGAAGCCCTGATAGTTGGCCTTGGCCTAGCTGGAATACTTAGAGTCAAAAACTTAAAGGTCCGTGGAGACTCGAAGCTGATCATATCCCAGGTAAAGGGAGAGTTTGAGGCAAGGGATGATATGATGGCTAAGTATGTCCGCCTAGTAAGGGCTATGATGACCCAATTTAATGATTGCCATGTTGAGCACATTCCAAGGGAGGAAAATGCTAAGGCAGATGCATTATCAAAGTTTGCTTCATCCGAAATAGAAGAAAGTTCAGGAAGTGTGTACTTCCGTGTTTTGAAGACACGGAGCATAGATGTTAAGCTTGTGGCTCCTATAGGCCTGGGGACGTCATGGATTGATCCCATTAAGGCTCACATTCAAACCGGTTGGTTGCCAAACGATGCAACTGAAGCACGGAAGTTAACTGTTCGGGCATTAAGGTACTCTTTGATAGATGGGATTCTGTACAAAAGATCTTTCGTGGTTCCTTACTTATGGTGTCTCAGGCCCGATGAGGCACGCTTGGCTCTTGAAGAAGTGCATGAAGGTATTTATGGAAAACACTTGGGGGGCAGGGCCTTGGCCCATAAGATAACTTGTATACCCTTTTATTGGCCAGAAATGATTGCTGATGCCAAAGAATATGTGAAGAAGTGTGACCGCTATCAGAAGTATGCACCTGTTGTTAGACAACCTCCCGAGATGTTGACCTCTATCAACTCGCCCATCCCCTTTGCTATGTGGGGAATGGATATTCTGGGGCCTTTTCCCATGGCCACGTCACAAAGAAAGTTTCTGATTGTAGCCATTGATTATTTCACCACGTGGATTGAAGCCAAACCCTTGGCCAAGATCACAACTAAGCAGGTTGCACAATTTCTGTGGGAAAATATTATGTGCAGATATGGAATTCCTCGTATCCTAGTCACTGACAATGGAACACAATTCAACAACGAGGAATTGAAGAAGTACTGTGAAGAAAATGAGATTGAGTTATGGTTCACCTATGTGGCTCACCCACAAGCCAATGGGCAAGCTGAGGTAGCAAATCGAATAATTCTGGATGGACTAAAAAAGAGGATCGAGAAGTCAAGAAATAATTGGGTGGATAAGATACTTCCAATATTATGGGCCTATAGGACTACTTGTAGAGTCACGACCGGAGCAACTCCCTTCATGTTGGCATATGAGGCAGAAGCCGTAGTTCCCGTGGAGATATCACATTCCTCTCCAAGGATTCAGGCTTTCAATGCTGAGGAAAATGAGGAAGGACAAAGGTTAGCTTTGGACTTAATCGACGAAGTGCGAGATGGGGCACATGCAAAGATAGTAGAGTATCAGAAGAAGGCTTCATTCTACTACAACCTAAGGGTTAAAGAAAGATTTTTCAAACAAGGTGACCTGGCCTTGAGGAAGATAGAAGTTTCTGGTGTAGGACAGAAAGGGAAGCTTGCCCCGAATTGGGAAGGGCCGTACAAAGTCAAGAGTGTTCAAGGTAGAGGAACCTACAAGCTGGAGACGATGGATGGTTTTGAACTCCCGAGAACTTGGCATGCACAAAACCTGAAGGTTTACTATGTGTAGGGCAACTGAATATGATTCTCACTTGTCAAGATGACGAGTAGGTTGAAAAGCACCTTGAAGCTTTGCTTGCTTAGGATCTATTTATTCTAGTTTTATTTTGAAGTTTATTAAGACTTGTGTAAGGGACGAATCCCAGACAATTTATGGAAATTCATGAGGTTTTCGAAATATGTTTAAATGTCTATGGCCTGACAAGTAAAACCAAATGCATGGAATGCAAGCATAAAATGTGATAAATAAAATAGATCGTATAAATGTTACAAGAGTTCGATAAATAAAGTCTCGAAAATAAGATAAAGAAAATAAGCCACGCAGGGTTGGAAAAAGCTCTAAGGAGCTGAGGTGCCCTCGACATCCATATCGTCGTCCCCTCCGCTCTCGCTGGATGTCTCTGTCGTCTCGGAGGAGGGGGAAGAGCTATCGTCCTCAGCAAGTCTGGAAGAAGACTCGGGAGGAGGAAGGAGCGGATCCTGAGGAACATGATCTGAGACAACTACTCGGGTACGAAACCTCTGTAGCAAAGCCTCGTCATCAGGGTAGACATAATCTGCTGGGTTAATATCAGGACAAGCCTCGTTCACGGTCCCAAGGGCCATGTCCCAAACAGTCCTAAAAAACCCGGGAAAGACTGAGTCATCCCTAATCCTCATGGACTGGGCAAACTCCTCCGAGTCCAGGTAGTTATCTATAGCTTTATCCTTCTCCGCCCGAAGCACCACCAGCTCGGCGTTAGACTCCCCGAGTTCCTCCTCCTTGCATTTGAACTTCTTCTCCAGAGTAGCATACTTCTTCTGTTGCCTCCTGAGGGCATTATCGGCCTAATCGGAAGCCCGCTTCCATGACTCGGCTTGCCTCACAGCGCCTTGAAAATAGGCGTTAGACTGAAACAAAGTAATCAACAAAGTATAAGGCAAGAGAATGCTAGAAGAAAGAAAGATAAGTTCAAAAAAGAAGAGGCATACCGAAGCGAGGGACTGAGCTCCCATGAGCTTAATCCTCTCAAGGTCAGGGGTGGCCACCACGTCAGTAAAATCCTTGGGAGTCACGCTATGGTAGGACCAATCCCAAGCAAGCTTCATGGAACCAACCACGGTATCCCCTCGGCGGAATCCCCGGAGAGGCTGGAAGGCGCCTGTAGCAGCAGCAGCAGGGGCAGCAGCAGTGATAGGAGCACTATGGCCCTTAGCTCCTTCAGTTGAAGCCTCCCCCATAGGCTCCTTGTGCTTTCTCAAGAAGATAGGCTCTGTCGCCTTTCCTCGGGTGTCTAGGCCGGCGAGCTGAGCTTTCTTCATCCTAGCAGTCTCTTCAACAGGAGGAACATTGTCCTCGTTAATCTCCTTAGCAGCTGCAAAACAAGGCAAAAAACAAAATAAGTGATATTAATAATGCATGAAATGAAATAAGGTTGAGAAGGGAAGAAAAATACCCTGTTGAGAAATAGAGGATAGTCCCACGTGAATGAGGGAGAACTCCTCTAAGAGAGTCTAGCTAGTATTAGTGTCGTCGTCCTGAGTAAGCCCATTATAAATAATAATTTCTTGAGGAGTTAAGTGAATGGATTTGAGGCTACCATCACTGACCTTCCCGAAGGAAGATCGGAAGAGTGTGCCCCAGTCACCATTCTCACAACGTAACCTAACGAAACTATTCCTCCAATTTTGGTTGTTGTCGGGAATGGAGGCGTTGTTAAAGATATGTTTACTTTTGGGCCTTTGCTTAACATAGACCCAACCACAAATACTGGAAGAGCTATTATAGCACTGAAAGACCTTCCTAAAAACATCTACGGAAAGGGGAAAACCCTCCCTAAGGCAGCAGACCATAAAATATAAAATATTTTTCCAAGCGTTTGGAGGAAGCTGACACGGGTTGATTTGTAAATCATCTAAAAGATGAGGAATAAAAGGGTGGAAAGGAAACCTAAGCCCAACATTAAGGGCATCAGTGTAAATAAAGAGAGTGTCGGGTCTCCAATGGAAAGTACGGTCACCACCAGAGATTGGAACTAATCTAAGAGGAGGAAGGACATTATAACGTGCATTTAGTTTATCGAAATCTATGTTGTGCCAAGTATTACAATGATTAAAAGAATCGAGATGTGCAGTAGAGGGATATTCATCCCCCTAGTGTTAATCATATCGATTAAAGACATATACGAAGAACGGATCTCGATATCCTTACCTCGTTTTGAAGCAGAGGCTATCTTGGCCGCCCTCTCGGAACTCTTGTCAGCCATTAGTAAAGCTGGAAAAGCCTGGAAACTTTGAAAGGAAGAAGGCTGGAAGCTAAGGGAGGAAAGTTGAGAGAGGAGAAAGTTGGAGAATTTTAGAAATGTATGAAATAAGGAGTGAAGAGTGTGAGTGAGAACACTCCCCCCCACCTTTATATAGGAGGAAAGAGGGGAAAATGGGCCTAGAAAAGCCCATTTGGGCCCAAGTTCAGGAATCTTCTGGAATGATCTACAAAATATTGGAAGAATTTAGAAGATTTTCTAGAAAAATCCAGAAAGTTTTGGAAAATTCCTCAAAATTCCAGAAGCTTCTTAACTTAGAAAATAAAAGCCCAGTTCAGAAAAACCAAGGTCCAAAAACAAAAAAGCCTTGTATGAGGCCCACTTGATTTTTAGGAAAAATGGGTGAAAAGAAGCCCAGCTAAAAAATGGGCCTAAGTTCAAACCCAAAAAGTTGGCCCATATTGAAAGCCCAGAACTAGGGGCCCAATTGAAAGGCCTGTGAAGCCCAATAAGAAAGCAAGCCCAGTTATGGGCCCAAGTGTTTAAAAAAAGGGGGGGCCAATTAGTTGACAAACAAGACCCAGATTTAAGAAAATCAAGGACCCAAAAGAGTCCAGCCCAGACGTATGGCCCAAAGTAAAAATGTGCATTCACAAAAATTAACATATTCTTGACCCAATTCGATCAAGGCACAAGCTGTATTTCTCCTCGAATGAGTTATGGTCGAAAGGGCGTCAACCAAGACTGGGAGAAAGATTAATTCGGTCAAAATATTAATTCCTAACCGAAAGGGTCAGGATTCTGATCGAGAACACAATACCTAAAAACCTTGTCGACTAGAAACCAAGGGAAAATCCTGGTCGAACGAGCCCTGCCCGAATTTTCATCGACCTGGGCAACAAAAGACGGTTAATTCGGTCAAAAAACAGGAATCCTGACCGAAAGGGAAGAAAATCCTAGTCGAAATCTGTATTAAAAAAAATTAGGGAAAAATCCTGGCCGAATTTCGACCAGGATTCTTGCTCGGACACATCCTCCTCGAAAAGCCTTTGACCAGGGCGGAATGAAGGTTAATTCGACCAGGATCCTGGTCGAATAGGATTCCTGGTCGAAATCTGTATTAAAAAAAAGGAGAGAAAACAAAGAAAAAAGGAAAAATAGGGAAGAAAAAGAAAGAAAAATTCCTGAAAAAGTACAGAAATTGAGGAAATTCCTTAAAATATTTTTGAAATATTTTCAGAAATAAGGAATAAATCCAGAAAAATAAGGATAAATCCCAGAAATTAAGGGAAAAATCCAGAAAAATAAGGATAAATCCCAGAAATTAAGGGAAAATCCAGAAAATTAAGGGTAAATCCCAGAAATTAAGGGAGAAATCCAGAAAATTAAGGATAAATCCCAGAAGTTAAGGGAAAAATCCAGAAAAATAAGGAAAAATCCCAGAAATTAAGGGAAAAACCTAGAAATTACGGATAAATCCGAGAAATTAAGGGAAAAATCCAGGAATTAGGGAAAAATTCTTGGAAATTAAGATAATTCCTGAATAAAAGGAAAAATCGTTGTAAACGTGTAGGTCGCTCCATACTTTCTGCAAAAACGAAACCCTGTAAGGGAATGAATAGACTTAACTTATGCGAAACCTAATCAATATTTCCCAAAAGTTGGGGGGCAAATGATAGGGATAAATAAATCCTGATTGTATAATTAAATATTGCATTAATTGTACAAGGTGTGGGCTGCTAGGCCCCATAAGAAGATGTATGATATTCAGACCAGAAAGGTTACCACATTGATCAGGCCTGATGGACCAGATCAGGCCTGATGGAACAAGGAAGGCCCAAAACCCTGATTATTAATTAATTTCGTAATTAATTAATAAGGGAGAAAAATAGCTATTAAGATAAGTCTTAGTGGGGATATAAATCCTTGTAGATTGGCCTCCAAGGAACCTCATAGGATAAGGAATCAGCTTCCTACTTCCTAGGACTCCTAAGTCCGTCCTAATTCAGAGACTTGACCACCAAGTCTCCTATACCAAGTCCAATTCAAGGACTCTCACATCTATATAAGGGGCCTCACCCCACAAATCAGAACTACGTTTTTTGACTTGATCCTTGGCAATCAGCAAGGTACGTAGGCATCTTGTTAAGGCGGATTGACTCACGAAACACAAGAGCAGTCAAAATCGAGCCTTGAAGCTCACGTTCCTTAGCACTAAATACAGCAATTATATATATTAGTTTTTAATCCATAACAATCACAGTGGCTGATCAACATATGATAAGGCATCCACCGAAATATTATGATTCCCAATCTAAAACTTATCGCTTACTATTTTATAAGCTTAATGTTAGCTTTAGTTACTATTCAGATATCATTGATTATCTGTTGTTCTTTCTTTATCAGCATAATACTGTTGCTGATAATCATACACAAATGATTTATCACATGCTTCTATTTTGAATGAAGCTGAAAATTGCAATTTTGATTCAGTTCTGGTTGATATTGATATTTACTTTATTATTAAATATCAAAGGTGGTATTAATATAGATGATTGATGTTGACTTCAGTATGGGATGTTGTTAGCATCAAAGTTCGTATTAATATCTAATTTGATATGACATCAAAATGAGTATTAATTTCAAGAGTTGGGTTTTGAATGAGTTTATAATTCAGTCTAAAATCACTGTTTCATATTATTGTTTATGATATTTCTGTAAACACTGTTTTACGAGTTTTATTCTCATCGAGATTTAAAGTATTGCTGAAGCATTTTTGCTCGAAAATATCAAAAGGATTTTAAATACATTTAAGGAACCAATTCTGGGATTCCTTAACTAAAACTTTCCTGGTTCAACAATTATGGTTTAAAATGTTCTACCCTAGTGCAGATGTCGGTTTTAAATCAAAAGACCATATATGTGCTATAATGAACTTACTAAGCATTTCTTTCACTCATACTTGCCTGTTTTTAAATTTAACCTTCCAGTGAGGATTAGCTTGCGCTGTTTAGCCGCGTAATTGGAGAAAACAAAGAAGAAGCTTTTGGAATGTGGTTGGTCCAGGGTTTGCGGACTAGTGTAAGTTCTATTGTGTAAAGTTGTTTGTTTATATATTAGTAATGTTATCATATATTTGGGCCTAATATACTTTTTTCGAAATTATACCAGCGGGTTAAGTTTTGAGTTGAAATTTATTGAAAAGAGTTTTAAAAGAAAGTGAAAAATTTATTTATGGAATTTGGATATCTTGTTTCTAGAACTATAACCTGAAAAGATCTTGGTGTAGTTTGGGGTCACATATGTTATATTTCAGTTGCTGACATTTATTTATTGATTAAACTAGTTATTTTGGATTGAGGTTTCATAGTGACGGCTAAATCCTCTGACCCCGGATTTAGGGGCGTTACAGGTTGCTCTATGTGACAACCCGGGTCAAATTCTGAGTCTTTTTCAAAAGTCAGGTCAAGTCCCGATTCTGAGTCTGAAATAAGCCGAAGCCTTACTGTCCCGAGTGCAACCAACTTGGGTATCGACTAGCCCACCACAGGCCCCCAAAAGATCATGATTTGTTGGTGCACATAGTAGTAGTACTTTGTCTTATAAACTAAATAGAAGTCCCAAATCTCCTCGATGTGGGACTGGGGAGTTACAAACTCCCCCAGTTAAACTCCTGACATCCCCGTCAGGCCCGAACAGACTGTAACGACTCATATACTTTTATATTTAATTGAAGTATAATTTTGGAATTATTAAATGAATAATATATGTGTATAACTTCCGTCAGCTATGTGTTGTTTTACTTTTATCTATGTGTGTGAATTATGGTGTCGAGGGTGGTTCGTGTAATTAATTATGGACTTGTATTGAATTGTTCTCACTTTTAAAAGTGGATTTAATACAAGTTAATTTGTGTAAATATGTGGATTGTCTCTAAAATTGTTTTTATCACTTAATGATTTCAATAATTATTTTTGAGATTTTATAAAATTTAGAAATCAATATTTCATCAATTATTTAACCCTGTATGATTTTCTGATTACATTTATTTGTAAAATCCGTATTTAATTCCTGAATTCTTCAAAAATTATGAAACTCATATTTATTTAAGTTGGGAATATTCCGGGAATTTTAAAATTATTTTGGGGATTTTTGAGATTAATTTCACACGCGCGTTGATTCGTTTATTTGTTAAAGGCGGGTACAAATTATGTTTCAATAATTGTTTTAAAATTTCAAAATTTATGTTTTTATAAACTTCGGGATATTTGTAACATTTTAAGATTATTTTCGTGAATTTCTGACTTTATTTGAAGTTCAGCTTGGTTCGTTAATTGTGAAATGCGGGTACGAGTTGTGTTTCAAAAATGCTCTAAAAATTATAGAAATTTTATCCTATTAGTTTCGGGATTTATAGAAAATTTTAATAATATTTTGGGATCACTCTGATTAATATTTATTTGCAAGTTTTACCGTTAAATGAATAAAAGCAATATATAATTGGGCTTCCACTCGGGGAAGGGGACAAGTGTTTTATTTTAAAGAACCAGACGGAGACGTGGCACGTTAATACTTTTAGTTTTCTTTCTTTTATTTTCTTTATTTTCCTTCCTCCAATCGCTGCAACATCAATCTCCTGTCTTTCTATGGCATTATGATCTCTGATTCTCTCTTCTTCTTCGGTTTCTTCTCTGTCCTACAATCTCCTTCGTTTCTCTCTCTTTTTCTTTCCTTCTCTGTTGCCTTCTTGCTCGCGGTTGTTATCTCTGCGATTTTTCCGGTGGGTAAGTCCCCGGTTCTTTTCTCCTGGTGGTTTTGAGTATGTTTACAAGAGTAATTGTGTATATATATTCGGTGTGTCGAAGTTAGGAGGAGTGACTAACTGTTGCTGCCTGATTTCTTTGGTTGTCCGGTTTATTTCCGGCTTGTTGTTATCCCGACCTGTTTTTCTGAATTGCTCTGTTTTGTTTTGCTATTGTCTGGTTGCCAGTTAAGTGTGTGCTGCACATGCGCTTGTGTGTGTGTCTCGCACATTTTGTTTTGATTCGAACATTTCTGATTTAGATTAATTTCTTATTTTCAATGCAGGAAATTCTTTGATTAATATCCCTGATATAATTAAATACTTTTACGAGAGATTATTTTTATAAATCGGTGGAGTTTGCGTCGGAAACTCGAATTAATCGGGTACCCACGGATTTTATCGCCGTCCGCGATGAATTTTGACGAGCGGAC
This sequence comes from Apium graveolens, assembly GCF_009905375.1. Classification (NCBI taxonomy): domain Eukaryota; kingdom Viridiplantae; phylum Streptophyta; class Magnoliopsida; order Apiales; family Apiaceae; genus Apium; species Apium graveolens. The sequence goes on from NC_133651.1 coordinate 186,923,706, forward strand.
GGTGGACGGTGATGACGCGGTTCTGAGTCCTAATATTTCAAAATAAATAAATGAATAAAATACGAGTTAAAAATATAAAATATGAATAATATTAATAATTAGTTGGGTTAAAGCGGTGATTGGGAATTTGTGAAATCTGGATTGCATGATTGATTGGATTGTTGGATTATGGTTGTTGTGAGATTGATTGTTGATGATTTGACGTCGAGATGTTCGACGGGTTAGTCCGATAAATAAAGGAGGGGCTGCCCAATTCCCGAGAAATTGAACTACGGAAATGCGGGAAAGTATCCAGTAATTATCGGAATGTCGAGCGGGTATAAATAAGTATATACATATATTTTGTGTGAAACCTGATTGTATGTTGTGGTGAATATTCTGTCAAAACCCAATAACCCTAATTTCGTAAAATTACGAGTATATGTATTTTATGAAAATGAACACCAACCCGATTTTTCGAGAATGTGAACCCTGACTGTTATGTGTGTTATTGTATTATAATAGTACATATAAGTACGAGTCAGGATTGTTATCGCTTGGGTAGGATTGGTATTGATGATATGTCAAGCATACCAAGACGTCTAACGTAGAGTATTTCAACCCTGTAGGTTATAGTCGGGAACCTGAAAGTGGACGTTGGACTAATGATAACTTAGTGGACAATCGACGAGCTTAGTAGGGTTTTATTCGAAGAACCTGAGTATTGAATTCGAATCCAATGTGATCTAGTGGTTAAACGATAAAGCCTGAGCGTCCGAGTCGGATCAGAATTGATCAGTAATAGTCGTAAAGCTTTGCAAGGCAAGTACCCCTGACCATTCATTTATGGTTCAGTACGTAAGAATAGCTAAATATTTTATTTTCATAATGGAACAGAAACGTTTTAAGTTACATATCCCCGGTGTTTGAAAATGTTGTTAAATATGTGTTTTCAGGGAGAAGTAACTTCTAAAAATACCTATCTCTAAAGTGTGATTAAAAATGAAAAATAGGTTTTGAATAGTGTGTTGTCACAGAATTGATTTTAACAAGAGATAGGTAAAAGTGATTTTGAAACTGGATAAAATGAATCAGATATTGGATAACGTTGCGTAAGTGGCTAATTCGGTTGGGCGCATTACATAACCGATTAGTCCAGCATAGTTAATTAGAGACCTAGCTAGTCTCTGCAGATCCGGTGATTTTGTATGAAAGCCCGATCAGCTTTTCTAGACATTTTGTGTGATAGCCCGGCCAACTATCCTAGATAATTTGTGTGGAGGCCTGATCAGCCATCCCTAGATAACATCCAATACATATCTGATTATGATTTAGTGGTTCCCGTAACGGAACAGATGACTTTGTGGTTCCAGTAACGGAACAAATGGTTTTGGGTCCCCGTAACGGGATAAATGGTTTTATGGTTCCTCTAATGGAACGGAAAGTTTGAAAGTGAAAATAGCATGCTAAAATTGAACTCTGGTATTTATGCACAACACACGACAGTTGATTTTGTTTTACAGAGCATGCTAATTTTGGATATCCAGTTTATACATGTTTTACATGTTTCTAACAAGTTATGAATTTTATTCCTATAACTGCTTTACTTAAAACTGTTTTATTGTTATTCATATAGTGGTACTGCTGAGCAATTGATTGCTCACCCTTGCAGAATATTTTACATATGTATTGCAGATGCCTAGTAGATTCTTGCGCGGTAGTCAGGGCAGAGTTCTAGCTCCTTTCATGTCAGGCTCCTCTGAGGTAGTTGTGTGGACCAAAGATGGTCTATTGAGTTGCTGTATTAAGATAGTATTGTTCAGAGTATTGTTATTAGTTGGTTTTGTATTAAGTGTAACCTAAATCATACTTAAACCTGGAAAAGATCTTGGTAAAGGGGTCGTAGTTATGTTTTATCATTGAATTGTTTATCTTATGGTTATTGTTGATGACGTCAACTCCTGACCCCGGGGTTGAGGCCGTCATAGTTGGTATTAGAGCTACAGGTTTGAGTCCCTGATTTAGGTTATGGGTAGAGTCAAAAGAGTGAAGAAAGGTTCGTAGATAGATTTGAGTCAGCAACTCAATCAGAGGAGCAAGTCTATGAGTTTAGTCAAGGGTTTCGTAGACGTAACCCTAGTGTCTATTGAGGATTGATTGAAACTACCCTAACCTAGAGTACGTTTCCTTTGCGTAAGTATTATTAGTAATGTTCGATAGAGGTTCCTAGTCCTTCTCTTGAGAAAAACGAGTTTGATCGCGAGAGTTCAGCGTTGGAGCAGACCCTTGATGTGTCAGTTGAGAGGACACTAGTGTTATTCCCACATATCGCATTTTCTATGTCAATGAATGTTGTTGGACTGATTGTGTGACCTTGGTGAGTTCGGATAGTATGATAATAGTCAGTGGCTACTATGACGACCAAGTTTTATAGTGAATGTGGATCAGAATGAGAGGTGGTATCTTTGAACCCTTCCATTTCTTTCTTGAAATGTATTTTGTTTCCAGAATAATTGTTTCCTATTCCCTAAGTTGTTTATTCTTCCTGTGAGAAAGTTATGAACCCGAAGTAAGCTACTTAGGGTTCTGTTGATCTCATTACTAATCAGGTTCACCCCTTCCTATTTTTGAATTTTCTTTTTAACATTGTTTCTTTTCTCGGAAATGCTATTGGTTGATTGGGGCAAGCAATGCATATGAGTTGACCATTTGTCTGTGTGGCAAAAGGGTCTGGTGGGACGCCACCGAGTTATGTGTTGTGACTGTGCGGTACCAAGACTGGCCATCTTATGTACTTGTATGGTTGCTCTCAGTCATACCTATGTTTTAATCTCTTGTCCTCCCTGTATTATTGATTCTTTAATTTTGAAATTTCATTTGAAGTCCCGAAGCAGCGAATTGTTAGTAGCTTTTATAATTAAACAGTCCTGGTTATTGAAAGTAAACAAAAGTTGACTGTCTGAAGGAATAGAAGTTTTATATCGGGTTGCAGCTTTAGAAAAGATAACCCCGTGGAAGATGGATCAATTGTAAGAGATAAGAAGTCGCCTGGGAAGAATGGTTGATTGAAACTCAGACTAGTGTGTTAGCCAAGTCTATGATTCTTAAGATTAACTTGACTTACCAGTTTACCCTTTTTGGGTGGTGCCTAGGATAGCTCGTCTAGCTTTGCGGTATATGGAATTTGTTAATGTTGTATTTTAATGGTGCTAAAAGGTTGCTCGATTGTTATTGTATTGAGAAGGCATACCATAATGTTTAGTACCTTTATATTCCAGTTTTTTGCGCTGTTGTTGATCCTGCTACTATTAATGTTGCTATTGTTGCTAGTGTTGCTAATCTAGATATCTTTTATAAATGGATCCTAAGAATAGGGACATGGGTGCTTTAATTGGGCAACATTTTCCTGACACAGGTTCACCGTTTGAACGGTGATATTTTGTTTTACATTCTCATTATGTTTTTGAATAAATTCCCTGTTATATTTCAGGAAGATGCCACCCAAGAAAGCTACCCAGTCTAAAGAAAATAGTAGTAGTTTGGCGGAGGTTCCAGCTATAAATGAAATTCTAGACCTGTTGTGCCAGCAACAGCAACAACAGTTGCAGTTAATCCAACAGATTCGGCAGCAACAACATCAAGAAGGAGAGCTAAACCAAACTACTAGTTTTAAATCCTTTCAGTCTATTAATCCCCCAGAGTTCAAGGGCGAAGTGGATCCTGTTGTTGCCAGAAATTGGCTGAAAGAAATGGAAAAGGCATTTACCCTCACGCAAGTAGGTGATGATCTTAAGACCAATTATGCGAGTTACTTTCTTAAGAATGAAGCAAATTATTGGTGGGAATCCACTCGAGTGTCGGAAGGAGAAGGCCCTGTTTCTTGGGCAAGATTTACAGAATTATTCTTGGAGAAGTATTTTCCCGATGGTTTAAGGAATTAGTTGGAAGTCGAGTTTCTAGAGCTGAAACAAGGTGAGAGAAGTTTGTTGGAGTATGAGGCTAAGTTTACAGAATTGGCCCAATTAGTTCCTGAGTATGTAAGTACGGAGATTCAGAAAGCAAGGAGGTTTCAGCAAGGGTTGAAGCCTGAGATTTGTAGAGGAGTTGTGGCATTGCAACTCAAGACATACTCCTCTATGGTTCAATCCGCCCTGGTAATGGAAAGTGACCACAAGTTGGCTGTTAAGGAAGAAAGTGATAAGAAAAGGAAGTCGGAAGGTGTTATGGACAAGGTAGACCAAGGAGAATCCAGTCAGGAATTTCAGAATCGGTTTGTCCAAAATAGGAGTAAAGGATTCTGGAGACAGAGTTTATTTCAGACTAGGTCTGGTGCTATTTCAATTGCTTCCACTCCAGCTCAGTCGGTCAAGTCAGCAGTGGATTGTAACTCCTGTGATAGGAGACACAGTGGTTCATGCAAAAAGAATGTGCAATGTTTCAAGTACGGTCATAAGGGTCATTATGCATCGGAATGTAATCCAGAAAATCCAGGAGTTACGTGTTATAATTGTGGAAAAGGTGGGCATATTGCAAGGAGTTGTAGAACGGTTACTCAAGATACTACATCCCAAGGGCCAACATCCAACATAGCTAGAGGAAGAACTTCTAAAAGGATCAAGAGATCGAGCATCTAGAACTTGGACGTAGTTACACCTGAGTTGCCACCCTTCGAGCTAGAAGAGTTTGATGTGATTTTAGAATTGAGTTGGTTGTCCTGTATTATGGCAAGGAGTGGTTTTTATAAGAAGTGAAGTGTAAAGTGTACAGAAGCTAATAGTAAGATAAGTTTCTGGATGCAGAAGCAATATAAGGAATTCTTCCAATCATGCGAGAAAAGAAGTAATAAGCTAAGCATATAAGGTAGATCCACCATCTATAAAAATATGAAGAAGAGAATAATTAAGCTGGAGGAATTTTGAGTAATAAATAAATGCCCTGGAGTCTCTGGAGGTCAGTGGAACGAAATAATTAGTGCGATAATTGCGTGATTGAAAGGGAAGTATGTGTAATAGATAGAGACCCCTGAAATGCACTAGTGATGTTGTTAAAGAAAGAGGAATGAAATTATAAGATTGGGTACTGATTATCGGGAGTTTAACAAAATGACGAATAAGAATAAGTAACCTCTATAAAGAATTGATTACTTATGTGACCTAATTCAAGGAGTGTGTAAATTCTACAGGATCGACTTAAGATACGGCCTGAGAACATGTCAAAGATTACGATTAGGATGAGTTATGAGCGTTGCGAGTTCTGGTGATATTATGCGGAGTAATAAGTGCATCATTTGTCTATAAGGAATCAAGAAACATGGTGTATAAGGAGTACTTGGAAAATCAAATTGTATTTATTGATAACATCCTCTGCTGTCTAAGGATTAAGGAAGTCTGTGTAGAATGACCTAGGCTTTCCCTACGAAGATTACAAGGGAAGCAAATATATATTAAGTTTTCAAGTATGGACTTTGGCTGAGACTTACAAACAATCCTGATTATCTTATTAACGACCATTTAAGCAAAACCGGTGTAGTAATAGATGCCCTGAGTAGAAGAAAAGAATTGAACGTGATTAAAATTCTGAGGAAAGTGAAAAGAGTAAAAGTTGGAATTCAAATACCGAAAGATGATAAAAAGTGAATATATGAAATTACTTTCTAGCCTAAACGGATAAGGATGAGTAAGAGGTGTTTAGATGTTGGAACTAAGTTGAAAATGAGTACTACCTGTCATTTTTAGATGAAGGGACAAAGTGAGAAGATGATTCGGACAATATAAGAAATGTGAAGAGTATATGTGTTGGGTTTAGAAAGGAAACTGAAGTAATCATCTACTATGAATTGAGTTTTCTATGCTAATAGTTATCATGTTAGTAAGAGAATGCTACTTTGCGAAACCTTGTATGGACTTAAGGGTGGTTCCCCATACTATTAAGAGAAAGTGGGAGTAGAAATGTTGTTAGGTCTCGAATTAGTTCAGTACACCAAGGACATAGGGAGGTTGATTTGGAAAAAGAGTTGAAGCAGCTCGGGATAGACAATGGAAGAAGGTGGACTTGCATTAAAAGAGTGGGATATAGAAATAGAATCATTGGTGTTGACAAAAGTTTCACCTTAAAAGAAATTGTTTAAGTTTGAATAGAAGGGTCAAGTAGGGTCCTAAATGTATTGAACCGTTCAAGGTATAAAGAAATACAGGTAAAATTGTCCATGAGTTGGTATTACCGCTGCAGTTGCAGTATATGTATATAATGTGTTTTGCGTATCAATATTAAGGTGATATATCTATTTCGAACCAACTCATTGATTAGGAGCCAATAGGCTCTTATCCAATATTATTTTGCGTGGAATGATCGATCCAAATCCTCGATCATTAAGAGCGAGTCCTTAGAAATGAGTTTATATCCCTAATGAGTATGCCTTGAATAAATCCTTGAGTAGAAGAGTCTACCTGGAAGTTAGAGTCGGATATGCTTGATGAATATCCTCACCTGTTTAGTTAGATCAAATTTTGAGGACAACATCTTTTTAAGGGGGGAATGATGTAACAAATCGTATACTTTTATATTTAATTAAAGTGTAATTAAGGAATTATTAAATGAATAATATATGTGTATAGCTTCTCTCAGCTATGTGTTGTTTTACTTTTATCTATGTGTGTGAATTATGGTGTCCAGGGTGGTTCGTGTAATTAATTATGGACTGGTATTGAATTGTTCTCACTTTTAAAAGTGGATTTAATACAAGTTAATTTGTGTAAATATATGGATTGTCTCTAAAATTGTTTTTATGACTTTATGATTTCAATAATTATTTTTGAGATTTTATAAAATTTAGAAATCAATATTTCATCAATTATTTAACCCTGTATGATTTTCTGATTGCATTTATTTGTAAAATCCGTATTTAATTCTTGAATTATTCAAAAATTATGAAACTCATATTTATTTAAGTTGGGAATATTCCGGGAATTTTAAAATTATTTTGGGGATTTTTGAGATTAATTTCACCCGCGCGTTGATTAGTTTATTTGTTAAAGCGGGTATAAATTGTGTTTCAATAATTGTTTTAAAATTTCGAAATTTATGTTTCTATAAACTTCGGGATATTTGTAACATTTTAAGATTATTTTCGTGAATTTCAAAATTTGTTTTAAGTTCAGCTTGGTTCGTTAATTGTGAAATGCGAGTACGAGTTGTGTTTCAAAAATGCTCTAAAAATTATGGAAATTTTATCCTATTAGTTTCGGGATTTATAGAAAATTTTAGTAATGTTTTGGGATCACTTCGATTAATATTTATTTGCAAGTTTTACCATTAAATGAATAAAACCGATATATATTTGGGCTTTCACTCGAGGAAGGGGACACGTGTTGTATTCTAAAGAACCAGACGGAGACGTGGCACGTTAATACTTGTGGTTTTCTTTCTTTTATTTTCTTTATTTTCCTTCCTCAAATCGCAGCAACAGCAATCTCCTGTCTTTCTATGGCATTTTGATCTCTGATTCTCTCTTCTTCTTCGGTTTTTTCTCTGTCTTATAATCTCCTCCGTTTCTCTCTCTTTTTCTTTCCTTCTATGTTGCCTTCTTGCTTGCGGTTGTTATCTCAGCGATTTTTCCGGTGGGTAAGTTCCCGGTTCTTTTCTCCTGGTGGTTTTGAGTATGTATACAAGAGTAATTGTGTATATATATTCTGTGTGTCGAAGTCAGGAGGAGTGACTAACTGTTACTGCCTGATTTCTTTGGTTGTCCGGTTAATTTTCTGGCTTGTTGTTGTCCCGGCCTGTTTTCTGAATTGCTCTGTTCTGTTTTGCTATTGTCTGGTTGCCAATTTAGTGCGTGTTGCACACGCGCTTGTGTGTGTGTCCCGCACATTTTGTTTCGATTCGAACATTTCTGATTTAGATTAATTTCTTATTTTCAGTGCAGGAAATTCTTTGATTAATATCCCTGATATAATTAAATACTTGTACGGGAGATTATTATTATAAATCGGTGGAGTTCACGTCGGAAACCCAAATTAATCGGGTACCCGCGGATTTTACCGCCATCCGCGATGAATTTCGACGAGCGGAAGGTGGACGGTAATGACGCGGTTTTGAGTCCTAATATTTCAAAATAAATAAATGAATAAAATACGAGTTAAAAATTTAAAATACGAATAATATTAATAATTAGTTGGGTTAAAGAGGTGATTGAGAATTTGTGAAATCTAGATTGCATGATTGGTTGGATTGTTGGATTATGGTTGTTGTGAGATTGATTGTTGTTGATTTGACGTCGAGATGTTCGACGGGTTAGTCGAATAAATAAAGGAGGTGCTGCCCAATTCACGAGAAATTGAACTACGGAAATGCAGGAGCGTGTCCAGTAATTATCGGAACGTCGAGCGAGTATAAATAAGTATATACATATATTTTGTGTGAAACCTGATTGTATGTTGTGGTGAATTTTCTGTCAAAACCCAGTAACCCTAATTTCGTAAAATGATGAGTATATGTATTTTATGAAAATAAACACCAACCCGATTTTTTGAGAATACGAACCATGACTATTATGTGTGTTATTGTATTATAATAGTACATATAAGTACGATTCGGGATTGTTATCGCTTGGGTAGGATTGGTATTGAGGATTTGTCAAGCATACCAAGACGTCTAATGTAGAGTATTTCAACCCTGTAGGTTATAATCGGGAACCTGAAAGTGGACATTGGACTAATGATAACTTAGTGGACAGTCGACGAGCTCAATAGGGTTTTATTCGAAGAACCTGAGTATTGAAGTCGAATCCAAGGTGATCTAGTGGTTAGACGATAATGGCTGAGCATCCGAGTCGGATCAGAATTGATCAGTAATAGTCGTAAAGCTCTGCAAGGCAAGTACCCTTGAGCATTCTTTTATGGTTCAGTACGTATGAATAGCTAAATATTTTATTTTCGTAATGGAATAGAAACATTTTAAGTTACGTATCCCCTGTATTTGAAAATGTTGTTAAATATGTGTTTTTAGGGAAAAGTAACTTCTGAAAATACCTATGTCTAAAGTATGATTAAAAATGGAAAAGAGGTTTTGAATAGTGTGCTGTGACAGAATTGATTTTAACAAGAGATAGGTAAAAGTGATTTTGAAACTGGATAAAATGAATCAGATATTGGATAACGTTGCGTAAGTGGCTGATTCAGTTGCACGCATTACATAACCGATTAGTCCAACATAGTTAATCAGAGATATAGCTAGTCTCTGCGGATCCAGTGATTTTGTGTGAAAGCCCGATCAGCTTTCCTAGACATTTTGTGTGATAGCCCGGCCAAGTATTCTAGATAATTTGTGTGGAGGCCTGATCAGCCGTCCCTAGATAACATCCAATACATATCTGATTGTGATTTAGTGGTTCCCGTAACGGAACAGATGACTTTGTGGTTCCAGTAACGGAACAAATGGTTTTTGGGTCCCCGTAACGGGATAAATGGTTTTATGGTTCCTGTAATGGAACGGAAGGTTTGAAAGTGAAAATAGCATGCTAAAATTGAACTCTGGTATTTATGCACAGCACACGATAGTTGATTTTGTTTTACAGAGCATGCTAGTTTTGGATATCCGGTTTATACCTGTTTTACATGTTTCTTACAAGTTATGAATTATGTTCCTATAACTGCTTTACTTAAAACTGTTTTATTGTTATTCATATAGTGGCACTGCTGAGCAATTGATTGCTCACCCTTGCAGAATATTTTACATATATATTGCAGATGCCTAGTAGATTCTTGCGCGGTAGTCAGGGCAGAGTTCCAGCTCCTTTCATGTGAAACTCCTCTGAGGTAGTTGTGTGGACCTAAGATGGTCTGTTGAGTTGTTGTATTAAGATAGTATTGTTCAGAGTATTGATATAAGTTGGTTTTGTATTAAATGTAACCTAAATCATACTTAAACCTGGAAAAGATATTGGTAAAGGGGTCGTAGTTATGTTTTATCATTGAATTGTTTATCTTATGGTTACTGTTGATGACGTCAACTCCTGACCCCGGGGTTGAGGCCGTCACACAGACAGCCCATAGGACCAAGATCGTACCTCTCTAGCCATTGTGGGATAATATGGGCTGGCTTCGTGTCCTCGCCTCCGGACCTCTTGTCATTGTGGGATAATACCACCAGCCTTAATGTCCCCACCTCCGACAACTTGATGCATCAAGCTTTCGAGAGTCAGCTCTGATACTATATGTGACAACCCAGGTCAAATCTCGAGTCTTTTTCGAAAATCGGGTCAAGTCCCGATTCTAAGTCTGAAATAAGCCGAAGCCTACTGTCCCGAGTGCAACCAACTTGGGTAACGACTAGCCCACCACAGGCCCCCAAAAGATCATGATTTGTTGGTGCAAATAGTAGTAGTAATTTGTCTTATAAACTAAACAGAAGTCCCAAATCTCCTCGATGTGGGACTGGGGTGTTACAGTAGAAGACTTTTTAACAGAGTTTATGTTAACATCGTTACTATTAGTATTTATACATGCAGAAACAGATTTTGCTTTAACTATAGAGGGTTTCAGTTTATAATAATCATAATACAAACTATGATACTCTTTACATGTATAAATAGAGTGCCAAACACTACCACAATGAAAACAAGGACTTTGTGTTTTATATGTAACTGTTCTATTCCTAAACTCTGATTTGGAAGGAACAGTATTTTTCTTTTTATTCTTCTTGCAAGAATTAGCAAGATGATTAGTGCTACCACAGTTTGAACATGCCTTTCTAGGTGTATTAGGAGGGGTTACATAATTTCTATTTTTATCAACACCTACCTTGTCATTCCTATTTTTTCTAGACCTTTTCCTTTTGTCTTTATGTGTAAGTCCTTCAGCTTTTGCTTAAGCTGTTTCTGAGTCATTGAACCAATATTTACTGACTTTGTGTGAATATGTTCACTCTTATCAATAATTAAGTTTGATCCAGGTGATGAGCTTTTACCTTCCTCATGGATTGACTTGACAGTATTAGCACTTGGATTAAATTTAATGGTCTTTATCTGAACCTTGTTCAGTTTGACCGTGCTATCAGTTTTTATTGGTTCTATTTTCTCAGTTTCTTTTCCAATTTTCTTATTAGAATTAGATCTAACATAATATCCTAATCATGATCCCCAACAGCCATTTTCTAAAATTTCCTGAGCTATTTTTCCTGAGTTAGTCCAAAGTTTGATAACCTCTCTTTCTTTAGCTAACTCCTTCTCTAGATAAACATGTTTTTCCAAACAATTTTTCTTTAACATAAACAGCATTCAACTGAATTTCTAGGTGATCATTTATTTTCTTTAATGCAAAGTTTTCACTCTTGATTCTATTATTCTCTAAGGTTTGATCTCTATAACTAACATGTAGAGTCTTAAGAAATATTCTTAGTTCATAGATATCATCGGTATCAAAAGCAAGAATAGTCTGAGGTACTTTTAATTCAGCATTATCAGTCTCAGTATCAGCTTTTTCCATGAGAGCATAATTGACCCCATCATCCGAATCTGATGAATCATCCCAGTTTCTCTTCTTTTAGATCAAAGCTTGTTTCTTCTCAGCTCTGAATTTTCTGCAATCAGCTGCAAAGTGTCCAATTCCATTATAGTTGTAACATCTCTCTTTTGACTTGTCAGTTTTTCTAGATCTTGATTCCTTCCAATCAGTATTTCTTCTGTTGTTCCTCTTATCAGAGTTTGAGGAACTGGAACCTTTTCTGGAAAATCTTCTCCCTTTTTGAAGTTATTGTAGACCATCTTCTTGAAGCTTTTAACCAGTAGGGCAGCCTTTTGATCCATGTCTTCATTGTTGTTATGATCAATGTCATTATCTGTTCATTATCAGTATTTAAGTCATCATCAAAATTTGATGATTCAGTTCCTCCGTTGACATCAACAACAATGTATAAGGATTCTTATTCTATCAACAAGGAAACCTATACAATGCTTCTAAGATAAAGTCCTTCACCGCCTTGAGTTCCTGTTTCCTTTTCTTTATCAAAGATCAACTGATGTGATAAATACTGATTATATCATCCGTTGACATCAGCATCCGTTGATATCATTATCCGTTGATATCATCATCATCCGTTGATATAAGTTCTGATGTGAACTTCTAATAGTTTCTGCTTTATATCATCAATTGCTCCTAACAAGATATGCCTCTGGAAAAGCAGCTTCTTGAGCCTTTTTTCAATTTAGTAAGGAAGAGAGTGTCTTCATAAATCACCATGTTAACCGTGTTGATTAGGATGTCCAATTTAGATGCCCTTCTAGTTATAAGATAGTTGAAGGACACCTGCATGCACCTATCCACACCAGAGTCATTTATATTGATAACAATTCTTCTTCCTTGAAAACCATCCTTAGTCACCACCATGATCACCCTTATGAAATTGATAGTCTTGTCCAAATCTTTCTTGTAGGTAAAGAAATTATTGGATAGAGAATTCTTGAGAGCCCTTAGAAGTTCATCAAATTATTTGCTCAGACTAGGTCCCTCAGCTGCTTTTAGTAGCCTCTTCATCCCAACATCAACTTGCTTTTCAGTTTCCTTAGCTTTGGCTTTGGATTTGGCTTGTTCAATTTCTTTGGCTCTTTGTGTTTGGACAGATGATTTTAGCAACCTCGACTCTATCTCCCCTTTAGTCTTGGTAGCAGGCAAGATGAGAGGTGTAGGAATTTTAGGCCTCACAGCATCAGGAAGTGCATGAAAAGGAATATTTAGAGCACCCATGATAGCTCCCAATGATATTGAGTTCTGCATTAAAAGATGCTTATGGAAGTCTACCAAAGTCTTGATGTCAGCCTATTGACTTTGTACCACAACTGTGAGTTAAGAGACTTGATTTGTGAGAGAATCATTGGATGATTGTAGAGATGAGACTTCAGCTTGAAGAGCATAGATTTGCAGAGGAGTGGATGTGGACATTGGTGGTTGGGAGCTTGATGAAAGAGAAACACGAGAGGTGGCTTGAAGAGACTTCTTGATTCCCTCCATCAAAAGAGCTGAAGTTTCATACCTAGCCTGATGTAGTTGATATAGTTTGACCCTTGTGATGTGATTCTGGACAACTTCATGCAAAGCCAGAAAGAATTGCTTTAGATTTTTGATGCTCTGCTCCATACTGGTGACATCAAAGCTTGCCATTTAATAAGTAAATTTGTTGAATTTATTCTTGATTTCCACCTGAGTTGGCACAAGGTCATCCAGTTTGTCTTTCACCAATCTCCTTATTATGTTTTGATGACTATTCAGAGTCTGTTGTAGTTCTTTTCCAATAAGGTGAAAAGATTTGAGTTGTGCCTTATAGACTTCTGTAATAGCATCATAAACTTCTTTTGGGCTGAGAGTTTAGCATTGCTTCCAAGGATAGTTATGTACTCTTCTCTATACCTAGCCAAAACCTCATCCATCTCCAAACTAAAATATTTGTCTAGCCAAGCATCTATATTTCCATCTTGCTCATCTTCATTGACAATCTTCTACTGTTGTTCCTCAACATCTATTTTATAGGAAAGCAAGATAGTCTAATAATCCTGTTTGGACATATCGGTCGTGAGCAATTGTTGGGTAATGTTGGTAAGGCCAGAGAGTTGGTCCACTAGAAGATCATTCATAGTGATAGGTTGAGTTTGAGCATCTTGCAGCCATCTTGAGATGAGGTGTGAGGGTTGTTGTGTAGAGTTGGAGGTAGAAGGTATATCTGTTTGGGTTGAGGTGGAAGGTTGTGATATGGTAGGTAACCCTGTGATTGGAATCACAGTTAAACTCACAGTAGAAACTGTGGTTGTGACATTAGGTTGTTCACCAAAAATGGGAACCTTCATTTGAATTGAAAGGGATTTGACCAGGTTACTTTCATGTACCATGGCCTCAAACCCTTGTTCTTCTTGAAAAGAACTGGCACCTGAATGTGCTTGACTTGTTTCCCCAATGATTGGATCATTGAAAATTGGACTCCTAGCTTCAATTGACAGAGCAAGCTCATCCAGTATTTTGAGGGGAGGTGTTCCTACAGGAAACAACCTCCAATTGAATTGGAAAGGATTTAGATAGCTCCCCCTCAAGAGTACTACCCTCAAAGCTTTTCAATCTATGAAGATTTATTTGCACATGAAGGTGCATTTGGTACATCCACAGGGTCTTCGGTAAAATTGATGAAACCCCTGTGTTTTTTTGGTATCATCAAGGTCTACCCCAAAGTGTAGCCTCTCACCAACTAAATTTGGTTCCTGCGTGGTGAGCACAGTTTTAGGAACTATGTCATTTGATGTTGACAACACATGGGAAGTGGATACAAGTGTTTCATTGTATGTAAAAGAAATTTGAGAGATTAGATTAGTGATTTGAGAAGTGAGTGTTGGCAGCTCCCCCAGAATGGATGAGGGAGCTTCAAACGATGTGCTCTCAGAGTTTGTGTCATCCTTATTTCTTCTTTCATAAACTTGAATGTTTTCAAGTTGTGGTCCAGACTCTTTACAAAATGCACTAGGGAGAGTGCTTTGTTCAATAGAGACACCTTGTTGAGAGGATGTCTCTAGATTCTGTTTCAAACCCTCTTTTTCAAATACATCCTTTTGGCAGGATGCAGAGGTAGCTTTAGTGGCTAGCTTAGATTTATTTACCTTGTTTTGTTTCTTGACCAGGTTAGACTCTATTTGTATTTGGTCCTTACCAATCTCATTTATAACTGTCAAGGGTTCCTGCTTTCTCTTCTTCTTACTTACTTCACCTTTTTGAGAGGATGAAATAGTTGGTTTTCTAGCTTCTAATGGTAAAGAATGAAGGGTCTCAGTTTGGGAAGGCCTATGTTGGTGTTCCTGTATTTGTTATTCTACAGGGTCAGGAGCCATAACGGTACTAGTTTAGACATTAGACCTCATGTCAGGCATAGGGTAAGGGTAAGTCATGAATCTCTCCAACATAACTGGAGTGATTATAAGACTTACAACTACCTTATTTTTTATAATAAGTGAGCCAAATAGTATTTTAGACATCTATTTATAATTGCCTATTTTTGTTCTATCTATATAATTAACTAAATGAATGTCTTGAACTTTATTGTTTAAAGTAGACATTATAAACCTAGGAAAGAAAATTTCCTAACCTTCTATAGCCAAAGGTATTGTGAGCCTTGTGCTTAGTTCCTGCAGAATCAAAAGCCCCACATTTATGTGTCTGTTGTGAGCCATGGAGAACACCAGCTTATGGACCACACTTGAGATGTTGTCATACCCTATCATTTTGCAGGTGAAAGCCCTCACAATTGAGTGAAACAGGAATGACCATTCCATTCTCAGATACTTCTTGTTCAAGCTAGCCAGATTGATCTTCTCACTGTAGTTGATAAAATCCATGAACTCAGCTAGCTCTTTTTGAGTAGGGATCTCCACCATGTTGTCAGTAGGAATGCCCAAAGCCAGGTTGACATCATTCTCAGTAAATTCCACATGCTGGCCTTGAATAGAGCAGTTTACCACCATGGATATAGCTTGGTTCTCATGAACAACTATCCTGATCACAGCTGAGTTCTTGAAGTCATTGAGAACATCCAGATACAGAATTGGATTTGCAGTTAAAGCACCTACAAAGAATGTCTCATCTAGAAACTTAACAAAACTCATGAAGCTATTAGGAGCCTGGTTAGCATCTGTGAATGCAAGGTAGTTGGTTCCCTCCTTTGGGATAAAAGCTCTAATTATTTTGGATGCCATTTAAAGTGTGTGAAGTTTAGTGGGTAAGAGATTTAAAGAAGAAAGAGTTCAAAATTTGAGAGAGCGGTTAAGATTTGTAAAAATTAGGTCACTTGAGATCTCGAAGGCGTAAAGAGGGGTTATGTCGAGATATCTGAGTATTTATTGAAAAAGTCAAGTGACTTATCGAAAAGTAGAAAATAAATGGTTGGGATTTGCTTATCGAGAAGTCACATGTGAGAATAGATACATATCGATATGTCACTATCTTCTTATCGAGAACTAAATATTGACTTATCGAGATGTCAAATTAATACCCAGTTTGTCCTGAATGGACTGAATTTTTCCAATTTTTATTTGAATAAATTAATATAAAATTAGAATGATTTTATATCAAAATGATTTTACTAAAATATTTTATTGAATTAAATTATTTCAGTTTTGAGTTATCGAGAAGTCTAAGAATGATACTTGTAGAGAACTCTATCGAGAAGTCTCAAAGTGACTTATCGAGATCTCTACAAGACTTATCGAGAAGTCATAATGAAGCTTGTCGAGAAGTATAGAAAAAGACTTATAGAGAACTCTATCGATAACTCTCGAAATGACTTGTCGAGAAGTCAATCAGACTTATCGAGAACTCGGTTCTCTATATACTTTTGTTACTTTTAATTCCGCCTTATGCTAATTTTACATATTGTAAATGTAAATTAACATTAGACAGTTTTCTTAGAATTTGAAAAATCCCAAGCTAAGTTTTGAATTTTGAAAAATAAATGTACAGAGAATTCTGAAATATTTATAACTCATATTTTAGTTAATTTCCAATTAAATCAAATTAATTTTGATTTACTAGAAATTAATCTGTTGCAACACATTAGCTGAGTTCTTCCCTTTAAGATGAAGAATTTAAAATTCCAATTTCACCAACAAGTCTAGTGAAAGTTGATTCATCTAAAGGTTTAGTGAAAATGTCAGCTAATTACTTTTCTGCTGGAACAAAAATAATCTTAATAGTACCATTTACAGCATGTCCTCTAATAAAATGTTACCTTTAATCATTGTGCGTTGTTCTGGAATGATTAATTGGATTAGTAATAATAGAAATAGCTTCAATTGACAGAGCAAGCTCATCCAGTATTTTGAGGGGAGGTGTTCCTACATGAAAAAACCTCCAATTGATTTGGAGAGGATTTAGATAGCTCCCCCTCAAGAGTACTACCCTTAAAGCTTTTCAATCTATGAAGATTTATTTGCACATGAAGGTGCATTTGGTACATCCACAGGGTCTTCGGTAAAAATTGATGAAACCCCTGTGTTTTTTTGGTGTAATCAAGGTCTACCCCAAAGTGTAGCCTCTCACCAACTAAATTTGGTTCCTGGGTGGTGAGCACAGTTTTAGGAACTATGTCATTTGATGTTGACAACACATGGGAAGTGGATACAAGTGTTTCATTGTATGTAAAAGAAATTTGAGATATTAGATTAGTGATTTGAGAAGTGAGTGTTGGCAGCTCCCCCGGAATGGATGAGGGAGCTTCAAAAGATGTGCTCTCAGAGTGTGTGTCATCCTTATTTCTTCTTTCATAAACTTGAATGTTTTTAAGTTGTGATCCAGACTCTTTACAAAATGCACTAGGGAGAGTGCTTTGTTCAATAGAGACACCTTGTTGAGAGGATGTCTCTAGATTCTGTTTCAAACCCTCTTTTTCAACTACATCCTTTTGGAAGGATGCAGAGGTAGCTTTAGTGGCCAACTTAGATTTATTTACCTTGTTTTGTTTCTTGACCAGGTTAGACTCTATTTGTATTTGGTCCTTACCAATCTCATTTATAACTGTCAAGGGTTCCTGCTTTCTCTTCTTCTTACTCACTTCACCCTTTTGAGAGGATGAAATGGTTGGTTTTCTAGCTTCTAATGGTAAAGAAGGAAGGGTCTCGGTTTGGGAAGGCCCATGTTGGTGTTCTTGTATTTGTTATTCTATAGGGTCAGGAGCCATAACTGTACTAGTTTAGACATTAGACCTCATGTCAAGCATAGGGTAATGGTAAGTCATGAATCTCTCCAATATAACTGGAGTGATTCTAAGACTTACAGCTACCTTATTTTTTATAATAAGTGAGCCAAATAGAATTTTGGACACCTGTTTACAATTTCCTATTTTTGTTCTATCTATATAATTAACTAAA
This sequence comes from Apium graveolens, assembly GCF_009905375.1. Lineage (NCBI taxonomy): Eukaryota > Viridiplantae > Streptophyta > Magnoliopsida > Apiales > Apiaceae > Apium > Apium graveolens. The sequence goes on from NC_133651.1 coordinate 186,941,575, forward strand.
TGAATGTCTTGAACTTTATGGTTTAAAGTAGACATTATAAACCTAAGAAAGAAAATTTCCTTACCTTCTATAGCCAAAGGCATTATGAGCCTTGTGCTTAGTTCCTGCAGAATCAAAAGCCCCATATTTATGTGTCTGTTGTGAGCCATGGAGAACACCAGCTTATGGACCACACTTAAGATGTTGTCATACCCTATCTTTTTTGCAGGTGAAAGCCCTCACAATTGAGTCAAACAGGAATGACCATTCCCTTCTCAGATACTTCTCTTTCAAGCTAGCCAGATTGATCTTCTCACTGTAGTTGATAAAATCCATGAACTCAGCTACCTCTTTTTGAGTAGGGATCTACACCATGTTGTCAGTAGGAATGCCCAAAGCCAGGTTGACATCATTCTCAGTAAATTCCACATGTTGGCCTTGAATAGAGCAGTTAATCACCATGGATATAGCTTGGTTCTCATGAACAACTATCCTGATCACAACTGAGTTCTTGAAGTCATTGAGAACATCCAGATACAGAATTGGATTTGCAGTTAAAGCACCTACAAAGAATGTCTCATCTAGAAACTTAACAAAACTCTTGAAGCTATTAAGAGCCTGGTTAGCATCTGTGAATGCAAGGTAGTTGGTTCCCTCCTTTGGGATAAAAGCTCTAATTTTTTTGGATGCCATTTAAAGTGTGTGAAGTTTAGTGGGTAAGAGATTTAAAGAAGATAGAGTTCAAAATTTGAGAGAGCGGTTAAGATTTGTAAAAATTAGGTCACTTGAGATCTCGAAGGCGTAAAGAGGCGTTATGTCGAGATATCTGAGTATTTATTGAAAAAGTCAAGTGACTTATCGAAAAGTAGAAAATAAATGGTCGGGATTTGCTTATCGAGAAGTCACATGTGAGAATAGATACATATCGATATGTCACTATCCTCTTATCGGGAACTAAATATTGACTTATCGAGATGTCAAATAAATACCCAGTTTGTCCTGAATGGACTGAATTTTTCCAATTTTTATTTAAATAAATTAAAATAAAATTAGAATGATTTTATATCAAAATGATTTTACTAAAATATTTTATTGAATTAAATTATTTCAGTTTTGAGTTATCGAGAAGTCTAAGAATGATACTTGTAGAGAACTCTATCGAGAAGTCTCAAAGTGACTTATCGAGATCTCTACAAGACTTATCGAGAAGTCATAATGAAGCTTGTCGAGAATTCTAGAAAAAGACTTATAGAGAACTCTATCGATAACTCTCGAAATGTCTTGTCGAGAAGTCAATCAGACTTATCGAGAACTCAGTTCTCTATATACTTTTGTTGCTTTTGATTCTGCCTTATGCTAATTTTACATATTGTAAATGTAAATTAACATTAGACAGTTTTCTTAGAATTTGAAAAATCCCAAGCTAAGTTTTGAATTTTGAAAAATAAATGTACAGAGAATTTTGAAATATTTATAACTCATATTTTAGTTAATTTCCAATTAAATCAAATTAATTTTGATTTACTAGAAATTAATATGTTGCAACACATGAGGTGAGTTCTTCCCTTTAGGAGGGAGAATTTAAAATTCCAATTTCACCAACAAGTCTAGTGAAAGTTGATTCATCTAAAGGTTTAGTGAAAATGTCAGCTAAGTACTTTTCTGCTGGAACAAAAATAATCTTAATAGTACCATTTACAGCATGTCCTCTAATAAAATGGTACCTTACATCAATGTGCGTTGTTCTGGAATGATTAACTGGATTAGTAACAATAGAAATAGCATTAGTATTATCACACATAATTGGAATTTTATGTAACACTAGGCCATAATTTTTTAGTTGATTCCTAATCCAAAGCACTTGAGTACAGCAACTTCTAGCAACTATGTATTCAGCCTCAGCTGTGGAAGTTGACACAGATTGTTGTTTCTTACTATACCAGGATACAAGTCTTTGTCCAAGAAATTGACAGCTTCCAATTGTACTCTTCATGTTACCCCTGCATCCAGCAAAATCTGCATCTGTGTATCCAACAGCTTCAATTCCAGTTCCCTTAGGATACCATAATCCCAAGTTTGGTGTTCCCTTTAAGTATCTGAAAATTCTCTTTACAACCATTAAATGTAATTCCTTTGGATTGGCTTAAAATCTTGCACACAGACATGTTGCAAACATAATATATGGTGTATTAGCAGTTAAATATAACAAAGATCCAATAATTTCTCTATAACCTGAAATATCTACACTTTTTCCTTTCTTATCTTCATCCAACTTTGTAGCTGTAGACATAGGTGTTGATGCAGATGAACAATCAACCATTTCAAATTTCCTCAATAAATCTTTAACATACTTGGTTTGGCTAATTAAGATTCCATCACTTCTTTGACTGACTTGAAGTCCAAGAAAGTAACTTAATTCTTCCATCATGCTCATTTCATATTCACTCTGTATGAGTCTTGAGAGTATTTGACATAGTTTTTCATTTGTAGATCCAAAAATGATATCATCCACCTATATTTGAACTAGGATCATATCACCATCATGCTGCTTGTAGAATAGAGTCTTGTCAATTGTTCCTCTAGTAAAACCATATTTTAGCAAAAATTCTGACAGTGTGTCATACCAAGATCTATGGGCTTGTTTTAATCCATAGAGATCCTTAAGTAATTTATAGATAAAGTCTGGAAATTATGGATCTTCAAAGCCCGGTGGCTGTTGCACATAAACTTCTTCTTCTAACTCACATTGAGGAATGCACTCTTTACATCCATTTGATACACTTTAAAGTTTGTGTGTGCAAAAAATGCAAGAAAGATCCTTATTGCTTCAAGTCTTGTAGCTGGAGCAAAAGTTTCATCATAATCAATTCCTCCCTTCTGTGAGTAGCCTTTGCAACCAACCTTGCTTTATTCCTTGTCACAAATCCATTTTCATCCATCTTGTTCCTATACACCCACTTTGTTCCAATTATACTTCTGTTCTTTGGTGCAGGAACCAACTTATAAACTTTGTTTCTTTCAAACTGATTTAGCTCTTCTTACATAGCAGATATCCAGTCAGGATCAAGTAGAGCTTCCTCAATTCTCTTAGACTCAATTTGTGAGAGAAAACATGCATGTAGACATTCATTAGCAGTTGTACTCCCAGTCCTCACAGATTTATGGAGTTGTATTTTATTTACTAAAATATATTCTTTATAATCATACTTTTATTAATTAATATATTACTAGTATACCCTTGCATGCATTTTGGTTTATAAAAGGGTCCAAGGCTAAGACCGTCAATTCCAACTCCACTAACTTGCTAGTTTACTTCTTCAACCTTGCATAAAATTTTGTTACAACTAGCAAGAGGGTTATTGGAGTAAATTCTCCATTCCACTACCACATTTTAGTAACAAAACCAAGAGGATACTCTCATTTTCATCACACACCCACTCAAACACCTCATCCTCTCCTCTCTTCTCTCCCTCTCGGCCGAAGCTCACCCCCACCCCACTCTTGCCATTTTTCTTCACTTCTTTTCATTTTCTTTCACTTCTCAAGTTAGTCAATCCAAGAACTTCTTTCTTTAGTGGAATAGCTTCATTTTGAGGTGAGTTTTGTGCATGCATGTTGTTAAAGCTGAAGTTGAGGCCTTAGTTCTTGTGAACTCAAGATTTCGACCATGGTGGATTATAGAAATGAGAAAGATGTGATCTTGGAGAGGTGTTACACTTCTATTTTTTCCAAGTCATAATCTTGTTCATAAACATTTGGAATTGATTTCTTAAGAGCCGAATGTAAAGTGTTGATTTTGGGAAGTTTTTATGAAAAATAACCATGCATGTTGATTTTTAAAGTCTTGCTCTTTATAAATTTTATTTTGTCATGATTAAACTCTTGCATGCTATTTTTCCTTCAAGATACCTTAAATTTAGTACTTGCATGTTGATTTTAGCACTTGCATGTTGGATATAGTACTTGCATGTCGATTTACAAGTGATTTTCAAAGTAGAAACCATACTTGTTGATTTTGTGCTTTGGTACTTGACTTGTGTGAGATGCATGCTATGGTCTTTGTTATACAAATTCTAGATGAAGTATTTCATGATGATAAATGATTATATTCATTAGATATCAAGTGATTATTTTGGGATTATGGTTCGAACTTTTGCTTAAAACTCGAAGATGTGATATTGCCAATATAGTTGTTCTTTTAACCTCTTGATAATTGATTTTTGTGAGTTGCATGACATGATTCCTTTGATAAAATGCTATTTTAGGTTATATATATGATGAAATAAGGTTAAGGTCAGTAAGTGTCATGAAGTTACCATGCATGTTTACTTCGAATTTTTGCCTTAAAAATGCTAAGTGATGGCTCGACTTGTGATGTGTTACTTTGCTTGTCTTTATATTTGGTTTTCATGATTAAGGAATTGTAAATTAAATTTAAGGTCAGTAGGTCTAATTCTTTATATTTGGTTTTCATGCTCGACTTGATGATTGTTTTTGGAGTAATGTAGGGAGTTAAGGTGGAAGGAGTCACTTGGTCATAGCTGGGAAGATTTTTGTACTAGAAGTTTAGGTCATTTTAGGTGAGTTTTAGCAAGGCCTTGGTAGGCCTGAGCTCAAGGGAGTTGGGACTTGGTTCATAATTGAGTCCAGTAGCTTTAGATTGAATATAAACTTGCATTTGGTTAGGTGCACACACATAAACCCGAGAGCAGCTCAGAACGGGGAAGATTTGAGTAAACTTGACTTTTGATTGATTATCATCATGTCATAGGTTAGGCCTTCATGGGGCATTGGTCTAAATAGATATAATGAAGTTTTAGGAAGCCTAAAAAGTCATTAAAGCCAGCAACTGAATTGGATAAATAAGTTTTAAGTTGGTAAAAATAGGGCAGTGTGGTAATCAGGGGAGGCAGTTTTGTGTCAACTTCCACTTAAGGCCTAAGGAGGCCTGAGTGAGGCATTTGAGTCATTCCAACTTTGAGAATGATTTTAGAGTCTTAATAACCTTTGAGAGTTGGTTTGGAGTGAAGGCCCAAGGTGGAGATACCTTATTTCCACCAAAACACCCGAGAGTCACCATTAGAGTTGCCTTTGAAAGCTTTAGAGAAGTGCATTGCATTTGTGAGTCTTTTAAGTGAGGCCTTGATGTCAAAACAATTTCTAGAGTTAGCTTAAAGTCCTAAGAAGTCATATGAGTCAGAATATAGCAAAGGCCCAAGGTAGAAATTCATATTTTTTCCAAGGCACACAATTGGTGCTAAGGTGTACATCCGGGTAAGTTAAGTATTGTGCATTTCAATTGTAAGTCATTTGAATTGAGGAACAAGTGTGCCTTACTAAATCTAGGTTGATTTGAGGTCTGTAAAGGAGGATTAGGAGTATTAGTCTTGATATTTATATGTTATATGGTTAATTGCTTAAGTGACTAAGGTAGAAAAATCTAAATGCGCTATTGCCATGCCATTTCTTTCTATGGGTTATGTGGATTATGTGAAGTATATATTACTTGTAATTAGTTAAGTTTAAGTATATATATATAATCTAAATGAGTTATTGCCATGCCATTTCTTGCTATGTGTTATGTGGATTATGTGAAGCATATATTACTTGTAATTAGTTAAGTTTAAGTATATATATATGTGTATATATGTATATATATTTACAGTATACGCGAAAGGGTAGTTAGAAAGAGTTGTGACGTGGATACTATTCATTATAGGTTCAGGTAGGAGGCCAAGAAAGGAGCCCATAGACGATTCCATTCAAGTACTCAGTAAGCGTAATCCAGGCAAGTGAACTCTCAACTTACCTCTATAATTTTGTTCCTGTGATTAATTACCCTGTGAATGCATGACTATAATTTAATAAGTTTAATTAGTCCCTGACATCACCCATTGATTAGATCTTGAATTTAGTTAATCGCTTTCATACTTGAATTGATCCCTTTTCATCACATATTACCTCATACCCATGTGAATACCCTACAATAGTTCCTTATATATTAAGTGAATCCTAAACCCCTCATAAATTAGAATCATTTCTTTTGGAAACCCGGATACTAATAACATTCCCTCATTTGAACTTTGACAATACCAACCCTTGTTATCCTGTCCTTGATCAAGAACCCTTTGTAATTAAAATGAATTGATTAAAAGGAATTGGATGGTATGTTCTGGTAAGACTGAGGCACCAATCACTGTTAAAACCTCAAGAGCAGGGAGCCTTATGGTTTTATGTGGCCAATGTGTGCCGATGATCCTCAATAGTTATGAATCACTTGTTATGTGGTTCAGAGCTTTGATGTGGGCTGATCATCCTTCATCGCTCATAGCGCCGTGAGATTTCTAATTCCATTTATTTATTAAAAACTTGATCTTTTATTTGTGATTTTATATTGTTGATTATCTTCTGTTATTGATTTATTGAGTATATGATGCATTGTTATTCACTTTTATTCACTTGACAAGCGTTCTGCTCATTAATATTGTTATTGATGTTATCCCTTCAATGAAACCCGAAGATGGTTCGTTTTATGCAAACCGCGTGTAAGACTTCTGGGGACTCGGGGTATGCCTACCGTCAGATGTTGGAGCAGGTAGGGAACTAGTAGTTCCCTAAGGATTATAAACTCTGGGTTTAAAATTTGGTAATATTTTGACTTAAGATATTTTTGGTCTGTAATAATAAAGATGATAGATGTTGTTCAAACTCATTCCTGTGTATTCGGGGATTGTGGTTAAGGGTTGTAGCTTTAATATTCTATCTTTTGTAGTACTTTACTGTTTAATTAATATTATGCATATTTCTGCTAGTTAGTAGTGTGGGTCCGTCACACTTGCAATTAATCTTGATAGAGTCACTTGACAACGTGACACATCCAAACAGATCTAGGAGAAAATAAAGATTCTGTGTGAGGGAATATAGGAAGTTAGGTCAAATCAAAGGAGGATACTGGTGACTCAGTATGAGGGTTTTATGGAAAATCCTAAAGAAGGAATCACTAAAGTTTTTGAAAGGTTTAATAAATTGATAAATGACTTGCAACTTCATGATAAGTATTATGAAGCCGAGGAGGTGAACCTAAAGTTCTTGCTATCTCTTCCTGACCACCTTGAACAGAAGATATCAGCCATAAGAGAAGGAAGGGACTTGAGCAGAATGACATTGGAAGTGCTGCATGGAATCTTAAAGACATATGAACTTGAAATGTTACGAAGAAAGTCATTAAGGTCAAACCAAGGACATGTAGTTGATGGATCTAGTGCATTGGTTGTCAATGACAGTGAAACAAGTGAAGATGAACAAGATGCACAGACTCCAGTCATTCAAGCCGTGGAGCAAAAGAACAAAAGACCCCAAAAATAAGTTGTTCTGGAGGTAGAGGAAGATGAGTACTATACCTTTGATGAGCTAGATGAGATGGACCAATCTATGGCATACCTGGCTAGAAAATTTCCTAACATTAGGGTCAAAAAGCCAAGATTTTTCAAGAATAAGGGACAGTCTTCCAACAGCAATAATTGGAAATTAAAAGCTCGGTATAACCCATCTAAAAAAGGTGGCTACAAGAATGGATCTGTTGACATATCAAATATAAGGTGCTTCAACTGTGATAAGTTTGGTCACTTTGCTAATGAGTGCAGAAAGCCAAAGAAAGTGAAGTAAGATAAAACCTATCTAGAATTAGAAGCAAAGTGTATGAAGCTCTCTTGAAGAAACAACATGAAAAATCTTATTTTGCTAAAGGAAAGAGTTGGGATAACACTGAAGATGATGAAAAAGAAGAATTTGGAAATTATGTTTTCATGGATCTTGAGCATGGATGTAATATCCCGTAATTTTTAGAATTCGATTAATAATAGGAAAAAAAGGATTAAAATTAGATACTGATTAGGATTTAAAAATTGAATTAGACTAATGTGCCTAAAATTTGGATCAGATTCTAATATGGATAACTTGTAGGTTAAGAAATAGGTTTTTGTAAGTTTATAAATACACCCTATTCATCTTCCTCGTTTTTATTCATAAAATTTGTAGGGCTCTTTTACACATAAATTAGCAATCTTGTAAATTTTGTTGAACATTCATCGTAAGTCAGAATTTATTGATTCTGGACTTTTCGGAAAGGCCTTTTCATTCTCTATAACTTTCAAGATTCGTTTTCCTAGAAAACATCGTTTAGAGGGTCAAAAAGAGTAAATTCAAAGCAGGTCAGTTTTTGAGGTAAGTTTTCGATCGATCTTGCTAGTGTTTTCAAAATTGTATGTCATGCGTATATATATAATTATCAAAACATGGGCTAAGTGATGATATATTTGAAAGTATTATGTGTTATAATATTAAAATTGTTGTATATGTGTGGTGTCTCGATGATAATTTTGGATCTATGGTTTGTGCCATGGTTTGTGAAAATATCGAATAAGAACTTAGGACCGTAGTCACCAGATTGTAGTGACAGTTTTCAGAACATTTAGGACCATTATCATTGGGTTTTAGTGGTCGCGGCATGAGTTATTAATTTTGAATTATTTTTGTTTATGTGGTATGTGTATTGTGTGTATCGAATAAGAATAAGAATATGTATGAAAAGTGTTTATTTCGTATATCATATCGTATAATGTAGAATATCATATTTTTTATATGTATATATGTTACTTGGCCTACTAGTTGGATCAATTGGTTTCTTGTTGGGCTTCGTCATTCATCCTTTTAATATTTCAGGTTTCGTTTAAGATTGAAGTTGGATAATATTGGAATTCGAGGACTTAGGATTGGAGTAGATTGACTTTTGAACTTCTATTTTTGTTGCACTTTTGTAATAGACACCTTTGTAATAGATTTTTGATTAGTAAATTGGTATCTTATTGTAGTTTTCGATTTAGATTTAATAGTCCGGAAGTGCAGGCTGTTACAATTGGTATCAGAGCATGATGTCCTTCAGAGTGTATTATTTATGGGACTAGTACATTCCCTAAGATGCGTTCATGTGGACCATAGTTAAATTTGAAATATAGGAGATTAGTGGGTGTAGACGTATATATGATTATTATGAATTTGGGGTCCAAATTCTTTTTAAAGAAGGTAGTATGTAATATCCCGTAATTTTTAGAATTCGATTAATAATAAGAAAAAAGGATTAAAATTAGATAGTGATTAGGATTTAAAAATTGAATTAGACTAATGGGCCTAAAATTTGGATCAGATTCTAATATGGATAACTTGTAGGTTAATAAATAGGTTTTTGTAAGTTTATAAATACACCCTATTCGTCTTCCTCGTTTTTATTCATAAAATTTGTAGGTCTCTTTTACACATAAATTAGTAATCTTGTAAATTTCGTAGAAAATTAATCGTAAGTTAGAATTCATTTATTCTGGACTTTTCGGAAAGGTCTTTTCATTCTCTATAACTTTCATGCTTCGTGTTTCCCGAGAAAACTCCGTTTACAGAGTCAAAAAGTTTAAATTCAGATCTGGTCAGTTTTGAGATAAGTTTTCAATCGATCTTGCGAGTGTTTTCAAAATTGTATATCATGCGTGTATATCTAATTATCAAAACATGGGCTAAGTGATGATATATTTGAAAGTATTATGTGTTATAGTATATGTATTGTTGTATATGTGTAGTGTCTCGATGATAAATTTGGATCTCTAATTTGTGCCATGGTTTGTGAAAACATCGAATAAGAACTTAGGATCGTAGTCACCAGAGTGTAGTGACAGTTTTCATAAAATTTAGGACCGTTATCACCGGGTTGTAGTGGTCGTGGCATGAGTTATTGATTTTGAATATTTTTTGTTTATGTGGTATATGTATTGTGTGTATCGAATAAGAATATGAATATGTATCAAAAGTGGTTGTTTCGTATATTGTATCATATAGTGTAGAATATCGTATTTTTTATATGTATATATGTTACTTGGTCTACTAGTTGGATCGATTGGTTTCTTGTTGGGCTTCGCCGCTCATCCTTTTAATATTTTAGGTTTCATCTAAGATTTGAGTTGGATAACATTGACGTTCGAGGATTTAGGATTGTAGTAGATTGACTTTTGGACTTCCGTTTTTAGCTGCGCTTTTGTAATAAACACCTTTGTAATTGATTTTTGATTAGTAAATTATATCTTATTTTAGTTTTCGATTTAGATTTAATTTTCCGGAAGTGCGGGCTGTTACAATGGAGAATCATCCACTTCAAAATCAGAGGTACCAACTTTAACCACTATTGATCTAGATGCAAGTCAATATAAAGAAACTGTTGAAAAGATGAGTGTAGAGATGTTTCATATCCACACAAGCATGGCGGAAGCTACTGAGGAAGTGAGTAGGCTGTCAAAGATAAATCAGAAGCTTGAGATTATGAAATAATATTTGGAACTGCATCTTGTTGAGTTTGAAATTGTCAAGCAAGAAAATAAATATTTGAAAAATAAGTTGAAGTATGCAAGTGAAATTGAAGCTGTGTTGAGGGAAAATCTAGAGAAGAATTAGGTGAAACTGAAGTCATTCAGGACTGCATCTGAATTGGCTGGACAATACCATGAGAAGAACAAATTATATGCCAGCATAGATATTTGTTTGGATTATGATGCCTTGAACAACAATAAAAAAAATGAAGGTGACAATAAAAAAATAATTGCAAATAAGGATGTCCCAGTTATGCTGAGAAAAGTTGATGCACCTTTGTTCAAGGCATGTGAAGTCAGTTTTAGTGAAGAAGAGTTGGTGATCAAGCAAGAGCTTGTAGATGAGGACAATGAGAAGAAATGCACATAAATAACTCTAACTCCTAAAACTAAAAAGAAGCCCATGATAGATCAAGTATCCAAGAAGCCAATCAAGGAAATCAAGATTGAGAATGAAGGAAAGAAAAAGAAGAACAGAAATGGGAAAATTGGAGAGCAAGAGCAACAACTTTGCATTTGTTGCAGATGCTCCGAGAAAGCAATGTAAAAAATGTAGCTCTATTAGTCATCTAACTCACCTTTGTAAAAAGGCTGTTAGTGAGCTAAAAGTTGGAGCATGCAAATACAATGAAGCAAAGGCTGAAGACCCCTATTATTTCTGTGACAAGTTTGATTGCATTCCTTTCAATATAAAAGTATTGACAAGCTGTTATAGACTGAGAATGAATCTCAACGAGGCAAAAACTGAGTCTACAGCCAATAAGTAAACTGCAATTCAAAACTTGAACACTATTCTTTCTGAATCATCAAATTCTACTTCTGGACATTCTGTTAACAAGAAGAAAGTACCCAACACTGATGGGGTAGCTAAATACACTTAATCCTCATTTTATGCAGGGCAAAGAGGAGAAGGTCATATGGATTATATACAGTGGATGCTCCAGGCTTATGAAAAGTGATAAAGCCCTGATATCAAAATTTGAGGAGATGGATGGCCCATTGGTGACCTTTGGAGACAACATCAAAGGATTCACAATGGGATATGGCAATTTAGTTTCTGTAAATGTTGTCATTGAAGATGTAGCACTGGTAGCTGGTTTTGAGGTGAATCTCCTGAGTGTCAGTAAATTCACAGATAAAGGATTCAATGTTTCATTTGACAAAAGAGAATGCTCAATTATCATAAAAAAGACTGGTGAAGTTGCTTTGAAAGGGTAAAAAAAGGAAGCTTGTTTGTTGCAGACTTATTCTCAGTAAATAAGGATGGAATCCGTTGCTTCTACATCAAGGCATCTCTTGAGTAAAGCAAGTTGTGGCATAAAAAGCTCTCTCACCTGAATTACAAAGCTATCAATACCCTGGTGAAAAAGGAGTTAATGAGAGACATGCCAAATGTGGAATTTGCTCAAGATGAAGTTTTTGAGGCTTGTCAAAAAGGGTCTAGTCACAAAAGCAAAGCTGTGAATTCTATAAGTGCACCTTTGTAACTTATTCATATGGACCTATATGGACCAGTTAATGTCTTATCAATTTCAAGGAAGAAATTTGCACTAGTGATGGTGGATGACTACTGAAGGTACATATGGGTAGATTTTATGTATTCAAATGATGAAACTCCACACATCATTATTGAACACATCAAGAAAATTGAGAAGCAGGCTGAAGGTCAGAATTGTGTGAAAAGATTATGAAGTTACAATGGCACATAATTCAGAAATGCAACCTAAACTGAATTCTGCAAGGACAAGGGCATTGTTCAAGAGTTCTCAGCAGCTATAACACCTCAGCAAAATGGGGTAGTTGAAAGGAAGAAAGGAACTTTGGTTGAAGCTGCTAGAACAATACTGCAAGATACCAATTTTCCAACAAGTTTATGGGAAGAAGCTATGAACATTGCATGCTACACTTAAAATAGATATCTCATAAAGAAAAATCTTGGAAAATCACCCTACTCAATCTTATTAAAAAGGAAGCCTACTGTGAAGCATCTGCATGTGTTTGGAAGCAAGTGCTATGTTCTAAAAGACAATTCTGAATATGTGGGAAAATTTGACTCTAAAGTTTTGAAGCAATTTTTTTTGTGATATTCATTGGAGAGAACTTCCTATAAAGTCTATGTGATTGAACAAAAGAAAATTATGGAAAGCACATATGTGACTTTTGATGATGACAGGTGTCCAAGCTTAGAATGCCTTGATGAAAATAAAGTTGAAGCCCTTAAGTTTGAAAATATTAACATTGATAGTGATTCTGAAGATGAAGCTGAAGTCAACACAAGCAATAGAATGAATGAAGAGTCAACTGAGCAAGTGAATCATGAGAATAGAAACTCATCTCAAACACCTGAATTTGATAGCACAAACTCATGGGGAGAAACAGAAGAAAGTTCTGTAAGTCATGCCAATGGTGAAGAAAATGCAGAAACTTCAAGTCAACAAAATCATACCAGAAAGTGGGATAAGAGTCACACTAGAGATACAACTATGTGTGATCCAAATACCGGATAAAATTAATACCATAAATACTATGAGATTTTAGAAGTTTTATAAAATTGTTTTCAAAATTTTGAACAAGAATATGTTTTAAAAGAATTTTCTAGGATTAATACTCTAATATACTAGCCATATAAAAATATGATTAACAACTCTAAGTCACATAAGAAAATGCAAATAATTTGATTCTAAGCCGCTATTATACAAATTATAATCTATCGTCTAATCGCAATTATTACAATTATTATCTAATCGCGTTAAACTCAAATATTGTTTAATCACGTAACGAAATTTGCTTGCGTACAATTAATCATACGCTTATAGATCATCTAACAATATTCGCAATGCAACACAACGAAGAATATATACGAACACATTGAATTCACATAATTTCTGACATCTATTACACGAAAAATTATATAGTGCACAAAACGGAATATTATATTACATTCATATTAAATATTTACAGGAGTTACAGCAAGCCACTATCAAGAGAGACTTTCTCTTTTTCAGTTTCAGTGTATTTTGAGGGATCTTTAGGGGCATAATGAGCTAGGATGACCATGTTTCCATCTGTAGATTCCTCAACCCTTTTCATGGGAGTGAAAGGGCCATTCTTGAGAATCTGAATATATAATGGGTTAGCCATCCTTATAAACAGCATCACTTTCTTTTTCCATAGTGTGTAGTTGGCTATGTCAAAGGCTGGTATCTCTATATACATTTTAACTTGTCGATATCTCTGAGATCTCTAATGAGAAATTGACTTGTCGATATCTCCAATCTTTACATCTTTATTTGAATTGTCGATATCTCTGAGTTCTCTACATGCAGAAATGACTTGTCAATATCTCCAATCTTCAAATCTTCATTTAGCTTGTCTATATCTATGAAACTTCTCTATAAGCCATTTTGGACTTCTCGATCTCGAATGACTTCTCTATATAACTTGATCTGTGACTTGTCGATATCTTGAATTAGAACATTTTTCATAAAATAGATTTATTCAACTCCAAGCTTCTACTTCTTTTCTCTGAGGCATGATCTTTATCTGATGTTCTTCTAGAGTTTATTCTTAGGCTTGAAATTGTTTACAGAAAAACGCACCAGTCTAATATTCCAACCTTTTTACATACTCAAGAAATATAATACATAATACAGATTTAGATTATCATACAACTAAATCTCATTGTTTTAAATGTGACTTAATCTTGTTATTGTATAGGCATGTCTTGCACAACAATCGGGTAATAGATGAACAATGGTTTAATGGTTTTACAAGGTTTAGCTATATGATGTTATAAGGTATTGTAGAAAGTATGAGTGCTTGTATGTTGAGAAAATCTATTTTAGTGATTGTTATATAGGGTATATGTATTTGTGGAGTAGTATCGTATTTATGTGGTTTAGTATCTGGGAATTCAATAATCAATGGTTCATAATGAACAAGGCTTACAGCTCAAGTATCAAATGATATGGTTAGGTTTAGGACTAAGAAATTCAGAGCACTTGTAATATAAAACAAGAACTATTCGGAATACTTGCAACATATTTAAATAAATTTAGGGTGTACTTGCCTTGTCACAAATGATCTCCAACTTTACTTGCACTCGTCTATCAATTTTATTCACTGACCACTTGTTTTCCTTTCCTACACCTCACTTCCTTTGATGATTATGCAGGTGTATGGATTGAACAACTTGATTCTACATTTCAAGAGCTTCGTTTTGCTTATTCGAACTCCAAAATCGGACTTCAATAACATCCTCAAATCTTTGATTGATTATGAAGAACGCGACGAATATTAATATTTTCTCAGGATAATTATCTAATTTTACTGATTGTTTGTGTTTATCTGTAGAAAATAAAGTACTGTAACGGCTATTTATATTTACGGAATATTGGTACCTCGTTGGATCATATCGGATATAAAAATAGAATACCTAATAGCTAATTATTAATTAAACTGATCTAATCCGGTACCGGTTTTAGGATAAACATCAAAACCGGGCTTTTAAATACATTTTGGGGTTTAGCGCTTATGGTTACACGTACTACGAGAAAATAATATAATAGTTTAATCAAAATATCTCGTATATCAAAAATATCTAGTTTATCAGTTTATCGAAACAAAAATAATAACGTAAAATTTGTATTGGGAATCGTATAGGTAAAACCGTACTCCGGATCAAAAAAGTCAAAACACATAAAATGCATGGAATAATTAAATTAGGCTAGAAATGAGTTTTCTCATAACTTCCGGGTAGTAAAAACATAAAAATTGTTGAAGTTGGACGATTCCCGAGTAATCAAAATAATTAATGATTATATCGAAAAATAATTAATTAAATCTATAAATCATTTATAAAATCATAAAATGACATATAAATTGCTAAAAAATCAAAATAATCTATACCTCATTTTAGATATATAAAAATTATAAATTCACAAATTAAACATCAAATACAGATACCAATTAACACAAAATTCACCAAACTTTCATATAATATTCACATAATATTCATTTATTGATAAACCTAATTACACAATATATCCAAGATATTACAGTTTTGGTGAGTTATCATCAAGCCTACAACATATTCATAACAAGTTCCAGCCAAATCAACCCAGAATCAGAGCCCAAAAGTCAACTACGAATTTCCATTTTCTTGGAATGTAATTCTAATTGGGAAATCTCTTTGTATTTTCTTTTATCATTAAAAGACATTTTATTATATATAAGATTAGATTAGATCAGACCTAATACATAGAAAAGAGGCAAGAGACAAGTAGCTGCACAAGGAATGAAGAGAAGAAGCCATCAACGGAGAAGAATTCAGTCATCGGAGACATTCAATTGGCTTTGTTTTCTCTTATCTTTTATTTATCTCTTCTTATGAATATGTATTGGTTATTTTGGGATTATTTTGATATGTTAATTATGAGCTAAACTTATATAAGTTAGGATTTTTGTGGAATCCTCGTATGGAATTGTTGGTGTTTTGATAAGAAGTATTATATGTAGTTTGCAGTTTATTCATTCAAGTGGACATCATGATATATACTTTCTATTGTCTAATCAACTATAGTAGGTTAACGAGTTAACTATAATACTGAGAGGGTTATAGTTAATTGACATAAAACGAATGGTGCATGCTTATATCTTTTGATTATAATATTGTTACGGTATAGACATCTATTGTAACCATGCATAGCTTTGTGAATTGGTGCTTAAATTAATTCTGGAGAGTAAATTGGTATAGTCATATGTTAGTTTATTTTATAGGAATTATACCGTATTGATTTCTAGAGGAACCTACGACCATTGAATTCTAGCTAGTGAGTTGTGATCTTGTGGTAGTATTACACTGATTTATTACCGACATGAACAGATTAGGCGAAAGTAATATCCTGACTCAATTTTTCGTATCTAATATTCATTTCTCTCTTTACTATTATAATTTTAGTAAGTTAATTTAGTTTTTAATTAATTAGTTTAGTTATAAAAATCTTCAGTCAAATTTTGTGCTCTAGAACCAAATTGTTTGATATTTATTGCAATTGATACAAACTTACAGTCCTTGAGGAACGAAATCTGGTATTTACTACTATATTACTTGTTTGCGATTGTATACACTTGCACATTAACATATTACGCAACAAGTTTTGGCACCGCTGCCGGGGAACTGTTATGGTATTTTATTGTAAATTTAATAATCTTGCAATTTGGTTTGATTTTGTGATTAATTGACTAATTCTTGTTGTTTATCAGGTTCAACAATAAAGAGTTATGTATTCTCCATATGCGATGGATATGATGTATGATGAAGAATGTGCTGCTCGAGATCGTGAAATTCTTTCCTTGCAAGCTAAATATCTTCTATGGCAGATATGGTCAAAAATTTATACATGGAAAGGAATAGACCTACATGGCGACCACCAAGTCTGCAAAGGAGTCGAGTTGACAATGTTTTGTGTGTTTATTGTTGCGGTGCTCATACCTATGACTATTGTCCTTCTAACCCAGATTTGATTTTCTTTGATGTCAATCATCCATTGATGCAGCCTTCCAATTGTTCATGGATCAATGAAGGAGCTTATCATGGAACTTCACCAACGAACTCTAATAATTCAAGTTTTTAAAACAATCTCATTAACAAGAGCTTGAAAATGAGAAAGAGCAATAGGAACTCTTGTTAGTTGAAAGCAAAAAAAAGGTGGAGGTCTCTAAGACGACATTGAATCTTGAAGGACATGTACATAAATCTTCCGCAGACTATATTTTTGATGTTCTAATTTCTGATAAGTTAGAGCGTATCTTATATGAAGATTCGTTGAAGCAGCATACGAATATTCTCAATACTAAACATGAGAATAAGAAAGAGAAGGAACAAGTAATCTTGGTAGAGGTTGATTCACAAGAGGCGAAAATAGTGCGTTCTTTTGAGTCATTGAAGCTACTATCCATAGAAGTGAATCCTCCAAAAACATTTATCAAAGAACCACCTGATTTGATATTGAAGATTATTTCTCATTCTAAAGAAGTTTATTCGATCTCATCTCTGACTTTGTCCATCATCATCTCAACAGATTTACATCCTGATAAAGAAGAATTGTTTTTGGAGATTTTACAATCGCGCAAGTCAAGACATGGATTAATGATTTCAAATATTCGAGATATCATCTATTTTTTTTATATACATACATGGCGTGAGGATAATGTCACAAGAACTTTTGATGACCAGAGGAAGCTGAATCTTATTATCAAAGATGTGGTCCCGAGTATGATAATAAAATGGCCATTAGGAGATGCGTTGTACAATTTTACACAACTGTGTGAAATTTTTTAAGAAGATTAGTTCCAGGTCTGGCCAATGACGTTTAAGAAAGGTGGTTCTTGGGAGGCATCTCAATATGTTGTATGTAATGTATTATAATATTATTATTACTATAGTACTAGTATTATTATTATTATTATTACTATTATTGTTATAAAATATTTTTTGCACTTTTTTAGGAGATTAGTACACTTTTGTATTTATTATTACTCCCGCAAGGTGGTTTGAACCCCAGACCTTGGCATTGTAAGGATTCTATTCACCACTTCCAACCACTTGAGCTACTTGCTCTTTACTGTTATATATTACACCATCACTATTGTATAATGCAGCTCGGTCCATGAATTTAAAAGATGAAGACTATCTTTCTAAATCATTTTTCCACTGGCACTTCATGCGACATTAGGGGAGTATTTTTTAATCTTTCCTTGTATTTAGACCCCTCATTTTCAAAATTTCAAAATTTTGCTACTTTTGCTAGATAAGGATCTATCTGTGCTTCTATTTTTTATGATAAATCTAACAAATCCTTTTGCAGGATTTTAAGAAAGGAGTTTAAACCCTCTAAGTGATTAAATGTGTTGTGTACAAAATATTTTTCCAAAATTCATGCATACACCAAGGGGAAGCACACACTTGCAAAAATTAAATTTTATGTTTGTTTGGAAAATACCAAAAAGGGGAAGATTGAAAAGATATCTTCGATATATAATTTATTTTGGTATTTATATGATTAAGCATAAAATTTAATTACACTTAGATCCTCTCCATTAGGACATGAATTTAATTGATCCAAATAAAAGTCAAAAACTCAAACTAACAAAATCATTTTTTTCAAAACATATATATATTATATATAAGAGATATTCCAGTTTTCCAAAATATCAAAATTACATTTATTATGGATTATATCTCTAAGGCAATATTATCAAAGAAGATATATCAAGATATGACATTTCTTAGATCTATGTTGCAACAGGAATATGGCAACAAGCTCGAATAAGGAATATATCAGAAATAATCTTTAGAGGTCTCTTGCTATATAAAAAATATTTTACTCTTCGCTCCAAAATATATCTCTACATATATCAAAAGAGTTTTTATTCAAAGAGGATTAATATTCATGGTTGGAATATTAATATCCAGGTGTATAACTCATTTCATGTACACCTACAGTAATTTTTCTCCCAGTTCGTAAAATCGGCATTTCTCGGAGAAAATTATTCAAAAATACTCATAAATATTTCCTAACATCCAAATATATTTTATATAATAGGAAATATATTTTAAGTATTTATTCAAAATAAAACTTTGGTCAAAAGATCTATCTCCTTCATTTTCAAGACCAATGATATTTTTACTCGGAAGAAAAGGCTAGTAGAACAGTTTTATTTTAGATAAAATACTTACACATGCTAAAATGACTTAAAATTTGGTATGGATCATTTAAATGGTATTTTTTAAGTATGGTAAAAATTTCGTAACATTCATAGAATTTTTATCCGGGCACAAAAATCGAGGCAGTTGGTCCCACAATTGACCACGTTTGACCTAGCTACCATTGACCAAAGTTGACCAAAACTTGCAGAACATCATTTTATATTATTTAAGTAACTATCATATTTTTATGGTATTTATTTAGGAGTTTTTAAAGTGGTCATAATTAATGGTGTTAATCCTTAATTAAGTGATTAAATAATGATTAAAAGAAAAGGAAAATACATTATAAATAAAATAAATCAACTGGGTTTTTGGTCCCATAAAGTTGTTTTTCTTATATGTCTATGTCAAAGAAACACAACCTACTTGCCACGTCAACAATCCATGTGACATACAACATCCACCATCCATTTTTCTCAAATCTCCACCATTCAATCCACCCAACTTCTCCAATTAATAAACCCCCACCCCAACCCATTTTCTTCAAGTTAAAGAGCCACAAAGTTGCTGTGTTTTTTTCAAGAAGTGCCTCTCTTCATCTCTTTCAAATTCTATACACACACTTCTTCTCAAAAACCTTCTCTCTTTTCTATATACTTACATATATACAAGATTTTTGAAATCCAAGCTTAGCTTCACCCAACCAAGCTTCATCCCACCAAGTGAGCTCATCCACTACCACTTCCTGGCCTCCCGAAGGGCTGCCTAAGTTCAACCAAAGTTCCAAAATCCGGCCGAACCTCCGAAGAATTTTTCCGGTGAACTTTTCCCACCGTTTCTCAAAAGTGGTAACTTTTAGCTTCTTATTTGAGTTCTTTTTATTTGAGCTTTGTACTTAACTTCTATACTTCATTTTAAGCTCTAATACGAGATCTCTTAGAAAGAAAGTTCTCAAGGGAAAAGAGAACTAAGATTCGAACTCGGAATTCGAACAAGTACTTGATCTTCGTAAAAATTATTTCATCAAGAAGATCCATAAAGATAAGTACTTAATCTCCAAGGGTGAGATTTTATTTGACACAAGTTCACGAGTGTTAAGTGGCATTTATGACACTTATTTATGCTCTAATAAGTTTTGAGTTGGTGTATTTGTACTCAAGTTATTTGTGTTTTAACGTGTTTTCAAGTGTTATTCCATTTCAGGCTTTACTTCGTGAATCAGGTGAATTAGCATTGTTTTGATGCTAATTTGGTGTGTAGGATGTGCTGGAAAAAAGCTTGAAAGACTGTCTTGAAGCTGCAAGGAATAAAAAAGAAGAAAAAAAAAGAATTTTTGGCAGAAGGCAGGCGCGCCCGCGCTGGGGTTGCGCGCGGCCACGCCGGGAGAACAAAAAGTCAGCGCGCCCGCGCTGGTGAAGCGCGTGGCCGTGCTAAGTCGGGATATTAAAATCCTGATTCAACTACAATTTGATTTGCTGGACTCCTGAGATGCATGGACTGCTATATAAACATAACTTAGGTCATTTTTCAGAGACAACAAGCAAGGAGAAGATGGAAAGACACCTTTTGGGCATAATTAAACAAAGGCGAAGATGATCTAGTTTATTCTTGTGAATCTTTGTTTTAAGTTGTAATTTGGAAGCTTGTTTCTTGTTTTGATGAACCTTTACTCTTGTTTGTACTTTGGTTTATTTATCCGTATAAAGACTACGTTTGCTATATCATGTTTTCATTGGAACCCACGTTGGCGATGAGTTCGATTATGAGATAATCGTTATCGTGGGGTTCTAGCGGATTTATTTATGGATTTCTTTAGTTAAATTGTTTCGATGCCTTAGTGTGTGGTGATTGTATGATATCCTAGTATTGGTTGTGTGTATCCGTCTTGTGAGCATCGCGAACTTATAAGATAGTGTGTTAATTCTTAATAAAGTGAAATTGAATTTAAGGATTTAGAACTTGTCATGCTAGCATAGGTTCATGTATTATTATGCATGATTTGTAGGTAATTTTAACATATTACTTGCCCTATGTAATCAAGATAGATAACTTGTGCTTAAACCGTTATGTTGTCAAATTCTATAGACATATAGGGTCTCAACATAATTGGTGCCTATTCAGATTCTATCTCTTTTGTGGATGTCGGGTAGAATGGTACTCGTGCAACGAAAGTTGGCGTTTATCAGTTTCATGTTATCTGATTAGTGTCATCACCATTGCAAGCTAAGGTTAAAAACAATAAGGCTATTGAATGAAGTACTTAATGAAGTTAGAATCCCATGTTTGTCATATATATTAACTCAGTCAATCTTATTCTCGTAGTTATAATATTAGTTTAATTCTTAGTTATAAACAACATCACTTTGTTATCGTCTTAGGATTGAATAATAACCTTACATTGTTGCTTAAGTGCATGAGTTGATTAGTTAACCAATAGAGTATATGTGGGATCGAATTTGATTTATATCTTATACTACTTACGAACGCGTATACTTGCGTGTAATATTAGTGCGTGTTTAGCAACTAACAAGTTTTTGGCGCCGCTGCCGAGGACTGCAGTGTTAATTATTAGTTTATGTGCTTTCCATTAGTGGTCGTTAAAGTTCATTGACTCGGACATTGTTACTTATTTGTTTCCTTGTTTTATTTCAGGTGATCTAGCAAGGGTGTATGGATACGCGTTCGCGTACTCGTAAGAGAATACTGGATAAAGCTGAGGAAGAACTTGTTGTAATTCGTAGGGAAGTTTTTTAGGAAGAAAAGAAGGTAGAAGAAGAAGAGAAAGTTGAAGAGCCACTTGTAGTAGCTATGGGTGATCAAGCAGAAAATCTGAAGGCTTTGATGGACTATTCTAAGCCTAAGATTAATGATATTCAGTCTAGCATCATTAGACCAGCCATCAAGGCTAACACTTTTGAGATCAATTCAAGCACGATCCACATGATACAGAACTCAGTTTAGTTTGGGGGTTCTTCTACCAAAGACCCCAACATGTACATCAGGGATTTCATCGAGATCTGCGACACTTTCGAGTTCAATGATGTGACTGAAGATGCTATCAAGCTACGTCTCTTTCCATTCTCTTTGAGGGACAAGGAAAAGTTCTAATTACACTCTCTACCAGCAGGGTCTATCACCACTTGGGAAGATCTCGCTCAAAATTTTCTCACTAAATTTTTCCCCATGGTGAAGACTGCCTCAATCAGGAATGCTCTTACTCAGTTTGCTCAACAAACTGGAGAATCTCTGTGTGAGGCTTGGGATCGATATAAGGAGATGTTAAGGAAGTGCCCACACCATGGCATGCCTGATTGGATGATTATCAATTGTTTCTATAATGGATTGGATGCTACTTCTGGACCCATGCTTGATACAGCATCAGGAGGAGCCTTGTGGGCTAAAAGCTACGATGAAGCTTATGAACTTATTGAACGGATGGCTGCTAATGAGTACCAGAATCCTTCCCAGAGACTGACTCGGGGAAAAGTAGCAGGAATTCTGGAGTTGGATGCAGCAACTGCTATAGCTGCCCAACTTAAGGCTTTGACAATGAAGGTGGACACTTTGGCTAATTATGGAGTTAATCAAATCACTAGTGTTTGTGAGCTTTGTGATGGTGCCCATTAGACAGATCAGTGCGCAATTTCTAGTGAATCAGCTTAGTTCGTGAGCAACTTCCAGCGATCGCAGCAACCTGTGCCAGCCACCTATCATACTAACAACCGCAATCATCCTATTATCAGTTGGAGCAATGCTCAGAATGCGGTTCAACAGCCTTATCAGCAGTATCCAGCTAAGCAGTACAACCCCCCTGGTTTTCAGCAACCAAAGTATGCACCAAAACAACAACTCCAGCTGCAATAAGCTAATGAAAAATCTGAATTAGAGGAGTTGAGACTCGTGTGCAAGAGTCAAGATGTATCTATCAAGACCTTGGAAAATCAGATTGGGAAAATTTCCAATGCCTTGTTAAATCGTCAACCTGGTACATTTCCTAGTGACACTAAAGTTCCAGGAAAGAAGGAAGCTAAGGAGCAGGTAAAGGCAATCACTTTGAGGTCTGGGAAGGTTGCGAATCCCGTACAAACTCAAGAGTTAACTGAAGAAGTTGGGGCTGAGAAAGAAGCAAAGCAGTAGGATGAAGAAGAAGAACCAAGGAAGACTACTGTTGAGCACACTCTGCCTGAGGGTAATACAGGGGAGAAACAGATCTATCATCCACCGCCTTTTCCTAAGAGGCTGCAGAAGAAAAGGCTGGACAAGCAATTCGAGAAGTTTCTGGAGGTGTTCAAGAAACTTCATATCAACATACCTTTCGCTGAGGCTCTCGAACAGATGCCTATTTATGCAAAGTTTATGAAAGGTATTCTATCTTGGAAAGTGGAGCTAGATGATTTAGAGACTGTCGCTCTCACGGAGGAATGCAGTGTTGTGCTGCAGCAGAAGTTGCCTCCAAAGCTTGAAGATCCAAGAAGCTTCACTATTCCATGTACTATTAGAAAAGTGTCTTTTGACAGATGCTTATGTGACTTAGGAGCTAGCATCAATATGATGCCTTTGTCAATCTTCAAGCAGTTGGATCTACCTGATCCTAAACCCACGTATATGACTTTGCAGTTGGCCGACCGTTCTATTACATATCCGCGAGGTATTTTGGAGGATGTCTTGGTCAAGGTTGATAAACTCATCTTTCCTGCTGATTTTGTAATTCTTGATTTCGAAGAGGATAAGAATATTCCCATAATCTTGGGAAGACCTTTCTTGGCAACTGGCTAAACCTTGATCGATGTGTAGAAAGGTGAGCTTACAATGTGAGTGTTGGATCAGGATGTGACTTTCAAAGTGTTCAATGCTATGAAATTTCCTACTGATAATGAGGAGTGCTAAAAGTCGAGTTGGTCGATTCGGTGGTCACATCGGAACTTGATCAAATGCTAAGGTCTGACGCCTTAGAAAAAGCCTTATTGGGAAATTCAGACAGTGAAGATGATGAAGGTGATGAGCAATTGCAATATTTGAATGCTTCTCCCTGGAAGAGGAAGATCGATATGTCTTTTGAATTGCTTGGAATGGAATAATTGAGCAAAGCTCCTAAACGCCTCAAGCCTTCTATTGAGGAAGCTCCTACTCCTGAGCTTAAGCCTTTACCTAAACATTTGAGGTATGCTTATTTAGGTGATGCATCTACTCTGCCTGTTATTATTGCATCTGACCTTTCAGGTAGTGATGAGGACAAGCTTTTGAGAATTCTGAGAGAGTTCAAATCGGCAATTGGATGGACTATAGCAAATATCAAGGGAATCAGCCCTTCTTACTGCATGCATAAAATTCTGCTAGAAGAAGGTAGCAAGCCTACTGTCGAGCAGCAAAGAAGACTTAATCCAATTATGAAGGAAGTAGTGAAGAAGGAAATTCTAAAGTGGCTAGATGCAGGGATCATCTATCCTATCTCTGACAGTTCATGGGTAAGCCCGATTCAATGTGGTGCCCCAAAACTCGGGGTCAGGAATCTCGGAGGCCACACCATCTAAACTATTACAACCACACAACTCACACTACCATAGGTAAATAGTCACGCTTCACGACCCCACACTTATCACACACTCACACTTACAGGTTAATGTCTTGGAAACGAACCATCATATCTAGAGTACTTTCAACCATCAAGTGATACATATTACAGCCCAAAAGTAATTTAGTCTTACCGGGGAGTAACCTTTAAGTAAAGCTAGTCCTCCAGCCAAATATACGTTTCTTGTTTATTGCTTTACATAAGTCATACTTAATAATAAGCCGAACTAAAAAAACTGAAAACTAATCCAGCTTATTCGGACTACCTGTGGTACAGCACCAAACAATCTACGGAACAGCTGGCCATTTCCTACCCGTTTCCTGGCTGTGGTTCTCATGGAAGGCATCTTGATTCACTGTTGTGTTGTGTCAATTTAAGAAAACAAGTGTGAGCTATAATGCCCAGCATAATAATGTACGGTATGAAAATGATTGTATGATAACATCATATACGATAATTATGTTTTATTCGAAAATAGTTTTCCTTGGTGATACACACCTTTTTATAAAAACAATTCTTTAAGGGATTTTATTATCCTGTGAATACCTTAATAGTAATCCCAACACCTAGGCTTGGGTTACGGTATTGCATCACAATTCCAATTGGAAGAATTTGGACATCCGTTGGAGCCACCGCATATGATGATCAGTCGTACTGCGATAAAAATAACCTTTTCTACTAGTAGAGGGACGACACCTTCACATCTCGGTTATCACCCTTGCCGCATACGGGCTATGTGTCCTCATTTTGGGTATACACACACTTCGCAGATCCATAGGTACATATTGTACCGTCTCCTACGATACCAGTAGTCTATCCAATACACGAAGTACTTGGATCCTACCCTCCCTTGTCATTTAGGAAATCCTATCATATCTCGAGAACTCAAACCACATTGAAGTTCCTCCAAGCGTTTTGCTTGTTGATAGGCATAGCTTTACTGTATATATATATATATATATAAATATATATATATATACTTCCGAAAGTTTTGGAGGAAGTACTAAGGATGTGAGTTGACCGTTGTCAACAGATAATTAAATAAGGGGGAAAAGTTTCTCCTTGAAACTATATTCAAAATATTAAATAAGTCGGGCTAACATTCTCCGACGATCTGAAATTACTCGAATGATTTTCTAAAATCAGAAAGTATGTTTTAAATCGGATCTATGATTTTTAAATCAAAAATAAACCCTTTTATAAATAATAATTAATTAAATGATAATCGATAAATAATTAAACCTCGAATGAGTTTATTCTTTAAAAGAGTATTTAAAATAATATTCCTCAACTAGTTTATGTTTACGCGATTAATAATCTTTAATGATTTATCAGGTTCGAAATAAATAATAGTTGGGGTATACTACTCCCATGATAAAAGAATAAGTATATAGTCTTTATTATTCGAACAATAAAATATAGTGGAGGGAATATAATCGTTGGGAAATCATTTTAATAAAAGTTCGAGGTGTTTTAATGTTTCGTAAGTGGACGTTGAATCCCTTTTAAAACGTACTACTATGGACTTATAACTGTCCTATAATATCACCGGAATGATTCCCGGGTTTTATCTTAAATCCCGACCGACTCTCGGTCTTATATAATACGTCACGCTTAAAGCGGAATAACAGTTCACGATATATACTTATCGTACAACATCGCTACATTATGCGAAAATTCAACAACTACGTTGTTAGTGTATACTGAAAATATTTATTTGAAGTATGTACATTTATTTCTGGCCAGTTTATTTGAGAATCATTTGAATGTTTACATGTTGTCTAATATTATATATTGTGAACAATCTAGTATCAAATGGGATATAGAATATTAGATTGTTAAATACGGTTATATAATATAATAAGGTTCACAGCACAGGTGGTGTTGGACAATCCACTAGTATGGCTGTAGTATTATTTAGATTAGTTTATATTGACTAATAAATAATACTAGTATACTTTGTGTATATTGAACAGGATCAAATTTAGAATTGTTCCCTTAATACTGATTAAGAAGGAGAACTAAGATTCTATGTTATTATTAATGCTTAGGTTCTTAATCCGGAAATAGTAATTGACACGTGTATATTATTTACATGCTTTGATTTATATATGAAATAATTCTTTTGAATTATATCATTATATTTTGGGTGACGGAATTATATACATGGTGGATATTATTTATTGAAGGAATCCATGTCCTGATAATATTTGGGTTAATGATGTCCCCTTGAAAGCTCAAAAAGATTTAATTATGTGAAACCCTGCAGGTGGAATTTATTCTGGCATAATTAAATAAAGGTTGAGTGGATGATCAAGGATAAAAGATATTAATTAAATAAATTATCAGTAATTTATTTAATTAATGGACATATGATATTTTAAATATGGGGAATTTAATAAGCAAATAATATTGGAACTGAATTAATTAAATTACGGTATTAGGAAAGGTAGTGCAAATATTAATTTTTTAGTGGATTGAATTAATATTTAACTACATTGGGCTAGGCTCAAGATGTAATTAGAAGGCCCAACCTAATTATCCATGGTCCCTATTGTAGCCTATATATATTCTTATTCTCTTCTTGCTTGGGATGGTGTGAAAACCTATTGTAGCCACCAAGGAGCAAGAAGAGAGGATAACTTGAGAAGACGGAGGCCCCATTTAATTTTAAAATTCCTCAATTTTAATAATAAAAAATTCTAAGTGGGATAGGGAATTAATATGAAATCCCATGGTCTCCATTATTGGTTGTAGGTAATTTAACATAAAGACGAATATAAATTATCTATGCGTCACCCATCGTGGCATGTAATTTATGGTGTCTAGAATGTTATAGAAATTACTAGAACTAACTTCTTAAATTAATTTTAAAAGGAATAAAATACGGATTTTCTTTATTTCTAATTTGGGGCGATTTTGTCAAAAACGAGTTCATCGAACTTGTAAGGTTGTGGGTTTTAAGCGAGACCGATGTGACTCCTCCACTACCTGGAAATCAAACCATTGATGAATATTGAATTGAAGTATTCTATTCAAGGAAAAATTACGAATATTGGAAGGTATACACGCCACCCATCGTGGCGTACCAAGTTCCATAGATTTCAAATAATTTAAGATTTGATGATGGTATACACTTAGCTATGAAAAATAATATAGTCCACCCCAACGTGGCATATTGTTTAGTAATAGGACCGAAGTAACATTTAAACAAAATTAGGTGGTATACATGTCACATATCGTGGCGTACCAGAAGCTTATGGTGTTTATATGTTAGTGCATTAAATTTTAATAATTGTTAGAGGAATCAATAGATCTTAATAATTAATGCACCCTTATTTATGTGATGTTTTTATGCATGATTCTCAGGATAAAATGGGTTTTAATCCACTATTCACCATACTTAAGGATAACAAACTTACCGGACCTAACTATATTGAATGAAAACGAAAGTTGGACATTGTATTGACTGCTGAGGAGTACAAGTTTTGCACTTATGAACCCAAGCCTGAACAGCCTGATGTTGATGTTCCTGAAGATGAGAAAGAGTATTATAAATGGTGGATTAAGGCTGATGAAATGTCGCGATGTTACATTCTGGCAGCAATGTCGGGTGTTTTGCAGCATCAACATCAGTCTATGGCCACTGCTTCGGATATGCTCTTTAATCTCAAGGAACTTTTTGGAGATCAGAATAGGGCTGCTAGGAAAGTAGCCATGAAGGCTTTAATGAACACTCAGATGGCTGAAGGCACACCTGTAAGGGATCATGTTCTCAAAATGATGTCTCATCTGAATGAGATAGAGATCCTTGGTGCTGAACTTGACGGGGAAACCCAGATTGACATTATCCTTATGAGCTTGTCGAAGAGTTTTGAGCAGTTCCGCTTGAATTACAACATGAACAAGAGGCAGTATAGTCTCACGGAACTGCTGACAGAACTTCAAGCAGCTGAAGGATTATTTCGGCAGAGTGTTCAAGTGAATGTGGCTGAGAAAGATTCTTCCTCTAAGCCGAAAGGTATTAAGAAGAAGAAAAAGGCTCAGACACAGAAAGCTGTGAAGGCAGTGGGAGTTCAGGGTGATGTGAAAAAGCCTAAGGGAAAGTGCTTCAGGTGCAAACAGTCAGGTCACTGGAAACAGGATTGTCCTCTTCCTAAGAAGACAAACAATACTGGTATGTCTCTTTCTCTTGTTACAAAAACATTTATAGCGGCTATATCTACAAGCACTTGGTGTGTAGATACAGGAGCCACTGATCATGTTTGTAATTCTATGCAGGGGTTCCAGCTATCCAGAATGCTTAGAGATGGTGAGATATACGTGTTCATGGGAGATGCTACGAAAGTAGCAGTAGTTGCAGTAGGAGTTATTCATTTATCTTTTGGTTCTGATAGGATTTTGGTTTTGAACAATTGTCTTTATGTACCTTCTTTTAGAAGGAATTTAATTTCGGTTTCTAAACTTGCTTTGGATGGTTATAATGTTTGTTTGGATCGTAATGTTTCAATTATGATGAATAAACGAATTATATGTTCTGGTATATTGCAAGACAATTTGTATATAATTAATCCTAGTCAACCTGCACTACAACTGCAATTTAGGGAATTGAACAACACATCTTCTAACTCTACTAAAAGAAAGGAACCTTCTAGTTTGAACCAAACATATCTTTGGCACTTGAGATTAGGTCATATTAACTTGAGGAGGATTCAAAGACTGGTAGTAGACGGGCCTTTAAGCTCATTGGCAGTGGAGCCATTTCCAGTTTGGGAATCCTGCTTGGAAGGTAAAATGACTAATAGGCCTTTCAAGGGAAAGGGGAATAGAGCCAAACAAGTATTAGAATTGGTTCACTCTGATTGATGTGGACCCATGAATATCCAAGCAAGAGGTGGTTATGAATATTTTGTCACTTTCATTGATGATTATTCTAGATATGGGTACGTTTATTTGTTGCGCCGTAAGTCTGAGTGCTTTGATAAGTTCAAAGAGTACAAAACTAAAACGGAGAAGCGACTTAATAAAAGTGTCAAGTCACTATTATTAATTTAAGAAGTTTGTTCTAGTAATTTCTATAACATTCTAGACACCATAAATTACATGCCACGATAGGTGACGTATATATAATTTATATTCGTCTTTATGTTAAATTACCTACAACCAATAATGGAGACCATGGGATTTAATTTCATATTAATTCCCTCTCCCACTTAGAATTTTTTTATTAAAATTGAGGAATTTTAAAATTAAATGGGGCCTTATGTTGTTATAATTATGTCTAATCATGCATCCAAAATACACACATAATTTTAGCAACATATAACATTTAATTAAAGCAATAAATAAAATTTATGTCCATGTCGTCCTAATTAAGTTAAACATGCAATTTTAAAAGAATAAATATGGATTTTCATTATTTCTGATTTGGGGCGATTTTGTCAAAAACGGGTTCATCGAACTTGTAAGGCTGTGGGTTTTAAGCGAGACCGATGTGACTCCTCCACTACCTGGAAATCAAACCATTAATGAATATTGAATTGAAGTATTCTATTCAAGGCAAAATTACGAATATTGGAAGGTATACACGCCACCCATCGTGGCGTACCAAGTTCCATAGATTTCAAATAATTTAAGATTTGATGATGGTATACACTTAGCTATGAAAAATTAAATAGTCCACCGCAACGTGGCATATTGTTTAGTAATAGGACCGAAGTAACATTTAATAAATATTAGGTGGTATACATGTCACACATCGTGGCGTACCAGAAGCTTATGGTGTTTATATGTTAGTGCATTAAATTTTAATAATTGTTAGAGGAATCAATAGATCTTAATAATTAATGCACCCTTATTTATGTGATGTTTTTATGCATGATTCTCAGGATAAAATGGGTTTTAATCCACTATTCACCATACTTAAGGATAACAAACTTACCGGACCTAACTATATTGAATGGAAACGAAATTTGGACATTGTGTTGACTGCTGAGGAGTACAAGTTTTGCACTTATGAACCCAAGCCTGAACAGCCTGCTGTTGATGCTCCTGAAGATGAGAAAGAGTATTCTAAACGGTGGATTAAGGCTGATGAAATGTCGCGATGTTACATTCTGGCAGCAATGTCGGGTGTTTTGTAGCATCAGCATCAGTCTATGGCCACTGCTTCGGATATGCTCTTTAATCTCAAGGAAATTTTTGGATATCAGAATAGGGCTGCTAGGCAAGTAGCCATGAAGGCTTTAATGAACACTCAGATGGCTGAAGGTACACCTGTAAGGGATCATATTCTCAAGATGATGTCTCATCTGAATGAGATAGAGATCCTTGGTGCTGAACTTGACGGGGAAACCCATATTGACATTATCCTTATGAGCTTGTCGAAGAGTTTTGAGCAGTTCCGCTTGAATTACAACATGAACAAGAGGCAGTATAGTCTCGCAGAACTGCTGACAGAACTTCAGGCAGCTGAAGGATTATTTCGGCAGAGTGTTCAAGTGAATGTGGTTGAGAAAGGTTCTTCCTCTAAGCCGAAAGGTATTAAGAAGAAGAAAAAGGCTCAGACACAGAAAGCTGTGAAGGCAGTGGGAGTTCAGGGTGGTGTGAAAAAGCCTAAGGGAAAGTGCTTCAGATGCAAACAGTCAGGTCACTGGAAAAAAGATTGTCCTCTTCCTAAGAAGACAAACAATACTGGTATGTCTCTTTCTCTAGTTACAGAAACATTTATAGCGGCTATATCTACGAGCACTTGGTGTGTAGATACAGGAGCCACTGATCATGTTTGTAATTCTACGCAGGGGTTCCAACTATCCAGAATGCTTAGAGATGGTGAGATATACGTGTTCATGGGAGATGCTACGAAAGTAGCAGTAGTTGCAGTAGGAGTTATTCATTTATCTTTTGGTTCTAATAGGATTTTGGTTTTGAACAATTGTCTTTATGTACCTTCTTTTAGAAGGAATTTAATTTCGGTTTCTAAACTTGCTTTGGATGGTTATAATGTTTGTTTGGATCGTAATGTTTCTATTATGATGAATAAATGAATTATATGTTCTGGTACATTGCAAGACAATTTGTATATAATTAATCCTAGTCAACCTGCACTGCAACTGCAATTTAGGGAATTGAACAACACATCTTCTAACTCTACTAAAAGAAAGGAACCTTCTAGTTTGAACCAAACATATCTTTGGCACTTGAGATTAGGTCATATTAACTTGAGGAGGATTCAAAGACTGGTAGTAGACGGGCCTTTAAGCTCATTGGCAGTGGAGCCATTTCCAGTTTGTGAATCCTGCTTGGAAGGTAAAATGACTAATAGGCCTTTCAAGGCAAAAGGGAATAGAGCCAAACAACTGTTAGAATTGGTTCACTCTAATTTATGTGGACCCATGAATATCCAAGCAATAGGTGGTTATGAATATTTCGTCACTTTCATTGATGATTATTCTAGATATGGGTACGTTTATTTGTTGCACCGTAAGTCTGAGTGCTTTGATAAGTTCAAAGAGTACAAAGCTAAAACGGAGAAGCGACTTAATAAAAGTATCAAGTCACTACGATCAGATCGTGGTGGCGAATACTTGCTTGGAGAATTTAGGGAATATTTATCAGAAAATGGGATAGAATCCCAGTTAACTGCACCAGGCACACCCCAGCAGAACGGTGTAGCAGAGAGAAGGAACCGGACTCTTTTAGAGAGTGTTAGATCGATGATGAGTTATTCGGATTTACCCAAGTCATTTTGGGGACATGCCTTAGAGACAGCAGCTTATCTTCTGAACTTAGTACCTTCTAAGTCGGTTCCTAAAACCCCCTTAGAATTATGGACCGGGGATAAACCGAGTCTAAGACATATTCAAATATGGGGTTGTCCAGCACATGTGCTGAACAAGAACTTGACTAAGTTAGAATCTCGTACAGAAGTAAGGTTGTTTGTAGGCTACCCCATGGGAACGAAAGGATATTTATTTTATAGTCCGAAGAATCGGGATGTCATTGTTAGCACCAATGCAAGATTCTTAGAGGAGGACTATATAATGAATCACAAACCCATGAGTAGTGTCATTTTAGAGGAACTAGTGGGAGGGACAAATAATACCCATGAAGCTGTAGTACAAGTAGAACAACCACAACATAATGTACAACTTGTCACTAATACCGCACCAGTGCCTCGTCGTAGTGGGAGGGTTGTTCAACAACATGATAGATTCATGTTTTTGGGTGAGTCTTCAGACTTAGTCTCTGGTGAACATGATGATGATCCCCGTACATACGAAGAGGCAGCACAAGACAAAGATGCAGATCTTTGGCAAAAGGAGATGGAATCTGAGATAGAATCAATGTATTCTAATCAGGTCTGGGAGCTCGTGGAACCACCCAAAGGTATAAAACCTATTGGATGTAAGTGGATCTACAAGAAAAAGAGGGGATTAGATAAAAAGGTGAAAGCCTGGAAAGCAAGACTTGTTACGAAAGGGTATACTCAGAAAGAAGGTATCGATTATGAGGAAACCTTTTCACCGGTAGTCATGCTTAAGTCAATCCGTATTCTTTTATCTATAGCAGCTCATCTCGATTATGAGATTTGGCAAATGGATGTCAAGACAGCTTTTCTTAATGGAAGTCTTGAAGAAACCATCTATATGCAGCAACCAAAAGGATTCATTAGGGAAGGCCAAGAGCATCTGGTATGTAAGCTTAAGAGGTCTATTTATGGACTTAAACAAGCTTCTAGAGACTGGAATATTCGTTTTGATCAGGCAGTCCAGTCATATGGATTTGATCAAAGTCCAAGCGAATCGTGCGTGTATAAGAGAAGTGAAGGTAATGCAGTGGTTTTTCTAGTATTATATGTAGATGATATTTTACTCATTGGAAACAATGTTGAGATGTTGTCATCAGTAAAGGCATGGTTGTTCAAACAATTTGACATGAAGGACTTAGGTGAAGCGGCATACATCCTTGGGATCAAAGTTATAAGGGATCGCAAGAAAAGGATGTTGGCTTTATCTCAAGAGCCCTACATTGATGAAGTATTAGCTCATTTTAACATGCAGAACTCCAAGAAAGGTTTTCTACCTTTTAAGCATGGAGTTGCTCTATCTAAGAAGCAGTGTCCTTCGACACCTAAGGATATAGAGAGCATAAAAGCAGTTCCTTATGCTTCAGCATGTGGAAGCTTAATGTATGATATGTTATGTACGAGGCCTGACATCTGCTTTGCTGTAGGCATGGTTAGTAGATATCAGTCGAACCCAGGTCAGGAACATTGGAGTGCAGTAAAAACTATACTCAAGTACCTGAGAAGGACTAAGGAGTATATGTTAATTTACAAGGCCTCAGATCTATTTCCTTTGGGATATACTGATTCAGATTTCCAATCAGATAGGGATAAGAGGAAATCAACCTCGGGATATGTTTTTACTTTGGGAGGTGGAGCCGTTATATAGAGGAGTGTAAAGCAGAAATGCATTGCAGACTCCACCATGGAGGCCGAGTACGTGGCGGCCTCTGAGGCTGCCAAGGAGGCTGTATGGTTCAGGAACTTCCTTTTGGACTTAGATGTGGTACCTAATTTTCCTAGGAGCTTGACGGTGTATTGTGATAACACTGGTGCTGTGGCAAATTCAAAGGAACTGCGAGACCACAAAGCAGCTAAACATATTGAACGTAAGTATCATCTCATACGAGGAATCGTAAAGCGAGGGGATATAGTTGTGGCTCACATATCATCAGAAGACAACCGAGCAGATCCTTTCACAAAGAGCTTGCCAACCAAGGTTTTTGACAAGCATGTGGAAGCGATATGAGTCAGATGTATGGACACATAGATTTTTATGTAATAGTGGATTAAATAAACACTGATGTACACATAGAATATTTTGAGTATAAGTGGGAGATTGTTAGTGTATACTGAAAATATTTATTTGAAGTATGTACATTTATTTCTGGCCAGTTTATTTGAGAATCATTTGAATGTTTACATGTTGTCTAATATTATATATTGTGAACAATCTAGTATCAAATGGGATACAGAATATTAGATTGTTAAATACGGTTATATAATATAATAAGGTTCACAGCACAGGTGGTGTTGGACAATTCACTGGTATGGCTGTAGCATTATTTAGATTAGTTTATATTGACTAATAAATAATACAAGTATACTTTGTGTATATTGAATAGGATCAAATTTAGAATTGTTCCCTTAATACTGATTAAGAAGGAGAACTAAGATTCTATGTTATTATTAATGCTTAGGTTCTTAATCCGGAAATAGTAATTGACACGTGTATATTATTTACATGCTTTGATTTATATATGAAATAATTCTTTTGAATTATATCATTATATTTTGGGTGATGGAATTATATACATGGTGGATATTATTTATTGAAGGAATCCATGTCCTGATAATATTAGGGTTAATGATGTCCCCTTGAAAGCTCAAAAAGATTTAATTATGTGAAACCCTGCAGGTGGAATTTATTCTGGCATAATTAAATAAAGGTTGAGTGGATGATCAAGGATAAAATATATTAATTAAATAAATTATCAGTAATTTATTTAATTAATGGACATATGATATTTTAAACATGGGGAATTTGATAAGCAGATAATATTGGAACTGAATTAATTAAATTACGGTATTAGGAAAGGTAGTGCAAATATTAATTCTTTAGTGGATTGAATTAATATTTAATTACATTGGGCTAGGCTCAAGATGTAATTAGAAGGCCCAACCTAATTATCCATGGTCCCTATTGTAGCCTATATATATTCTTATTCTCTTCTTGCTTGGGATGGTGTGAAAACCTATTGTAGCCACCAAGGAGCAAGAAGAGAGGATAACTTGAGAAGACGGAGGCCACACTTCGCTCAAGGGAATTTGGGAATACAATAGAAGAGCGTGGAATCAACCATTAACAAGGTAATCCTCTTTTCGTAATCTTTATCGTAAAATGTAGTAACACCCTAAGTCCGTGGTTCCCAACATACATATCATGGAAAACATGGTATTTATGCAACGATAATAAAACAATCCTTTCACAACACAACAGTAATTGGATTTGGATTCTTAAACTTTCCTGGGTATCTTGAGGTGGAGGATGCTCTAGGTTCTGCTCGGAAATCTATAACCATAAACACAATTCACTTCGTTAGGTCCCGTTCTAATTTACAGCGACTCGCACTCATGTGCTACTTATTATTCACCCTCTCAACTTATACAACCCTTATTATTCCTTTAAGTCATTATTCACATTATGGTCGCTTTATTTTTCTAAGTATCTTAGGTTTATTCTCATT
This sequence comes from Apium graveolens, assembly GCF_009905375.1. Taxonomy (NCBI): domain Eukaryota; kingdom Viridiplantae; phylum Streptophyta; class Magnoliopsida; order Apiales; family Apiaceae; genus Apium; species Apium graveolens. The sequence continues at coordinate 186,977,555 of NC_133651.1, forward strand.
ATCGTCGTCGGCTCCGCTTATGGATTCTTACGGTTTCTACTCGCGCGATCTCGGCTCCGATATTTTTATAAAATTGAGAAATCATTATTTTCACTTGAAATTTTATGGCAGTTAGGAAACTCAATATGTTACTCTCTATAAAAATTTTATGATTTATAAACACTTTTAAGTGGATCCTTTATATTTTCAAAGTTCGTGATTTGTAGCAGTTTTTGTCGCGTAAATCACTTTTACTAAAACGGTCATAACTTTTGATCCGTAAATCGGAATCAAGCGATTCAAGCGCCTAAACGATCCTTATAACATTTTATATCATAATAAAGTTTTATTTTTCAAGACACTTCAGTTTAAAACTTTGGGACTTTCTGCAGAAACTTAAAGTTACGATTTGTTGGTTTTAACGGAGTTATGTTTACGATCGGGGTTTCGTTTACGCCCTAACTCTTAACACAACCACCAACAATCATCATTTCATCATCAACACACAAACCCCTCTCAATAAAATCATGTTCTTGTGGAAACAACAATCAACCTTAAATCTACTTAACTTAAACACCAAGATTTCATCAATACCACTCATTGAACTAGGTTTACTACCACATACTAAATGGATCTTAGAATAAATCTTAAATAAATTTGGGCCAAAGATTTTATCTTTATTGAAAGCTTGAGATGTGTTCTTGAGGATGGTGGAGGCTTGGAAGTGCTTGGCATGATTTTTGGAACCTAAAACCACCATTGAAATCAAGAAACCAAAGAGAGGTTACTATTCATACTATTCACTAGTGACTTTCTTGATTTTTATTTCACCAATCAAACCTTGATAAAAAGAGATGAAAGAATTTTATTACCTTAGTTTAATTTCTAAGAATCTTGAGAATTAATTGGATGATTTTACCATGGCTAGATTTTGAGTTTTGATTTTGAATTTCTCCCCCTTTTCTTGAATAGCCGAATGGAAATAATGAGGGGGGTATTTTTGCTTGCTTCTCTTGGTTACTTCTCTTAGTTGCTTCTCTAGGTTGCTTCTAGGAAATGGGGTGTGATATCTTCCACTTGATTTTTATTCTCCTAGGTTGAATCCTAGGTTTCTTCTTATTGCAAATCTTGGGGACAAAATCTAAGTAGCTTGCTAGCTTACAAGCTAACTACATGGGTTAGCTTCCTTAGCACACTATTTTGCTGGCTAGCTTGATCATCCTATGGTTAGCTCACTATTTGATGAAGTAACCATGGTTACTTTCTTACCATGGTTTAGTTAGTGCGTTACGTTTATTTAATCGTTTACGCGTTCGCTCGGTCGCTTAAACGTTTTCGTAATACTTATTCGTAAATGGTTCGTGACGTAATTCCTTTAGTATTTAATCCTTATATTTTTAATTATTATACTTGAATATAAATCCGTAGGGTTTTAATCTCGTAATTATACTGTGATCCCCGTAATCCTCGATGGGTCATAAATACGGTCGTTTTTCAAAGTTCGTTTTCTTCGAAAACTAATAGCGTTTACATACACTCATTTGGTACGTATAACCGTAATATCAACTCCGAAACTCATTTTCTCATGTACTAAATAGTGTGGGCTCGAAATTTTTTCCCGTCCATCAGGGTTACTATTCATAAAACATTTTATAAGGTCTCAAAATTTCGAGTTATTATAGTCTTCCCCTATAACAGGGATTCCGTCCCGTAATCAATTAGAAAATAAGTGGGGATATCTATTCTTCATTGCGTCTTCAAGTTCCCAAGTTGACTCTTCGACATTTTGATTTCTCCCTAAGATCCTAACCAGCTTCACAGTCTTGTTCCTCAGCACTTGCTCTTTTTGGTCCATTATCCTTACTGGTTGCTCGATGTAGGTCAGGTCTGGTTGTAAATCTACCTGTTCATATTCTATTACATGTCGTGCATCTGCATGGTACTTCGTTAACATGGATATGTGGAACACGTTGTGCACTTATTGCAAATTAGGAGGCAAGGCGAGCTCGTAGGCTAGAGGTCCTATTCTCCTCAAAATTTCAAAGGATCCTATGAATCTAGGACTCAGCTTCCTTTTTCCCCAAATCTCATCACTCCTTTCCACGGAGATACCTTCAATAGCACAGAATCTCCTACTTCATATTCCCTATCCTTCCTGGTCTGGTCGGCGTACTTCTTTTGTCTGTCCTGGGCTGCTACCAGTCTTTTCCTGATGAGTCCTACCATTTCCCTGGTCTGCTGAACTAACTCTGGTCCTAATATCTTGTGTTCTCCAACTTCGTCCCAGAACAGGGGAGAGCGACATCTTCTTCCGTAAAGAGCTTCATACGGGGGCATTCCTATGCTAGCGTGATAGCTATTGTTGTAAGCAAATTCGATAAGGGGTAAGTGGTCATCCTAATTTCCTTTAAAATCAATGGCACACACTCGTAGCATATCTTCTAGGCTCTGAATAGTCCTTTCTCTTTGTCCATTAGTCTGGGGGTGGTAGGTGGTACTCATGTTTAGTCTGGTGCCTACGCATTCCTGGAAGCTTCTCCAAAATCGGGAAGTAAACCTTGGGTCTCTATCTGACACTATGGCTACCGGAACGCCGTGTCTAACTACAATTTCCTTCAAGTAAATATGCACCAACTTGTCTACGGTGTATCTTTCGTTGAAGTGTAGGAAGTGTGTGGACTTGGTCAATGTATCTATGACAACCCATATGGCATCGTGATTGGTCTTTGTTCTTGGTAAGCCTGTCACAAAATCCATGGCTATATGCTCCCATTTCTATTCCGGAATTTCCAGGGGCCGTAATAGTCCACTAGGTCGCTGGTGTTCTGCTTTCACTCTCTGGCATGTCAAGCACTTGCTGACCCACTCCGCTACTTCTCTTTTCATGTTAGGCCACCAATAATATTCCTTAAGGTCACGGTACATCTTCGTACTTCCTGGGTGGATTGAATATCTGGAGTTGTGCCCTTCATGCAGCAGCTCATCCTTTAACTCTTGCACATTTGGAATCCAAATTCGGGACGCATACCTCATGATCCCTTTCTCGTCCTTCTCGCATCTCACTTCTTCACCGGTCAATGTTCCTCTTTCTTCACTCATCTTCTTTTCCTGACATACTCGTATTTTTTCAGTCAGCTCTGGCACTAGCTTAATCTCAAATAATCCTTTCGTTCCATTACCGGTCATTCTCACGTCAATTTCCCTCTTTTCAAATTCTGTAATCAACTTTTCTGATGTCATTATCATCTTGAGTCTTTCCTTCCTACTAAGGGCGTCAGCCACCATATTGGCTTTACCCGGGTGATACAAAATTTCGCAGTCGTAGTCTTTTATCAACTCTAACCACCTCTTTTGTCTCATGTTCAGTTCCTTCTAAGTGAAAATATATTTGAGGCTTTTATGGTCAGTGTAGATCTCACATTTCTCACCGTACATGTAGTGTCTCCAAATTTTTAGGGCAAACACTATGGCTGCTAATTCTAGATCATGTGTAGGGTATTTGCTCTCATATTTCTTCAATTATCGAGAGGCATACGCTTTAACTTTGTCGTGCTGCATCTGTACACATCCTAATCCTTTAAGCGATGTGTCGCTGTATATCACAAACTCTCCCTTTCCATCGGGAAGAGCGAGCACTGGTGCTGACACTAGCCTCCTTTTCAGCTCTTTGAAAACTCTCCTCACATTTCTCTGTCCATATGAACTTTTCTGTCTTCCGGGTAAGTCTAGTCAGAGGATCGGCTATCTTAGAAAAATCTTGCACAAACCTTCGGTAATATCCTGCTAAACCCACAAAACTCCTAACTTCCGTTAGGGTACTTGGTCTTTCCTAATTGGATACCGCCTCTATTTTGGCAGGGTCAACTAAAACTCCTTTGCTACTCACTACATGTCCTAAAATCTGAACTTCTCTTAACCAAAACTCGCACTTCGAGAACTTGGCATATAATTTCTCATTCCTCAAGATTTCTAAGACTATCCTCAAATGTTCTGCATGTTCTTGCTCTGTCTTTGAGTAGATCAGAATATCATCTATAAAAACTATCACACATATATCCAGGTACTTTTTGAACACTCTGTTCATCAAATCTATAAAGGCTGCGGGTGTATTGGTTAACCCAAACGACAAGACTAAGAACTCATAGTGTCCATACCTAGTGCGAAAAGCAGTCTTCAGTATATCTTTCGGTTTGATTTTCAACTGGTGGTATCATGTTCTCAAATCTATTTTGGAAAAATGTACAACTCCCTTGAGTTGGTCGAATAGGTCATCAATTCTGGGGAGAGGGTACCTATTCTTAATAGTCAGCTTATTCAGCTCTTGATAGTCTATGCATAATCTCATACTGCCGTCCTTTTTCTTTATGAACAATACTGGCGCTCCCCATGGCGACATACTGGGTCTTATCATTCCATTATCTAATAACTCTTGCAGTTGAGAATCTAGTTCCTTCATCTCAACTGGGGCTACCCTATATGGGGCCTTGGATACTGGTGTCGTTCCTAGTCCTAATTCTATAGCGAACTCTATTTCTCGGTCAGGTGGTAACCCTGGTAAGTTCTCTGGAAATACATCCTCGAACTCATTTACTGCGGGTATGTCCTATATGTTAGGGACTTCCTTTTTGGTATCTACCACATAAGCCAAATAGGCCTCGTTACTTTTCCTTAACAATCTTTTTGCTTGTAGCATGGTTAGAAATTTCTTGTTCTATCGTTGACCTTTAAACACTACTTCTTTTTCATTTTGCACTCTTATCTTTACTCTCTTCTGTTCACAATCTAGTTGTGCTCCGTTACTGGATAACCAATCCATTCCTAAGATTACATCAAATTATCCTAACGTGAATGGGATTAGGTCGACCTCGAAGACCTTCCCTTCTAAGTTCAACTTGCACTTAGGGTGTACTTGATTTACAAGAATTATTTATTTGTTTGCTATTTCCACTTGTAATATCTCACGTAAGGGTATGGAATTAAGTTTTAACTATTTAGCAAAATCTTGAAATATAAAAGATTTGGTTGCTCCAGAGTCAAATAGGACATTTGCATGTTCAAAATTTAACAAAAGGGTACTTGCTATCACATCAGTATTTCGAACAGCATCCTGAACAGTCATGTTGAAGGTCCTAGCAGCTGGGGGTCGGTTGGATGCAGCTCTGCTCATACCTGAGATTGGGGGCTTCATTATCGGGCAATCCTTCCTCATATTTCATACTTTCCCACATTGGAAACATGTCTTGCAAATCTTGGGGACAAAATCTAAGTAGCTTGCTAGCTTACAAGCTAACTACATGGGTTAGCTTCCTTAGCACACTATTTTACTAGCTAGCTTGATCATCCTATGGTTAGCTCACTATTTGATGAAGTAACCATGGTTACTTTCTTACCATGGTTTAGTTAGTGCGTTACGTTTATTTAATCGTTTACGCGTTCGCTCGATCGCTTAAACGTTTTCGTAATACTTATTCGTCAATGGTTCGCAACGTAATTCCTTTAGTATTTAATCTTTATATTTTTAATTATCATACTTGAATATAAATCCGTAGGGTTTTAATCTCATAATTATATTGTGATCCCCGTAATCCTCGATGGGTCATAAATACGGTCGTTTTTCAAAGTTCGTTTTCTTCGAAAACTAATAGCATTTACATACATTCATTTGGTACGTATAACCATATTATCGACTCTGAAACTCATTTTCTCATGTACTACATAGTGTGGGCTCAAAAGTATTTCCCGTCCGTCAGGGTTACTATTCATTAAACGTTTTACAAGGTCTCAAAATTTCGAGTTATTATAGTCTTCCCCTCTAACAAGGATTCCGTTCCGGAATCAATTAGAAAATAAGTGGGAATATCTATTCTTCATTACGTCTTCAAGTTTCCAAGTTGACTCTTCGACATTTTGATTTCTCCCTAAGATCCTAACCAGCTTCACAGTCTTGTTCCTCAGCACTTGCTCTTTTTGGTCCATTATCCTTACTGGTTGCTCGATGTAGGTCAGGTCTAGTTGTAAATCTACCTGTTCGTATTCTATTACATGTCGTGCATCTGCATGGTACTTCCTTAACATGGACACGTGGAACACGTTGTGTACTTGTTGCAAAATAGGAGGCAAGGCGAGCTCGTAGGCTAGAGGTCCTATTCTCCTTAAAATTTCAAAGGGTCCTATGAATCTAGGACTCAGCTTCCCTTTTTCCCCAAATCTCATCACTCCTTTCCACGGAGATACCTTCAATAGCACAGAATCTCCTACTTCATATTCCCTATCCTTCCTGGTCTGGTCGGCGTACTTCTTTTGTCTGTCTTGGGCTGCTACCATTCTTTTCCTGATGAGCCCTACCATTTCCCTGGTCTGCTGAACTAACTCTGGTCCTAATATCTTGTGTTCTCCAACTTCGTCCCAGCACAGGGGAGAGCGACATCTTCTTCCGTAAAGAGCTTCATACGGGGGCATTCCTATGCTAGTGTGATAGGTATTGTTGTAAGCAAATTCGTCAGGGGCAAGTGGCCATCCCAATTTCCTTTGAAATCAATGGCACACACTCGTAGCATATCTTCTAGGGTCTGAATATTCCTTTCACTTTGTCCATTAGTCTAGGGGTGCTAGGCGGTACTCATGTTTAGTCCGGTGCCTACGCATTCCTGGAAGCTTCTCCAAAATCGGGAAGTAAATCTTGGGTCTCTATCTAACACTATGGCTACCGGAACGCCGTGTCTACCTACAATTTCCTTCAAGTAAATATCCACCAACTTATCTATGGTGTATCTCTCGTTGATTGGTAGTAAGTGTGCGGACTTGGTCAATCTATCTATTACAACCCATATGGCATCGTGATTGGTCTTTGTCCCTGGTAAGACTACCTGTAGCCTGACGACGAACTCGACTTGAGCTCTAATTGATTATTTTATTTTTCCTATGTCTACGTATTTTATGTCCTATCGTTTCCAAGATTTGATAACCTAAGGCTCTGATACCATTTCTGTGGCACCCCAAAACCCGGGGTCAGGAATCTCGGAGGCCACGCCATCTAAACTATTATAACCACAAAACTCACACTACAATATGTAAATACTCACGCTTCACGACCCCACACTTATCACACACACACACACTTACAGGTTATTGTCTTGGAAACGATCCATCATATCTAGAGTGCTTTCAACCATCAAGTGATACTTATTACAGCCCAAAAGTAATTTAGTCTTACCGGGGAGTAACCTTTAAGTAAAGCTAGTCCTCCGTCCAAATATACATTTCTTCTTTATTATCTTACATAAGTCATACTTATATACAAGCCGAACTAAAAACAACTGAAAACTAATCCAGCTTATTCGGACTACCTGTGGTACAGCACCAAATAATCTATGGAACAGCTGGCCATTTCCTACCTATTTCCTGGCTGTGGTTCTCATGGCAGGCATCTTGATTCACTGTTGTGTTGTGTCAATTTAAGAAAACAAGTGTGAGCTATAATGCCCAGCATAATAATGTACAGTATGAAAATGACTGTATGATAACATCATATACGATAATAATGTTTTATTCAAAAATAGTTTTCCTTGGTGATACACACCTTTTTATGAAAACAATTTTTTAAGGGATTTTATTATCCTGCGAATACCTTAATAGTAATCCCAGCACCTAGGCTTAGGTTACGGTATTGCATCACAATTCCAATTAGAAGAATTTGGACATCTGTTAGAGCCACCGCATACGATGATCAGTCGTACTACGATAAAAGTAACCTTTTCTACTAGTAGAGGGACGACACCTTCACATCTCGGTTATCACCCTTGCCGCATACGGGCTATGTGTCACTCATTTCAGGTATACACACACTTCGCAGATCCATAGGTACATATTGTACCATCTTCTACGGTACCCGTAGTCTATCCAATACACGAAGTACTTAGATCCTACCCCTCCCTTGTCCTTTAGGAAATCCTATCATATCTCGAGAACTCGAACCACATCGAAGTTCCTCCAAGCGTTTTGCTTGTTGATAGGCATAGCTTTACTGTATATATATATATATATATATGTAGTTCCTAAAGTTTCGGAGGAAATACTAAGGATGTGAGTTGACCGTTGTCAACAGATAATTAAATAAGGGGGGAAAAGTTTCTCCTTGAAACTATATTCAAAATATTAAATAAGTCGGGGTAACATTCTCCGACGATCTGAAATTACTCGAATGATTTTTTGAAATCAGAAAGTATGTTTTAAATCGGATCTATGATTTTTAAATCAAAAATAAACCCTTTTATAATTAATAATTAATTAAATGATAATCGAAAAATAATTAAACCTCGAATGAGTTTATTCTTTAAAAGAGTATTTAAAATAATATTCATTAACTAGTTTATGTTTACGCAATTAATAATCTTTAATGATTTATCAGGTTTGAAATAAATAATAGTTGGGGTATACTACTCCCATGATAAAAGAATAAGTATATAGTCTTTATTATTCGAACAATAATATATAGTTGAGGGAATATGATCGTTGGAAAATCGTTTTAATAAAAGTTTGAGGTATTTTAATGTTTCGTAAGTGGACGTTGAGTCCGTTTTAAAACGTACTACTATGGACTTATAACCGTCCTATAATATCATCGGAATGATTCCCGGGTTTTATCTTAAATCCCGACCGACTCTCGGTCTTATATAATACGTCTCGCTTAAAGCGGAATAACATTTCACGATATATACTTATCGTATAACATCGCTACATTATGCAAAAATTCAACAACTACGTATCATGGCATACTTGGTATTTATGCAATGATAATAACACAATCCTTTCACAACACAACAGTAAATGGAGTTGGATTCGTAAACTTTCCTGGTATCTTGAGGTGGAGGATGCTCTAGGTTCTGCTCGGAAATCTATAATCATAAACACAATTCACTTCGTTAGGTCCCGTTCTAATTAACGGCGATCGCACTCATGTGCTACTTATTATGCACCCTCTCAACTTATACTACCCTTATTATTCCTTTAAGTCATTATTCACATTATGGTCGCTTTATTTTTCTAAGTATCTTAGGTTTATTCTCATTATTGTCGTCGGCTCCGCTTATGGATTCTTACGGTTTCTACTCACGCGATCTCGGCTCCGATATTTTTATAAAATTGAGAAATCATTATTTTCACTTGAAATTTTTATGGTAGTTAAGAAAATCAATATTTTACTCTCTGTAAACATTTCATGATTTATAAACACTTTTAAGTCGATCCTTTATATTTTCAAAGTTCGTGATTTGTAGCAGTTTTTGTCGCGTAAATCACTTTTACTAAAACGGTCATAACTTTTGATCCGTAAATCGGAATCAAGTGATTCAAGCACCTAAACGATCCTTATAACATTTTCTATCATAATCAAGGGTTTTCAAGAAACTACAGTTTAAAATTTTGGGACTTTCTGCAAAAACTTAAAGTTATGATTTGTTGGTTTTAACGGAGTTACGTTTACGATCGGGGTTTCGTTTACGCCCTAACTCTTAACACAACCACCAAAAATCATCATTTCATCATCAACACACAAAATCCTCTCAAGAACATCATGTTCTTGTGGCAACAACAATCAACCTTAAATCTACTTAACTTAAACACCAAGATTTCATCAATACCACTCATTGAACTAGGTTTACTACCACATACTAAATGGATCTTAGAATAAATCTTAAATAAAGTTGGGCCAAAGATTTTTACCTTTCTTGAAAGCTTGTGATGTGTTCTTGAGGATGGTGGAGTCTTGGAAGTGCTTGGCATGATTTTTGGAACCTAAAACCACCATTGAAATCAAGAAACCAAAGAGAGGTTACTATTCATACTATTCACTAGTGACTTTCTTGATTTTTATTTCACCCATCAAACCTTGATAAAAAGAGATGAAAGAATTTTATTACCTTAGTTTAATTGCTAGGAATCTTGAGAATTAATTGGATGATTTTACCATGGCTAGATTTTGAGTTTTTATTTTGAATTCCTCCCCCTTTTCTTGAATAGCCAAATGGAAATAATGAGGGGGGGGGTATTTATGTTTGCTTCTCTTGGTTACTTCTCTTGGTTGCTTCTCTAGGTTGCTTCTAGGAAATGGGATGTGATATCTTCCAGTTGATTTTTATTCTCCTAGGTTGATGCCTAGGTTTATTCTTGTTCAAATCTTGGGGACAAAATCTAAGTAGCTTGCTAGCTTACAAGCTAACTACATTGGTTAGCTTCCTTAGCACACTATTTTACTGGCTAGCTTGATAATCCTATGGTTAGCTCACTATTTGATGAAGTAACCATGGTTACTTTCTTACCATAGTTTAGTTAGTGCGTTATGTTTATTTAATCGTTTCCGCGTTCGCTCGGTAGCTTAAATGTTTTCGTAATACTTATTCGTAAATGGTTCGCGACGTAATTCCTTTAGTATTTAATCCTTATATTTTTAATTATCATACTTGAATATAAATCTGTAGGGTTTTAATCTCGTAATTATATTGTGATCCCCGTAATCCTCGATGGGTCGTAAATACGGTCGTTTTTCAAAGTTCATTTTCTTCAAAACTAATAGCGTTTACATACACTCATTTGATACGTATAACCGTAATATCAACTTCGAAACTCATTTTCACATGTACTACATAGTGTGGGCTCAAAAGTTTTTCCCGTCCATCAGGGTTACTATTCATTAAACATTTTACAAGGTCTCAAAATTTCGAGTTATTACATTCAATGTGTGCCAAAGAAAGGTGGAATTATTGTGGTAGCAAATGAGAAGAAAGAGCTTATTCCTACACGGACAGTCACAGGGTGGAGAGTATGAATGGACTAAAGGAAGATGAACAAATCCACTAGGAAGGACCACTTTCCATTACCCTTTATTGATCAGATGCTTGAAAGGTTAGCTGGTCATGAGTATTATTGTCTTCTGGATGGCTATTCGGGTTATAATCAGATTTGTATTGCCCCAGAAGATCAGGAGAGACTACCTTCACTTGTCCATTTGGTACTTTCGCCTTCAGATGAGTTTCTTTTGGTCTGTGTGGTGCACCAACCACATTTCAGAGATGTATGATGGCCATCTTTTCCGACATGATTGGCCATAATGTGGAGGTGTTCATGGACGACTTCTCAGTCTTTGGCGATTCTTTCGATGAATGCTTGCAAAATCTTGGACATGTTCTCAAGAGTTGTGTTTAGACCAATCTAGTTCTCAATTGGGAGAAATGTCATTTTATGGTGCGTCAAGGCATAATTCTAAGGCACAAGGTTTCTAGTAAAGGTCTCGAGGTGGATAAGGCCAAGGTGGGGGTCATTGAGAATCTTCCTCCACCTATTTCTGTTAAGGGAATTCACAGTTTTCTTGGTCATGGGGGTTTCTACAGGCGTGTCATCAAGGACTTCTCAAAAATTTCAAAGCCTTTGTGCAGTCTGTTAGAGAAAGATGTTCCTTTTAAATTTGATGACGAGTGCCTTCCAGCTTTTGTGACATTGAAGAAGAGTTTAATCACAGCACCCATCATAACCGCACCTGATTGGAATGAGCCTTTTGAGATGATGTATGATGCAAGTGATTATGCAGTTGGAGCAGTTCTTGGGCAGAGGAAGAACAACACATTTCATGTGGTCTACTATGCTCGTAAGACACTCAACGGTGCTCAACTAAATTATACTACTATGTAGAAAGAACTTTTGGCTATTGTCTACGGTTTTGAGAAATTTCGATCTTATCTACTTGGGACTAAGGTGACAGTTTTTACTGATCACGCTGCAATTCGATATCTCGTCTCGAAGAAGGACTAGAAGCCTAGATTGATTAGATGGGTTCTTTTGCTTCAAGAATTTGAACTAGAGATCAAGGACAGAAAAGGAACTGAAAATCAAGTTGTTGATCATCTCTCGCGTTTAGAGAATCATAATGCTACTTCATTGGATAAGACCTTGATAAATGAGTCTTTTCCCGAAGAGCAGCTGTTTGGAGTGCAAGAAGAAGAGTCGTGGTTTGCAGACATTGTGAACTACCTTGTGAGTAACATCATGCCTCCCGATTTATCTTATGCTCAAAGGAAGAAGTTTCTTCATGAAGTGAAGTGGTATATGTGGGATGAGCCATTTCTTTTTCGCCAAGGAGCCTACCAAATCATCAGGAGATGTATTCCTTACAGCAAAACGGGGGGGATCTTGCGAGATTGCCACTCAATGGCTTATGGAGAACATTATGGTGGAGAAAAGACAGCAGCTCGTGTTCTTCAAGCAGGTTTCTTTTGGCCAACATTGTTTAAAGATGCTCATCAGTTCATTTTGAAATATGATTGATGTCAACATGTGGGTAATATGTCTAAAAAGGATGAGATGCCTCTTAATGTGCTTCTCGAGGTTGAGGTCTTCGATGTTTGGGGAATTGTCTTCATGGGGCCATTTGTCTCATCTTACAACAATCAGTATATCCTGTTGGCGGTTGATTACGTGTCAAAATGTGTTAAAGTTAAGGCGTTGCCAATGAATGATGCTAAAGTCGTGCTTAATTTTCTTCACAAGCAGATATTCACAAGGTCTGGGACTCCAAGAGTCATAATCAGTGATGAGGAGTCGCATTTTTGCAACCGCAAGTTCACTACCATGATGAAAAGGTATAATGTAAATCATCGTATTACTACGGCTTATCATCCTCAGACAAATGGTCAAGTTGAGGTATCTAAGAGGGAGATTAAGCGCATTTTGGAGAAAATGGTATGTCCATCAAGGAAGGATTGGTCTTTGAAGCTTGATGAAGCTGTTTGGGCATATAGAACAACATATAAGACTCCATTAGGAATGTCGCCATTTCAGTTGGTTTATGGTAAGGGGTGTCATTTGCCTGTGGAGCTCAAGCATAAAGCTTATTGGGCTTTGAAGAAATTAAATCTGGATTTGGATGCGGCTGGAAAGAAGAGGATGCTTCAATTGAATGAACTTGACAGGTTTTGACTTTAAGCTTATGAGAACAACAAGATGTATAAGTAGAAAGTCAAGAGGTGGCATGATCGGGATCTAGTGCTCAAGAAATTTGTGCCAGGGCAACAAGTTCTTTTATTCAACTCTCGTCTCCGTCTTTTTCCTGGAAAGTTGAAGTCAAGATGGTCAGGGCCCTTCATAATCAAAATTATGTTTCCACATGGAGCGGTGGAAATTTTTGAGAATGATCCGGGCCAAGCATTCAAGGTAAATGGTTAAAGGTTGAAGCATTATTATGGTGATATGGCAACCCGCGAGGTGGTTACTGCCGTTTTACTGTCCACTTGATCTCAAGATTCTACGTCGAGCTAGAGACGTAAAAGAAGTGCTTCTTGGGAGGCAACCCAAGTATGTTGTACATTAGTAGGTAGAGGAAGCATGAAGAAAATAGAAAAACACAAAAAAAATCAGAAAAAGGAAAAAATTCAGGGCCAAAGTACAGAAGTTGGGTGCGCCCACGCTGGCCAAGCGCGCGGCCGCGCCATTTTTTCAGAAACCAAGCACGCCCGCGCTGTCCTAGCGCGCGCCCGTGCCGGTCTCCAAAGTTAGAGCGCGCCCGCGCTGTCCTAGCGCGCGCCCGCGCCGAGTCCCTGTTCAGAAAAAAAAATAGCAGTTTATTAAGGGAAAATCAGGATTTTAATTCCAAAATCAATTCTAACCCGATTTTTACTCTTCCACATCCCATAATTCCCTCTCCTAATCAATTCCATTATTCCCATGATTCCCATAATCAATTCTCACTTTTATTCCTTATCAAATTCACACCCCTCCACCTATAAATACATACACTTGCATACATCTTCTCCACCAATCCACAAACTCTCAAACATAAATTCTCTCTTAACACTTAAGCTTTTATTCTTTCTTTTTCAATCCCAATGGCACCCAAAAGACAGAGAACTCAAGTTGGAAGCAGCGCCACCGATTCTTCTACTGCGAGTGGTGTGAGGCCCAGGTTCTTTACTCCTGGGGCTGAGGAGGAGTACACGAGGCTTCTCTCGAAGCCTATTGCTAAGGAGAGAGGATTTATGCCATCAGGGAACGATGGTAAGCTTTTGGAGATGGTTTTGGAGATGGGCTGGGTTCCTTTTTGTGAGACTCCCGCTGCTGTGCCCATGAGTGTTGTGCGGGAGTTCTACGCCAACGCTAAGGCGGAGAAGAATGGTTTCACGGTGGTGAGAGGGAGGACCGTTGAGTACAGTGTTGAGGCTATCAGGACGGTCATTGAGCAGCCAATGAGGAAGGTGGGCCAGGAAACTTGAAACGATAAGACTCTTGTGGACTTTGATTTGGATCTCATCGTTGCTATTCTCTGTGTACCTGAGACTCATTGGAAGTTCAAGAGGGGCAATACTGATTACTCCATATTCCCTGCTTCATGCATGAACAGGTATGCACGGGCTTGGAACTCGTTTATTTGTGCTAATATCATGCCACCTTCGCATGTGCATGAGATTACGGTGGAGTGTGCTCGTCTGCTTTGGGGTATTCTGCAGGGTGATTACATTGATTTGGGGATGGTGATATATCAGGGGATCCTGAGCTTTTTGAAGGGGAGTACTACTGGGGCTATTCCTTATGCGTCCATTGTGACGAAGTTGTGCGTGGCAGTTGGTATTCATTGGCCCGCATATGAGCAGCTTCAGATTCCCAGTGCTCCTATTGACAGTTCTACACTGCACAGCATGGTTGAGTGGTATGGAGGGAAGCCCGATCCTAAGGGGCTTGGTTACTCATATGATCATTTTCCAGGTGGTGTGCCTATGGAAGCAGCTACAGCAGGAGGTTTTCAACATGCCCGTAGAGCATCTTGAAGAGCTTAGTATGGAGAGGAGGCTGGACCGTCAGGATCACAGCAGCAGCAGCATGAAGGAGCAGGAGCAGAGATTATAGCTGGTTTGAGTTCGACGCAGTATAGGCGTCTTGCGAGGAGGATGGATGCGATGCACGAAATCCATAGTCATTTTGCACGCGATCTCACCCAGGAACTTGGGACTGCATTTAGAGCCACCGGAGTTGACATTCAGTGGCCAATTTTTGGTGAGGATTCCGTGTATCCACCTCCGGACACACCTGACACTCCACCCTTTGAGGGTGAGGATTCTGATTCAGAATAGGTATGCCTGATTCCTTACTATTACCTTCACTGAGGACAGTGAATACTTTAAGTCTGGGGGTAGTAGTTGAAGGAATATAGTTTGTGTGAGTCTCATATAGTTTGCATGTTCATGATATTATTATTTCATATAGTTGCACATATTTTGCCATGTAGTTTTTTTTATTTGGTAGTTTTTATAATAATTTGTTCATGTAGTTTCATGCATTTGCATTATAATATGATCCCTTAGATAATTTTTCCGATTAATTGGTGATATTGATGCTAGTGTAGTGATGTCGTATTTAGTGATGTTGAGTCTTATTGGATTGATTTGCATGCTAGAGACACTTATATTTTGTGACGGCCTCAACCCGGGGTCAGGGGATGACGTCACCAAAAATATGATAAATTATAACAAAAACTACTAAATAAACTTTATTATAATACACGACCCCAACCAAGAGCCGAAATAGGTTCAAGTATTATTTAGGTTACAACACACACACTAACTTATTCAAAACCAGACACTCTCACTTATTATAGCAACTCATCAGACCTCAGGGTCTGATACAAACTACCTCAGAGGAGTCGGGACCGGAGGCTGACACTCTACGCTGACCTGGTCTTCTAGACATCTGCAATAAATAAATACAAAACAAGCTGCAAGGGTGAGCAATCCATTGCTCAACAGTACCTCTATATGAATAACCAGTAAAAGGATGTATAAAACAATATAGGAACATATATTAAACTGATATACGAAAAATCCATAAAACAGGTATAAACTGGATATCAAAACTAGCATGCTTTGCAAAATAACATCATCTGTAGTGTGCTGTGTAAAATTACCAGAGTTAAATTTTAGCATAATATTTCCTTCCGAAAACCACTGTCCACTGCTGGACCCATAAATCACCTGTCCCGTTATGGGGACTATAAACCATTAAACCTTTATCAGATATATAAAAGAGGATGAATTCTAGGGACAGCTGATCAGTCTATCCCACCATAAATTTCGTTCCGGAACTCAGAGACTAGCTAGGTCTCTGTCATGCTGGACTAAGCGGCCTACCAGTGCGCGCATCCGACTTAGCCTCTTACACAACCATGTTGGGCCGTTACCTAATAACGGACCTCTTACGCCAACTGACCATCCAATATCTGATTTATTTTTATCCAGATTCCAAAACCATTTACACCTATCTCCTTTTTTAAACAATTACAGCACACCTTCTAAAAATCCTTTTTTTATTTTTAATCACAATCTAGAGATAGGCATTTTCAGAAGTTACTTTTTCCCCAAAACCTCGTTCAGTAACACATATTTAAATACGGGGAATACTTAACTTAAAATGTTCTGTTCCAGTACATAATTTAAATCAACAACTATTCATATATACTGAACTGTAAAAGATTAGTTCAGGGGTACTTGCCTTGCGAAGCTTTGCACTAACTCTGGCTTAACTCTAATCGACTTCAACTACTGGGTCCTTTGACTCGAACCTACGAAATCGAAACATCCTAGGTTAGACAACCGATTATGCTTGACTTTTCCTCACTAACTAATTACCCAACGCTATAATTTTTCGACTCTTAAGCATATTAATATCAATAACATATACGCAATAATAGTGCACATAACAATCAGGGTTAATTTGTATTAACGGATTATATATATACTCGATTTATAATTTAAGGAAATTTTTAGAAAAAAATAGGACAGCGACTCCTCTGTTTATAGGTCTTCCCGTCGAAACATCAATCGACGTCACATCCCAACAAAATCAATTCGAATCAACTCATAACTAAATTTGTTTAGTACCGAAAACAATTTATACAACTCATGTTATTTATTAAAATATTTAGGACTCGGAACAGGGTCATCACCGTCCACCGCGCGCTCGTAAAAATTCGTCGCGCGCGGCGGCAAAATTATTGGTGCCCGAAAATATACGGGTTTCCACATAATTTCACCGATTCTTTTTTAAAAAAATTATTTTTCCGCACCCACCGAATTTAATATCACGAAATCATTCAACAAAATTCTCTTGGAAATCAAGAATTGCAAATCAATAACCGAACAACAGGGTCAAAATGCAACCAAACCAACACAGCACCATACTACACAAACACGCGCACACACCACCGCACGCGCCACCGCACGCGTCACACACATACACGCATACACTGCACACACACTCACACACATATAAACACACACATGCACATACAACTATGACTGTATGTATGTATATAAGAACGAACACAAACGGAACCCACCGGAAACCGAAGGCGGCGGCCGGAAATCCGCAGAACCAAGGCGGAAGAAAAAGAAAACGAGGAAGGGGATGAAAGAGAGAAGAAAGAGAAAAAAAGAGAGTCTTACAGAAAGAGGGAGGAAGAGAGTAGAGAGAGAGTCGGAGAGATTCAGAGAGAGAGAGAGACAAGAGCCGCGGTCGATAGAGAAGAAGGGGGTGTTTTATTGTATTATATTTTTTTTTCTTTCTCCTTCCTGTGCTGCCACGAGTCCAACCACAGGACACATACTAATTTTAGTAAACAAGGGATATACA
The DNA here is from genome assembly GCF_009905375.1 of Apium graveolens. NCBI lineage: Eukaryota > Viridiplantae > Streptophyta > Magnoliopsida > Apiales > Apiaceae > Apium > Apium graveolens. The sequence goes on from NC_133651.1 coordinate 186,995,198, forward strand.
CGTGTATTTGCCTCGCTCTTACTTATATTCTGGTTCGTTTTCTTGATAAATAACGAACTAGCTGCATATCAGAATACATCGAAAAATTACAAATTTTATACCAAAATTCTCAAAATATTCGAAAGTTAATAAAAATATAATTTTCATAATTTTTAAAACACTTTACACACACAACTTATACCCGCATTAAATGAAATAACGAAACAACCCGCGAGTAAAATTAATCTTAAAAATTACCAAAATAACTTTAAAATTCTCAGAATATTGTAAACATAATAAAATATAAGTTTCATATTTTTTGAAGAATCCAAGAATTAAATATGGATTTTACAATTTAAATGAATTCAGAAAATCATTGAAGAATAAATAAATAACAGAATATTGATTTGTAAATTTTTTAAAATACCTAAAATAATTAGCAAGGTTATAAAATCATAAAAACAATTTTGAAGACAACCCAAATAATTTTGGAAATAAAATTGTCATAAAAATTACTTTTTTAAAAGTGAAACAAAAATAACATTGTGCACCGGCTAATCATAAAAACACATCACGTAAACCAGCAATCACATATAAACAATAATAATTAACCCAGAGACCATAAATACCATAACTTCTTTATTAATATCTATGCAATAATTACATATTTGAATATTACAGAAATATACGAGTCGTTATATCCTTCCCCCCTTAAAAAGATTCTGCCCTCAGAATCTTTACTAATTAAATAAGTGAGGATATTTGTCAAGCATATTTGATTCTAGTTCCCAGGTAGACTCTTCTACCCTAGGGTTTGTCCAAAGTACTTTAACTATAGGAATAGATATATTTTTAAGTACACGCTCCTTACGGTCTAATATCTGGATTGGCTGCTCCACATAGGATAAATCCGATTGAAGCTCGATCGATTCATATTCAATTACTTGATTCGAGGCAGGAATGTACGGCTTCAACATTGACACATGAAATACATTATGGATATGCTGCCATTGCGGGGGTAAAGCTATCTCGTATGCCACTTTTCCTATTTGCTTCAAAACTTCAAATGGTCCTATATATCTCGGACTCAGTTTACCCTTCTGACCGAATCGAACCAATCCCTTCCATGGCGAAACTTTTAGTAATACCAATAATCCTATTTTAAAACTTATGTCTTTTCGATGCAAATCTGCATTCTTTTTCTGTCTATTCTGAGCGGCTTCCAATATTTTTCGAATTAACACCACTGCTTCTTTTGTCTGCTGCACTAATTCAGGTCCTAACACTTTCTTTTCTCCTACCTCATCCCAGTATAGAGGTGATCTACACTTTCATCCATATAAAGCTTCGTAGGGTGGCATTCGAATGCTGGCATGGTAACTGTTATTATAGGAAAATTCTATTAATGGTAAATGATCGTCCCAACTTCCCTTGAAATCCAAAGCACACACCCTTAATATATCCTCGATCGTCTGAATCGTTCTCTCACTTTGGCCATCAGTTTAAGGATGATAATCAGTGCTCATATTTAACTTAGTTCCTAAACACTCTTGAAACTTTGTCCAGAACCTTGAATTAAATCTTGGATCTCAATCTGATACTATAGACACAGGTACCCCATGATTGGAAACTATCTCATCTAAATATATTTTAACTGGATTTTCCAGGGAATACCTTTCATTAATCGGGAGGAAATGCGCTGACTTGGTCAATCTATCAATGATCACAAAATCCATTGCAATTTCTTCCCATTTCCACTATCGAATCTCCACAGGCTGCAACAATCCACTGGGCCTTTGGTGCTCTGCTTTTACTCTCTGACACACGTGACACTTGTTAACCCACTCCGCAATCTCTTTCTTCATTCCTGGCCACCAGAAGTGTTTCTTTAAATCTTGGTACATCTTCGTGCTACCAGGGTGAATAGAAAACCTAGAATTGTGTGCTTCATGCAATATTTCATTCTTTAGTTCTGCTACATTAGGAATCCAAATGCGAGAGGAAAACATATATAGACCGTGGTTATCCTTTTGAGTACATAATTCTTCTCCTGTCAGATCTTCCAATTCTCGTTCCATAACTCCTTCTTGACATCTTTTAATCTTCTCTATTAACGCTGGCTGGAAAGTAATCTCGTATAGCGTTTCCCGATCTTCACCTGATACTCGAATTTCGATCTCCATCTTTTCCAAGTCCCGGGCTAATTCATCCGCGATACGGGCCATATTTAATTTCTCTTTTCTACTTAGGGCATCAGCTACCACATTAGCCTTACCGAGGTGATAATTAATTGAACAGTCATAGTCTTTAATCAACTCCAACCATCTCCTTTGTCTCATGTTTAGGTCCTTTTGGGTGAATATATACTTTAAACTTTTATGATCCATGTAGATATCACATTTCTCTCCGTACAAGTAATGACGCCATAGCTTCAAGGCAAACACTATAGCCGCCAACTCAAGATCATGAACTGGATATTTCTGCTCATGGAGCTTTAACTTCCTAGACGCATACTCAATAACCTTATCATGTTGCATTAGCACACAGCCTAATCCTTTAAGAGAAGCATCACTGTAAATTACGAAATTCCCGGTTTCATCTGGTAATGCTAACACTGGTGTTGTCACTAGTCTTTTCTTTAGCTCTTGGAAGCTTTCTTCACATTTCTCCGTCCAAACAAATCTCTCATTCTTCCGGGTCAGCTTGGTCAACGGGGTTGCAATCTTGGCAAAGTCCTTCACAAATCTTCGGTAATAGCCTGCTAATCCAAGAAAACTTCTAATTTCCGCCGGGGTCTTTGGTTGCTCCCATCTGGATATCGCTTCAATCTTCGCAGGGTCTACCTTAATACCATCCTTACCAACTATATGACCTAAAAATTAAACTTCCTCCAACCAAAATTCACACTTTGAAAACTTAGCATATAATTGTTTTTCTCTCAACCTTTGTAATGCAATTCTTAGATGTCTGGCATGGTCGTCTTTGGTCCTTGAGTAGATGAGGATGTCATCAATAAATACAATAACAAACTTATCCAAGTACTCCTTATACACCCGGTTCATTAAATCCATAAAAACCGCTGGCGCATTAGTCAACCCGAATGACATCACTAGAAACTCATAATGGCCATACCTGGTTCGAAAAGCAGTCTTCGGTATATCTTCAGGCTTGATCTTCAACTAATAATAGCCCGATCTTAAGTCAATCTTGGAAAAACAACATGCTCCCTTCAGTTGATCAAATAAATCATCAATCCTGGGTAGGGGATACTTATTCTTGATGGTTAACTTATTCAGTTCTCGATAGTCAATACACAATCTCATGCTTCCATCCTTCTTTTTCACAAACAACACTGTCGCGCCCCACGGGGATACACTTGGTCTAATTACCCCTTTATCCAAAAGTTCCTGAAGTTGTTTAGCTAGCTCTTTCATTTCTACTGGGGCCATACGGTAAGGTGCCTTTGAAACTGGTTCTGCTCCCGGAATCAAATCAATAGAAAACTCAATCTCCCGATCTGGTGGTAATCCCGGTAACTCGTGTGGAAACACATCTGGAAATTCATTAACTACTGAAATCTTCTCCAATTCAGGTATTCTCTTCTCAGTATCCACAACATGGGCTAAATATGCTTCACAACCTTGTCTCAATAACTTCTTCGCTTCCAAGATAGAAAGAAATTTATTGTCCTGTTTTTGTCCTTGATAAGCTATCCTTTTATTTTCTTCTGAATATAAACAAACTTTCTTTTTCTTACAATCAATATTTGCCTTATGCTGAGATAACCAATCCATTCCTAAAATTACATCAAACTCTCCTAACTGAAAGGGTATTAAATCCAACAAAAAGAGATGCCCGTAAATTTCTATTCGATATATAGGGCAAAACTGGTTTACTGAAACTTTATCCTGATTAGCTACCTCTATCGATAAGGGCTCATCTAGATTTTCCAATATCAAATTCATTTTACTTACACATTCTTTAGATATAAAGGACTTAGATGCTCCTGAATCAAATAAAACCTTAACAAGCACAGAATTTAGAGAAAGCGTACCTGCAACCACATCTGAATCTTGAGCATTAGATTTCTTGGTCATTTTAAAGGTTCTGGCTCTCGCTGTGCTAGTTGCTGGTCCTTGAGATTCATTCCCTCCTGCATTACCTTGAGTAGCCGTCTTGCAGTTTCTGGAGATGTGCCCAACCTTACCACACTTGAAGCAGGTGACTCCGACGTTTCCTAGGTTACATTTTGACGCATAATGACCCTTTTTATCGCATTTAAAACACTAGACATCCTTCCAATACAGACCACTATGCTTTCTACCATATAACATACAATCCACAACTGGTCTGGTTGACTGGACTAGGGCGGATGCAACTGAAGTGACACCGGAATTTGTCTGAGCCATGCCTTGCCTTCTAAATCTCCGATTCTTATTCCGGCCAAACTTCCTTGGAAACTTCTGACTAGACTCCTCCTGGTCTGCATTAGCTGTACCACTTTCAAACTTTCTCTTCCGATCACCCCTTTCCTTGGAGGCCAACTTCTGATCACTCTATTGAAAGAGATATGTCCTAAGTCCAATCATGTATGAGGATTTAGGAATAACTTTTATGTAATTTGTTTTGATTTCATTGATATTAATAAAAGACTTGTTTTGTTTTTATTGCGGGCTCTATCTATTTAAATGTTTAAATAAGATATACCACAGTTTAGAGTAAAGCTTTTTATGGATTGTGATGAGATCATAATAATGAGACCTAAAAGATGATAACTCTAAACTTAAATAGTTCCTGGTCGTAGGATTACTAACTGGTAATTAATAATCCGCAAAGATCGGTACATACTATCCTTGCTTCATTATGAAGGATGTCTGTTCTCATAGACATTTGTGTGGTGACATTATAGCTAGTATGTAGGTGCTTATTATAGAATAAGTTCACTGAACATGACTCACAAAGCTGAACAACTGATGGAGTTCACTAACGTGTCAGCAGTTGTTCACATAGTGATAGTTGTACAAGTATCCTTAGACTTGAGGTCATCAGAGTCATCTTGTGTACACTGAACTATGCTTTGGTTTAGTTCTTAGTCTCAAGGGACAATTATAAGGGCTATACTAGGTATAGGAATTTGTACACGAAGATAGTGTATGATCAATAAAGGATCTACCCCTTCCAGTATAGGAAGAGAATGTTCAATGCTGATCCACTTATGTTAGTTCAGAAATCTCTGGCCAGAGTGAATGAAATTAGAAAGGAGTTTCTAATTTACTTTAAATAGAACTAAGCATAGTGAATGGGAAAGCAAGTGATTAAATAAGATAGGCTTGACACAAGTTACATGCCTTGTATTTAATCGTGACATTGCAGGGTAGAAGGAATTAATTGTAAGGTAACTACTCACTGAATAAGTTCTTGGTATTCTAAGCAGTGAATTCGTATTATCCGGATAGTCGCGATATGCTGAGAAGTATCCCTCACGATGTAGAATAAATATGATTAACTAACTAATCATATTTAATAAATTAGAGAATTTATATAAATAATGATAAAATAGTTTTATTATTATTTATTTCTACTACCGGCTTAATATTGAACCTACAGGGTCACACCATAAAAGAGAATGATTTAATGGTGGAGAAATTAATTAATAATGGCTGATAATTATTTATTTATGAAATAAATAATTAATTAATTAACAAATTTAATAATTGATTAAATGAGATTTAATTGATTATAAATTAATTAAGAAAGAGTTCTTAATATTATTAATTATGAATTTAATTTTTGGAAATTAAATCAAGTGAGAGAATTATTTATAAAGTGTTTAGAAAAAGGATTAATAATTAAAAGGTGTTTTAATTATTAGTGAGAATAATAAAGGGTTAATAATAATAATATTTTATGGGAAAATTTTCAGCTGAAAATTTTGCCTATAAATATACTATTATAGACCCTATTTTTGCCTCAACCAAAAAGATTTACAAAACCTTAATTCTCTCCACCTCCTCCTCCTTCATTACATCGTTTTCTTGGTGGATACCGGCGGAGTGCTTCACACTTGGGGAGCAGCTGCTAAGGATCTCCGTTCATCATTTTTGGATCGTCATTAAATACCTCCATCTTTCCATTAACGTAAAGTTTCTTAAGATAAACATACTGAACTATGAATTAAATATTATTTTTCGCATGGATCCTGCGGAGGGTTTCGGTTTTTTTTAAGATTTAAATTTACGTTTTCGCTGCGTTTATGTGCTAAAAAAACCCTTCAATGGCATCAGAGCTACTTGCGAAAAGTTTTTAATTCATTTATGTGTTTAACTGTTTTCGATATATGAGCATGTACGTGATTCTACATGATTTGATGTTTATATAATATGCTTATATATGTATGGTTTTGAATATGTTATATTCATGTGAGTTGTATAATCATAAGATGATTATGTAATCTGTATATATACTGATATATACATGATTTCTGTTTGTTCTAATTATGAGAATCATATTAGATACGGATTCTGAATTGGCTACTGCAGATTTGCTGAAATCTGGGTCTTGTCCGATTTACGCAAACGAATACCCTATTCCATAGGTAAACGAGCGTTTGAACAGAACTGATAGCTAAAGCTATCAATGACTCGTCTGTAATGCGTTTGACATCGTTTACTGTCCGTAAACAGTGATTCTTGTTTTTCTGATTTGATTCTGATTTTTCTGATTTTTGTCATTTTTTTATGATTAGATCATGGATAATATGATATGTTAAGATCAGATTATGTATTTTAACATGCTTTTATGTGTTGTATGAGCACGGTGGATGGTTATGGCCTTTCGACTTTAGTGTAATGGTTTTGGTTTTAAATACGACTTGCATGTCGTCAATCTTTGTAATCATAAATCTCAAATGTAACTCGAGTTATTCTTGTAAGTTCATTAGATTAGTTTTACTTTCAATCATGTAATGTAATTGAAGACTCAAGAAGGCTATCCAATGGAGGTGATACAAAGAAGAAGACGAGGCATACAAGAAGTCTAAACAAAGAAGAAGACTTATGTAATAAGTAGTTGTATTTATTTCCATCACCATATTAGATTGACCTTAATCTTTATCATGAGCTTGATAAAGATCACATAGGATGGGGCCATAACCAAACACATTTACTTTATTGCACTTTACATTTACTTGTTTATTTAATTTTATATATGAGATATATGCCTATGTTTACCATGCGATGATAGATTTAGGTGAACTTAAATCAATATAAGGCGTGCTCTAGAAAATCTAGAATAGGAATCATTTCTTGCCTTAACAATAAATATTATGAATACGATCATGAGATTCTTGTGTTTATGAAACACGTAATTGAATATGAATTTTCAATATTGAGAGAAAGGATGATTCTGTCAACAACAGATTTCTATCTGTAAGAAAGGGTTATTAAGTGACGCCTCTTGACAATGCTCCACCCGATTTGGGAATCATCTGATTATCGATTATTGATTTGAAATATTTAATTTAAAGGGAAGAATCTCTTTATAATATGATTACGATTGTAACGTAATATAATCCCTCTAAAATTAAATAATATCAAGTAGTAATTGGCCAATGACACAACGGGCTTGTGTCGGTCATAGCCTTCCAACATGGTAGAAAGTGGTTCTTATTTTTAAATCATTGTCATTTCGTGCTACAGCTAAGGGCTTTGATTTAGAAATAATAAATACGTGTCTATTACATAGAGATGTGTAAATTGAATTAGAATCTAAAGGTCGGTACGTGACAGCCGTGGGTCGTTGGAGACTGATTCAATTGTACGAAATGTTGGGTTAGACTTGACTTAGAATATTGAGTTTGTCGTGCCACAGCCGTGACTCAATTATTCAAGAGGCTAAACTTATATTAGGGAATAACATAAGATGTAATTGACAAGAGTTGTCTGCCTATTGAACATCACATGACGTTTCGTGCCACAGCCGAGGTTGTGTGATGGAATGTAGGATCCCTATTCCCACTAGCATTATGAATGCTTAATTTTCACTTAGGGGTTGAAAAAAATTAGATAAACTAGTGGGAGACACTTATGAATAAAGACCCGATTCATATAGTGTTTTGAAATGAAATTGAATATTTGCTAAGTGTTGTTATGTGTTTATCATTTACAGATTTACTATATTCGTTATGTCTTCTGCACTATCACTCCGGAGCATACTAGATGCTCACAAGTTGACTGGTCCTAATTTAGCTGTTTATTTTCACTGTAACAAGTTGGGGCACTGGAAGAGGAACTGCAAGGTTTACCTTGCAGAATTGAAGAAGAAAGGTAGTGAGACTACCGCATCTGATTCAGGCATATTCATGATCGAAGTTAATATGTCACTAGGTCAAATTTCTACTTGGGTATTAGATACCGCCTGTGGTTCTCATATTTTCAATTCGTTGCAAGGACTAAAGGGAAGTAGGACTCTTGAAAAAGATGATGTGATTCTACTTATGGGCAATGGAGCAAGGGTTGCGGCCATAACTGTAGGATCATTTAGTTTACATATGCCTACGGGCAAGACTATTATTTTGAATAATTGTTATTACGTTCCCTCTATTGTGAGGAATATTGTTTCTATTCCTATATTGGATGTGGATGGTTTTTCATTTATTATTAAGAATAATGATTGTTCTATCCTTAGAGATAATGTTCTTTTTGGACGTGGCATTTTAAATAATGGTCTATATGTATGTGACGTAGAGCATGATTTACTTCAGATTGAACAAACTAATAAAAGAAAATGAGATGATGAAAATATGACCTAATTATGGCACTGTAGGCTAGGTCATATTAGTAAAAATAGACTGCGGACATTGCATAAGGAAGGGTTACTTGACCCCTTTAATTTTGAATCATATCCTACATGCGAGTCTTGTCTATTGGGTAAAATGACCAAATCTCCATTTAGTGGACATGGAGAGAGGGTTGCAGATTTGCTAGGATTGGTACACACAGATGTATGTGGACCAATGTCTACGCAAGCCATGGGTGGATTTTCATACTTCATTACTTTCATAGATGATAGATCTAGATTTGGATATGTGTATTTGATGAAACACAGGTCTGAAGCCTTTGAAAAGTTCAAAGAATATAAACATGAAGTGGAGAAACAAACCAAACACAGTAGTATAACTCTTCGATCAGATCGAGGTGGTGAATACTTGAATGGAGAGTTTCTAGATTATCTCAAAGAAAATGGTATAGTCTCCCAGTGGACTCCTCCATATACTCTACAGTTAAATGGGGTATCTGAAAGGAGAAATCGAACTTTGTTAGACATGGTTCGGTCCATGATGAGCTATACGAATCTTCCAGTATTCCTATGGGGTTATGCATTGGAAACCTCAACATATTTACTGAATAAGGTGCCTTCCAAATCTGTTCCTCAAACACCATATGAGATATGGAAAGAAAGGAAACCGAGTCTTAAACACGTTAAGATTTGGGGATGTCCAGCTTATGTCAAGAAAGTTGACCCAGATAAGCTGGAATCTCGATCCGTAAAATGTAATTTTGTGGGATATCCTAAAGAGACTTTGGGGTATTACTTTTACACCGATCATCGGGTGTTTGTCTCCAGACATGCTACCTTCTTGGAAAAGGAGTTTATCCTTGAAGGAAACAGTGGGACCAAAATTGAACTTGATGAAGTTCAAGAAGCATAAACTACTACGGATCAAGTGGAAACACCTATTCAGACTGAACAACCTTCTGTGGAACAGCCCATTCGTAGGACAGGGAGAGTATCTCGCCAAACTGAGAGGTATTATGGCCTTGTCATTAAGAATGACAATGAGTTGTCAATCATTGATGATGACGACCCTGTGACCTATAATGAGGCTATGAGTAGTGTTGACTCAGAGAAATGGCATAGTGCCATGAAATCCGAAATGGAATCTATGTATACCAACCAAGTATGGACTCTGGTTGAGGCGCCTAAAGGTGTTAAGCCTATTGGGTGCAAGTGGGTATACAAAAGAAAGATTGGAGCAGATGGCCAGGTGGAGACCTATAAGGCCAGACTCGTGGCAAAAGGATTCAAACAAAGGCAAGGGATTGACTTTGATGAAACTTTTTCGCCTGTAGCCCTGTTAAAATCAATTCGGATTTTGCTTGCGATTGCTGCTTACTACGACTATGAGATCTGGAAAATGGACGTGAAAACGGCCTTCCTCAATGGGAAACTTGAGGAGGAAGTGTATATGACACAGCCAGAGGGTTTTCTTTCCAAGGGAAATGAACACCTAGTATGTAAGCTGCTGCGAAACATATATGGTTTAAGGCAAGCTTCTCGTAGATTGAACATCCGTTTTGATGAGACAATCAAAGAGTTTGGTTTTATCAAAAACATAGATGAACCATGTGTCTACAAGAAGGTTAGTGGGAGCGCGGTAACATTTCTTGTATTGTATGTGGATGACATACTTCTTATAGGAAATGATATACCGATGCAACAATCAGTCAAAGTATGGCTATCAAAGAACTTCACCATGAAGGACTTGGGAGAAGCATCCTACATTCTCGGTATGGAGATCTATAGAGATAGATCTAGAAGAATGATAGGTCTTACCCAGGGTACATACATCCAGAAAGTGCTTAAAAGTTTTAGCATGGAAAACTCCAAAAGAGGTCTCATACCGATGAGCCATGGAGTATCCCTTTCCGGAAAAAATGTCTCCTAAGACACCTGAGGAAAGATAGCGTATGAGTAAGATTCCTTATGCTTCAGCAATAGGATATATCATGTACGCGATGTTGTGTACAAGGCCTGATGTTGCTTATTCAATTAGTGTGACGAGCAGATATCAGTCCAATCCAGGTGAAGACCACTAGAAACCAGTAAAAAACATCCTTAAGTACTTGCGAAGGACTCAGGACATTTTTCTTGTTTTTGGTGGTGAATCTGAGTTGAAAATAGAGGAGATGTCAACGTCGAGAGAGTTGACATACATAACAACGTAGCAGACCCACTCACAAAGCCACTTTTTCAGAGTCACTTTGATCGTCATAAAGACAAGATGGGTATTAGATACCAGAATGATTGGCTTTAGTACAAGTGGGAGATTGAAAGAGATATGTCCTAAGTCCAATCATGTATGAGGATTTAGGAATAACTTTTATGTAATCTATTTTGATTTCATTGATATTAATAAAAGACTTGTTTTGTTTTTATTGCGGGCTCTATCTATTTAAATGTTTAAATAAGATATACCACAGTTTAGAGTAAAGCTTTTTATGGATTGTGATGAGATCATAATAATGAGACCTAAAAGATGATAACTCTAAACTTAAATAGTTCATGGTCGTAGGATTACTAACTGGTAATTAATAATCCACAAAGATCGGTACATACTATGCTTACTTCATTATGAAGGATGTCTGTTCTCATAGACATTTGTGTGGTGACACTATAGCTAGTATGTAGGTGCTTATTATAGAATAAGTTCACTGAACATGACTCACACAGCTGAACAACTGATGGAGTTCACTCACGTGTCAGTAGTTGTTCACATAGTGATAGTTGTACAAGTATCCTTAGACTTGAGGTCATCATAGTCATCTTGTGTACACTGAACTATGCTTTGGTTTAGTTCTTAGTCTCAAGGGACAATTATAAGGGCTCTACTGGGTATAGGAATTTGTACACGAAGATAGTGTATGGTCAATAAAGGATCTACCCCTTTCAGTGTAGGAAGAGAATATTCAATGCTGATCCACTTATATTAGTTCAGGAATCTCTGGCCAGAGTGAATGAAATTAGAAAGGAGTTTCTAATTTACATTAAATAGAACTAAACATAGTGAATGGGAAAGCAAGTGATTAAATAAGATAGGCTTGACACAAGTTCCATGCCTTGTATTTAATCGTGACATTGCAGGGTAGAAGGAATTAATTGTACGGTAACTACTCACTGAATAGGTTCTTGATATTCTAAGCAGTGAATTTGTATTATCCGGATAGTCGCGATATGCTGAGAAGTATCCCTCACGATGTAGAATAAATATGATTAATTAATTAATCATATTTAATGAATTAGAGAATTTATATAAATAATGATAAAATAGTATTATTATTATTTATTTCTACTACCGGCTTAATATTGAACCTACAGGGTCACACCATAAAAGAGAATGATTTAATGGTGGAGAAATTAATTAATAATGGCTGATAATTATTTATTTATGAAATAAATAATTAATTGGAAAATTTAATAATTGATTAAATGAGATTTAATTGATTATAAATTAATTAAGAAAAAGTTCTTAATATTATTAATTAAGAATTTAATTTTTAGAAATTAAATCAAGTGAGAAAATTATTTCTAAAGTGTTTAGAAAAAGGATTAATAATTAAAAGGTGTTTTAATTATTAGTGAGAATAATAAAGGGTTAATAATAATAATAATAATATTTATGGGAAAATTTTCAGCTGAAAATTTTGCCTATAAATATACTATTATAGACCCTATTTTTGCCTCAACCAAAAAGATTTACAAAACCCTAATTCTCTCCACCCCCTCCTCCTTCATTACATCGTTTTCTTGGTGGATACCGGTGGAGTGCTTCACACTTGAGGAGCAGCTGCTAAGGATCTCCGTTCATCATTTTTGGATCGCCATTAAAGACCTCCATCTTTCCATTAACGTAAAGCTTCTTAAGGTAAACATATTGAACTACGAATTAAATATTATTTTTCGCATGGATCCTGCGGAGGGTTTCGGTTTTTTTTAAGATTTAAATTTACGTTTTTGCTGCGTTTATGTGCTAAAAACCCTTCATCTCTATCACCAGGGCGGCTTGAACTACAGAGGTATACGTCTTAAGTTGCAGGGCTACCACTCCGCTACGAACTTCCGGCTTTAGTCCTTGCTGAAATCTCCTAGCTTTCTGAATCTCAGTGTTCACATATTCGGGGGCTAGTCGAGCCAACTCCGTAAACTTGGCCTCATACTCAGCCACGCTCTTTTCTCCCTGCTTCAATTACAAAAATTCTACTTCCAACTGACTTTGCAAACAATCTGGAAAATACTTCTCTAGAAACAACTCCGTAAATCTGGCCCAAGAAACAGGGCCTTCTCCTTCTAAGGCACGCGCAGATTCCCACCAAAAAATTGCTTCACCTTTAGCATAATCTGACTTAGAATCATCACTCACCTGAATAAGGGTGAAGGCTTTCTCCGAGCTCTGTATCTCACTCCAGCAAGTTTGGTCTAGCCACTGCCACTGCCACCAATGGATCCTAACTCAAATACCAACCGGTTCACGAGATCCTGGTACTGAACAGCTCTAAACTCGGAGCTAATGAATCGGTCAATGGTCCGAGCTCTCTCTACTGCAGCCTGAGTCAAGGATCGAACTCTCTCCTACACATCTGGGGAAGGGGCAGGAATACCCAGGAAAGGCCCGACCGGAATCTGGTCAAGCTGAGCTGCTAACCCTGGGCTCTGCTCTCTGATTAAAGACTGGTTCACCGCTCGGTGAACATGGTAAGGGATCGGGGAGGATGCACCTGAAGGAACAGAGGGTGGAACAGGTGTTCTAGAGGTGGAGGAACTAGGGCCACATCCTGGAGGGAAATCCCTAACAGCCGACACTGACCTTCGTACCCATCGAGGACGGATACTAGGTCCGAACATACCTCCTGATACAACTGGAGGAACGGGTGGAGGAGGCATGGGAGTCTCCTCGGCTACAGCATCCAAGGTCCGCTCAGAATCTGAATCATCTGAGTCTGACGGGTTTCCCCGGGAAGGAGAACTAGAGATCACTATAGGCCACTATCAATCATAACAATACACAGGAAAGACATAACGAGGTTAAGGCAAGTCTATTAAAATATTAATAGATGTCAGGGTAACGCCGTCGGAACCCTCGACTGACACTTAAGGTTGCTCCTCGACATGAGTTGCTGACTCACACTATATGACATACTTCCTACACCTTACTGACTCATCTCTTAACCTAAATTAGGGACTTGAACCTGTAGCTCTGATACCAACTGTGACGGCCTCAACCCCAGGGTCAGGGGCTGACGTCACCAAAAATATGATAAATTATAACAAAAACTACTAAATAAACTTTATTATAATACACGACCCCAATCAGGAGCCGAAACAGGTTCAAGTATTATTTAGTTTACAACACACACACACTAACTTATTCAAAACCAGACACTCTCACTTATTACAGCAACTCATCAGACCTCAGGGTCTGATACAAACTACCTCAGAGGAGCCGGGACCGGAGGCTGACACTTTACGCTGACCTGGTCTTTTAGACATCTGCAATAAATAAATACAAAACAAGCTGCAAGGGTGAGCAATCCATTGCTCAACAATACCTCTATATGAATAACCAATAACAGGATGTATAAAACAATATAGGAACAGATATTAAACTGATATACGAAAAATCCGTAAAATAGGTATAAACTGGATATCAAAACTAGCATGCTTTGCAAAATAACATCATATGTAGTGTGCTGTGTAAAATTACCAGAGTTAAATTTTAGCCTGCTATTTCCTTTCCAAAACCACTGTCCATTGCTGGACCCATAAATCACCTGTCCCGTTACGGGACTATAAACCATTAAAACTCTATCAGATATATAAAAGAGGATGAATTCTAGGGACAGCTGATCACTCTATCCCACCACAAATTTCATTCCGGAACTCAGAGACTAGCTAGGTCTCTGTCATGCTAGACTAAGCGGCCTACCAGTGTGCGCATCCGACTTAGCCTCTTACGCAACCATGCGGGGCCATTACCTAATAACGGACCTCTTACGCCAACTGACCATCCAATATTTGATTTATTTTTATCCAGGTTCCAAAACCATTTACACCTATCTCCTTTTTTAAACAATTACAACACACGTTCTAAAAATCCTTTTTTTATTTTTAATCACAATCTAGAGATAGGCATTTTCAGAAGTTACTTTTTCCCCAAAACCTCGTTCAGTAACATATATTTAAATATGGGGAATACGTAACTTAAAACATTCTGTTCCAGTACATAATTTAAATCAACAACTATTCATATATACTGAACTGTAAAAGATTAGTTCAGGGGTACTTGCCTTGCGAAGCTTTGCACTAACTCTGGCTTAACTCTAATCGACTTCCACTACTGGGTCCTTTGACTCGAACCTACGAAATCGAAACATCCTAGGTTAGACAACCGATTATGCTTGACTTTTCCTCACTAACTAATTACCCAACGTTATAATTTTTTGACTCGTAAGCATATTAATATCAATAACATATACGCAATAATAGTGCACATAACAATCAGGGTTAATTTGTATTAAACGGGGTATATATATATACTCGATTTATAATTTAAGGAAATATTTAGAAAAAAATTGGACAGCGACTCATCTGTTTATAGGTCTACCCATCGAAACATCAATCGACGTCACATCCCAACAAAATCAATTCGAATCGACTCAAAACTAAATTTGTTTAGTCCCGAAAACAATTTATACAACTCATTTTATTTATTAAAATATTTAGGACTCAGAACAGGGTTATCACCGTCCACTCGCGCTCGTAAAAATTCATCGCGCGCGGCGGCAAAATTATTGGTGCCCGAAATTATACGGGTTTCCACATAATTTCACCGATTCTTTTTTAAAAAATTTATTTTTCCGCACCCACCGAATTTAATATCACGAAATCACTCAACAAAATTCTGCAGGAAATCAAGAATTGCAAATCAGTAACCGAACAACAGGGTTAAAATGCAACCAAACGAACACAGCACCATACTGCACAAACACGCGCACACACCACTGCATGCGCCACCGCACGCACCACACACACACACGAACACACTGCACACACACTTACATATACATAAACACACACATGCACATACAAATATGACTGTATGTATGTATATAAGAAAGAACACAAACGGAACCCACCGGAAACCGAAGGCGGCGGCCGGAAACCCGCAGAACCACGGCGGAAGAAAAAGAATACGAGGAAGGGGATGAAAGAGAGAAGAAAGAGAAAAAAAGAGAGTGTTACAGAGAGAGGGAGGAAGAGAGTAGAGAGAGAGAGTCGGAGAGATTCCGAGAGAGAGAGAAACAAGAGCCGCGGTCGATAGAGAAGAAGGGGGGGTGTTTTATTGTATTTTTTTTTCTTTCTCCTTCCTGTGCTGCCACGAGTCCAACCACGGGACACGTACTAATTTTAGTAAACAAGGGATATACATGTGTATCTGCCTCGCTCTTACTTATATTCTGGTTCGTTTGCTTGATAAATAACGAACCAGCTGCATATCAGAATACATCGAAAAATTTAAATTTTATACCAAAATTCTCAAAATATTCGAAAGTTAATAAAAATATAATTATAATTCTTAAAACACTTTACACACACAACTTATACCCGCATTAAATAAAATAACGAAACAACCCGCGAGTAAAATTAATCTTAAAAATTACCAAAATAATTTTAAAATTCTCAAAATATTGTAAACATAATAAAATATGAGTTTCATAATTTTTGAAGAATCCAAGAATTAAATATGGATTTTACAATTTAAATAAATTTAGAAAATCATTGAAGAATAAATAAATAAATAACAGAATATTGATTTGTAAATTTTGTAAAATCCCTAAAATAATTAGCGAGGTTATAAAATCATAAAAACAATTTTGGAGACAATCCAAATAATTTTGGAAATAGAATTGTCATAAAAATCACTTTTTTTAAAAGTGAAACAAAAATAACATTGTGCACCGGCTAATCATAAAAACACATCACGCAAACCAGCAATCACATATAAACAATACTAATTAACACAGAGACCATAAATAACATAACTTCTTTATTAATATCTATGCAATAATTACATATTTGAATATTACAGAAATATCCGAGTCGTTATATATTTCACTAAGTCTTATAGGTTGCTAGAGTGCTCGATCATAGTCATGATTTGTTTGATTGTCGAGGTTTAATCGCTTGTTTATATTTAGAATCTAGGATATGCTCTAAATAATAAATACATGGATATTTAAAAATTGGAGAAATTGGATTTCATTGCTAGTTGTGTGTCTAGGTGTCAAATGGCTAGTAGTCGGCTCATATTATTATGAGTAGTCTAGGGTTGAATGAGATGGAGCGAAACGCACTCATTCAGAAATTGTTGGAAAAAAAGGAGAAACAAAAAAGAAAAAAAGAAAAAAAAAAGTGTTATGTATAGTTGATCACGTGTGGGCTCTTTAGTACTCGAGTTATTAAGTTCTTAGGGGACTTTGTGCCTAGCGACCTAAGGCTTCTATAGTCTGGGATCCGCTAACCTAACGCTCGCTACATGGGTGCTATTGTATAAGTCTTTTATGGACCTCACTCATTGCACGATCAAAGAAGCATATTTGTGTTATTTTGTTGTGAATAAAAGCATGAATCCATGTTAACTCCGATATAAGAATTGAAGTGTTATAAGTTATTTTGATTCTAGCTTTTATTCTATTTATAAACTTGCGATTGTTTTGATAAGTAGTGAGTTATGATTGTCGATCTAGTTGTGATAGTATATCTGTAAGCATTTGCACACACGCACGTCTTTGGTGTGTGGATTGATTTGTGAGATTTAATGGATCTTTATACGAATAATTGCATTTGTTGAGGTGTTGCTGGTTAATTGGTTTAGTTATTCTTTGGGGATCGATGCATTCATATTAGTTACATTCATGCATTTTTATTTCTTGTTCTTTGAGTCTGTTTATGCTTGAGGACAAGCATCGATTCAAGTTTGGGGGTGTGTTAAGTGGCATTTATGACACATACTTTTGCTCTAATAAGCTTTGAGTTAGTGTATTTGTACTCAAGTTATTTGTGTTTTAACGTGTTTTCAAGTGTTTTTGCATTTCAGGCTTTACTTCGTGAATGAGGTGAATTAGCATTGTTTTGATGCTAATATGGTGTTTAGGATGTGTTGGAATAAAAGGATGTGCTGGAATAAAAGCTTGAAAGACTGACTCAAAGCTGCAAGGAATAAAGAAGAAGAAAAAAAGAATTTTTGGCAGAAGGCAGGCGCGCCCGCGCTGGTGTTGCGCGCGGCAGCGCCGGGAGAACAGAAAGTCAGCGCGCCCGCGCTGGTGAAGCGCGCGGCCACACTGGTTCGGAATATTAAAATCCTGATTCAACTATAATTCGATTTTCTGGACTCCTGGGATGCATGGACTGCTATATAAACATAACTTAGGTCGTTTTTCAGAGACATCAAGCAAGGAGAAGACGGCAAGAGATCTTTTGGGCACAATTCAACAAAGGCGAAGACGATCTAGTTTATTCTTGGGAATCTTTGTTTTAAGTTGTAATTTGGATGCTTGTTTCTTGTTTTGCCGAACCTTTACTCTTGTTTGTACTTTAGTTCATTTATTCATATAAAGACTATGTTTGCTATATCTTGTTTTCATTAGAACCCACGTTGGCGATGAGTTCGATTATGAGCTAATCGTTATCGTGGGGTTCTAGCAGATTTATTTATGGATTTCTTTAATTAAATTGTTTTGATGCCTTAGTGTGTGGTGATTGTATGATATCCTAGTATTTGTTGTGCGTATTCGTCTTGTGAGCGTCGCGAACTTATAAGATAGTGTGTTAATTCTTAATGAAGCAAAAGTGAATTTAAGGATTTAGAACTTGCCATGCTATTATAGGTTCATGTATTGGTATGCATGATTTGTAGGTAATTTTAACCATCTTACTTGCCCTGTGTAATCAAGATAGATAATTTGTGCTTAAACCATTATGTTGTCAAATTCTATAGACATATAGGGTCTCAATATAATTGGTGCATATTCAGCTTCTATCTCTTTTGTGGATGTCTGGTAGAATGGTACTCATGCAATGAAAGTTGGCGTTTATCAGTTTCGTGTTGTCTGATTAGTGTCATCACCATTGCAAGCTAAGGTTAAGAACAATAAGGCTATGAATGAAGTACTTAATGAAGTTAGAATCCTATGTTTGTCATATATATTAATTCAGTCAATCTTATTCTCGTAGTTATAATAATTAGTTTAATTCTTAGTTATAAACAACCTCACTTTGTTATCGTCTTAGCATTAAATAATAACCATACATTGTTGCTTAAGTGCATGAGTTGATTAGTTAACCAATACAATCTTAGTGGGATCGAATCGGATTTATATCGTATACTACTTGTGAACGCGTATACTTGCGTGTAATATTAGCGCGTGTTTAGTGACTAACAAGAGTTAGCCAATTAATTTTCACACTCTTTAATTGGATCTTGGCTAACAAATATTCATGCACATAAAATAATTACGAAGCATAGTTTAATCCCTTCTAACATCTTTAGTGTTCCGGGGGATTATAACTAGATCAATAAACACTTCATAATTTGTCAAATATCAAAATGGATTAAGTTCACGAGTTAGTCAATTACTTTCACGTTATTTAATTATATCTTGGCTAACAAATATCGTGCACATAAAATATTACGAAGCATAATTTTAATCCCTTCTAACATCTTTAGTGTTTCGGGGGATTATAACTCGATCTATAAACACTTCGTAATCATCCATTAAATTTAAGGACGAATCAAATCCACTAGTTAGCCAATTAATTTCACGCTATTTAATTGGATCTTGGCTAATACATATCGTGTATATAAACAATTACGAGTCATATCGTATAAGCCCCTTTTAACATCTTCAGTGTTCTGTGGGGTTATAATACGATATCTATAAATACTCATAATTATTCGTCCAAACTTCGAAAGCACAATCTTAAGCCAATTACTTACACTTAACTTATTTGGATCTTGGTTAAGTCTCATAAATCTTATAAACCGTGCTTGAAGTTAAAGAATATACTTTGACTACATAATCGTCAATATACAAGTATACCTTAACAACTTAAGTTAACATACTTAAAGGTAAATTACAGCTCCGAGGTTGTAATTAAAGTATTCTTTGATCCAAAAATACATAATCGAAAGAAGAAGAATATTAAAGAACTCATAAGCCATAAGAGCTTTATATAAAAAGACTTCACATATTACTCCACCTAAATATTTAATCTATAAAGGAGTAATCATAAATATACTTGGACTATTATTTATTTATTATCTTAATTCAAGTAATCTTATTTAGTTTTAATATTCTTATTTGAATATTATACTATCTTGTGGGCTAGTACCGTAACATACTAGTTCAAAACAAATCTTTCTCTACTTGTTTTGTTTTGTGGTCTGTCTTATTAGTTTTGTAGTGAGGTGAAGTGACGTGAGGTGATTCTCATTCTAAGACCCAAGTCCTGGACGTACTAACGGGGAGTTAGTAGTCTTTGCACCGTGAAGAAGAGGAAAGACCCAAGACCGGATCACTAAGATCCAAGACCGATAAAAGCTAAGGAAGCCAAGTCCACACAAAGGTTCTACAGCAACATTGAAGAAATAGAGGGGAGTTATTGTATAAGATAAGTTGTGTAGGTATTACATTTATTTTGAGGTGGTGACCCTTGTGTTACGCACCAAGAAAAATACTTGTAAGGGTGTAAAGGCTTCTCCGCCTACTAAAGAAGCGAGTTTATTATAAGGGAAAATCCCGAGTTCGGGAGAGGAGCTCGGGGACTGGACGTTGGGGTGAGAGAATCTATTAGAGGTTGTGCCATCGCGAACTAGGATAAAATCACCGTGTGATAGCCCTCTTACGGGACCTTATAATTGGTATCAGAGCGGTGCTTTTTAACGTGTTTGTTAAGTGATTTGCAGATTAATGGGCACAACAAAAAGTGATCCGGAATGGCGTATATTAATCTCGTTGGTTGTGGTGAAGGTCTGTGAAGCTCACGACCTCCTCTATTTGATGGAACCAACTTTGTAACATGGAAAACGAGGTTTCGCATTTATGCTATATCTCAAAGAGTCAAAGTTTGGATGGATATCGAAGACGGTGTTTGCATCCCTATAAAAACTGTCGATGACATCATCGTCGAACAGAAGGTTAGTGAATACAACTTGGAGGAAGAAGCCATAATAAATATAGCTGCCAAGGCGGAAATGGTTCTCACAAGTGCACTTCCAAGATTTACTCGTATTATCGATAAGTTATCTCAACTTGGAAAGAATTATACTCAAAATGAAAAGAATAGAAGAGTGCTCAAATCTCTACCTCCTAGTTGGAAGGTTAAAGTCACTACTATAAAAGAGATGCACAACTTAAATGAGTATAAGATTGATAACCTATTCGGAAATCTTCGTTCTTACGAAGAAGATAATATTCCGAAAAAGGGTGCTCCAAAAGTGGAGGATAAAAAGAAAAATATGGCTCTAAAGGCCATATTAATTGATGAAGATGGAAACGACGAGGAGTTAAACGAGGAACTCCAAAATCTCGATGAGAGTGAAATTTCTCTACTCACGAGATAACTTCGTCGTGTGCCTCAAAGCAAAGCTCAAAGATACGGAAAAGGCTTCCTAAAATCAAATAATCAACAAAGAGTTTTTAACTCTAACGGGAGGCCAAATTACTCTCAAAATTATTCTTCCAACTATAAGAGTAATTATCCGTCAACGAGCTACAATAAGGGCAAAGGTAATCAAAATAAAAATACTTGTAATAATTCCAATGCCTCTACAAACCATCATGTTTACAGTCCTCCAAAACCTAAAGATTCATCTCCGGAGGAAACACAAGATGTGTATTTTGAGTGTAAACAACCCGGTCATTATAAAAGAGAATGTCCAAAACTCTCAAAGGGACGAAGTTTCGTGGCCGAAAATGGTTGGGATCTAAGTGAAGATGAAAAAGCTCTGGAAGCTAGTGAAGAAGTGGTCAATCTATGCTTAATGGCTCTCATAGATAAAACTACCTCAATGGAAATCTCATTTTCAAATCAAGAGGTAACATCTAACTATGTTTCAATTAAATCTGTATTAGATGAATCTAACTTATCCCTCATAGATATGAATAAGAATGATTTAATTGACCTTGTAGTAAGTTATAAAAAAAATATAAAGATGTTGAACAAAGGTTTCACTTGCTATGGTCCGAGAAGATGAAAATTGAGGAAATTCATCATACTCAAAATAAAGAATATACTCGGATGATGGACTCAAAAGTCCAAGATGAGAATGAGATTACATCTCTAAAATATCAAAACCATCTCATCAAGATTGAGGTAAATAAACTTCAAGAAAATATACTCAATCTTGAGACTGAGAATATATCATTAATTCTCAAAGATGAAGAGATGGAACATGAAAGATACAGTTGAATGATAATATTTATAAACTTCATGTTGATCTATTGAACTTACAGATTCTAAATATATCAAATGTTCAAGATAAAGAAACATCTTATAAGGACAATCTTGATAAAGAAAATGAGCTATTAGAAACCAATGAGCTTAAAAGTGAAACTCTAAGGTTAAAACAAGAAAATTATAAACTCATAGCTCAAGTTAAGGATCAAGAAAGAATCCTTAACTACAAGATTGATGCCTTAAAGAAAGAAAATGAAAATCTTGAAGAAGTCATTCAAAAATTTACAAAAGGCAATAAGATGTTGGATCAAATGGTGCATACAAAAACCTCATATAATCATGAAGGTTTGGGATATAATAAGAATTCTCCTCCTAAAGGAAATACTCGAAGATTTGTATCACCAATAAAGACTTCACCCGAATCACCATCTTATAAATGTTCTTACTGCAATAAAATGGGACATACCATTCAATATTGCAAATTCAAGAATGGTGAAATTAAGGGGAAGCATGTATGGATTCGCAAGGAATCATACAAGAAAGATGACAAACATATGCCTTACAAAAATATGGAATATAAAATTCCAAGGCAACAAAGGTCTCATCAACCTATTATATTTCAAAATAAAAACACAAAATATCACGTAAATGGTAATGCATTTAGAAGGCAACAACCTCTTAATAGAAATGCTTATGCTACTTACCATGCTAATAATCGATATACTGTTTATCATGCTCCATCAAGATTTCATGATAGCTCTAGATATTATCAACCTCAAACTAGGCCTTATGCATCTAGAAATATTTATGTGCCTAATAATAATTATACCATGCCTAGATTCTTTCATAAAAAAATGTTATATATGATGTACTAACCCCAGGACCCTCAAGACAAAGGGGTACCTATAAATTTAACTAATCATGTTTGTAGGTTTGTCTTTCCGCGAAACAAGACATGTGGTACCTTGATAGAGGATGTTCAAGACATATGATCGGTAACAAGTAACTCTTGAACAACATTAAAAAGGGTACCGTGGGGAGCGTAACATTTGGTGATAGTAGTAAAGGAAACATCGTCGGCATCGGAGATATCGGAAATGAGAAAGTTAAAATTTCAGAAGTTCAATTGGTCACCGGATTAAGGTACAATCTTCTCTCCATTAGTCAATTATGCAAAAATGATTACAAGGTAATTTTCTACACTACTCATTGCTCTATATTAGATAAATTTGGAAAGTTGGTACTCACTTGCCCCGGAAATAAAAATGTCTATACATGTGACATGAGCAGGCAAGTGACCATATGCCTAATCACTATAAATGATGATCCATGGCTATGGCATCGAAGATTAGGACATGCCAACATGAAGTTGATAAAGAATATATCAACTAAAGACCATGTATGAGGTATACCGAAACTAAACTATCATAAAGATCAGACATGTGAAGCTTGCGAAGTTGGTAAACAAATTCGAGCATCTCACAAAGCAAAGTTTATGGTATATACCTCAAGACCTCTCGAGCTACTACATATGGATTTTATCGGTTCAGTTCCTATACAAAGTCTCGGAGGTTGTTCATATACGTTGGTAGTTGTGGATGATTATTCACGATTTACATGGACTGAATTTCTCAAAGCCAAAAGTGATGTTTTTGAATCCTTCTCATCTTTATGTAAAAGGATTCAGAATCAATAGAATAAAACTATAGTCTATATAAGGACTGATCATGGTAGAGAATTTGAGAATTCTAGTTTCACCAACTTTTGTGATGAACATGGCATCACATATAATTTTTCCGTTCCATACTTCTCAATCCAACGAAGTAGTTGAACGGAAAAATAGAACACTCCAAGAAATGGCTAGCACAATGTTAAATGAATGTCGTCGACCTAAATATTTTTAGGTCGAGGCTATGTCACCCGCTTGCCACATTCTTAATCGGGTTTTTCTATGAACTATAGAACAAAAGACTCCTTACGAGCTATATTTTGGCAAAACTCTGAAACTAAGCTACTTTCGAGTATTTGGAAGCAAGTGCTTCATATTAAATTCAAAAGACTACCTTACAAAGTTTGATCCTAAATCAGACGAAGGTATATTTCTTGGATACTCGAAAAATAGGCTTACCGAGTGTTTAACCTCAAATCGCTTATGGTGGAAGAATCAATGAATGTCGCTTTTGATGAAAGTATACCACCGGCAAAATATAAAGATCTTATTGCCCAAGAAAATGTTGAACAAGATGATATTGAAAAGGTTATTCGACAATTCGAAAATATGGATCTCGGGACTCCCGTACATAAAAATCCATTAAAATTAGACGAAAAGGAAGATGAACTTCCTAAATCAATTCCCACTATAAAAAGTCATCCACTAGATAATGTGCTTGGAGACTTAAGGAAGGGAGTTCAAACGTGGTCACAAGTTCAAAATGGTGTGAATCATCATAATTTTCTATCTCAAATATAACCTAAGGCTGCGAAAGAGGCTTTATTAGACGAGGATTGAATCTCTGCCATGCTAGATGAATTACTCCAATTTACTCATAGTAAAGTATGGGAACTTGTCCCAAAGCCTCATGATACTTCCATAATTGGTACAAAATGGGTATTTCAAAATAAATTAGACGAAAATGGAATATTAATCCAAAATAAAGCAAAATTAGTTGCACAGGGATATACCCAAATGGAAGGTATAGACTTTAATGAAACATATGCACTGTTAGCAAGAATTGAATCAATTCGATTGCAATTAGGTTATGTTTGTCATAAAAATTTCAAAGTCTATCAAATGGATGTGAAATCTGCATTCTTAAATGGGATCTTGGAAGAAGAAGTATATGTAAAACAACCTCCCGGTTTTGAAGATGCAACACATCCCGATTATGTCTATAAATTATATAAAACTTTATATGGCTTAAAATCAGCCCCAAGAGCATGGTATGAAAGGTTGAGCAAGTTCCTCCTAGAAAATAAATTTAAGATGGGAACGGCTGATAAAACCTTATTTATGAGGCAAAATAAAGATGATATATTGCTCGTACAAATATATGTAGATGACATCATATTTGGTTCAACAAATGATGCACTATATAAAGAATTCTCTGGAAATATGAGTAAAGAATTCAAGATGAGTACGATGGAAGAATTAAACTTCTTTTTTGGATTGCAAATAAGGAAATCTGATGAAGGCATCCATATCTCTCAATCCAAGTATTGTAAAGAGATGTTGAAATAATTCGAAATGGATAATGACAAACCCATCTCTACCCCTATGTCTACATCCGATAAATTAACGAAAGATCCAAAAGGAATTCCCGTAGACACAAAGAAATATCGGGGAATGATCGGTAGCTTGCTCTATATAACTGCAAGTCATCCCAATATTCAATATAGTGTTTGGAAGTGTGTTAGGTTTCAAGTAGCACCAAAAGAATCTCATTTATCCGCGGTAAAAAGGATATTGAGATATGTTAAAGGAACCACTGATGTTGGTCTTTGGTATCCAAAACGAATACCTTTTGACTTAGTATATTTTTCTGATTCGGACTATGCCGGGCATTTATTCGACAGAAAAAATACTAGTGGTACTTGTCAGTTTCTTGGTGGATGTTTAGTTTTTTGGTTTTCAAAGAAATAAAATTCTATATCCATCTCAACAACCGAGGCTGAGTATATAGCAGCGGAAAAGTGTTGTGCTCAAATATTGTGGATGAAGCAAACATTAGTTGACTATAATATAAATTTGATGTGATCTCAATCTTATGCGATAAAACGAGTGCTATTGATCTTAGCAAAAATCCTATATTACATTCAAGATCTAAATATATAGATGTGAGACATCATTTTTTACGTGATCATGTCAATAAAGGCGATATAAAAATGACTCATATTGATATTGAGATCAATCTCGCTGACATATTCACAAAACCATTAAATTCCGAAAGATTCACTAAACTCCGCTTGGATTTAGGAATGTTGGAATTTATAAAATAATGGTTCATATAAATATTCATAAATAGAGTGAAGTTGAGAATTATAAAGTTATCTCACGAAAAGGATATTTTCTCGATCAAGTTATTAAGTTTATCTATAACTCATATTCATCAATAAATAAATTTATTGATCGGGTTAAGATAACTTAAATAGCCCAGATTTACGGGGAAAATATACTTAATCGAGTAAATATTATTATTCCATGAGATTTTTTAAGTGCATTAAATTTATTCTCATAAAAATAAATATCATATTGTTATTTCAAATATTTATATAAATACCTATTTGATCTTGAAAAATATTACAAATATATATATATAATTATTCTCATATATTTACTTCAGATAAATATATAAATATATGTTATTTTGGAAAATAATTTTACAAGCATATATATATAAATATAAATATTTTATGAATTAGTTTTTGGACCAGCCCAACAAAAAGAATTTTTAAAGCCCAAACACTCTTTAAAAACCCATATTCTATAAAAAAAATTGGATAATTATATTTTCA
This sequence comes from Apium graveolens, assembly GCF_009905375.1. NCBI lineage: Eukaryota > Viridiplantae > Streptophyta > Magnoliopsida > Apiales > Apiaceae > Apium > Apium graveolens. The sequence goes on from NC_133651.1 coordinate 187,021,982, forward strand.
AAAACAACCCAAAAAGCCCAACCCAAAATCAGTTTTAAACCCAATTCAGTTTTAAAAACCCTACAATCTCAGCCACACATTTCTGATGAGATCTAATCTCATCCGTTTATTTCATAAAATATATATATCCTTAAACTGTGTCTACAGTATAGTTCTCACAAATCAAACCCTAATCTATTTGTCTTTCTCTCTCTCGCCGCTCTCATCGTCTCTCTTCGAAACCCTAGCCTTTTCCAGTCAAAAACTATTTTCCGGCGATTTTTAAACTAAGTTTTTGAAACGTTATACACACACACACACATATATATATATATATATTTCATCAATTACCCGATCTAATTGATGATAATGTTGTTGGGTTGGTTATATAAACACGATTTCCATGAAATCAATCAGCAATTTCTCTATAAATTGCTGAGAAACATTAAATCGGACATGAAATGTTCACAAACACAAACACACACTTGTTTTAGTAGTTTATGTTTAAATCCAAAAAATCTAACCTATTTTTGAGTTAATTGACAGGAGAAGACGGAGAAAAACTCGATTTAGTCGAGTGGATACCGAAAAATGGCTGCATGCGGTTTGAGACTCACGAAACTCGGAGGTTGACTCAATCCGCGACTGAGTCAACCAGGTAAGTTTTGTATATGTAACACCCCCAAATCTGGGGTCGGGGATCCGGGTTGTCATGACTTCCATTTCCCTTAATAACACTTAATCTTAATAAACAACCAACTACTACATACTGTGACCCCACAATATACACACACACCACAAGTTATAGTCTCAGAGATGAATACCAAAAATAACACAAGTCATTTTATTCCATAATTATAAGTCATTACACCTCAAAAGGGTTTCTGAATAAATTTACATATTTTTTGCCATTATTACAATTCATAAATATACATAAGTCTGGTACATCAAAAGTTGAAAGCCTAGCCTATTGGTAGTTCCTACCTCAGCTACAACGACATCAACACCTACAGGAAACTGCTGAACATTTCCTATCCTCTCACGAATTGGGAGCTTGGTCCTGTTCATCTTGTCTATATGTTGGTGTGTGATGAAAGAAGAAAGCAAGGGTGAGCAACAAGCCCACCAAAATAATATGTATAATGATTTACAATATATGAGCATTCTCATAGTACTCATGAAAGTCTTGGTCAAGCAGATATGAACCAAGTTTGATATCTTAATGTGACCAAGTCGCAAAATATTCAGTATATATGTATATATACTTTTTGAAATTTTGGAAATCCCTTTCCATGCATAATATAGACAGAGTTCCAGTCTATAACTGTATAAAGATATCGTTACAAGGTGATCTCATATATCTAACCTTGTCTCAATATTTTTCTGAAAATATTTGTCATACATAAGATAATCATTTACTAGATATAAGTTAAAAGATGAAGTTACAAGATATTCCAATATACTTATATTTTTTCCGAATACTACTTGAACTACCACCGTTCAAGGTATAATAGTTTCAAAAGTTCATCGCATAGATGAGACTACAAGATAAGACTTGAATAGATTCAATCTTTGAAATATCATTTAAAGAAATGAAGTTACTAGATACTTCATTAATTCCCGATATATATATACACCTATATATATATCTCATACATTCCTTGAAACCCTCTGTTATGAAAAGTATAAACAGAGTTATAATACCCAATAAATTTGGAACAAAGAGAATTTTAGCAAAAACCCGATATCTTGCTGATCAGGCAAAGATACCCATTAAGTAACCTTTTCTACTGTAGATGGATGAATTCTTTGCCGGTCATCACCCTGGCCATATTAGGACCTCGCGCTAGACTGTTACCCGGCCATTCACGCGTGGATGGACTGTCACCCAGCCTCTTACACCTTCATAGACCGTACCCCGGCATGTCGCTTATGCCGACTCAATTAGATGGACTTACTTCCCGAACATTGGGCAATTAATCAAATTGTTTTCTCAAAACAGCAACCTCGTTACGAATATAAAATACACCACAGAGCCGGATCCCTCATATTTTTTGAGCGAGTATTCAAGTCCCCTTCGAAAGGAAGATATTAAATTTAAAAACGAGTTTTGGGATCCGCTCTAACTTTTAAAATCATTTTGAAGACTCGAAAACATTTTTAAGATTGTTTGGAGTAATGCTGATTTAGTAAAGTAAATCAGTCCCAATATGTTGGAAAATATCTAAATATTATTATTTAAATAATATTCCCATAAAGGATAACCTTTGTTGTGAATATGTTGTGTACTTGATGATTACCTAAACAAAACATCAAAGTATATTTTACTTAGTGAAATAATGTAGCACTCAACGGATAAGAATTATAGTCCCGACGGATAACTCATTATAGTCCCGACGGATGATTAACTTATTATCCATCGAGTGAGTAGCTTATGTAATAATAAGTTTGTAGCACAGTGTTGTATGCACCTTTGTATAGAATCTGGAGTAGCATATAAGTCATGTTGACTTTAACTAGATATGCAGAATAGGTTGATTAACTGTACATAAGCAATGTCTTGTAATTCTGTATAAGTGAAATGAAGTCAAGTGCCAAAATAGCTACCAACGGATGATTAACAAAGCTTCGACGGATGACCAAAATAGCTACCAACGGATGCTTAAAAAAGCTTCGACGAATGATCAAATGACTATCAACGGATGTTTAACATAGCAGTCGACGGATTATCAATTAAGTCATCGACGGATAATCAATTAAGTCATCGACGGATGATCTGAAAGTCGATGGATGATCATATCAAGATTTAAACATCAGTTGAACAGTGAAAGCTGACACACAGCCGTTGAGTTGGATACAAGTACACTGTGGAAGCCCATTAACTGGGTAATAGAGGACAAAAAGCAGCAAAGATCAAGACTGTTAGATTTTATATTTGTTTAGTTCTTTTGACTTTGTAATCTTGGTAATATATAAACCAAGAGAGTAGCAAATAGAAAAATAACTGAGATAGCTAAGAAACAACAACAGAGAAATCTTTGTAAGCACTATCTTTAGCATTTCCTGTGTTCTTAGAAGTTCTATTTGTGTAAGCAGCTGTGAGCATTTCTGCACACAGAGTTCTCTCGATATATTAAATATATCTCTGGTGGAATTGTTTAAATCCACCAGAAAGTTTTTTAAAGACTCTTGTTTTTAATTACTTATGTTTTGATTCATTCAAGTTTACATTCCGCATTGTGCTAATCAAAACAAATATATCCATAATCGAGTTGAACATTTTTATTTCAAGAAAAAGGTTCAAGAATTCCATTCAACCCCCCTTCTGTAATTCTTGCTATATTGTTAAGGGACTAACAATTGGTATCAGAGCAAGCTCTTAATCTACAAAGAGTTTAAAGATCAAAACAATTCAGCAAGATGAACAATAAAGATGTTAGAGTCAAGATTCCTTTTCTTGATAAAGATAATTACCATCATTCGAAGGTAAAGATGCATCTTCATATGCTTTCTCAAGATGAGGCCTATGTGGACTGCATAGAAAGAGGCCCTCATGTTCCTATGAGAGCTGCAACAGGAAATGAACCATCTGTTCCAAAGCCAAGGCATGAATGGTCTGATCCTGATATTGAACAAGTCAGGAAAGATAAAAAGGCCATGAACATTCTGTTCAATGGTGTTGATGCAGACATGTTTGATAACATCATCAACTGCAAGACTGCCAAGGAAGTTTGGGACACAATACAGATAATCTGTGATGGTACTGAGCAAGTAAGAGAAAATAAAATGCAGCTCCTGATTCAACAATATGAGCATTTTCACAATGAAGAAAGTGAGTCACTCACTGACATTTTTAGTAGATTCCAAAAGCTACTAAATGCTCTTAAATTGCATGGAAGAGTCTATCAGACTAAACACTCCAATCTAAAATTTCTCAGATCTCTTCCAAAGGAATGGAAACCAATAACAGTCTCATTGAGAAACTCACAAGATTATAAGGAGTTTAATTTGGAGAGACTATATGCCATTCTGAAGACCTATGAGCTTGAGATAGAGCAGGATGAAAGAATGGAGAGAGGAAAGAAGAAAGGAGGATCCATTGCACTAGTGGCTGAACTGGAAAAGGAGAAGGAAATGAAGATGGAAGCTGTGGAATCAACTTCAAAGGCCCGTGAAAGCAAGGGTAAAGGGCTAGCTGCAGAAAGTGAAGATTCATTGAGTCAAGATGACATGGAGGACATTGATGAGCACCTAGCATTCCTTTCAAGAAGATTTGCCAAGCTCAAGTTCAAGAAGAACTTTGGAGCTGCCAAGCCAAATAGAAATATGGTGGATAAATCAAAATTCAAGTGTTTCAAATGTGGCTTGGCAGGGCATTTTGCAAATGAGTGTAGAAAGTCAGATTCCAGTAAGAAAAGATTTGAGTCTGTGGATTATAAGCAAAAATACTTTGATCTACTCAAACAGAAGGAAAGGGCTTTTATTACACAAGAGAATGACTGGGCAGCTGATGGTTTGGATGAAGATGAGGATGTCAGTTATGTCAATCTAGCTCTTATGGCCAAGTCTAATGAAACAGAGACAAGTTCCTCAAGCAATCAGGTAATCACTACAAACCTTGCACATTTATCTAAAGCTGAGTGTAATGATGCAATAAATGACATGTCTACAGAATTGTATCATTTGCGTGTTACACTTAAGTCCCTCACTAAAGAAAATGCTAAAATCAAAGAAAACAACTTGTTTTTGAGTGAGAGGAATAATGTGCTTGAGTCTCAGTTTGTTGAGTTTGAGAAACTAAAAATTGAGTGTAGAATTGCCAAGGAGGAATTAACTGAGTCCTTGAAAAAGGAAGAAATTTTAAAGAAGCAGCTCGATCGTGAACAGGAGGTGATTAAAGCATGGAAAACATCCAGAGATGTTCATGCTCAAATCACCAAGGTTCAAGGAATTGAGTCTTTTTGTGATGAAGCCTGGAAAAAGAATAAGGAGAAACTAAAACCTATTTTGGTAGATGGATTGCTGACAGATGTAGACTCGACGGATGATGAGGACTATCTGTCGGATAACAAAAAGTGTTATCCGTCGAATGATAAAAATCCTCATCCGTCGGCTGTGAACAATCCCATTAGCAAAGCCAAATTAACCAAGCTAAATGAAAAGTATGGGTCTGTTTCCAAGAACTTTGTTTCAGGAGAGTCAAGTCAAGCCAAGAAAGGGAAGAAGGCTAATATTGGTCACATGACTGTCAAACAGTTAAGTGACAGACTTGAGAAGATAGAGGTAAAAACAGAGACTAAAAGGAAAAAAATAGGAATGGTAAAGTAGGGATTAACAAACATAATAACTACACACCTGACAAATATGCTCCTAGAAAAATCTGTGTCAAATGTGGTAGTGTAAATCATTTGTCTGTTAATTGCAAATCTGCCATGCCTACTCCCATGTCTGTTCAGCCTCAATTCTCTAACATGAATGTCATGCCTCCCATGCCTGTTAATGCTATGCCTACACAGAACATGAATGCACAGTTTGCTAATATGCCATTTACACCTAACCCATATTATGCTGCATATAATATGCCTCAAATGCCATTTAGCATGCCTTACTGGAATAACATGTTTGCACCAAGCATGCCATTTCCTGTTAGCCATAACATGCATGATAATTCTGTTGTATCTAGTGGTTTCAAAGGCCCAACCCAAATGACTAAGGAAGAATCTAAAATTCCTAAGTCAAATGAGTTAAGACCTAAGAAACAGAAGAAGAAAGCTAACAAGGCAGGACCCAAGGAAACTTGGGTACCAAAATCAACTTGATTTGATTTTGATGTGTGCAGGGAAACAGAAGGAATCTTTGGTACTTGGATAGTGGTTGTTCAAGACACATGACTAGTGATTCTACCCTGCTCACAAAGTTTGAAGAGAGAGCTGGCCGAAGTATCACTTTTGGAGATGACAGCAAAGGTTATACTGTGGGATATGGCTTGATTTCAAAGGACAATGTCATCATTGAAGAGGTTGCCTTAGTGGATGGTCTCAAACACAATCTGTTGAGTATCATCCAGCTTTGTGATAAAGGCAACTCAGTAACCTTCAACAAAGAAACCTGTGTTGTGATTAATAATCAAAACAACAAAGTGGTTCTCACTGGTGTGAGAAGAGGAAATGTGTATCTAGCTGACTTCAACTGAACTAAAGCAGAATCTGTAACTTGTCTTCTTAGTAAAGCAAGTCAAGATGAAAGTTGGCTATGGCACAAGAAGCTATCCCATTTGAACTTCAAGACCATGAATGAGTTGGTAAAGAAAGAGCTAGTTAGAGGCATTCCTATGGTGGAGTTTACAAAGGATGGACTGTGTGATGCCTGCCAAAAAGGGAAGCAGATTAAAGAATTATTCAGGAAGAAGCTTGATTCAGCAATTGAAGAGCCTCTACAACTGCTTCACATGGATTTGTTTGGACCAGTCAATATATTGTCAATCTCAAAGAAAAGACTTTGCCTGGTAATTGTAGATGATTTCTCAAAGTTCTCTTGGACCTATTTCCTAAAGTCCAAAGATGAGGCTAGTGAAATCATCATCAATCACATAAGGCAAGTTAACAATCATCCTGATTTCAAAGTTAGAAGAATCAGGAGTGATAATGGAACTGAGTTCAAAAACTATGTCATGAGATCATTTTGTGAGGAAAATGGAATCTTGCATGAGTTTTCAGCAGCAAGGACTCCACAACAGAATGGAGTAGTGGAAAGAAAGAATAGATCTCTTATTGAAGCTGCAAGGACAATGCTTGAAGAATCAAAACTACCAACATACTTCTGGGCTGAAGCTGTAAACACTGCATACTACACTCAGAACATCTCTCTGATTAATCAAGCAAGATGCATGACACCTTATCAATTGTTCAAGAACAAGAAGCCAACTCTGAACTTTCTTCATGTCTTTGGCTGTAAATGCTATATTCTGAGAAATCAAACTGATCAAAATGGGAAGTTTGATGCTAAAGCAGATGAAGGAATTTTTGTTGGATATGCTGTTGGTAAAGCATATAGCGTCTACAATCTAAGAACCAACATTGTTGTTGAATCTATCCATGTTGTGTTTGATGATAAAAAGATTGAAGGACTAAAAGATGGAGATTACCATGAGAGCCTCAAATTCGACAATGTTGAGATGGTCAGTGATGAAAGTGATGATGAGAGTGATCAAGAAACAGTGTCTAAGGATAATGCAGACAAATCTACTACAAATGAAGCACAAAACTCAACATCCGTCGAGTTACATAATGCTTCATCCGTCGGAAGGCAATCTGTATTATCCGTCGGAAGACAACCTGCCTCATCCGTCGGTACTCAAAATTCACCATCCGTCGGCTTATCAAAAGGAGCAGGAAGTCAAGGCAGATCACCCATAGAAAGCACCCCAATCTCAAATCAAAGATCCACAAACTCAGGGGGAGTTTCTAGCAATCAAAAATCAATCACACATCAAGACAACATTGAGGTCCCTTCATCTAGGGCTAATCTACCTCAACCAAGGAAATGGACAAAAGATCACCCTTTTAAACTGATTATTGGTGATGTTTCTTCCAGAGTTCAAACCAGGAGAGCAACTCAAGAAAAATGTCTATACAGCAGCTTCATGTCCAAGGAAGAACCAAAGAAGGTAGAAGAAGCCTTGTTAGATCCTAATTGGATTTTAGCTATGCAGGAGGAGCTAAACCAATTTGAAAGGAATAAAGTTTGGAAGCTGGTACCCAAGCCTACAGGAAAGAATCCAATAGACACCAAATGGGTATTCAGAAACAAGATGGATGAAAATGGCATAGTAGTAAGGAACAAAGCAAGATTGGTTGCTAAAGGCTATTGTCAGCAAGAAGGAATAGATTTTGATGAAATATTTGCTCCTGTTGCAAGACTTGAAGCCATCAGAATCTTCTTAGCCTATGCAGCCCATGCCAATTTCAAGGTCTATCAAATGGATGTCAAAAGTGCCTTTCTGAATGGAGATTTGGAGGAAGAAGTGTATGTAAGTCAACCTCCTGGCTTTGAAGATCCAAATTTCCCAGAGTATGTCTATTATCTACTGAAAGCACTTTATGGACTGAAGCAAGCACCTAGAGCCTGGTATGACACTTTATCAAAGTTCCTTTTGGAAAATCACTTCACAAGAGGTGTTGTAGATAAAACTTTATTTTTCAGAAATGTGAATGGCTCTAGCATACTTGTTCAAATTTATGTAGATGATATTATTTTTGGCTCTACAGATGAGAAACTTTGTAAAAAGTTTGCCAAACTGATGCAAAGAAAGTATGAAATGAGTATGATGGGAGAACTAACTTACTTTCTTGGTTTACAAGTTAAGCAAGTTAGTGATGCAATATTCATTAGTCAAACTAAATATATTTTTGATCTTTTAAAGAAGTTTGATCTAATGGATTGCACATCTGCAAAAACTCCCATGGCCACTGCAACTAAGCTTGAACTAAACACTACTGAAAAGTCTGTGGATATTTCAAGTTATAGAGGCATGGTTGGCTCACTTCTATACTTAACAGCTAGTAGGCCAGATATAATGTTTGCTACATGTTTGTGTGCTAGATTTCAGGCTGATCCTAGAGAGTCTCATTTGATAGCTATTAAGAGAATTTTCAGATATCTCAAAGGAACACCAAACCTTGGCATTTGGTATCCTAGAGATTCTGGTTTTGATCTAACTGGTTATTCAGATGCAGATTATGGAGGTTGTAGAATTGATAGAAAAAGCACAACAGGAACCTGTCAATTTTTAGGAGACAAGCTTGTGTCCTGGTTCAGTAAAAAGCAAAATCCAGTTTCTACTTCTACAGCTGAAGCTGAATATATTGCTGCTGGCAGTTGCTGTGCACAGATTTTATGGATGAAAAATCAATTGCTAGACTATGGTTTGCAAGTTGAAAGGATTCCTATTTTCTGTGACAACACAAGTGCAATTGTCATCACTGAAAATCCAGTGTAACATTCAAGGACAAAGCATATAGACATCAAGTACCATTTCATAAGGGAACATGTAATGAATGGTACTGTAGAGTTACATTTTGTTCCAAGTGAGAAGCAACTTGCAGATATTTTTACCAAGCCACTGGATGAATCCACGTTTTCTAGGTTGGTAAGTGAGTTAGGTATGCTTAATTACTCTTGAATTTATCTGAATATCTTGCAAGTTGAAAAGTAGCCAGAAATTTAACTAATTTTTAATCTTGGATGAAAATTTTGGCTAAGTCAAAATTTGCATCTCGATGGATGACCATTATCCATCGAGTTGAGTCATCCATCGATATACAAATTGTAAATAAAAATTAATTACTTTTCTGGAGTATTTAAAGCTCGACGGATACCAGCTTATCCTCATCCGTCGAAGTGTCTAAATCTTAACCGTTAATTCCCTGAACATTATCCATCGAGTATACTTACAGTTTGTAAGCATTACACGACGGATAATGGGTAGAATTTTTACAGTTTATTTTAAAACGGCTGTTTTAGGCAATTTCTTTTGGGTAATTTACTTCTCTTTATTATTTTTAACCGTTGATTTTGAGTAAAGTATAAAAGCTTATTTCATTCTAATCATTTTCTTTTATCACTCTCAAATTCAACTGTGTTATTTCATTCTCTCTCAAGCAAAAATCCTCTTTCTCTTCAAGCTTTTCTTCTCTAACAATGGCACCCGTAGTAAAGATCATGTCACAGACTGGGTTCATCTATGAGAAGAACAACTTCACTGCTTTGGTCAATAAGGGGATTCAGCAATCTGAAGACTGTCATAAGATGATGGATTTCGTGAAAAACTGCAAGTTAAGTTTTGCAATGCTGGAATCACCCACAATTTATTGTGAAGTTGTTGAGGAGATGTGGACAACAGCAATCTACAACTCTACTGACAAAACAATCACTCTGACCATCAAAGGTAATGATTTATGTATCAATAGTGATGTAATAAAAGCATGTTTCAAGATTCCTGATGATAATGTAACTGCACCACACACTGACATTGATATTGTCAATATGCTCAATTCCATTCATTATGCACTTCCTACTGCAAAACTAAGTGAAATTAGAAGACTAGGTCTTAGGAAGGAATGGAGTTACTTGTGTGATGTAGTAACTAAAGTCTTTTCTGGAAAAATTAGTAATTTTGATTCTGTGAACATTTCCATGCTTAACATGCTATACATGCTAGTTACAGACAAATATTACAATTTCAGTGACCTTGTTGTGTATGAGTTAGGTTTTAAACTAGGTGACTTAGCCAAAAGAGGAAAGAATGTTTACTATGCTAGATTTTTTATGCTTTTGGCTAACCATCTTTGTCAAGAGATTGTACTTGAGAACCCTGACAACAAATTAGCTTGTTGGGTTCAAGAGAGAAGAATCATTGCAGACTTGAACAGAGCTAACCATCACAGGGATATGCCAATGTTCTATTTTCCTGTAATGCTGACACCTCAGGTAAGTGAGGTAAGTTCATCCATACCCTCAACCATTCCAATCTCTTCTATTTCTTTGACTTCAGGCATGGCTATGGCAACTGTGGCAATAACCAAACAGTTGCCTACCAAAGCTGCCAAAACAACTGCTATTTCTAAATCCAAATCAAAGAAAACCCCCTCTGGTATCTCTCAAAAGGTACCAGTTGAAAAATCTACCAAAGCCAAAGAGGGGAGTGTGAAGGAGGGTAAGATAGGTGAGGGAAGGGGTGAACATCAAAGAAACCCCAAGGATAAGGTTGGAGAGTTGAGTGAATCCCAGCCTAGCCACACTGCAGTTTCCCAACAAACTGTAGTGCTTAAAAAGGACAAAAGCTCACTTCTAGCTGCATCCTCCCAAAAGGATGTGGCTATTGAACAAAGCTCTCATCCAAGAGCACAGGCCAAGAGGGTTAGGGATACAAGCTCACACCAAACTTACACTAGAAAGAAGAAATCCAAAACAACTGGGGATGCACAGGGCACACACTTAGTGCAAACTGGTGCTAAAGACACAGTCCCTGCACCTTCTCAAATTCAGATTGATGTGGCTCCAATAAATGTGGAGTCACAGCCAAAATCTCTCATAATAGAAGCCACAGAAACACAATACTCACCAACTAACTCACTGGAAGTGGAAATGATAAACACTTCAATTCTTGATTCCCCTTCTTTAACTCTGTTGGGGAAGCCAAAATCTAGTGCAAGTGAGCATCATCTTTTAGATGATTTGTTGGCTCACTTGCCAATTCTTTCTGATTCTATTGTGACATCTGTGCCTCAAATAACTTCAATCAACACAGAGTCAACAATAGTTTCTCTTCCCACCTCATTCATTTCTACTCTCTCGATGGATATTGCTCATCCGTCGAGTAGTGATTGTATCCCGACGGATAAGCTTAACAGCAGTTATCCGTCAGATAGCTTTACCACTCACCCGACGGATATCACTTATCCGTCGAGTGTCTCTGCACAACTTCAAACTTCAATAATTTCAAGTGCAGAAGATTTGGTGGTAATACAATCACTCTTAGGACTGAGAGAGGAGAGTGCATTGAGTGAGAGGCTGGGTTGCTCCCAGGCAAAAGGAGAGGAAAAGAGTGAATTTCAGCAATCCATTCATTCAGGATTGGCAAAAGTGAGTGAGAGGAGCCCCACCTTAGTAGGTGAAGGTGAGGGTGTGAGGGTGGGGAGCCAGGGTGAGACCCTGATGCAACAAAAGAGAGAATATGAGAGAAAGGCGGGTACTGGAGAAATAAGGATGGAACCAGCCATTGCTAGTGAGTCAATGATTGTGGATGATGCTGAAAAGGAAAGACAATTTCAGCAACATTACAAAGCTGTAATTGATAACATTTCCTTGGATGCTGACATTTTTACTCACCCTGTTTCAGCCTATCAACTGTTGGCTGCTTAGGGTAATGTGGAGGCAGAGCAGACTTTGAATCTAGTGCACACAACAGAATCTCTTCAAAGAGATAAAGCTGTTGTAAACGGAATGCCTTCTCAAGCTGGAGAGCCATCTGAAGAATTTGGAGTAAATTCTGATGATGATGACTCTGGTTCTTTGGATGGAAGCATGAACTTAGGGGGAGCTGAAGGCCCAAGTTCTGCTTTAGGTTTACCTGAATGGGCATGGGTAAAAGAATTTACACCAGGGCAATTTGAGGTGTCTTTGGTAAAACAAGTGATAGCTATTCAGCAGGCCCTTCAGGAAGCTTCAGATGCTGGTACCAAGGCTATTCTTCAAGCTCACCTAGACTCTTTACATTTAATGAAGATCCAACACTCAAGACAGAATCTCAGTGTCGATGAATTGAAAAAGGAGATAGCTGACTTAAAGACATATAACTCTGAGAAGCTGGATTCAATAATGCCATATGGTACCATGCATGATCTATTACTAAGATTAAGGAGAGAATCAGATTCTGACAAGAAGATAGCCAAGCTGGAGAACAGAGTTCAGGTTATTGAGAATTCAGTGGCTCTACTTCTTCAAAATCAACAGACTCAGACAAATCTTCTTATGCAACTGGCTAAAGCACAAGGCCTAACTCCTCCACTTGATGATAACAAAAAGGGGGAGAGAGAATCAAGTAAGGGGGAGAAAGGTCCAACTGAGGGGGAGAAACTTCTAGTTCAAATCAGCAAAGTAATTGTACCTTCAATTACTATCTCCAAGCCACCAGTTGCAGATGGTATAGATCTTATAAATGCAGCAGCAGCAAATTTGAAAGATGCTGATAAAGGAGAGTTGACTCTGATCAACTGGAAAAAGATTGATGAGGAAATACAGAAAAAGTTTCAATTAGTCAAGGAACTAGATCAGTCAGCCATCCATCACTCTCATGTCAAGCCAATCAATGTGAATGAGATGAGCATGAACTATCTGGAAAAAGGACAATCTTCCTGCATCAAGACACCCAAGGGCTGAGATAATTCTTAAACCAAGGGCAAACTATCCAAAGTTATCTATGAAGAACCCTATGGATTCTGTGTATGAGACACCCAAGCCTGATGAAAAGAAGCTTCTGTCAAGATTTATTCTCCTCTACAAAGATCCAGATGATTCAGCCTCAAGAAAGAGAATTGCAAAGATATTCAGAAATGGGAAGGAAATTTGTGTGGTAGCTGGACATCCACAATTTGCTCATGCAAACGAAGAAGAAAAAGCCAGATTGAAGCAGGAAAAGAGGCAAGCTGCTCTAGATGCAAAGAAGTCTAAACAAAAGAAAGAACAGTTTGCTATCTTGGCCAAGCTACAGGCTGTGAATTCTTCTCAACAAATTCCCTCGCAACCATCTCAAGCTACTGAATCAGAGAAGAAGATTGAAGAACAGAAGAAATCCCCAAGAAAGAAAGAACTGGCTAAAAGAACAAAAAGAAAGTTGGATGTTGTTGACAAGGAATTGGAAGATCAATTTCCAAAGGAATCCACTCAAGCTGAAACTCAAGCATCAAAGCCCTCTGTGGTGTTTGAAGACATAAGGGTGGTGGACCCCTACAGGAACATACATGGAGAGCCTATTGTGCCAAAGGATGAGCCAATAGAGTGGGATAAATTACCAATTCCTGACTTCAACTTGCCAATTCTTACTAAGCCAAGAAGGACAAAATCAAGGGCAGTCAAGAAAGTGAAGTTGTCACCTCTCAAATCCAAGTCAGTAGTCAAAGCTCAACCCAAGGTCAACAGGGGAGACTACTTGTACTTGTGTGACATCAAAGAATTCTCAGATCTAAACAAAACATCAAAGTAGATTTCACTTAGTGAAATAATGTAGCACTCGACGGATAAGAATTATAGTCCCGACGGATAACTCATTATAGTCCCGACGGATGATAAGTTTGTAGCACAGTGTTGTATGCACCTTTGTATAGAATCTGGAGTAGCATATAAGTCATGTTGACTTTAACTAGATATGCAGAATAGGTTGATTAACTGTACATAAGCAATTTCTTGTAATTCTGTATAAGTGAAATGAAGTCAAGTGCCAAAATAGCTACCAACGGATGATTAACAAAGCTTCGACGGATGACCAAAATAGCTACCAACGGATGCTTAACAAAGCTTCGACGGATGATCAAATGACTATCAACTGATGTTTAACATAGCAGTCGACAGATGATCAATTAAGTCATCGACGGATAATCAATTAAGTCATCGACGGATGATCTGAAAGTCGACGGATGATAATATCAAGATTCAAACATCAGTTGAACAGTGAAAGCTGACACACAGCCATTGAGTTGGATACAAGTACACTGTGGAAGCCCATTAACTGGGTAATAGAGGACAAAAAGCAGCAAAGATCAAGACTGTTAGATTTTATATTTGTTCAGTTCTTTTGACTTTGTAATCTTGGTAATATATAAACCAAGAGAGTAGAAAATAGAAAAATAACTGAGATAGCTAAGAAACAACAACAGAGAAATCTTTGTAAGCACTATCTTTAGCATTTCCTGTGTTCTTAGCAGTTCTATTTGTGTAAGCAGTTGTTAGCATTTCTGCACACAGAGTTCTCTCGATATATTAAATATATCTCTGGTGGAATTTTTTAAATCCACCGGAAAGTTTTTAAAGACTCTTGTTTTTAATTACTTATGTTTTGATTCATTCAAGTTTACATTCCGCATTATGCTAATCAAAACAAATATATCCATAATCGAGTTGAACATTTTTATTTCAAGAAAAAGGTTCAAGAATTCCATTCAACCCCCCTTCTGTAATTCTTGCTATATTGTTAAGGGACTAACAACCTTTTTAAAAATAAATGAAGTAGAAGTTTTAAAAACTCATACTTGAAACGAATAATAATAACAAAGATATACTTATACGAAAGTACGATCTTTATTTGAATAATCGAAAATAAGTTTGATTATTATTCAAAAACCATCAAATATACCTTATTCAATTAATAGTTATAGAAACTATATATATATATGTATTATACTCGGGAACATCGATTCCCGGTTTAGAAAAATGTTCACCTCTGGGTCCCCTATACTAAGGGTATACGCAACTACTGCTTATCTCTAGCATAGGTATTATGCAGATTATATGCATTTAAATTGATAATAGAATATCAAGACTACGAAACAGGCATGCATATAAATGTCATATCACATGCTCCAATATATCGCAAGACTTTGCTAATAATAACCATGCACTTATCTCAAGACAATGCATATACATAATTACATCACAACAACAATATAACGGTTAGAAAACTTGCCTGAGCGTTCCGGGATAGACTTAAGCTTAGAGTGGGTCCGGTAACCTATAAACAACAACATAATCCGGAATTAGACCACGGTCGCTTAAGAAACTAGACTTTAACCAATTGGACCCTAACGTTCGCTTTTGCGCTTAACGATTCACATAAGTCGCTCGAGTACCCTTGGCTCCACCATTTTTAATAAATTAACCGTTATGAATTTTAAGGCGACTCTTTCGCGAATACTCTACCAACTGACCAATTAATCCCACATAATTTTTTCGTAATTCAATTAGTCTTTTAAGGGCCTTAAACAAGGTTTCAAAGTTAAGCGAGGGGTAATGGTTCGCTCGCGAAACGTCGTTACTTAAAATAATCGTTTCTCCTAAACCGTATATCAGATCTAAGCGAACCACATACCAAAACGAATCTTACGACATGATCTAGCTAAACAAGGCAAAGGTAAGAATCTTACGGTGAGTTCTCTGGCCCAAGATTCATGCAAAAACAGTCTAAGGAAAATCGGCATTACGACAGCTATGTTTACGAGATTACCAAAATAATTACCACTCTAAATCCTCATTAATTCACTCACAACCATCAACACAACAATATTCAACCATCATAATACAAACTCAGTCCCCAACTCCAAGTTTTACCAATTTATCCAACCAATCAAAGACCCGATATTCAAAACCAATACAAATCCACCAAAACTACTTATAATCAAAGATCAAGCCTTAATACTAACAATGCTTGAATAAAACTTAATGTAATCATAAAATAAAAGCTAGGGTTTAAATTTTATACCTTCCTTGGTAGGTGTTAAGTTGTTAGGAAGCCTTAGGGAGCCTCCTACAAGCTTGATCTTTCCAAAGAAATCAAGAACAGAAAGTTAGGTTTTGAAGTTTCTAAATGTCTGATTGAAAGAACTGTAAAATTGAGGATCTTACCATGCTTAGTTGGACGAGACTTGTGAACAAGAGTTGTAGGCCATCTCAATACCTTTCCAACGAGCCATAGAACACAACATTTGAGTGAGTATTGAAGGAGATATGGCAGTTTGAAGTTGCTGGGTTTGTTTTGGCCGAGAGCTTTCTTCTTGGAAGGCAAAGTCAACTTCCAATTTTGTGGGTTATGATTTTGCTTGGTTGCTTCTCTTGCTTTGTTAATTAAAAATTTACCATGGTAAATAATCCTCGATTCACATTCAACCAACTAAACATATCCATTTGTCATGCTTATGTCATCTTGATTGTGTCATCTTGTTTGTGTCATCTTTTAACACATGTCTCTTCATTGTGGTTTGATGATGTCATACTCCTTGGCTTCTTGTATAAGATTGTCTCTTGATTGTTCATTTGTTTTACTGTTCGCTTAACTTTCGTTTCCATTCGTCATTTGAGGGATCATATCCGGGATCTTATTACTTGGGTTCCCCTAAACCTTTCTCAATATCTTAAATTCCTTTTTTTTATCCTCTCTTATAATCCTTGAATTTAAATCATTTTAATCATGTTACCTTATACTTAATTCTTTCGGTATCTAGTGAATTTTCGGGAAAAATCAAAGTGTCCGGATCCGAATTCTAACGACCTTTACATAAACTCATTTACTTTATGGAATACTAATACGACCTTAGAATTTCCATAACAATACTCCTATATAGCGTGGTCTGATAATTTTCCTTAATCGGCATAGTTAGCAAAAGTTACTATTCATCAGGGTTTCAAAAATTCCCAAAAATTGGGATTATTACAGTCTCCCCTCCTTAAAAGGATTCCGTCCCGGAATCAGATAGAAAATAGTTGGGGTACTTTTCTAGCATTGCACTTTCTAACTCTCAGTCAATTTTCCCGCATTGTGGTTCTACCATCAAACTTTAACTAGTTTGGTAACCATGTTCCTAAGCACTTATTCCTTTTTGATTCATAACCCTCACTGGTTGCTCCACATAGGTTAAGTCTGGTTGCAGGTTTATGTGTTCATATTCCCCTATGTGTCTCGCCTCTGGATCATACTTCCTTAACATTGATACTTGGAACTCATTGCGAACTTGTTGCAGGTTCGGGGGTAGGGATAGTTTATTTGATAACGTCCCAATACATCTTAATATATCCAAGGGTCCAAAAAATTGTGGACTTAGCTTTCCTTTCTTTCTGAACCTCATCAATCATTTCCAAGGCTTTCCAAGGGGATACCTTTAACGGCACTAGGCCCCCCACTTCATACTCTTTGTCCTTTCGTTGTCAAATCAGCATACTTCTAATGTCCATCTTGGGCTACTACCGGCCGTCCTCTAATTAGATCTATTATATCTTTGGTCCCTTGGACCACTGCTGGTCTGAGCATCTTGTGCTCTACAACTCCATTCCGATACAAGGGAGATCGGCATCTCTTTCTGTATAGGGCCTCGAAAGGCGACATTCCGACACTGTCATATAATCCATCATCGTAAAAAAACTCGATACGTGCTAAGTGATCATTCCAAATTTTTTCAAGTCTATCGCACAGACTCTCATCATAGCTTCTTGCGCTATAGGTTTTGCTTCTCAATACCCACTTTTTTCCCATCCGTAATCGTTACTATCTTCCGTTCCTAATACTATACTGGTTACACTTTTGCTCGATAGCGTTCTATAACCTTTTAATAACCGCGTCAACCTTAGCATCACGAACGCGTTAGATTCGAAATACCACCGCACTGATACTACTCCTTTCTAGCTGCTTCTATCTTCGAAAGCTTGATCCATTGTATAGAAGTAAAAGAATTTATTGAGAGATCACTATGATCATGAACACTTGTTACATCGTATGGTTAGTACAAAAGGTGGCCAGCCTTTAGTACTTGACAAGCAATTAAACAACTTAATTAGTCTATCAACGATAACTTATACATCACCACAACCCGATTAGTGGTACTCAATCTCAACATCCATTCCAATACAACTCTCACGGTTGTAATTAATCGGCTCATTACTCGTAGAATCATTCCTGCATTACTATGGTCCACCGTTGACCTACTGTAGTCATTCGTTTTCCATGAAGTCTTAATAGCTAACCATACAAAGTCCATAGCTATCGTATCCAATTCTTCTAAGGAGGCAACATGATCACCGTTCATGATTCATGAAAAACACTCCTGAACTTGATGTACAGATGACATGAAGCAAATAAAATTGCAGAAGAGTTTCAATGAAAGCAACGATATCAGGTTAATACCATTATTAACCATATGTCTTTATTGGGAGACATGAAGCTCAAAGGTCCATTTAGTCCTTTCGTAACATGGTCCTGGCTTATCTCAAAATAGGCTAAGATAGATAGCTCGCTCATGACGATTACATTAATTAAATATTTACCAAACTACTATTACGGTTGAGTATCGCACAATCATCAGAAGGAATGTCAATCTTTCAAACCATAATACAACCTTCACGGCTTTAACCATCGTCATTGTATTCCTCTGGCACGAGCGCGTATAATTGCTCTCTTACACTTAGAGTGTCGGCCACCTCATTGGCCTTTCCTAATAGTAATAGTTCCTTATAATCAATGTCTTTTAAATGATCTTCAACTAAATTTTCTACCTCATTTCCAATCACTGCTTGTGTGAAAATGCTCTTCCTTACACTTTGGTGAAAAATAAATATCACCATTTTTCCAAAAGTTATTGCCTCGGTCTTGTTAGTCCCTTAACAATATAGCAAGAATTACAGAAGGGGGTTGAATGAAATTCTTGAACCTTTTTCTTAAAATAAAAATGTTCAAACTCGAATACAAATATAAGTGTTTTGATTAGCACAATGCGGAATAAAAATGTAAGTGAATCAAAACATAAGTTATTAAAAACAAGATTCTTTAAAAACTTTCTGGTGGATTTAAACACTTCCACCAGAGATATATATTATATCGAGAGAACTCTATGTGCAAGAATGCTCACAGCTGCTTACAAATTTGAACTACTGAGAATACAGAGAAATGTTAATAATTCTGCTTAAAAATGTTTCTCACTTTTTGTATCTCAGATCTTAGTTTCTATTTGCTACTTCTTTGTTTATATATTACCAAGATTACAAAGTCAAATGATAGAATCATTATAAAAACTATCAGTTTTTATCCTTTGCAACTTTGTTCTCTATTACCCAGTTAATAGGCTTCCTCATTCCGTTTGCATACATTTCGATGGATGTGACCAGTTATCACTGTCAACTGATGTTTGAATTCTTTATCCGTTAGGTTCATGATCATCCGTCGAGTTAATGATCATCCGTTGGATTGTTGATCATCCGTCGGGTGCTTTGTAGATTATCCGTCGGGTAGCAATCAGGCACTTGACTTTATTTCACTTATGCGGAATTACAAGACATCATCTATGTATAATTAATCAACCTATTCTGCATATCTAGTTAAAGTCAACATGACTTATATGCTACTACAGAATCTATACAAAGGTGTATGCAGAAATGTGCTACAGTCTCATTATTACATAAGCTACTCACTCGATGGATAATAAATCATTATCCGTCGGGACTATAAAGATTTATCCGTCGGAAATAAAATTCTTATCCGTCGAGTGCTACATTATTTCACTAAGTAAAATCTACTTAGGTGTTTTGTTTGTGAAATCATCAGGTACACAACATATGCACAACAATCTCCCCCAATTTATGTCTACTGGAATTGTAGCCATAAATTAAGAGATACTTGATGATAACAAAACATCTTAAACATACAACTTTAAAGAAAAGTAGATAATACTGAAAGTGCTTCAATTAATCAAAATGTACAAAGTTTGGCTCACAGTCATTTTCAAGATGCTCCTCTAGCCTGAGCAGATTTTTCTAGTTCCTTGAAGGTCTGGATCTTCTTCCAAGCTTTCTGTTGTTTTCATCAATCTGATTTTGGAGCTGCCTGTGAATTCCAGTTCATCAGATTCTGAGAGATTTAGCTTTCCTTGCATTTCCAAGAGAGTCTCATTGCTAGAGATGCTCAATTGGTCTTCTAATCTGAAGAATCTTCTCACACCTTTGTCATCCATGAACTCCATCAGCCAGTAGGGCCTTAGATGCACTCTTCCCCCTGTGTATGGGATGATTAGAGTCTTTGGGAGTGCATCTTTAGCTCTAACACTCCTTAGTTCTTCAATCTTCTTCAATACTAGTCTTCTTGCAGTGACATTGAATCCAAAGTTCTTCTTGAAGGATGAATAAACTTTAATCAGTACAGCTTGGCTCTCTTGAAGAATCCTATGAAGTGGCCATTGAATCTCCCTTCCTCCTTTGTACTTGAACACTAACCTTTCAGGTAGGTTTCTGTATGCATCAATTCCCCTCACTTCATCTAGTTCATCCAGATAGAGGTTTAGATCAGAAAATTCTTTGATGTCACACAAGTACAAGTAGTCACCCTTGTTGACTTTGGGTTGAGCTTTAACTACAGATTTGGATTTGAGAGGTGACAGCTTCACTTTCTGGACTTCCCTTGACTTTGTCCTTTTTGGCTTGCTAAGGATTGGTAGACTGAAGTCAGGAATTGGTATGTTATCCCATTCTATTGGCTCATCCTTGGGCACAATAGGTTCACCATGAATATTCATGTAGGGATCCACCACCCTTATATCTTCAAATACCACAGAGGGCTTTGATGCTTGAGTTGTAGCTGGTGTGGGTTCCTTAGGAAATTGATCTTCCAATTCCTTGTCAACAATATCCAGTTTCCTTTTTGTTCTTTTAGCCAATTCTTTCTTTCTTGGAGATTTCTTCTGTTCTTCAACTTGCTTCCTTGATTTAGTAGCTTCAGATGGTTGAAAGGAAATTTGTTGAGATGAATTCACAGCCTGTAGCTTGGCCAAGATAGCAATCTGCTCTTTCTTTTGTTTAGTCTTCTTTGCATCTAGAGCAGCTTGCTTCTTTTCCTGCTTCAATCTGGCTTTTTCTTCTCTCTTTGCTTGAGCAAATTGTGGATGTCTAGCTACCACACAAATTTCTTTCCCATTTCTGAATATCTTAGCAATTCTTCTTTTTAAAGCTGAATCAGCTGGATCTTTATAGAAGGCAATTGATCTTGATAGAAGCTTCTTCTCATCAGGCTTGGGTGTCTCATACACAGTGTCCAAGGGGTTCTTCAAGGATGATTTTGAATAGTTTACCCTTGGTTTAAGAATCATTTCAACCTTTGGAGACTTGATACCGGAAGATTGTCCTCTTTCCAGATAGTTCATGCTCATCTCATTCACACTGATTTGCTTGACTTGAGAGTGATGGATGGCTGACTTAACCGGCTCCTTGACAAGTTGGAATTTCTTATGTATCTCCTCGCCAATCTTCTCCCAGTTGACTAAACTCAACTTTTCTTTCTCAGCAGCTTTCAAGTTGGCTGCTGCTGCTTGAATCAGATCTATACCATCTGCAACTGGTGGCTTTGAGATAGTAATTGAAGGCACAATTACCTTAGTGATTTGTATCTGAAGCTTTTCCCCCTCACTTGGTCCTTTCTCCCCCTTTTTATTATCATCAAGTTGAGGAGTCAAGCCTTGTGCTTTAGCCAGTTGCATTAGAAGATTAGTCTGAGACTGTTGATTTTGAAGAATGGTGGCCACATAATTTTTAATAACTTGAACTCTGTCCTCCAATTTGGCCAGCTTCTTTTCAGCATCTGATTCTCTTCTCAGTCTCAGTAATAGATCATGCATGGTACCATAGGGCATGATTGAATCCAGCTTTTCAGAATTGTAGGTCTTCAAGTCATCTATATCCTTTTTGAGTTCATCCACACTCAGATTTTGTCTTAATTGCTGTAGCTTCATGAGATGTAGAGAATCTAGGTGAGCTTGAAGAATAGCCTTGGTACCAGCATTTGAGGTGTTCTGAATGGCCTTTTGGATAGACATGATTTGTTTGACTAAGGATACATTGAATTGTCCTGGTGTAGACTCCTTTGTCAATTCCCATTCAGGTAGATCTGGAATAGAACTTGGGCCTTCATCTCCCCCTAAGTTCATGCTTCCATCAAATGAAATAGAGTCATCATCATTAGAATTTACTCCAAATTCCTCAGATGGCTCACCAGCTGTAGGAGGCATCAAATTGACAGCAGCCTTATCCCTTTGTAGGGATTCTGAAGTATGGACTAGATTCAAAGTCTTTTCTGCCTCCTCATTACCCTGAGCAGCCAACAGTTGATAGACTGACACAGGATGAGTAAAAGTGTCAGCATCCGAGGAAATGTTATCAATTATAGCTTTGTAATGTTGCTAAAATTGTCTTTCCTTTTCAACATCATCCACAATTATTGACTCATGAGCAATGGCTGGATCCACCCTTATACCCTCTGTACCTACTTTTCTCTCATGTTCTCTCTTTTGTTGCATCAGGGTCTCACCCTGGCTCCCCACCCTCACACCCTCACCTTCACCTACCAAGGTGGGACTCCTCTCACTCCCTTTTGCCAATCCTGAAGAAATGGATTGTAGATTTTCACTCATTTCCTCTCCTTTTTCCTGGGAGCAACCCAGCCTCTCACTCAAGACACTCTCCTCTCTCAATCCTAAGAGTGACTGTACAACCACTAAATCTTCTGCACTTAAAATAATTGAAGTTTGAAGCTGTACAGAGATACTCGACGGATGAGTGATATCCATCGAGTGAGTGGTAATGCTATCTGATGGATAACTGCTATTAGGCTTATCCGTCGGGATACAATCACTACTCGACGGATGAGCAATATCCGTCGAGAGAGTAAAAATGAATGAGTTAGAAAGAGAAACTATTGTTGACTCTGTGCTGATTGAAGATATTTTGGGCACATATGTCACATTAGTTTCTGAAAGAATTGGCAAGTGAGCCAACAAATCATCTAAAAGATGATGCTCACTTGCACTAGATTTCGGCTTCCCCAACAGAGTTAAAGAAGGGGAATCAGGAATTGATGTGTTTATCATATCCACATCCAGAGAGTTTGTTGGTGAGTATGGTGTATGAGGTGCTTCTATAACTAGAGATTTTGGCTGTGACTCCACATTTATTGGAGCCACATCAAACTGAACTTGAAAAGGTGCAGTGATTGTGTCTTTAGCACCAGTTTGCACAGTGTGTGTACCCTGTGCATCCCCAGAGGTTTTAGATTTCTTCTTTCTTGTATAAGTTTGGGGTGAGCTTGTGTCCCTAACCCTCTTGGCCTGTGCTCTTGGTTGAGAGCTTTGTTCAATAACTACATCCTTTTGGGAGGATGCAGCTAGAAGTGAGCTTTTATCCTTTTTAAGCACTGTAGTTTGTTGGGAAACTGCAGTGTGGCTAGGCTGGGATTTACTCAACTCTACAACCTTATTCTTGGGGTTTCTTTGATGTTCACCCCTTCCCTCACCTGACTTTCCCTCCTTCACACTCCCCTCTTTTGCTTTTATGGATTTTTCAACTGGCATCTTTTGAGAGATACCAGAGGGGGTTCTCTTTGATTTAGATTTGGAAATTGTAGTAGGTTTGGCAGCTTTGGTAGGCAACTGTTTGGTCATTGGTAGAGTTGTCATAGCTACTCCTGAATTCAAAGAAATTGTGGAGGTTGGAATGGTTGTAGGGATGGATGAACTTACCTCACTTACCTGAGGTGCCTGCATTACAGGAAAGTAGAACATTGGCACATCCTTGTGATGATTGGCCCTGTTTAAATCTGCAATGAGTCTTCTCTCTTGAACCCAACAATCCAATTTGTTGTTAGGGTTCTCAAGCACAATCTCTTCACAGAGGTGGTTAGCCAATAACATGAAAAATCTAGCATAATACACATTTTTTCCTCTTTTAGCTAACTCACCCAGTTTAAAACCTAACTCAAACAGGACAAGGTCACTGAAATTGTAAAATTTATCTGTAACTAGCATGTATAGCATGTTAAGCATGGAAATATTCACTGAATCAAAATTACTGATTTTTTCAGAGAAAACCTTAGTAACTACATCACACATGAAACTCCACTCCTTCCTAAGACCCATTCTCCTAATATCACTCAGTTTAGAAGTAGGAAGTGCATAATGCATGGAATTAAGCATATTGATAATATCAGTGTCATTGTGTGGTGAAGTCACATTGTTATCAGGAATTTTGAAACATGCTTTTATCACATCACTATTGATACAGAATTCTTTACCTTTGATGGTTAGAGTGATGGTCTTGTCAGTAGAGTTGTAGATAGCAGTGGTCCACATCTCTTCAACAACTTCACAGAAGATTGTGGGTGATTCCAGCATGGCGTAATTGAGCTTGCAATTCTTCACAAAGTCCATCATCTTGTGGTAGTCCTCTGATTGCTGAATACCCTTATTGTCTAATGCAGTGAAATTGTTCTTCTCATAAATGAACCCAGTTTGAGATATAATCTTTACTACAGGTGCCATTGTTAGAGAATGAAAGCTTGAAGAGAAGGAGAGTAAGTGCTTGAGAGAGAATGAAATAAGAGCAGTGGAATTTGAGAATGATAAAAGAAAAACAATTGCAATGAAATAAGCTTTTATACTATCTCAAAAATAACTGATAAAAATAATAAAGTAAAATAAAGTAACCAATAGAAATTGCCTAAAATAGCCGTTTTAAAAATAAACTGTAAAAATTCGACCCATTATCCGTCGTGTAATGATTACAAACTGTAAGTATACTCGATGGATAATGTACAGGGAATTAACGGCTGAGATTAAGATAATTCGACGGATGAGGATAAACTGTTATCTGTCGAGACATAAAATATTCCAGAAAAGAAATTGATTTTCATTAACAATTTGTATATCGACGGATGACCAAACTCGATGGATAAGGGTCATTCGTTGAAATGTAAATTTTGACTTAGCCAAAATTTCATCCAAGACTGAAAAATCAATTAAATTTCTGGCTGCATATCAACTTGCAAAATAACTCAGATAGATTTAAGAGTAATTAAGCATACCTAACTCACTTACCAACCTTGAAAAGGTGGATTCATCCAGTGGCTTGGTAAAGATATCTGCAAGTTGCTTCTCACTTGGAACAAAATGTAGTTCTACAGTACCATTCATTACATGTTCCCTTATGAAATGGTACTTGATATCTATGTGCTTTGTCCTTAAATGCTACACTGGATTTTCAGTGATGGCAATTGCACTTGTGTTATCACAGAAAATTGGAATCCTCTCAACTTGTAAACCATAGTCCAACAATTGATTTTTCATCCATAAAATCTGTGCACAGCAACTTCCAGCAGCAATATATTCAGCTTCAGCTGTAGAAGTAGAAACTGAATTTTGCTTTTTACTGAACCAGGACACAAGCTTGTTTCCTAGAAATTGATAGGTTCCTGTTGTACTCTTTCTATCAATTCTACAACCTGCATAATATGCATCTGAATAACCAGTTAGATCAAAACCAGAATCTCTAGGGTACCAAATGCTAAGGTTTGGTGTTCCTTTGAGATATCTGAAAATTCTCTTAATAGCTATCAAGTGAGATTCTCTAGGATCAGCCTGAAATCTAGCACATAAACATGTAGCAAACATTATATCTGGCCTACTAGCTGTTAAGTACAGAAGTGAGCCAACCATGCCTCTATAACTTGAAACATCCACAGACTTTTCAGTAGTGTTTAATTCAAGCTTAGTTGCAGTGGCCATCAGAGTTTTTGCAGATGTGCAATCCATTAGATCAAACTTCTTTAAAAGATCAAAAATATATTTAGTTTGACTAATGAATATTCCATCACTAACTTTCTTAACTTGTAAACCAAGAAAGTAAGTTAGTTCTCCCATCATACTCATTTCATACTTACTTTGCATCAATTTGGCAAACTTTTTGCAAAGTTTCTCATCTGTAGAGCCAAAAATAATATCATCTACATAAATTTGAACAAGTATACTAGAGCCATTAACATTTCTGAAAAATAAAGATTTATCTACAGTACCTCTTGTGAAGTGATTTTCCAAAAGGAACTTTGATAAAGTGTCATACCAGGCTCTAGGTGCTTGCTTCAGTCCATAAAGTGCTTTCAGAAGATAATAGACATATTCTGGAAAATTTGGATCTTCAAAACCAGGAGTTTGACTGACATATACTTCTTCCTCCAAATCTCCATTCAGAAAGGCACTTTTGACATCCATTTGATAGACCTTGAAATTGGCATGGGCTGCATAGGCTAAGAAGATTCCGATGGCTTCAAGTCTTGCAACAGGAGCAAATGTTTTATCAAAATCTATTCCTTCTTGCTGACAATAGCCCTTAGCAACCAATCTAGCTTTGTTCCTGACTACTATGCCGTTTTCATCCATATTGTTTCTGAATACCCATTTAGTGTATATTGGATTCTTTCCTTTAGGCTTGGGTACCAGCTTCCAAACATTGTTCCTTTCAAATTAGTTTAGCTCCTCCTGCATAGCTAAGATCCAATTAGGATCCAACAAAGCTTCTTCTACCTTCTTTGGTTCTTCCTTGGAAAGAAAGCTGATGTATAGACATTCTTCCTGAGTTGCTCTTCTTGTTTGAACTCTTGAAGAAACATCACCAATGATAAGCTCAAAGGGGTGATCTTTTGTCCATTTCCTTTGTTGAGGTAGATTAGCTCTAGATGAAGAAACCTCATTGTTGTCTTGATGTGTGATTGAGTTTTGATTGTTAGAAACTCCCCCTGAGTTTGTGGATCTATGATTTGAGAAAGGGGAACTTTCTATAGGTGATCTATCTTGACTTCCTGCTCCTCTTGATAACCCGACGGATGGTGAATTTTGAGTACCAACGGATGAGGTAGGTTGTCTCCCGACGGATAACGCAGATTGCCTCCCGATGGATGAAGCATTATGCAACTCAACAGATGTTGAATTTTGTGCTTCATTGGTAGTAGATTTATCTGCATTATCCTTAGACACTGTTTCTTGATCACTTTCATCATCACTGTCATCACTAACCATCTCCACATTGTCAAATTTGAGGCTCTCATGGTAATCTCAATCTTTCAGTCCTTCAATCTTTTTATCATCAAACACAACATGTATAGATTCCACAACAATGTTGGTTCTTAGATTGTAGACTCTATATACTTTACCAACAGCATATCCAACAAAAATTCCTTCATCTGCTTTAGTATCAAACTTCCCATTTTGATTTCTCAGAATATAGCATTTGCAACCAAAGACATGAAGAAAGTTTATAGTTGGTTTCTTGTTCTTGAATAATTGATAGGGAGTCATGCATCTTGCTTGATTAACCAGAGAAATATTATGAGTGTAGCATGCAGTATTTACAGCTTCAGCCCAGAAATATGTTGGTAGTTTAGATTCTTCAAACATTGTCCTTGCAGCTTCAATAAGTGATTTGTTCTTCCTTTCCACTACTCCTTTCTGTTGTAGAGTCCTTGCTGCTGAAAGCTCATGCAGAATCGCATTATCCACACAAAATGCTCTCATGACAGAATTCTTGAACTCAGTTCCATTGTCACTCCTGATTCTTCTAACTTTGAAATCAGGATGATTGTTGACTTGCCTTATGTGATTGATGATGATTTCACTAGCCTCATCTTTAGACTTTAGGAAATATGTCCAAGAGAACTTTGAGAAACCATCTACAATTACTAGGAAAAATCTTTTCCTTGAGATGGACAATACATTGACTGGTCCAAACAAATCCATGTGAAGCAGTTGCAAAGGCTCTTCAATTGTTGAATTAAGTTTCTTCCTGAATGATGCTTTAATCTGCTTCCCTTTTTGGCAGGCATCACATAGTCCATCCTTTGAAAACTCCACTAGAGGAATGCCTCTTACCAGTTCTTTCTTTACCAGCTCATTCATGGTCTTGAAGTTTAAATGGGATAGCTTCTTGTGCCATAGCCAACTTTCATCTTGACTTGCTTTACTGAGAAGACAAGTTACAGATTCTGCATTAGATGAGTTGAAATCAGCTAGATACACATTTCCTCTTCTCACACCAGTGAGAACCACTTTGTTGCTTCTTTTATTAGTCACAACACAGGCTTCTGAGTTGAAGGTTACTGAATTGCCTTTGTCACAAAGCTTGCTGATACTCAACAGATTGTGTTTGAGACCATTCACTAAGGCAACCTCCTCAATAATGACATTATCCTTTGAAATCAAGCCATATCCCACAGTATAACCCTTGCTGTCATCTCCAAAAGTAATACTTGGGCTAGCTCTCTCCTTAAACTCTGTGAGCAGGGTAGAATCACCAGTCATGTGTCTTGAACAACCACTATCCAAGTACCAAAGATTCTTTATGTTTCCCTGTACACATCAAAATCAAATCAAGTTGATTTTGGTACCCAAGTTTCCTTGGGTCCTGCCTTGTTAGCTTTCTTTTTCTGTTTCTTAGGTCTTATCTCATTTGACTTAGGAATTTCAGATTCATCCTTAGTCATTTGAGTTGGACCTTTGAAACCATTTATTGCAACAGAACTATCATGCATATTATGACTAACAGGAAATGGCATGCTTGGTGTAAACATGTTATTCCAGTAAGGCATGCTAAATGGCATTTGTGGCATACTGTATACAGCATAATAAGGATTAGGTGCAAATGATATATTAGCAAACTGAGCATTCATATTCTATGTAGACATAGCATTAACAGGCATGGGAGGCATGGCATTCATGTTAGGAAATTGAGACTGAACAGACATGGGAGTAGGCATGGCAGATTTGCAATTAACAGATAAATAATTTACACTACCACACTTGACACGGATTTTTCTAGGAGCATAATTATCAGGTGTGTAGTTATTGTGTTTGTTAATCCCTAGTTTACCATTCCTATTATTTTTCCTTTTAGTCTCTGTTTTTACCTCAATTTTCTCAAGTCTGTCACTTAACTGTTTGACAATCATGTGACCAACATTAGCCTTTTTCTCTTTCTTAACTTGACTTGACTCTCCTGAAACAAAGTTCTTGGAAACAGACCCATACTTCTCATTCAGCTTAATTAGTTTGGCTTTGCTAATGGGCTTGCTCATAGCCGACGGATGAGGATTTTCATCATTCGATGGATAACACTTTTTGTTATCCGACGGATAGTCCTCATCATCCGTCGAGTCTACATCTGTTAGCAGTCCATCTACCAAATTAGGTTCTAGTTTCTCTTTGTTCTTTTTCCAGGCATCATCACAGAAAGACTCAATTCCTTGAACTTTGGTGATTTGAGCATGGACATCCCTGGATGTTTTCCATGCTTTAATCACCTCTTGTTCACGCTCGAGCTGCTTCTTTAAAATCTCTTCCTTTTTCAAGGACTCAGTTAATTCCTCCTTGGCAATCTTACACTCAATTCTTAATTTCTCAAAATCAATAAACTTAGACTCAAGCACATTATTCCTCTCACTTAAAAACAAATTGTTTTCTTTGATTTTAGCATTTTCTTTAGTAAGAGACTTAAGTGTAACACGCAAATGATATAACTCTGTAGACATGTCATTTATGGCATCATTACACTCAGCTTTAGATAAATGTGCAAGGTTTGTAGTAATTACCTGATTGCTTGAGGAACTTGTCTCTGTCTCATCAGACTTGGCCATTAGGGCTAGATTGACATAGCTGACATCTTCATCTTCATCCAGACCATCTGCTGCCCAGTCATTTTCTTGTGTAATAAAAGCCCTTTCCTTTTGTTTGAGTAGATCAAAGTATTTTTGCTTATAATCCACAGACTCAAACTTTTTCCTACTGGAATCTGACTTTCTACACTCATTGGAAAAATGCCCTGCTAAGCCACATTTGAAACATTTGAATTTCGACTTATCCACCATGTTTCTATTTGGCTTGGAAAATCTCCTGGAAAGAAATGCTAGGTGCTCATCAATGTCCTCCATGTCATCTTGGCTCAATGAATCTTCACTTTCTACTGCAAGCCCCTTGCCCTTGTTCTCACAAACCTTTGAAGTTGACTCAACAGCTTCCATCTTCACTTCCTTCTCCTTTTCCAACTCAGCAACTAGTGCAATGGATCCTCCTTTCTTCTTTCCTCTCTCCATCCTTTCATCCTACTCTATTTCAAGCTCATAGGTTTTCGGGATGCCATACAGTCTCTCCAAAGTAAACTCCTTATAATCTTGTGAGTTTCTTAATGAGACTGTCATTGATTTCCATTCCTTTGGAAGAGACCTAAGGAATTTTATATTAGAGTCTTTACTCTGATAGACTCTTCCATGTAACTTAAGAGCATTTAGTAGTTTTCGAAACCTACTAAAAATGTCAGTGAGAGACTCACTTTCCTCATTGTGTAAATGCTCATATTACTGAATCAAGAGCTACATCTTATTTTCTCTAACTTGCTCAGTGTCATCACCGATTATTTGTATAGTATCCCAGACTTCCTTGGCAGTTTTGCAGTTGATAATGTTGTCAAACATGTTTGCATCAACTCCATTAAACAGAATATTCATGGCCTTTTTATCCTTCCTGACTTGTTCAATATCAGGACTAGACCATTCATGCCTTGGCTTGGGGACTGATGGCTCGTTTCCTGTCGCAGCTCTCATTGGAACATGAGGGCCTCTTTCTATGCAGTCCACAGAGGCCTCATCTTGAGAAAGCATATGAAGATGCATCTTTATCTTCCAATGATGGTAATTATCTTTATCCAGAAAAGGAATCTTGACTCCAACATCCTTCTTGTTCATCTTGCTGAATTGTTTTGATCTTTAAACTCTTTATAAGTTAAGAGCTTGCTCTGATACCAATTGTTAGTCCCTTAACAATATAGCAAGAATTACAGAAGGGGGTTGAATGGAATTCTTGAACCTTTTTCTTAAAATAAAAATGTTCAAACTCGAATACAAATATAAGTGTTTTGATTAGCACAATGCGGAATAAAAACTTAAGTGAATCAAAATATAAGTAATTAAAAACAAGAGTCTTTAAAAACTTTCTGGTGGATTTAAACACTTCCACCAGAGATATATATTATATCGAGAGAACTCTGTGCAAGAATGCTCACAGCTGCTTACAAATTTGAACTACTGAGAATACAGAGAAATGCTAATAATTCTGCTTACAAATGTTTCTCACTTTTTGTATCTCAGATCTTAGTTTCTATTTGCTACTTCTTGGTTTATATATTACCAAGATTACAAAATCAAAAGATAGAATCATTATAAAAACTATCAGTTTTTATCCTTTGCCACTTTGTTCTCTATTACCCAGTTAATAGGCTTCCTCATTCCGTTTGCATACATCTCGATGGATGTGACCAGTTGTCACTATCAACTGATGTTTGAATTCTTTATCCGTTAGGTTCATGATCATCCGTCGAGTTAATGATCATCCGTTGGATTGCTGATCATCCGTCGGGTGCTTTGTAGATTATCCGTCGGATAGCAATCAGGCACTTGACTTCATTTCACTTATACAGAATTACATGACATCATCTATGTACAATTAATCAACCTATTCTGCATATCTAGTTATAGTCAACATGACTTATATGCTACTATAGAATCTATACAAAGGTGTATGCATAAATGTGCTACAGTCTCATTATTACATAAGCTACTCACTCGATGGATAATAAATCATTATCCGTCGGGACTATAAAGATTTATCCGTCGAGACTAAAATTCTTATTCGTCGAGTGCTACATTATTTCACTAAGTAAAATCTACTTAGGTGTTTTGTTTGTGACATCATCAAGTACACAACATATGCACAACAGGTCTTTAGAGGCTAACATTGTCACACTGACTCTCTATCATACTTAGGACATCTCTTACCTTGGGTCCTTCTCATTTTCACCAATCTCGACCTTCATTGGGTCGATCTATAGTTTCTTATGGTTTTACATGTGCCCACCTAGCATTATTATAATTATGCCATATTTCCTTTATCAACATTTCTATTCTTCAGAACTTTGAATATTACCTTTCTCCTTGTAAGACCTCTAAGGTTATCCTTGAATCATTCCTCCTGTATTCCCTAGATACAGGGCATATTAAAATACCATTTATTAATACTAGAACCATTGTCTATATACTTCTGAAAAATTTCTCCACTGATCCTTAAAGGTTGTTGTTACCTTAGTCCTTCCAATTTGTACTGCCAAAACTCATATTGTCCCTATTAAGGGTGAAATGCCAACCCTTATACATTCCCCTAGGGTTCATCTCAACTTATCGGGGTTTTATCCTTAATTCCACCTTTAAAAGATACTTACACTCTTCCATGGATAAATCAAGTCATATATCCTTGATAGATTATCTTATTTAATCATTCTCACATCGATAGTCTATGCCTAATTTCATAATAATATCCTTATCCAAAATGAGGTCAATTCATATGGCCTCCAAAAGATAACAACGGTTATCCACTTTTCTTTCCTGATTTGGTAATGATAACAGGGATGTTCTGGAAGATATTGGTCGTGTTCAACGTGAACTTCTTTTTACTAAATCCTCATTTACTTTTGTTGTTTATCTCAACAGTCATCTCAATGTTGAGATATCTTCTATACTTGGTGTCTCCCTTTTTGGGCATCAAGTCACAGGTCTTACATATACTTCCGATTCTTGAAGGTCACTTCCTTCATCCCATTTTCCTAATATCTTGTTATCCTGTCTCCCCAGCTCATCTGTGTTTCCTTATTAATCCATTGGTATATCTCAAAGTTTCATCGAATACTCTCAACTTAAAGGGAATTAATTATACGTATCGCTTACACCTTCAACCTTGAATTTATCTCATGATCAGTCACCATCGTGCTGATGATAACATACTTCTCTATATTTATTGCAAGGGTTTCTTAGGATTTCCCATACCTAACTCCCTTATCACTTCTCAACTCTATTTCGTTTATATCCCTATATACTCCTTCCCCTTTCAGTCTTTTATTTTCATTTCTATTACAACCATTACATGAACCAACACGACATAAGCATTGATTTCAAACATCCCGTCATTCTATATTCGTGTCCTCAGAACGAAACTTGACAACTTTTACAACTTAGATTCATAATTCATCATACTCGTCCGCCTTTGTTCTGGGTCTAAAGCTTTTACACTACCTCCATAACCTTGGGAAGTACTTTTCCGAAAACAATTGACTGAACTTTAATCAGTTTATTATAACCTCTGGCTCCGTACCTTTATTGGCCTTTCACCAGCGGGTAGCCTCATTCCTAGGAGGTTACGTGACAAAAACAGTCTTTTGTGATTCGTCAATCATTTAGAATCTCAAATGATTCCTATATTTCCTTTACCCAGGCTCTTGCCTCGACTGGGTCAGCTTGTTCCTTGGAACTCTGAGAGCTTAGCGACTTAAAGGTCCTGAAAGAATTTCTCACCGCATTATTTCCTCAGGGTGGTGGTTGGGGATAACAGTATAAGTTTTGTTTAGGCAGGTCCATAGATTGCCCAATAGGAGTACCATCCTGGTTCTTCCTATCTTGCTCGACTTCTGTTTTCTCATTATGAAATGTTTCATCCTTCTCCCATAATGGGGGTTATTTTATACGTTAAAATCCTTGATTTCCACTTTATTATGTTATGAGTTCCTTTTTTTTTGGCGACCTCCCTGACAATCACATTCAGGTTTTGTCTTAAATCATATTCCTCGAACTATGGTTTTAATCTAAGATCCCGTCCTTAAGCTCTTGAACGTTTGGAACCCAAATTCTTTCGGAATACCTCATTATTCCCTTATCATCTTTCTCGATATTAATCTCTGTCTTCATTCATCACTTTTTCTTGGCACAAAATGATCTTTTCCAATAATTTGGGCTGCATTACAATCTCAAACAGCTTTTCGGTACCGGCACCGATTACCTTCACTTTTATTTCTATTTTCTCGAAATCTCTTACCAATTCTTCCGAAGACATTATCATCTTGAGTCTCTCCTTTCTACTAAGGGCGTTAGCCACCATATTGGCTTTTCTTAGATGATAAAGAATCTCATAATCATAATCCTTGATTAGATCTAACCACCTCCTCTGGTGCATGTTGAGCTCTATCTGCGTGAAAATGTACTAGAACTCTTATGGTTTGTGTAAATCTCGCAATTCTCTCCATACAAGTAGTGCCTCCAATCTTTAGGGCAAAACTATTTACGTGAGCTCAAGATCATGGGGGATATCAAATTTTATATTCCCTTAATTATCTTGACGCGTACGTGAATACCTTGTCGTGCTGTCTAAGCACGCACCCTAATTCCTTGTGCGAAGCATCACTTCAAATCATCAAATCTCATTTTTCATCCAGCAACGCCAACATAGGGGTCGTCACCAATCTTTGCTTCAGTTCTTGGAAGCTGTTCTCGCATTTCTCTGTCCATTCAAACTTCTCAGTCTTACGAGTAAACCGTGTTACAGGGGCTACGATCTTTGAAACTTGAACAAACCTACGGTAGTAACCGACCAATCCTATCTCTGGTAGTCACCCGGACTACGGTCATTTATTTCTTAGCGATCATCTCTTCAGTCTTTTTAGGATCCTTCACGAAATCCACCTCGGCAACAATCCCTTCTGGGATAACATCCTTAATCATTACATCCTTAATATAAACATCATTTGGTCCCTTGTTTGGGTGCTCCATTGGATCCACAATTTGATCCCCAATATGTAGGAAAACATCATCATATTATTGCTCTTGAACTTCAGGATTCGGAGTCCCACTACCATATACGATAACGAACTATGCTTCTATCACGATTTTTATAAGGGCTCCCATAAGGGTTTTAACTGTTAGTACTATGTTAGGTAGTCTGACTATGAACTTGGCAAGAGTTCTTATTATCTTAGTGAACTTATCATTTTAACAACGCATCATCTCCGAGGTTTATAACACTTAGCTCTAATACCATTTCTGTAACACTCCTAAATCTGGGGTCGGGGATCCGGGTTGTCACGAGTTCCATTTCCCTTAATAACACTTAATCTTAATAAACAACCAACTACTACGTACTGTGACCCCACAATATACACACACACACCACAAGTTATAGTCTCAGAGATGAATACCAAAAATAACACAAGTCATTTTATTCCATAATTATAAGTCATTACACCACAAAAGGGTTTCTGAATAAATTTACATATTCTTTGCCATTATTACAATTCATAAATATACATAAGTCTGGTACATCAAAAGTTGAAAGCCTAGCCTATTGGTAGTTCCTACCTCAGCTACAACAGCATCAACGCCTACAGGAAACTGCGGAACGTTTCCTATCCGCTCACGAATTGGGAGCTTGGTCCTGTTCATCTTGTCTATCTGTTGTTGTGTGATGAAAGAAGAAAGCAAGGGTGAGCAACAAGCCCACCAAAATAATATGTATAATGATTTACAATATATGAGCATTCTCATAGTACTCATGAAAGTCTTGGTCAAGCAGATATGAACCAAGTTCGATATCTTAATGCAACCAAGTCGCAAAATATTCAGTATATATGTATATATACTTTTCGAAATTTTAGAAATCCCCTTCCATGCATAATATAGACAGAGTTCCAGTCTATAACTGTATAAAGATAGCGTTGCAAGGTGATCTCCTGTATCTAACCTTGTCTCAACGTTTTTCTGAAAATATTTGTCATACATAAGTTAATCATTTACTAGATATATGTTAAAAGATGAAGTTACAAGATACTCCAATATACTTATATCTTTTCCGAATACTACTTGAACTACCACTGTTCAAGGTATAATCAGTTTCAAAAGTTCATCACATAGATGAGACTATAAGATAAGACTTGAATAGATTTAATCTTTGAAATATCATTTAAAGAAATGAAGTTACTAGATACTTCATTAATTCTCGATATATATATACACCTATATATATATATATCTCATATATTCCTTGAAACCCTCTGTTATGAAAAGTATAAACAGAGTTATAATACCCAATGAATTTGGAACGAAGAGAATTTTGGCATAAACCTGATATCTTGTTGATCAGGCAAAGATACCCATTAAGTAACCTTTTCTACTGTAGATGGATGAATTCCTCGCCGGTCATCACCCTTGCCGCATTAAGACCTCGCGCTTGACCGTTACCCGGCCACTCACGCGTGGATGGACTATCACCCAGCCTCTTACACCTTCATAGACCGTACCCCGGCTTGTCGCTTATGCTGACTCAATTAGATGGACTTACTTCCCGAACGTTGGGCAAGTAATCAATTTTTTTCTCAAAACAGCAACCTCGTTGCGAATATAAAATACACAACAGAGCCGGATCCCTCATATTTTTTGAGAGAGTATTCAAGTCCCCTTCGAAAGGAAGATCTTAAATTTGAAAACGAGTTTTGGGATCCGCTCTAACTTTTAAAATCATTTTGAAGACTCGAAAACATTTTTAAGAATGTTTGGAGTAATGCTGATTTAATAAAGTAAATCAGTCCCAATATGTTGGAAAATATCTGAATATTATTATTTAAATAATATTCCCATAAAGAATAACCTTTATAAAAATAAATGAAGTAGAAGTTTTAAAAACTCATACTTGAAACGAATAATAATAACAAAGATATACTTATACAAAAGTACGATCTTTATTTGAATAATCGAAAATAAGTTTGATTATTATTCAAAAACCATCGAATATACCTTGTTCGATTAATAATTATAGAAACTATATATATATATGTATTATACTCGGGAACATCGACTCCCGGTTTAGAAAAATGTTCACCTCTGGGTCCCCTATACTAAGGGTATACACAACTACTGCTTATCTCTAGCATAGGTATTATGCAGTTTATAAGCATTTGAATTGATAACAGAATATCAAGACTACGAAACAGGCATACATATAAATGTCATATCACAT
Organism: Apium graveolens; assembly: GCF_009905375.1. Lineage (NCBI taxonomy): Eukaryota > Viridiplantae > Streptophyta > Magnoliopsida > Apiales > Apiaceae > Apium > Apium graveolens. The sequence continues at coordinate 187,058,953 of NC_133651.1, forward strand.
GCTCCAAAATAGCGCAAGACTTTGCTAATAATAACCATGCACTTATCTCAAGACAATGCATATACATATTTACATCACAACAACAGTATAACGGGTAGAAATCTTGTATGAGCGTTCCGGGATAGATTTAAGCTTAGAGTGGGTCTGGTAACCTATAAACAACAACATAATCTAGAATTAGACCACGGTCACTTAAGAAACTAGACTTTAACCAATTGGACCCTAACGTTCGCTTTTGTGCTTAACGATTCACATAAGTCGCTCGAGTACCCTTGGCTCCACCATTTTTAATAAATTAATCGTTACGAATTTTAAGGAGACTCTTTCGCGAATACTCTACCAACTGACCAATTAATCCTACATAATTGTTTCGTAATCCAGTTAGTCTTTTAAGGGCCTTAAACAAGCTTTCAAAGTTAAGCGAGGGGTAATGGTTCGCTCGCGAAACGCCGTTACTTAAAACGGTCGTTTCTCCTAAACCGTACATCGGATCTAAGTGAACCACATACTGAAATGAAGCTTACGATATGATCTAGCTAAACATGTCAAAGGTCAGAATCTTACAGTGAGTTCTTTGGTCCAAGATTCATGCAAAAACAGTCTAAGGAAAATGGGCATTACGACGGCTATGTTTACGAGATTCCAAAAATAATTACCACTCTAAATCCTCATCAATTCACTCACAACCACCAACACAACAATATTCAACCATCATACTACAAACTCAGTCCCCAACTCCAAGTTTTACCAATTTATCCAATCAATCAAAGACCCGATATTCAAAACCAGTACAAATCCACCAAAACTACTTATAACCAAAGATCAAGCCTTAATACTAACAATGCTTGAATAAAACTTAATGGAATCATAAAATCAAAGCTAGGGTTTGAATTTTATACCTTTCTTGGGAGGTGTTAAGTTTCTAGGAATCCTTAGGGAGCCTCCTACAAGCTTGATCTATCCAAAGAAATCAAGAACAGAAAGTTAGGTTTTGAAGTTTCTAAAAGTCCGATTGAAAGAACTGTAAAAATGAGGGTCTTATCATGCTTATTTAGACGAGACTTGTGAACAATAGTTGTAGGCCATCTCAATACCTTTCCAACGAGCCATAGAACACAACATTTGAGTGAGTATTGAAGGAGATATGGCAGTTTGAAGTTTCTTGGTTTTTTTGGCCGAGAGCTTTCTTCTTGGAAGGCAAAGTCAACTTCCAATTTTGTGTGTTATGATTTTGCTTGGTTGCTTCTCTTGCTTTGTTAATTAAAAATTTACCATGGTAAATAATACTTGGCTCACATTCAACCAACTAAACATATCCATTTGTCATGCTTATGTCATCTTGATTGTGTCATCTTGTTTGTGTCATCTTTTAACACAAGTCTTTTCCTTGTGGTTTGATGATGTCATACTCCTTGGCTTCTTATATAAGATTGTCTCTTGATTGTTCATTTGTTTTACTGTTCGCTTAACTTTCATTTTCGTTCGTCATTTGAGGGATCATATTCGGGATCTTATTACTTGGGTTCCCCTAAATCTTTCTAAATATCTTAAATTCCTTTTTTTTATTTTCTCTTATAATCCTTGAATTTAAATCATTTTAATCATGTTACCTTATACTCAATTCTTTCGGTATCTGGTGGATTTTCGGAAAAAATCAAAGTGTCCGGATCCGAATTCTAACGACCTTTACATACACTCATTTACTTTATGGGATACTAATATGATCTTAGAATTTTCATAACAGTAATCCTATATAGCATGGTCTGATAATTTTCCTTAATCAGCATAGTCAGCAAAAGTTACTATTCATCAGGGTTTCAAAAATTTTCAAAAATTGGGGTTATTACAGTATACTTGGCTAAGTTGCAGATGAAGGTAAGAAATTAACCTTATTTTTAATGTATCTTATGAATAAATTGAAATTTTTTTAAGAGAAATTATGATTTAACAGAGTTCTTATGAATCTTGATGTGATTCTGTGACTTTTGTGAACTTCTTTGTTTGATTTAATGAAACTGAGTCCAAGAAATATCAAAACTGTGTGTATCTGATTGATTCATAGTCTTGTCTATTTGTATAAGTCGAATGTCAAGTTGCATATTAAATAAAATCTCTCTGTTAGACATACAAGGGGTCGAATGTGATTTGTGAGAATTTTTTACAGTTAAAATATTGAAAATTGATTAAAATTTGAATCAAACTAAGTATGATATACCTATATATGGTACTTATATTCCCAATAAATTGATTGGTTGATTATATATGATTAAGAACTACAACTATTAAAAATAAAGCTATGTATGTGTGGTTCTTGAATTAGTCTACTTATGTTAAAAATTGAGAATTAATAATTTGGTTATCTGATTTATATATTTAAGTACACTGAGAAGAGAATAAAAAGTGTTGTAATTGATTATTGAATCAATCAGAGCTTGATTTAGTTGATATGTATCTGTGTAATCTATAAATATGGTAATCTGATTAAAATCTGTTTTAAAAAAATTGGAAAATATACTATGAAGCATAATATGTTGAGTTAATTAGATGACTTATTGATTAAATGATGTAGTTAATGTTAAAATTTGTTAGTTATCTAATAATTTGAACTTTTGTGAAAAGACTTGTAAATGTCATTTGTGAATCCATCTTGTTGCTTAAAAGATGAACCTACAAATATAATTGGGATTTTTTGATGGAATAAAATTGATAAATTGTAACTGAATGATATATGGAAATATGCTTAAGTATGAAACATGTTACAAATTGACAATAACAAAAAAAAAATTAGTTGACTTCTATAGGTCTCTGTTCACTAGAGTTGTGATCTAAACTGTCTAACTACTATGAGAGTCTATGATAAAGTGCTATATATAAATCAAACTGTGTTAACTTCCGCATACACATATATTTAATTATCTTAAACTTTGTTGACCTAATCAGTCTATGTGTGCTATCTTCTTGATGAATAATCTATTTTATTAATGTGCAATCACAGTTACTTGCATTTAATATTGATAATGGTGAATGAATGACTATTGAGATTAGCTAAATAATATACACAAACACACACTGCCCTCACATTAAGACCTGGCAAGGAGGCCTTAAGCAACCTTGTATCTGGATCACTGCTATGATCAATAGCCACCTAGATTTCTAGGAACTAATTGCAACATGTGTGTTCTCACTTATCAAGTTCATTAATTGCTATTTGATATAAATATGGTATGAATTAATTGGTGCTTATCATTAGATGTTATATGCTGAGTGTTTAATGCATCTTACATTCCCATTGTTGCATTCTACACCTTACTGCATTAAACTGCATTTGCCTTGAGAAATAAGTGTAACAAAGTATTCTTCACTTTAAAATAAAGCTTTTCTGTCAAATTCACTTCAAACACTGCGACATCCTTAAATGCATATGTACATATAGTATAGGCGCTATGTGGTAAAGTAAGCTATGAAATCAACTTTATGTCTCACAGTTTTTAAAAATATGTACTTGTGCACTGTATTGTTTACTAAAGTGGGAACAAAAACAAAGAATAAATACATTATTTATTCTCTGCTGATCTGTGTGTATTAGCTGCATTACATCACTCATTGATATGCATCATCATAATATCTATCTGATAAATAGTCTTGAATTTTTATATAACACAACCATGCATGCATTAAATGATTTTCACTGTTCATGAACAGTAAATTTTTTAGAAAATTTATTTTTCAAAATCCTTTTTGCATCTGTGTTAAAATGTTATATATATGCATACATATCTTATATGTTGCATTCACACACACTAGGCATTTGCATAATTCCACTTCACTTGTAACATGAACCCAAACGTCAATCCTTATTACCCCAAGCCCAGACCACTGACTGAAAATCCATATCTTCTTGAAGATATGAAGAAAAATTAGTTTCACCATCGCAAAACCTCTGCTTTCAAATTTGTTCAATCCTCACTTCCCATACACTATCACAAAAGACACTTTCCACCTAGACAAATAAGAAAATGATAAAAAAACAATACAATCCCTTTCTATCAAAGCATAAAATTCCAAGTTCCTCATTCCCCTAACCCTAGGCCAACTAAACCTTTCCAAGCAAAGGTTTACACCAGAAAATCCAATCTCAGTCAAAATCCAGACCCTAGCCCAAACATGAACAAACCAAAACCTCCACCACCAAAACTGTCAAATCCATCAAACTCCAAAAAGTTTATTGAACTCATAAAAAATGTCCAACCTGGCACTTGTGTGGATGTTAAAGGTGAAGTGGAGTTTATTATTAGAAGAGCTAAGTGGGATGGTCTCATGTATAACTTAGTTAAACACTAATGCACACATCTTATGGGAGAGTTCTATTGTAACATGAATATCATAAAAGGGGTAGATGGCATACTGCATTTTACTACATCAGTCAACAAAAAGGTCACTTGTGTAGATAACAAAAGCATCAATAGGGCATTGCATTTACCTTTGCATTTATGTGAATTGCCTTGTGAGGATATCTTCTCTCTGCTTCTTTTTAACAAATCTGAATTTGAACTAATGCTTGGCACTTTTTGTAAATATGATGTTCCTGATGGTCTCTGTGATGTTAATTGTGGTATTCACTTTAAGCACTTCACTGGCACTTTTCAGCATCTTGCTCTAATCATTAGGGAAAATGTTATGCCAAAACCAAATCAAAACAAATACTTCGATTTCTTTTATATGAAAATCATGTATCTTCTCTGCACTAACAAAATCAATTTCAGTATTTCTTATGTTATCCTTCTAAACATGATCAATGCACATCTTATAGATTATATGCCTTATGGTATGCTAATCTCCTCCTTCTTTGCACTTTGCAATATCAACATGCCTGAAGCATTTTCTAATCTTGCTATTTCTCAAATCATTAATGAACATATTAGGCCACAAGTGCCCCTGATGCACTGTGAACCTCAAGAGGCAACTCCCAAAGTCATTCCCCGGTTCATAAGAGAGGAAGATGTATTTCTCTCTAAGTTTGAGTCTGTCAAAACCATGTTTCATGAGTTAAAACTTGAACTTAACAGGGTTAAGGAAGAAAACAATGAGATAAAAGAAAAAGTAGGAGAGTTAGAGAGTCGCACTGCCTCTTGCAAACATAGAATTGCATATTTAGAAAAATTGGCTACATCTACTCTAGGAACTCCTTGCATGACTGATCAAGATATTGTTAATTCCTTTCAAGTCCCTATGCATGATAATACTGCTAGGATTCATGAGTTAGAAAAGGTTAATGTGGGTGCTAGAGGTCAACTGATTGATAACTTGCCTGATTTGGTTCATATCTGTGATGCTGATGGAAATGTGATTGCTTGAGTTTGCTGTGTGATGGCTTCTGTGTTGGTGCTTGCTATTCTGTACTTCTTTGGTTGTTTGAATCTATGACTTGTCTGTAACTTAAAAGACTCTGTGTTGCTTATTGGTTTGTAATATTTGAATTATGTTGATACTTGAATTTAAGAAGTGGATGTACTTCTCTGGTTTATAATGACTTAAAACAGGTTCAGGATTGTTCTAGATAATCAGTAAACCACACTGATTATTGAGAACACTTTTGATTATATATCATGGACTGTTAGTTATCTTGATTCTGACTTCTTACTGCAAAATTGTTTGCAAATGCTTAATGTTCATATGCAGGAACAAAGTCAAACCTGACTTAAAAAAATCTGATATTCAAATATGAATTTGTGCAATCCAGTTCTTGTGCAGGATTCAAACCTGATATATCTGGCATGTTTGCTCTATATTTTATAAAACTGCTTTTACAAGATCCAAATAGAAACTAGAATAGCTGATGAATTATGGCTTATTGTTATGTTCCATAATATTCACTAATCAGCACTTGCAGGAACAAGAGGTGTACCTAAGAATTTATAACATGATCTGTATCTTGATTCCATTGATTTGCTTTTAATTTATATCCTTGTTTTGGAAGTATACATCTCAACTCAGTATATGTCAATAATTAATCTATGAAGTTAATTATTTCTGTAAACTGATTTTAGACTACTCTGTCATTTTAATCTTATCTATCAAACTGACTGTCAAAATTAACACTTTATAATACTTGTCTTTTTATTTTTCAGATCAGTTGAGAGTTAAGAAATTTGGTAACTTGTATATGTGTGTATTATCTAACTAAGCTGCAGGCCAAACACACACATGCAAAGTTCAAATCTGATCAGTTCAGCTTATAAAAGCATTATGCCAAAATCATCAAGTCTCACTCAGCTAAGGTATGACAGGTATAATTTTTCATTCATTACATTCTTACTTCACTATACACACCATACGGATATAATGGATTCTAAAATCAAACCAACCTTACATTGTATCTTGTGTTATTAAGAAATATTGTATGAAAAATTTATGGATTATATGTAGATTGTATTGGTGATAGGTTGTTTAGAAATGTTGATTTCTTAGAATGTATTAGCTTTCTAATTGTATAATTCTGATACTTATATCCGGAATAGAAATAGATTGTATTAGTGTTAGATTTTGTAACCTGACAATAGCTAGAAAAGTCGAAATGACAAATAGTATGTATTAGATCTCCAACTTTGTAACAAGAAAATAGATTGTATTAGTGACAGTCTTTGAAACTTGTGATTGACAAATTAGAATGTATTAAAAATTCTAGATTGTAAAATACTAAGGCCTTGTATTCACTAATCATGTTAATTTCCAGACTGAAAAAGTACAAAATTGGCTTTATACACAATCTTTCTAAGTTGCATGCATATGAAATATCTGTACAATCTGTAATGGACATGCTGATATGATAGCTTAAAAATGACTAATAATTTATATGAGTCTTGTTCAAACAGCTGGATAAATCACACTATAATATATGTGTTAGGTCACACACACACTGTAGAGGGGGTGAATACAGTGTATAGTACACTCAAATCGAACTTTAAGAACTTAAGTAACAGAAAACAAACTTTATTGAAACAATAAACTCTGTTATAGTATGGAACTGTTACCTCTCAGTGATGAACAATATCACGAGAGCTGCTAGGGTTACAATGAATAATCTTCTTGAATAATGATAACACTTTTAGTGTAAACCCTATGTCTGTGTTTATATACTACACAGTTAAGATAATCGCTAATTGATATGGAATATAATTCTGCTTCCTAAAATATATCAATCAGATATCTTTTCTTCCAAGTATTCCATTCTTTACAGAATTCCTTCTTCATGCATATCTCTTCTTATGTTTATCTTGATCTTCTTTCCTTTAATCAGCTACTGTCCTTATCTGATCGTCCTTCAGCACTTAAGTTCTGATATCTATCTTCTGATGATTATCTCCTGATAACATAAGTACTGATATCCTTAAGTCCTGACTTTCAGTATAAGTATTGATCAACAGTTAAGTACTGATTTATCCTGTTCAAGTAAGATCTGAAAGCTAAACATAAAACATATTAGCCATGACATTATCAAATATATCTAACAATCTCCCCCAACTTGTAAATTAGCATAATATACAAGTTTAACAGATATTTGATGATGTCAAAAACATTAAGTACAAATGCATGAGAATTAGACTAGATAACTACAACTTATAGTCCTTAAAGCTTTACCAATATTCAACTTCTGATAACAACTTCAGTCTGCATAAATATCAGAATTTAAGCAGTTGTAGATCTTCGACTTGGCTTCATTATTTTCTGATCTCTCTGATGTCAGGAGTTATTCTGAGATAGTTCTTCAACAAACATTTCTCAGCATATCTGAGTTCATCAATCATTCTCCTTTTGACATCTTTAAGCTCTGCAGTATCTTCACCAGTTTGAAAGATTGCAGCTCTGAGATCATTGATCTTTGCTTTTCTCAACTCCTGATCTAGTCTTATGACATAAGCTTTGTCAGACTCCAGATTGAATTCAAGTCCCTTAATACCAAGATATGTTCTGATCTGTGCAGTATTAGGCTTCATATCAACAATATCACCATTGTGATCTCCGTACTTTGGAACATATGTGTTGTCAGACTTAACAGAATAAAGCCTTTTCTGTCTCTGAATCTGTTCTTTTAAGTAGTTTGCAGCAGTCCCTGTTATTCTGTCATCCACTTGAAGTAAGAAAAGTACATGCTCCAATTCTTTAAAATACTTCAATGGAATGACATTTTGTCTTATATGACAAACCCTACCATCTGTCATGAAATACAACATGATGTATTCTTTCAAGTAGGTATGATAAACCATCTGTACAGATTCCAGTTGATTCAATCTCTCAGGAGTTGCTCCAATACCCGGTTCACTCAAGGAAGTTGGATCATTGGTAGTGTTGTGTACTCTTCTTTCATCAGCACTTCCCAATCCAGTTTTATCTCTTGCTTCCTTTCCAGTGACTACTCTTGCTTCAAAACCACTTGCAGTAGTCTTCAAAGATTGAGTCTGTTTTGCTTTAGTGAATCCTAGTAGGAGTGTCTTTGATCTATTTTCTGATATCAAGTTAACTTGAGCTGTGTCAGAGGTTACTTGCTTCTTCTGAATATCAGAACTTACAATTTCTTGACTCTGAACAACTTGAGCCATGTCAGAGGTTGTTTTAAGAACTTTTCTTGAAGTCAGAGCAAGATCATCCTTTTCATCAGTAATTTCTTCTTCCTCGGGAGGTACATAAACCTTGATAGGTTCACCAACCTTTTCTTTACCCTTGTATCTTGGATCTATCTATGGTTGTGATCTAGCCAATGTTGCTTCAGTATGTGTCCTATCTTTGATCACAATGCCTTTGAGTTTTGGAAGTGACTTTTTACCAAAAGCTTCAGATTTAGATGTGACTTTCTCTGATTTAAGTCTGGCGTCTTCTTCCTTAAAACTTTCCAAGTCCATTCCTGGATTTTCTTGAAGAAATAACCGTCTTGACATTTCCTCATCAAGATCTAAAAGTTCATCAGAACTTAACTTTTTACCAGCAGCAGAACTTATTCTTTTCCCAGTATCAGAACTTGTCATGTGACTAGCTTGTCTTGATGTAAACCTTCTACCTTGACTATGACCGCTACCCATTCCAGAGTATCCTTGGTCATCATTTCCATTATTATCCTTTCCTGTCAGTGTCTTGTCAGTCTTGCATTTGGACTTAATCACTTTCTCCCCCTTTTTTGGCATCAGCAGGTAGTAAAAGAGAGATAAGTAATTCCACTGAGGATTGGATTTCAGTTAGTTGTGATTGCTGAGAAGCTTGATTTTTCAGAATTTCATCAATCTGAGCTTGTTGATGATCTTGAGTCTTCTCAATATAAGCAATCCTGTCAATGGTAGGTTGGAAGAACTTTTTCTTATCAATTTTCCAAACTTGTTCCTGTTTGATAAAGTTCTCCTGAATCTTGTGTAGCTCTACATGAGTAGTTGAATGAAGACCTTGTAAATGTTTATTACTCAATGCAGTGACTCTAAGCTGAGTTTTAAAATAATCAGAATTTAACATTGCATCAGCTTTAGTCAAGTGCTCAGCAAGATGTTTTTCAGTTGGAACACATGAAACTGAGTTCCATTCCTTAGTCCACTCCTGACCTGCAGGAGTTTCACTCCAAGGTACTGGTGCTTCCCCGGTAATAAACTGCTTAACCAATTCAGACTTAGGAAGAGTCTGTTGAGGAGCATGTCCGGAAGGACCTGCTGCATCAGTATCTACAACAGGAGCAGTTGGAGCAGCATCACCAGTATCTCCAGCATGTGCAGCAGCAGAACTTAAAGAATCAGTATCTTCTGATAAGACAACAGTGTGAGTAGCAATGGAGGCTTCAGCATCCTCTAATTGCTGATCTTGTTCTAAGTTCTGATCAACAGCCATATCCTGATGCTCACCTAAATTCTGATCATTAGCATCTTGATGCAGAGAAGGTGTTGTTGATAACTCTGGAGTTTGAACAGCATCAGTAACAGGTGTTGTGGAAGGAATATTTGTTGTTGGAGCTTCTAAGAAAAATACTTCAGACACAACCAAGTGTTGAACATCAATATCAGCACTTGTGCCTGGATCAACAGAAGACACAGAAGGTGTGTTAGCCTTTTCAGAAACAGCTTCCTGAGATGGAGTTGATGGAGAAGAAGTGACTGGAGCAAATTCTTTGTCTTGTGAGATCAGAGATTCCTGATCCCCTTCCTTAGCTGCTTCCTCTTCATCATCTGAAACTGGCCTTTTTGCCCTCTGTTTCTTGTATCTCGTTGTTGATTTTGATTCCTTGGGAGTTTCAGGAACTGTCATTCTTCTAAGCCATTTGAGAAGCCTAGATCCCTCAATTCCAGAATCCTTCTGAGAAGTCACTTTCTCAGCTTCACCTACAACAGGTTCTGAAGAAGAAACCTGTTCCTCAGTATCAGATTCATCTCTCAGTACAGTCCTCCTCCTCTTTTGAGGTGTTTGAGGAATAGTTTTTGTCCTCTTTGGCTTGGAGGATGAGGGTTGAACAGTCTGTGAAGTAGAGAGATAGGATTTGAGATAAATCATGAGGGTAGGTTGAGTAGTATGAGTGGTAGGTGCTGAGGATGATGGTTTTTGGGTGTTTGTGGTTGGTTGGACATCAGAGTAAACAGATCTATAAGTATCAGGATCAGCATTTACTAGGATCTGTTTTACAGACTGAGGAATCTGTAATGGTCTAACCACTTTTTTCTTAATATCATCATTTACCAGATCATTAAAATATCATTTTGCAACTCGAAAAGGTGGGGTGGAGGAACTGACTAATTGGGGTTCATCAGTACAAAAAGTATATAGAAGTTGACAGAATCTAGCAAAATAGACAATATTTCTATCCTCTGTCATCCTATCCCCAATAAAACCAATTATTTCAGTTGCAAAATCAAAATGAGTTTGATGGATAATAGCATACCCTATGTGCTGACTCAGAATTGGGATAGTATCAAAATTCGTTCATTTATTCCCAAAAGCTTTGGTGATGCAGTCAAAGAAGAAACTCCATTCTCTTCTGATATTAGCCCTTTTTAACTGCCCAAGCTTTACCAAACTCTTTTCATATCCCAAATCAGCCATTAACTCCTGAAGTGTTGATTCCTCTGGAGTTGAAAAAGTACAATTTTCTGGGAGATGTAGAGCTTTGCGTATTGTACCAGGAGTGACTACATAAGATGAATCACCCACTTCAAAAATAATACTGGGAGTGCCATGTTTATCACCATCATCAAAGTGCCCAGTCCGCCAAAACGTCAGAACTTGTTGACTCGAAAAGACTTCAGGCTGTGTTAATGCGTACCCAATCTCACTGTGTACAAGAAGATCTTGCACAAAATGCAATTCAGATGGAGCTTCAGCATGATCAAGAATTGCAGCATAGTTATTTGGAACAAACTTAGCTCCATCAATGATTAAATCCTTTGGTGCCATGTGAAAAATTGAGATTCAAAAGTGCCTGTTAGGTGTTTGATAAAATGTCCATTTGCCTAGTTTCAAGGAAAAACCATTCCATTTATCAAGAGAAACAGTTTTAATTCAAAATTTAAACTGTTATCACTGATTGAATTATTTTTCACTGCATCATTAATATTCTGAAAATAAATCACATGAAAATGACCAAGATAAATTAGATAAGTAAGTGCTGAAAATGAATCAGAACTTAATATAAAACAAAATTTATATGGTCATCAGAATATCAATCAGGATTTATCAACACAAGATAAAATAACTCAGAGACAAAATCTTGAAGTAAAAACAACTTTCATTAATATATCAAGACAATACATTCATGAAATGGAAATTACATCAATACTTATACAAGATTTTCCCTAAGCTTCTAAACCTAACATCAACAGCCTTAGTCCTAGCTAAGAAGCCTGACAAAGCTGATGATGAAGAAAAACAGGAAGAAGACGAGATTAAGTCATCTTCTTCTTCCTACTCTCGACAAATAGAATGGCGAGTCGGATGATTCGCTCTTGCTGGCGGAGACGATGAAGATGAAGTTCTCTTCGAACGGCCACCAGATCACGTTTGATAACCTCTGGAAATTGAATCCAGAGATTGTGAGGAATGTTGGTGATAGGGTATGGAGTTGGAATTCCATTCAAAAAGACATGCACAGTCTCATCACCATAATTGTAGAACCAGCCAAATGCAGCCATTTGTGATGATAAATGAAAAACGAGAGTGAGTTTGTGATAAAAGTGTGATGGGAAGGCTGATGTGAAGTGGTTGCTTATATAGGCAAGAGAATGCCAGGAGACGCAAAGAAATTGAATGCTGACAGGTAGAATTAATTCTACCTCGTCTCCCTAGACTTTGAAAAAGAATAACATTCATTGGAAAGAGGAATCATGGTTTAAAACGCACAAGAAACAAGTAACAGTGGACTGTTCAAGTACGAATACCATTAATCCTAATCATAGTGACTATTAATCTTCCACTTCAACATATTCTAGTTCGAACTGAGACTGTTACCAAATTTTATTCACAGATAAGCCAAGTAAAGGATTAGACTGAGAAATCAGAACTTAGACCTATACCAGAACTTAACAGTCATCAGAACATAATTTCTTAACTCGAAAAAGGAATGCCCATCTTAGTAAATCCTCATACAAGTTCAGAGTTATAGACTTCAGAACTTAATCATCAGAATATGCAACCAGATCTTGTCCTCAGAATTTGTGCAATAATGACACAATGACTGTTTATCTAAAATATCATAGACCTCCACAGAAATTTTCATCATTCAGATGGAGTGATTAGTGTGTGTATTTAGCTAAATAACAGACAAAGAGTAAAGTCTGATTCACTTCAGTACATCTTAGAAATAAGGCATAACTAAAATTTTGCTAAAGAGTTGTCATTGTCCTGAAACCTACTGATGAATGAGTTCATGCTTGAGTCCACCTCAACTGTTTTGTGCTAATTTTATGCATCTTTTGAAATTCTATTTTACAGTGGCTTCTCAGTGTAAATGAGTCACGACTGCTTATCAGAATTTATTATCAGAGTATTTCTCCAGTAATCATAGAGTGTGAGAAGTCACCAAGAAAATATTTTGCTTTTCTAATGCATATTTACTTAATACCAGCAATGCACTTGGGTCATCCCTACCACATTTTTACTCTAGATCTCAAAGGAGTACCTGATTTTATTCTTTGATCTTTTTGCCTTTTCTTTTGATAAGTGAGGTTTATCAGCACTTAGTACATTCAGCAGTTTTACTAGTATCAGAACTTAACAGATGAGTAGCATTATTCTAATTTGTGACTTAGTAATAAAATATACAAAGTAAACTTAACTAAGCTCAATTATCAGAATTTGCTAGTGTCATAAGATTTCCACTGAAATAATTACTTCTTACATGGAATCATTTCTTTATTGAAGACTACTAGGTCAGTATCTAGCACAGTTATCCTCATAGGATTGAATAATTACTTAAACAGACATATCACTTATCAGAGTTTAGAAACATATATCAGACAACAGTCAGTACTTAAAAACATTTATCAATTAAGCACAGAATACACAATAAGATTAATTCTGTAAATACTGAGCATAAAGTCTGATAACACAGAACAAGACTAAGCAGATTTAGAGAAAAGAACCTGAAACCATTCCAAGTTCATTTACCAATCTTGTAAAAGTAGCTTCACATAGTGGTTTTGTGAAGATATCTGCTAGTTGTTGATCTGTGGGAACAAAATGCAATTCCACTATACCTTCATCCACATGTTCCCTGATGAAGTGGTACCTGATGCTGATGTGCTTTGTCATAGAGTGTTGAACTGGATTACCTGTCATAGCAATAGCACTTTGATTATCACAGTAAATAGGGATTTTGAAATATGTTAACCCATTATCCAGTAACTGATTCTTCATCCAAAAAATCTGAGCACAACAGCTTCCAGCAGCAATATACTCTGCTTCTGCAGTTGATGTGGAAATTGACTTTTGTTTCTTGCTGAACCAAGAAACCAATCTGCCTCCAAGAAATTGGCAGCTTCCACTTGTGCTTTTCCTGTCAATTTTGCAGCCTGCAAAATCTGCATCTGAGTAACCTATTAGTTTAAAGTCTGATTCTCTAGGATACCACAATCCCAGATCAGCTGTTCCTTTAAGATACTTAAAGATTCTTTTCACAGCTGTTAAGTGAGGTTCTCTTGGATCTGCTTGAAATCTTGCACAAAGACAGGTAGCATACATGATATCAGGTCTACTAGCAGTTAGATAGAGTAGAGAACCAATCATACCTCTATAATCAGTAATATCTACTGATTTACCAGTATCCTTATCCAGTTTTGTTGCAGTGGCCATAGGAGTGGATGCACTTGAACAATCTTGCATTCCAAATTTCTTCAGCAAGTTTCTGGTGTACTTAGATTGACAAATGAAAGTGCCTTCTTCATTCTGCTTGACTTGAAGGCCCAGAAAATAGCTAAGTTCCCCCATCATACTCATCTGATATCTTGACTGCATCAGTTTGGCAAACTTCTTGCAAAGTCTGTCATTTGTAGATCCAAAGATGATATCATCAACATAAATCTGGACAAGAAGTAGGTCCTTTCCATGGTTGAGATAGAAAAGTGTTTTGTCTATTGTTCCTCTGTTGAATCCACTTTCCAGAAGAAACTGAGCTAAAGTCTCATACCATGCTCTAGGAGCTTGCTTAAGTCCATAAAGTGCTTTATCAAGCCTGTAGACATAATCTGGATGTTTGGAATCTACAAAGCCTGGAGGTTGTTCAACATATACTTCCTCCTCCAATTCTCCATTGAGAAAAGCACTTTTCACATCCATTTGAAAGACAGTAAACTTTTTGTGAGCAGCATAAGCCAAAAATATCCTTATGGCTTCTAACCTCGCAACTGGTGCAAATGTTTCATCATAATCAATTCCTTCTTGTTGAGAATATCCTTTTGCAACCAGTCTTGCCTTATTCCTTGTAATTATGCCATCACTGTCAGTTTTGTTTCTGAATACCCATTTTGTACCAACAACAGATCTATTCTTTGGTCTTGGCACTAGGGTCCAGACTTTGTTTCTTTCAAATTCATTTAACTCTTCCTGCATTGCTTGCACCCAATCAGCATCTTGAAGAGCTTCTTCAACTTTCTTTGGCTCAGTCTGAGAGAGAAAAGAATTGTAGAGACATTCATTTGAAGTACATATTCTAGTTCTGACACCTGCATCAGGATTTCCAATTATCAAATCAGGTGTATGTGATTTTGTCCACTTCCTTGCAGATGGAAGGTTATCTCTAGAACTGGATGCTCCCCCATGATCCATGTTATCTTCATTTTCATTTTCTGATGCTCCCCCTGAAACTATGCTCTCTGAGTTGGATTCTTCAGTATTTAGATTTTCAACACTATCAGAACTTGGCTTATTAGAACTTGACGAATCAGAACTTGAAGAGCCAGATGCATGTTCTGATGTTTCTTGAGATGAGGTAGGATCTTGAGTATGCTCCCCCTGCATAGGTGCATCTTCCTTTGACGTAGTTACCACAGTTTCAATAACATCAGAGTTTAATCCATCAGAGTTTACAGTATCAGGACTTAGACTGTCAGGATTTTCAGTATCAGAATTTGAGTCTTCATTTTCAAATCTCAGCTGATCATGGTCAATGAAATCTTCAAGACCGGTAATCTTCTTGTCATCAAAAGAGACATTGATAGATTCCATGACCACTTTTATTCTCAAATTATAGACTCTAAAGGCTTTTGTGGAAAGTGGATATCCAACAAAGATTCCTTCATCAGCTTTTAGATCAAACTTTGATAGCTGTTCAGGATGAGTCTTGAGAATAAAACACTTGCATCCAAATACATGAAAATATTTCTGATTTGGCTTATTTTTCTTCACCATCTCATATGATGTTTTTCCATGCTTGTTAATGAGTGTTGCATTTTGAGTAAAATAAGCAGTCTGCACAGCTTCAGCCCAGAAATAGGTTGGAAGCTTCGCTTCTTCGAGCATTGTACGTGCAGCTTCAATGAGAGTTCTATTCTTCCTTTCAACAACTCCATTTTGCTATGGAGTTCCAAGAGCAGAAAATTCCTGATTTATTCCATGGTTTTTGCAGAACTCTTCCATTATCAAATTCTTGAACTCAGTGCCATTATCACTCCTTAAAATTTTCACAGAATCTTTTACCATTTTATCCAGCTGTTTGACATGATCAATCAAGATAGATGCAGTTTCACTTTTTGTGTGCAAGAAATACACCCATGTGTATCTGGTGAACTCATCCACTATGACCAACGCATACTTCTTCTTTGCAATAGACATGACATTTACTGGACCAAATAGATCAACATGTAGTAGATGATAAGGCTCAAGAATTGATGATTCAGTCTTGCTCTTGAATGAAGATTTCCTTTGTTTGGCTTTCTGATAGGAATCACAAAGACCATCAGGAGCAAATACTATTTTTGGCAATCCTCTCACAAGATCTTTCTTGACCAGTTCATTTATATTGTTGAAATTTAAATGAGAGAGTTTCTTATGCAAATTCCAGCTTTCTTCAATTGATGCTCTACTCATCAGACAGATTGCAGAACCATCAGTACTTGTTGAAAGCTTAGCTTCATAAATGTTACCACGCCTGTATCCTTTCAGAACAACTTTGCCCTTAGATTTACTCACAATTTCATAGTATTCTTCAAAGAAATCAACATGATAACCTCTGTCACAGATTTGACTTATACTCAGTAGGTTATGTTTAAGTCCTGAGACCAGAGCTACTTCTTTAATTATGACATTTCCAAGATTGATATTGCCATATCCCAATGTTTTTCCAATGTTGCCATCTCCATAAGAAACACTTGGGCCAGCTTTCTCCATAAAGTCTGATAGCAGGGCCTTATTTCCAGTCATATGTCCTGAACATCTACTGTCCAGAACTAGAATATTTTTCCTGTTGCCCTGCAATCACAAAGACCACTAATTATTAGTTTTAAGGACCCAGACTTGCTTGGATCCTTTGGCCTTATTAAGTTTGTTAACATTTGCAGCGGATTTAGCATCAGAGTTTATGTTAACATTTTTCTTATCAGAACTTACACTATCAGACTTTTAATCAGAATTTACACTAGAAGGAACAATGGAAACTTTCTTCAAAGAAGGTTTTATTTGATAATAATCATAGTACAAACTATGATATTCCTTACAAGTATAAATGGAATACCATAAACTACCACAATGAAAACAAGGATTTTGTGGTTTGTATCTAACAGACTGACTCTTAACTCCTGATTTTGAAGGTAAGGAGTTAATATTCTTATTCTTCCTGCAAAAAGAAGCCAGATGGTTAGAACTTCCACAGTTATGACATGTTTTCCTAGGAGCATCAGGAACAGGTTTATAATTATTGCTTTTATTCACACCTTCCTTTCCATTCCTATTTTTCCTAGGTGATTTTACCTTGTTTGCATTCTTAACATCTTTCAGCTTATGCTTAAGCTGCTTCTTTGTCATTAAGCTTATGTTCACTTCAGTTGTCTTTTCCTGTTTTAGTTTGTCAGAAGTTAATTCCTTTATAACTTCTGATTTCTCATTTTCAGACTTTACAGTTACAAACTTAACAGGTTTTAACTTTGGCTTTTGCTTATCAACAGGCTTAATTTTTTCAGTTCCTTTATCATTCTTATCTTCTCCATAACCTAAGCCCTCTTTCCAGTTTCCACTACTTAGCAAATTTTGAGTTGTTTTGCCAGAGTTAGTCCAAGTCCTGATAATCTCTCTTTCCTTTTCTAACTCAGTTTTTAGAGATTCATTCATTTTTAGCACTTCATCCCTAACATAAAAGGCATCATCTCTATCCTTCTGAGTTTGATGGAACATGACTAACTCTTTTTCTAAGAAATCATTTCTTTTCTTAAATGCAAGATTTTCAGAAGTTAATCTCTCACATGTTAAAGTTTGATCTCTATAACTAACAAACATGGTTTTAAGATATCTTCTCAACTCATTAATATCATCAGTATGAAAAGCATAAGTAGTCTGAGGTACCTTTGTTTCAGCAGCTTCAGAACTGCTCTCAGCACTTTCTTTATCAGCATTTGCCATCAATGCATAGTTCTCCTCACTTTCAGAGTCTGAGGTGTCTGTCCAGCTTTTCTGCTTTGTGACAAGAGCCTTGCCTTTGTCACCCTTTACCTTCTTGCAATCAGGAGATATGTGGCCTTTCTCACCACAGTTATAGCATTTAACATTGGTGTAATCTCCTCTGTCAGACTTTCCTCCTCTGCCTTCAGATCTTCTGAAATTCTTCTTATCAGAACTTATGCCTTTCCTGGAAAACTTCTTTCCCTTCCTGAACTTCCTGTATGCAATCTTTGTGATTCCTTTCACCATAAGAGTACACAGCTTCATCATCTCCTCATCAGCATCAGTCTCAGGCAAGCTTTCAGAATCTGAGTCATCATCACTCTCAGAACTTGATGACTCAGTATCAGACTTTATGAAAAGAGCTTTACCCTTGTCTTTCTTTGAGGAAGCTGCTTTGGGGGATTCTTCTTCAGCCTTAAGAGCAACTGTCCTGGACTTTCCTCCTTTCCTCTTGCTTCTTTGTTCCATCTCAAGCTCATGAGTCTTGAGCATTCCATAGATTTCATCAAGATTATAGTTGTCTCTTATTGTCGTTGCCTTCAAATCCCAGCATTCAGGAAGAGCTAACAGGAACTTAAGGTTTGAATCTTCAAGATCATACTCTTTATTAATCAATGACAAATCATTCAAAAGTTTGACAAATCTATCATATAAATCATTCAATGACTCATTAATCTTTGAGTCAAAGTGTTCATACTCTTGAGTGAGTATTGTCTTCCTGTTCTTCTTAATTGTCTCTGTTCCCTGACACTTTGTTTCCAGAGCATCCCATATCTCCTTAGCAGTCTTCCAGTGTGATGGCTTCTGTGTTGGTACTTGTTGTTCTGTACTTCTTTGGTTGTTTGAATCTATGACTTGTCTGTAACTTAAAAGACTCTGTGTTGCTTATTGGTTTGTAATATTTGAATTATGTTGATACTTGAATTTAAGAAGTGGATGTACTTCTCTGGTTTATAATGACTTAAAACAGGTTCAGGATTGTTCTAGATAATCAGTAAACCACACTGATTATTGAGAACACTTTTGATTATATATCATGGACTGTTAGTTATCTTGATTCTGACTTCTTACTGCAAAATTGTTTGCAAATGCTTAATGTCCATATGCAGGAACAAAGTCAAACCTGACTTAAAAAAATCTGATATTCAAATATGAATTTGTGCAATCCAGTTCTTGTGCAGGATTCAAACCTGATATATCTGGCATGTTTACTCTATATTTTATAAAACTGCTTTTACAGGATCCAAATAGAAACTAGAATAGCTGATGAATTATGGCTTATTGTTATGTTCCATAATATTCACTAATCAGCACTTGCAGGAACAAGAGGTGTACCTAAGAATTTATAACATGATCTGTATCTTGATTCCATTGATTTGCTTTTAATTTATATCCTTGTTTTGGAAGTATACATCTCAACTCAGTATATGTCAATAATTAATCTGTGAAGTTAATTATTTCTGTAAACTGATTTTAGACTACTCTGTCATTTTAATCTTATCTATCAAACTGACTGTCAAAATTAACACTTTATAATACTTGTCTTTTTATTTTTCAGATCAGTTGAGAGTTAAGAAATTTGGTAACTTGTATATGTGTGTATTATCTAACTAAGCTGCAGGCCAAACACACACATGCAAAGTTCAAATCTGATCAGTTCAGCTTATAAAAGCATTATGCCAAAATCATCAAGTCTCACTCAGCTAAGGTATGACAGGTATAATTTTTCATTCATTACAGTCTTACTTCACTATACACACCATACGGATATAATGGATTCTAAAATCAAACCAACCTTACATTGTATCTTGTGTTATTAAGAAATATTGTATGAAAAATTTATGGATTATATGTAGATTGTATTGGTGATAGGTTGTTTAGAAATGTTGATTTCTTAGAATGTATTAGCTTTCTAATTGTATAATTCTGATACTTATATCCGGAATAGAAATAGATTGTATTAGTGTTAGATTTTGTAACCTGACAATAGCTAGAAAAGTCGAAATGACAAATAGTATGTATTAGATCTCCAACTTTGTAACAAGAAAATAGATTGTATTAGTGACAGTCTTTGAAACTTGTGATTGACAAATTAGAATGTATTAAAAATTCTAGATTATAAAATACTAAGGCCTTGTATTCACTAATCATGTTAATTTCCAGACTGAAAAAGTACAAAATTGGCTTTATACACAATCTTTCTAAGTTGCATGCATATGAAATATCTGTACAATCTGTAATGGACATGCTGATATGATAGCTTAAAAATGACTAATAATTTATATGAGTCTTGTTCAAACAGCTGGATAAATCACACTATAATATATGTGTTAGGTCACACACACACTGTAGAGGGGGTGAATACAGTGTATAGTACACTCAAATCGAACTTTAAGAACTTAAGTAACAGAAAACAAACTTTATTGAAACAATAAACTCTGTTACAGTATGGAACTGTTACCTCTCAGTGATGAACAATATCACGAGAGCTGCTAGGGTTACAATGAATAATCTTCTCGAATAATGATAACACTTTTAGTGTAAACCCTATGTCTGTGTTTATATACTACACAGTTACAAGATAATCGCTAATTGATATGGAATATAATTCTGCTTCCTAAAATATATCAATCAGAAATCTTTTCTTCCAAGTATTCCATTCTTTACAGAATTCCTTCTTCATGCATATCTCTTCTTATGTTTATCTTGATCTTCTTTCCTTTAATCAGCTACTGTCCTTATCTGATCGTCCTTCAGCACTTAAGTTCTGATATCTATCTTCTAATGATTATCTCCTGATAACATAAGTACTGATATCCTTAAGTCCTGACTTCCAGTATAAGTACTGATCAACAGTTAAGTACTGATTTATCCTGTTCAAGTAAGATCTGAAAGCTAAACATAAAACATATTAGCCATGACATTATCAAATATATCTAACAATATGCAAGTCTCCCTATAAAAACTATACGACTACAATCTATGGTAATCAATAAAATTGAAAAGGGACTCACTACTAATAGATATAATCAGAGTTGGATCTTAAAATTATATCTTAATATCTCTTTGTCTCAGTCAAAGTGCATCTTGGTCACAATTCTGAATACATGTTTAACTTTTTAACCAAACCATGCATGCATGCCTAAAATATTTCTTTCTCGTGATAAATTTCTGAACTGAATATTATGCCTTAAAAGATTAGATAAACTATTTGTTTAACACTATATATATATACTCTTTTTGGCATGTCCCAAACAAAAGGGGAAGAGGATTTAGACCCCTCATTTTCAAAATTTTAAAATTTTTCTACTTTTGATAGATAAGGATCTATCTCTGCTTCTATTTTTTGTGATAAATCTAACAAATCATTTTGCAGGATTTTAAGAAAGGAGCTTAAACCCTCTAAGTGATTAAATGTGTTATGTGCAAAATATATTTCCAAAATTCATGCATACACCAAGAGGAAGCACACACTTGCAAAAATTAAATTTTATGTTTGTTTGGCAAATACCAAAAAGGGGGAGATTGAAAGGATATCCTCGATTTGTTATTTATTTTGGTATTTATCTAATTAAGCATAAAATTAAATTACACGTAGATCCTCTCCATTAGGACATGAATTTAATTGATCCAAATCAAAGTTAAAAAGTCAAATTAGCAAAATCATTTCTTTCAAAACATATTTATATTACAGATATATAAGAGATATTCCAGTTTTCCAAAATATCAAAATTACATTTATTATGGATTATATCTCTAAGGCAATATGATCAAAGAAGAAATATCAAGATATGACATTTCTTAGATCTATGCTACAACAGGAATATGGCAACAAGCTCGAATAAGGAATATATCAGAAATATTCTTTAGAGGTTTCTTGCTATATCAAAAATATTTTACTCTTCACTCCAAAATATATCTCTACATATATCAAAAGTGTTTTATTCAAATAGTATTAATATTCATGGTTGGAATATTAATATCCAGGTGTATAACTCATTTCATGTACACCTACAGCAATTTTTCTCTCGGTTCGTAAATCAGCATTTCTCGGAGAAATTATCATAGTTTTTATGGTATTTATTTAGGAGTTTTTAAGATGGTCATAATTAATGGTATTTAATCCTTAATTAAATGATTAAACAATGATTAAAAAAAGGAAAATACATTATAAATAAAATAAATCAGCTGAGTTTTTGGTCCCATAAAGTTGTTTGTATATGGTTATGTCAAAGAAACACAACTTACTTGCCATGACATCAATCCATGTGACATACAACATCCACCATCCATTTTCCTCAAATCTCCACCATTCAATCCACCCAACTTCTCCTATAAATAAACCCCCACCCCAACCCATTTTATTCAAGCTAAAGAGCCACAAAGTTGTGGGGATTTTTTCAAGAAGTTCCTCTCTTCATCTCTTTCAAATTATATACACACACTTCTTCTCAAAAACCTTCTCTCTCTCTTCTATATACTTACATATATACAAGGTTTTTGAAACCCAAGCTTAGCTTCACCCAACCAAGCTTCATTCCACCAAGTGAGCTCATCCACTACCACTTCCCGGCCTCACGAAGGGCTGCCCAAGTTCGACCTAAATACCAAATTTCGGACGAACCTCCGGCAAATTTTTCCGGCGAACTTTTCCGACCGTTTCTCAAAAGTGGTAACTTTTAGCTTCTTATTTGAGTTCTTTTTATTTGAGCTTTGTACTTAACTTCTCTACTTCATCTTCATCTCTAATACGAGATCTCTTATAAAGAAAGTTCTCAAGGGAAAAGAGAACTAAGATTCGAACTCGGAATTCGAATAAGTACTTGATCTTTGTAAAAATTATTTCATCAAGAAGATCCATAAAGATAAGTACTTAATCTCTAAGGGTGAGATTTTATTTAACACAAGTTAACGAGTTAGCCAATTATTTTAACACCCTTTAATTGGATCTTGGCTAACAAATATTCATGCACATAAAATAGTTACGAAGCATAGTTTAATCCATTCTAACATCTTTAGTGTTCCGGGGGATTATAACTAGATCTATAAACACTTCGTAATTTGTCAAATATCAAAATGGATTAAGTTCACGAGTTAGCCAATTACTTTCACGTTATTTAATTGGATCTTGGCTAACAAATATCATGCACATAAAATATTACAAAGCATAGTTTAAATCCCTTCTACCATCTTTAGTGTTCCGGGGGATTATAACTCGATCTATAAATACTTCGTAATCATCCGTTAAATTTAAGGACGAATCAAATCCACGAGTTAGCCAATTAATTTCACGCTATTTAATTGGATCTTGGTCAACACATATCGTGTATATAAACAATTACGAGTCATATCGTATAAGCCCCTTCTAATATCTTCAGTGTTTCGTGGGGTTATAATATGATATCTATAAAATAAACGTAATTATTCGTCCAAACTTCGAAAACACAATCTTAAGCCAAATACTTGCACTTAACTTATTTGGATCTTGGCTAACTCTCATAAATCTTATAAACCGTGCTTGAAGTTAAAGAGTATACTTTGACTACATAATCGCCAATATACAAGTATACCTTAACACCTAAAGTTAACATACTTAAAGGTAAATTACAGCTCCGAGATTATAATTAAAGTATTCTTCGATCCATAAATACATAATCAAAAGAAGAAGAATACTAAAGAAGTCATAAGCCATAAGAGCTTTATATAAAAAGACTTTTCATATTACTCCACCTATTTATTTAATCTATAAAGGAGTAATCATAAATATACTTGGACTATTATTTTTTTATTATCTTAAGTCAAGTAATCTTATTTAGTTTAAATATTCTTATTTGAATATTATACTATCTTGTGGGCTAGTACCGTAACATACTAGTTCAAAACAAATCTTTCTCTACTTGTTTTATTTCGTGGTTTGTCTTATTAGTTTTGCAGTGAGGTGAAGTACCGTGAGGTGATTCTCGTTCTCAGACCCAAGTCCTAGACGTACTAACAGGGAGTTAGTAGTCTTTGCACTGTGAAGAAGAGGAAAGACCCAAGACCGGATCACTAAGTTCCAAGACCGACAAAAGCTAAGGAAGCCAAGTCCACACAAAGGTTCTACAACAACTTTGAAGAAATAGCGGGGAGTTATTGTCTAAGATAAGTTGTGTAGGTATTACATTTATTTTGAGGTGGTGACCCTTGTGTTATGCACCAAGATAAATACTTGTAATGGTGTAAAGGCTTCTCCGCCTATTAAAGGAGCGAGTTTATTATAAGGGAAAATCCCAAGTCCGGGAGAGGAGCTCGGGGACTGGACGTAGGGGTGAGCGAATCTATTAGAGGTTGCGCCATCGCGAACCAAGATAAAATCACCGAGTGGTATTTTCTTTCTTACACTTTATTTTTCAGTATATATAAACTGCATAACTACTCGGTTAAGTTTTAAAATGGGATAATTATTTTAAAACGCCATAATAATTTTTAAATTGGTAATTAAGCTATTCAACCCCCCTCTTAGCTTAAAATAACCCTCTTACGGGACCTTACAGACCTAATACAGAGAAGTGAGGCAAGAGACAAGTAGCCGCACAAGGGAGGAGGAGAAGAAGCCATCAACGAAGAAGAATTCAGTCATTGAAGATATTCAATTGGTTTTATTTTCTCTTATCTTGTATTTATTGTTGGATTTCGAGCACATAAACGCAACGATAACAATAATTAAAAACGTAAAAATCAGAATTTTTGAAACCCACCGCAGGATCCAGTGAAAAACATATATTTAATTCGTAGATCAGATTGTTTACCTTAAGAAGCTTTACCAATTGGTTGACTAATGGAGATCCAAAGCTTGTTCAATCACCACGCATCCCGCTCTCGCGATCTACGCTCAATCAGTATCCACACGAATGCTTGAACTCAAGGATTAAATGTGTACTAGCACAAACTCGTTTCTTCTTGCTATCTCCATCTTCTCCCTTGGTGGCTAGGGTTTTAGTAAAAGTCTTGCTTGTAAAATCAGTCACACAAGAGATATTATATCGAGAGTAGAAAAATGAATTATAACTCTTAACTAATTAGGAGTTATTATTAATTCGAAATTCCTATTTGTATTATAATTAAGTCTCACTTAATTATTTAACAAATGAATTTCATAATTAATATTAGTAAATTCGAATATCAATATTTATCTAATTAATTAAGTCATACTTAATTAATATTATAAATAATTTGAATTTCTTTAATAAGATTTAAATCCAATTAAATTAAATAATCCTTCAAGCATTCTTAGTGTATGACCCTATAGGTTATTATTACGTTGACGACGAATTTTAAATCTAATTTAAAATCGTAAACAATGAGCGGCATCTAGTAATACATCATTGCTACCCAAGTAATAATAATTGAATCGGTGATCGATTAAACCTTTTGTGAATAATGTACAATGTAATATAATCCCTTTAACCAAATATTATAGATTAAACTAGAGACATGTAATGTGTCATCCTCATCATAGTTTAATCCAAGTTTCCTTGATCAATGAGTAGACTATCATATCAAATCAATATTTGAGCGTGGTCACGCATTTCATAGTCTAGCTCACACAAGAGGCCAATAATATCACTCCAAAAATAGGAGGGTTAAATCCCATCTAGATCATTCATATTTCTCATACGATTCATAATATACCCAATGTCCACTTTTATCATTACCCGATCAAGGATAAC
Organism: Apium graveolens; assembly: GCF_009905375.1. Taxonomy (NCBI): domain Eukaryota; kingdom Viridiplantae; phylum Streptophyta; class Magnoliopsida; order Apiales; family Apiaceae; genus Apium; species Apium graveolens. The sequence continues at coordinate 187,084,767 of NC_133651.1, forward strand.
TTTTAATGAAATCAATGTATATTAATTCTCGTATAGAAATATAATGACTTCAGGACTATTACGTCATTATCACTGCGAGAATTACTTATGACAAAACAGACACGTAGAATCTCACATCGGGTCTGTCCAGTATCATGTACATGTACATCTTCCTGTGTCTTTGACTTTAGTATCACCATACCTATGATAAATAAGATGTGATCATCAGTCAATAAACACACTAGTCTTAATGCATTATTATTGTCCCTTAATAATAATACTTGACTATGGACCTTTAGGAATATTGATACTATTCTTATAATCTCATTTCTAAGTCACGTACTTAGAGATATAGAATTGCATATCATATTCTAAGGACATATATTAATCTAACATTTATATCGTAGTAAATTTAGAATTAATAAATTATAAAGGGAATAATCGATAGAACATAAATATTAATAATCCAAATGTCTTTAACTAAAACATCATAGTGTTGTCTCTAGGGCACACACTAACATTTATCTCTTCTTATGAACATGTGTTGGTTATCTTGGGATTATTTTGATACGTTAATTATGAGCTAAACTTATATGAGTTATGATTTTTATGGAACCCTGGTATGGAATTGTTGGTGTTTTGATAAGAAGTATTATATGCAGTTTAGAGTTTAGTCATTCAAGTGGACATCATGATATATACTTGCTATTGTCTGATCAACTTTAGTAGGTTAATGAGTTAATTATAATACTGAGAGGGTTATGATTAATTGACATAAAACTTGAATGGTGCATGTTTATATCTTTTGATTATAATATTGTTACGGTATAGATATATATTGTGACCATGCATAGCTTTGTGAATTGGTGTTTAAATTAATTCTGAAGAGTAAATTGGCATAGACATATGTTAGTTTATTTTATAGGAATTATACTGTAGTGATTTTGAGAGTAACCTACGACCGTTGAATTCTAGCTAGTGAGTTGTGATCTTGTTGTGGTATTACACTGCTTTATTACTAACATGAGCATATTAGGAGGAAGTAATATCCTTACTTAGCTTTTCGTATATAATATTCAATTGCTCTCTATACTAGTATATTTTTAGTTAGTTAATTTAGTTGTTAATTAATTAGTTTAGTTATAAAAATCTTCAATCAAATTTTGTGCTCTATAACCAAATTGTTTGATATTTATTGAAATTGATATAAACTTACAGTCCTTGAGGAACGAAATATGATATTTACTACTATATTACTTGTTTGCGATTATGTACACTTGCACATTAGTATTTTACGCAACAATAATCATATGTAATATCATTATTATCTTCATATTGCAATGATTGTCATTTGATGTGAAAGTCATTCCAAGACCACCTTTATCAAATAAAACTTTGGTTTGTTTTGTCATCGATTTAGGTACTAACAAATTTTCTCATTCCTTCTAAAGATTATTAATTTCATCATCCAGTTCCTTTATCTTTTAGCTTGTTTAAATATCTCAATTAAGCTTTCTGATTTGTTCAATTTGAATTCCTCCAAATATGCATTTCGAGTCATACGATCAGTTCTTAGTTAGCCGAGCTCCTTTATAAGTGTGTCATTTCTTTTCAGAATTTTTATGTTGTTTCCTTCAAGTTGTACAATCTGCTCCTTGAGATTTGTAATCATTCCTACATGATTTGGAATCCATTAAATCTGATATAACTTTTCAAAAATGAATATTCTCCTAATCTAGCTCATAGTTCTCATTCTTCAGATTCATACGCTCAATCATTGATTGACTTTTTTTATCCTGCATGGTTAGTTCATCCAAAAAAATATTATCATTATATATTTTAGAACTAATTGAATTTGCATCACTACTTGAGTCTGAGCCAATATAATCAGTTTTATATAATTCTCCAAGTCCAACAAGAGTTAGGTTGACCATCTCTTCACTTGAATCATCAGAATCAGAATCTTCATCATCACTCCAAGTTAGAATTTTCTTTGATTTCTTTTTATCTCTGAAATCAGTTTGCTACTTAGGTTGTTTTGACTTATTTTTCAGCTTATAACAATCTCTTTTAAAGTGCACTTTCTTGCCATATTTATAAAATGCATCTGCCTTTGAATCTTTCTTTGCACAAAAAAATTTTCCTTCATCTATTTTCGTCATGTTCTTCTTCTGAATCAGCTTCTTGATTTTTCTGGACATTAGTGTCATTTTCTCATCTGATTCTGAGTCCTCATCTAATTCTAGCTTGTTGAAAATAAAATACAAAGCTAGATATTTCATCTTCTTAGTTGGAGGCTTGACACGTTCAGTATTGTTAATTTCAATTCTTGTTTCAAATTGCTCCAGCTCAGCAAAGATAGTAAGATGATCCATAATATTAACATTTACAGCAGATTCAAAAGCCATAGTCTTAGCTTGGTAGATAAATGAAACCTCACTTAATAATTTCATGTTGATCTCCTCTTGTGTAATCTTTTTTCCCAATCTTTGTAGACCATTGATTATATTCTAGAACCTTACTTGAGCTTCCTTGATAGTGTCGCCATCTTTTAGCTTGAAGTTTTCATACTCATTTATTGGAGCACTAAGTTTCACCTTTCTCAATGTCTTGGATCCTTAATGATATGTTTCAAGAGCATCCCAAATTTCTTTTGCAGCCTTGAGAGAAGAAACTTTGTCATATTCAGATTGAATAAAACCCATGATAAGCATGTTCCTTACTTTTTCATTGTAACCAATCTATAACAGCTCATCAGGAGTGAGTGCATCAACATCTTTAAATTTGTCTTTATCATATTTGAATTTACATGGACCTTTCTAAACGACCCTTAAAATAAGTGGATCCCTGGTTAAGTGAGTTTTATTTGACCTTTCTACCAGATTTAGTTGTCAGTTCCAGTGAGAATATGAGTTCTAAAATCATACTTTCCAAGAAATAAGTCATCAATTAGATCGATACTTTTTTTTACAGAAATGTTAGTATAACAAAGCCTGATGAAATTCTAAATTGAGAGGGGAGGGGAGTGAATAGGTGTTATGGCTAACTACTATCAATTTTTTATGTGTTACCAAATATTTATCAAAGCCGAGATAACTTGCTGATAAGGTTAATTATAAGCTGTCAGCGAGCTGACTGTCTATATGGAATGCTGAAAATAAATAACAACAAGTAAACAAAACACAAAAAATTTAGCCAGGTTCGACCCTTATGCCTAATGGTCTACGTTTTGGTCCCTTACTAAACCTGGTAAGAGAATATATTATTCATCAGTTTAAACAACGATTACAAGATTCAGTAATATATCTCCCTTTCACCCCGTCACTGTTAGGCACAAAGCATGCACTAAATAAATCACGCAAGTATACGCGTTCACAAATAATATAGAATGATTTCTAGTTCGTTCCCACAGAGACTCTGATTAATTATATTTAATTAACACTTACTCACCAATGTATGATTATTCTTCAATATCAAGACTAAGGTTGGTAACTAATAATTACTACGAGAATTAAACACTTGAATTAACAATATTAAACACACATGAGATCCTAACTTTATTACTACTTCATTCAATAGTTATTGTCATTAACCTTAACATGTAATGATGATCATATTAATCGAACAAAACGAAACTGATAAACGCCAACTTTCGTTGTACGAATACCATTCTACCAAGCATCCAAAATTAAGATAGAAGTTGAATAGGCATCAATTATGTTGAGACCCTATATGTCTACAGAATTTGACAACATAACGATTTAAGCGCAAGTTTTTTATGATGATTACACAGGGCAAGTAAAATAGTTAGAGTTACCCACTAATCATGCATACAATACATGAACCTATGCTAGCATGGCAAATTCTAAATCTCAAGATTCAATGTCGCTCCACAAGAGATTAACAGGCTATTTTACATGTCTGTGACGCATATAAGACGAATAAGCACAACCTATGCTAGATATCATACAATCACCACATATCAAGGTATTAAACAATTAACTAAAGAAATTCATATTAAATCCGCTAGGATCCCATGATCACGATTAGCCCATAATAGAACTCATCGTCACCATGGGTTCATTAAAAAGCATGATAATAACACAACGATATAAACTAATAAAAATACTTAATAAATAATGAAGTATATCATAAGAGTATTAAGGTTCAAAGCATAAAGAAAACTAGCATCCACAGTTACAACGAATTAAAAGAATAACAAGATGAATGTATGCTTCCTCTTCTTCGTTGTTGCGTGCTAAAACAATCTTCTCAATCTTCTTTCCTTCGCTCTTGATTATCTCCTCTATGAAGAAAACATCTTCCCATAAGGTTTATATAATAGCCCAAGAGAACCAGCACTAACAGAAGCCCAATTGCAATCGAATTAATATAAATTCAGAATCTGAAATTCCGCACACAGGCGGTCGCCTGCATCCTCAACACGGGCGCCTTCTATCAGGCGGTCGCCTGCTCCCAACAAGCAGGCGCCTGCAACATTTCTGGAAAATTCCTTATTTTACTTCTGTTTTTGCTGATTTCTTCGCTCATCGCCCCTAGACTAATTCCAAGCACTTCCTTAAGCTTTATTCGATGAAAACCACCTATCTAAGCAAGTTATACCCTGAAATGCAAAAACACTAAAAAATGTGTCAAACACACAAAATACTTGAGTTCAAGACACCAATTCAAACCGTTATGAGACACTCTAAGTGGTATAAAATGCCACTTATCACACCCCCAAACTCAAATCGATGCTTGTCCTCAAGCATCACAGACTCAAAAATAGAATAAAAACATGCATGAATATAACTTATATGAATGCAGCGATCCCCATCGTGATGACTAAACCAACCAACACATGACATATCAACAAAATGCAATTAGGCGACTAAAGATCAATCAAATCATGCAAGCTAACATACAACTAGAAACGTGGTGTGTGCGAATGCTTAACAGATATGCTTTGAAACTAGATCAATCACCATAACTTAATTATCCTCAAGGCAATCACAAGCTTATATGAAGAATATATTCTAGACACAAAATGACTTATAACACTACAAGATTATTGGAGTTTATTACGGAATCATGATTTTATTCAACATATAAAACAAATGCTTATTTGATCGTGCAATGAGTTAGATCCATAAAAGACTTATGCAATGGTACCCATTTAGCGAGCGTTAGGTTAGCGGATCTCATACTATAAAAGCCTTAGGTCACTAGGCACAAAGTCCCCTAAGAAATTAATAACTCGAATTCCAAAGAGCTCACTCGTGATCAATTCTGCATTAAACCATTTTTTTTCTTTTCTTTTTTTTTTCTTTTTTTCCTCTTTTTCTTCTTCTTTTTTTTTCACTGAGCAAGTGCGTTTCGCTCCATCTTGCTCAACCCTAGACTACTCGTATACAATATGAGCCGGCTACTAGCCATTTGACGCCTAGCCATAACTAGCAATGAATTCCAATTTTTATCTCCAATTTTTAACTTTTCATGTCTTTTATCATTAAGAGCCTATCATGCATTCTAAGCATAAGCAATAGATTTACCTCAAAAACCATCAAACCATGACAACAATCTAGTCCATAAGCATACTCTAAGACCTAGTGAAATTACAAGTGTTTCTAGCATGCATGCCAACCTAACAAGATTTAACATCACTCTAACGCTATCACTACACTCGTATCAATATCACATATTAATCAATAAAGCAACACAAAGGGATCATGGTATATGCATGAGCTATATGACATGATAATTAAAGCTATAAAATTAAAAAAAAAAACTATATGGCAAAAATATGCAACTACATGACTAAACTATCATGAATATGCAACTACATGACACACACACAAATATGTTCCTTAACTACCACCCCCAAACTTAAAATCTTCACTGTCCCCAGTGAAGGTAATAGAAAGCAACACAGGGTATACATACTCAGATGAATCATCATCATCATCATCACCCTCATAGGGTGGAGTGTCAGGAGGTGGATAAGTAGAATCCTCACCATAACCGAGCCACTGGATGTTAGCTCCAAGGCCTCTAAATGCAGTCCCAAGTGCTTGGGTGAGCTCCTGCGCAAACCAACTCTGCAACTCATACATCGCATCCATGCTCCTAGAAAGCCTCATGTACTGGACATCAGCCAATCCTGAAACATCTCATCCCTGGGCTCTCGAAGAACCTGCCTCTCCCTGAGCCTGACTGGGCCTAGCCATGGTAGCACCAGCTGCTGGAACTCCTCCCGGAAGGCGATACCCCAAACCATGTGACTCAGGCTCTCCACCCGTCCACTCCTGCATCGCATTCAAAGTCGATAAATCAATAGGAGTGGCCGACATCTGCAGATGCTCATAAGACGGCCACTAGACTCCATATGCCTTGTAAAGCTTCTTGATAATAGAGGCATACGGGATAGAGTACTGCGATTTCCCCTAAAAAATTCAAAATCCCTTGCTAGATGAATTCACCAAGGTCTACATAATATTCATCATTAAGAATTCCCCATAACAATCTCGCCCTTTCCACTGTAACCTCATGTGAATGTGAAGAAGGAAGAATATTAGTACATATAAATGCATTTCAAGCACGAGCATACCTGTTCATCGTGACAACAGGGAAAGAACAATAATTGTTGGTTCCCCTTTTAAACTTCCACACTGTGCACGGCTGACAGAGAGTAGCAATAATCAAGTCCGAATCAAAATCATCAGGGGCCTTTGCATTCTAATTCTCCTCATGTGGTTTTCTTTATCGCTGCCCAATAACACGGTGAATTGCCTCAGGCTGATAATCAACAGTAAGCCCACGAATAACAGAAAACCCACTCTTGTCGGCCTTGGCATTCGTATAGAACTCGCAAACACCACTCATCGGTACCGCCTCAGGTGACTCACAGAATGTAATCCATCCCTTCTCAGCAATCATCGGTAGCAACTCACCATCCCTCCCTGATGGCAAGAACCCCCTCTCCTTCATAATCAGCTTGGTCAGAAGCTTGGAGTACTCTTCTTCAGTAGCCCTATCCAACAATCGGGGCCTCACAGCAGTATTCCTCGAAGAATCAGTAGCAGTCGGATTGGTGCTACTGCTACCCACAGTTCGTGATCTCTTTGGGGCCATGAAAACTGAGAATAAGAGTTGGAGAGTTTATGTTTGGTGTGTAGCAGAGATTTTGTAGAGTTGAAAGTGTGTGGGATGTGTATGTAGTGGTTGTATGTATTTATAGGGAAAAATTAGGGTTAAAATTTGATTAGGAGTGGGGATTGTGGCTAAGTATGGGGAGAATTCGTGGGGTAATGGGTGATATGGGTTCTGTAAATTTTGATTTTGTTTTGTTTATTTTTTTATAGGCTAAAAATGATTTTTCAAAAATCAGGGGCGCAGGCGGTCGCCTGGCACCAGCAGGCGGGCGCCTGCTAGCACGCGGCCGCCTGATCTTAGCAAGCGGGCGCCTGCAAGGCTTCTGGAAAAAAAAATTCGGCCAACTTTTTTCGGATTTTTTTTGGGGTTTTGGATAAAGTACTAAATTCTCAGGTGTCCTATGGTCTCATATCTTGGGTTGCCTCCTAAGAAGCGCTTCTTTTACGTCATTAGCTTGACGTAGAGTAATGTGATCAAGTTGACAATAAAACAACACTAACCACTTCACGGTTTGTCGTATCCCCATAATAGTGCTTCAATCTCTGACCATTTACTTTGAATGCTTGGCACAGATCGTTCTCAAAAATCTCCACCGCTCAATGTGGAAACACAGTTTTGACAATAAATGGTTCAAACCACCTTGATTTCAACTTTCCAGGAAAAAGTTGGAGACGAGAATTGAATAGAAGAACTTGTTACCCCGACACGAATGACTTAGGCGATAGCTTCCTGTCATGCCACCTTTTTACCTTTTCCTTGTACATTTTGTTATTTTCGTACGCTTGAAGTCGAAACTCATCAAGTTCATTTAACTGAAGCATTCGCTTCTTCCCATCTGCATCTAGATCAAGGTCTTATTCAATACCCAATAAGCCTTATGCTCAAGCTCCGCAGGTAAATGACATCCCTTACCATAGACAAGTTGAAACGGGGACATCCCAAGTGGAGTCTTGTATGCTGTTCTATAAGCCCAAACAGCTTCATCGAGCTTCAAAGACCAATCTTTCCTTGACGGACAAATGACCTTCTCTAAAATGCGCTTGATCTCTCTATTAGACACTTCAGCTTGACCATTAGTTTGCGGATGATAGGCTGTAGCAATGCGATGATTCACATTGTAGCGTTGCATTATAGAAGTGAACTTACGATTGCAGAAATGTGACCCTTCGTCACTTATGATAACTTATGGCATTCCAAACCTTGTGAATATCTGCTTATGAAGAAAACTCAACACTACCTTTGCATTATTAGTCGGTAGAGCTTTGACTTCTACCCATTTCGAGACATAATCGACTGCCATCAAGATGTACTAATTATTGCAGGACGAGATAAATGGTCCCATGAAATTGATTCCCCAAACATCGAAGACTTCAACTTCAAGCAACACATTTAAAGGCATCTCATCCTTTCTGGTAAGATTCCCAACTCTTTGGCAATGATCATACCTTAAAATGAACTGATGTGCATCCTTAAACAACGTAGGCCAAAAAAAACCTGCTTGAAGAATACGAGTTGTTGTCTTTTCACCACCATAATGTCCACCATAAGCTATGGAATGACAGTCTCGTAATATCCCCTCCGTCTCACAGAATGGGATACATCTCCTGATGATCTGGTCAGCTCCTTTTCTAAACAAATATGGTTCATCCCACATGTACCACTTCACCTGATGCAATAACTTCTTCTTTTGAGCCGCATTCATATTAGGAGGCATTATATTGCTAACAAGATAGTTCAAAATATCTGCGAACCACGGCTCTTCCTCTTGAATTGCGAACAACTGCTCATCCGAAAAAGATTCGTTGATCAATGTATTATCATGTGAAGTAGAATCGGGATTCTCCAATCTAGAGAGATGGCCAGCTACTTGATTTTCCGTACCTTTTCGATCCTTGATCTCTAACTTGAATTCATGTAGTAAGAGAACCCAACGAATAAGTCTAGGCTTTGAATCCTTCTTTGAGACCAGATAGCGGATGGCAGCGTGATCAGTGAACACTGTCACCTTTGTCCCAAGTAGATAAGATCGAAATTTTTCGAAACCAAAAACTATAGCCAAGAGCTCCTTCTTAGTAGTGGTGTAGTTCAGTTGGGCTCCATTTAGCGTCTTACTAGCATAGTAGACCACATGAAAGATATTAGTCTGTCGCTGCCCAAGAACTGCTCCCACTACATAATCACTTACAGCACACATCATCTCAAAAGGTTCTCTCCAATCCGGTGCCGTAATAACTGGTGCGGTGATTAAACTCTTCTTGAGAGTCTCGAATGCTGCCAAGCATTCTTTATCAAATTTGAAAGGCACATCTTTTTCGAGCAAGTTGCACAAGGCTTAGATATCTTAGAGAAGTCCTTGATGAAACGCCGATAAAAACCCGCATGACCAAGAAAGCTACGGATTCCTTTCACAGAAATAGGTGGCGGAAGATTTTTAATAACGCCCACCTTGGCTTTATCCACCTCAAGACCCTTACTAGAGACCTTATACCCAAGAATGATGCCTTGTTGCACCATGAAGTGACACTTTTCCCAATTAAGAACCAGATTGGTCTCAACACACCTTTTGAGCACCAAACAGAGATTATTCAAGCATTCATCATACAAATGTCCAAAGACGGAGAATTCGTCCATGAATACTTCGACATTATTTCCAATCATATCAGAGAAAATGGCCATCATGCATCTCTGAAAAGTGGCAGGTTGTAACGCCCCCAAATCCGGGGTCAGAGGATTTGGTCGTTACTATGAAACCTCAATCAAAAATAATCTGTTAAATTAATAATTAAATGTCAGCGGAAGACATTTATCATCTATGACCCCAAACTAATCCAAGATCTTTTAAGGTTACAGTTCTAGAAACAAGAAATCCAAATTCCACAAATAAAATTTTCACTTTCTTTTAAAACTTTTTTTTTCAACAAATTCCAAACTCAAAGCTAAACCCCTTAGTATAACTTCGAAAAGAAGTATACTAGGCCCAACTATAAAATAACATAATTATAATATAATATAATATAAACAACTTTATACAATCGAACTTACACTAGTCCTCTAACCCTGGACCCACCTTCTAAGAGCTTCTTATTTGCTTCCTCGAATTACGCGGCTAAATAGCGCAAGCTAATCCTCACTGGAGGTTAAATTTAAAAACAGACAAGTATGAGCGGAAAAAATTCTCAACAAGTTCATTGTAACATATATATAGGGTCTTTTTGATATAAAACCGACGTCTGCAATAGAGCAAAACCTTTAAAAATCATAAATTGCTGAATCATAAAATTTTAGTTGAGGAACCCCATAATTGGTTCCGTAATTGTATTCAAAAACATTTTGATATTTTTTTTTAGCGAAATGCTTCAGCAATACTTTGAATCTTGACGAGAATAAGACTCATAAAACAGTGTTTACGGAAATATCGTAAACACCAATAAAAAGAAGCAATGATTATGGATTGAATCATAAACTTTATTCAAAACCGAACTTTTGCTATTAATACTCATTTTGTTGTCATATCAAATTAGATATCAATGCGAACTTTGATGATCACAACATCCCATATTGAAGTCAACATCAATCATCTATACTAATACCACCTTTGATATTTAACAACAAAGTAAGTATCCCCAAAATCAGAAACTGAATCAAATTTGCATTTCATCGTTAATCCAAAACAGAAACAATTGATAAATCATTTATTCCATGAATATTAAAAAATGATGTGATAATTTAGATTCGGATCATTCTCCAACAGACGTACTATCACATGTTGATCAGCCCGTGTGATAGCACTGAGTCATGATTCGTTGAAACATGACCCCAAAACACGAGTACTCAAACAAAAGGCAATATACCTGCCTGTGGCAAAAAATTTGTCATAATATTCCATATAACACTTAGAAATAGCCCTTCGCTGGACCGTCCGTCCCGGTCACTTACACAATTATGATCCAATCTTAAAACTTTTTATTGAAAAAAGGGTCATAATAATTGACACCCAAAATAATTTTATTCCCCCATTTACTTGGGCAGGAAAACCGAAACAATGTCATCTTTCTCAAAATCCAAAACATTTATAAATCCGATAGTTGGATAAGAAAAACACTTGACTATTCTGAACATAGAATAGCAGATAAGTACTTGCATAAACAGAATCATTTATTTCAGCGATATGTAAAACATTTATCTATTCAGAAATGAGAATAGGGAAAGCAATACTTGCATAAGAAGATTTAAAATAAATATAACTTGAATAATAAGTGATGATAGGGATACTTGCCTTTGATTTTTAGTAGTTAGTCACACTCGCAATGACGCATTTATTCTGACATTTTGCCTCAAAACATCACTGTTCTTCTTTTCAACACTTTACTGATATGATGCTCCTGCGATTGCTAGAAGCCAGATATCCAATACCATTCCATTTCATTATTTATCCAACTTCTTATCCTGATCAACTCGAATGATCCGCATCTATAATTAAAACATATAACTTTAATCATCTAAACGATAATTACTCGACGAACTGCGCGTCAACACCCTATTTTCTACCCATACGATACCCCGCACATAATTAAAACAGTCAAACACAAGACTCTTAACTTATATACACACGTAATTCACATAGCACGTAAACACATAACTCACGTATCACATAATTCCTATCACATATAACTCGGTTCGCCAAAAGGTTCAACTAGGTACGTTTAAAACTGAAATCGGGTCAAAAATAAGAATTATCGATAAAAAATCGACTCGAAATGACTTGTAAAACAAGAGACCTTTAGAAACAAAAGAATTTGGGTCTCAAAAGTATTTTTATTGATAGCGGAATATTTTTCTGAGTCTGTACGCGTTCGTTTCGTATTAAACGGACCAACGGTTTATTTTCTACGAATAAAATAAGAAATGAATATAAATAAATCAATTAATAATAATATCAATTGATTCATAAATACCTAAATATAAATTTTAAAAGCTCAAAAATATTTTTTAGGAATTATTTGAATTAATTATAAATAATTGTATTTTATATAACTATTTATAAATAAAATTAAATGATTAAATGAATTAATCAACTAATTAAATCTATAAATAATTAATTAAAATAAATTATAAATAACTAAAACAAATATGGATTTTTGAAAATAATAAAAGAAATATAATTTTTGGAATTTAAAATAATTCAGTTATTATTAAATAATTAACCAACTTATTTTTGGTATTTAAAAAAGGAATTTAGGAATTTTTAAAATAGAATTTTGATTTTAAAAAAATAAAACTCAGAAACAACTTCTGAGTTGCTGCCTTCTTCCCCACCCGATCAAACGGGGCGTGGGATGGTGGTTGAACGGCCGGGACCTGAAGAACAGGTCGCCGGATTCTGGGTTACCCAGAAAACGGTCGGCGCCGTTCGACGGTCCGGCGGGCCTAAACCCCTCCAAAACGCATCAAAACTTTTGCTTTTCTATACCAAAACATTCCCTGAACTTCCAGGAGCGTGATTCAACTATTTTCATCTCCAAACAATCCCGGGAATTTGTTTCCCGGCCAACAACGAACCAAAATCCGGCGAGGTCCCGGTAAATATCGAAAACTCTCATTTCTACACCAAAATTCATGGCCTTGGTACCAAAATGAAGCTTACAATAAGTACAATCTAATCCTGACCTCAAGCACAATAAAAAACATCAGTTTAAGCTGGAAAATCGATTCAAAAATCTCAAAAAACCAAAACTCGGATTAATCAATTTCGAACTAAAACTCAACCAAGTATACAAATCAACCCTCCAAATCATTTTAAAGTTATCTATAGCATCAATATCAATCAACAATCATCATTTTTCAGAATCAAAATTCAGGAACATAAACTAAAAATCAATTTTTCATTATACTTACCCTCAGATCATGAAATTGGTATCAAAAGGAAGGGCTCTTCAAGAGCTTCGTTTCACTTATTCATACATCAAAAACGGATTACTGAGGCTCCTGGAATCATCGATCAAAGATCAAGAACAAAATTTCACCCCCACTTTTGTTCTTGAATTTTTGGTTTTTAATGAAAAAAATAAAATACAATGGGCTATTTATATTACCTGTAAAAATAATATCCTAAAAGCAATTTAGGGTGTTTTTATTCCCATAATTAAAATAATTAAGCCCCAAATGATAATTACGGGGAATAATTTTAAAAACAGTAAAATATAAAATTCGTATTAAAATTCCCCAAAATTGCGAATAATTCAAAAATGCAGAAATACTGGGTATTTAAAATATGAATAATTTTATAAAAATAAAAATATGAATTTTGTGGGTTTTGACGTCCCGGTGGGGTCCCGTGCCGTTTATTTTCGAAAAACAGATACGACTCCTAAATTAACAGAAAGCACCGAAAACCCATAGAATACATTTAAATGCACATAAAACGAGATAAAATGAATACCTCGATAAAGACGCACAGAAATACGAGTCCAGATTGCAGATCGATTCATATAAATGCAGTTTAAACACGTAACGAGTATTCTATTGGGTCATATCGAATCCGAAAATACATTACTTAGCCGCTAAGTAACTATGAAAACGATACCATTTAATATCAGATTTGGATAATTATCAAAATCGGGCTTCTTATAAAACACTTTATACGAAGATAATGTAATAATATCCCGTCTTTCAATAATACGGGTTTTGTTGATTTATCAAAACGATTATCGTACCGAAAATTTTGCGCCGGGACGCGTACGGGTCAAACCGTAATCCGGATTGAAAAAGTCAAAGCACGGAAAATGTTCAGAATATCCAGATTAGGTTAGGAAGGAGTTTTTGAAAAAGTTTTGGGTAGTAAAAACGCAAAAACGAATGAAGTTGGACGATTCCCGGCTTTATAAAATAGTTTTATAAATACTCAAAAAATAATTAATAAATTCATAAATCATTATAAAATCATATAACAATCCAAAATTACCAGAAAAACATCACAATTATCTATACTTTATTCTGCACATATAAAAATTAGTATACTCAAAGAATATCACATATAAACATCCAAAACATCACTCCAATTACCAGATAATTCACCAAAATTCACATAAAAATCACATAAACAATTCCAAATAATCATAATAATAATATTTGAAAATATGGGATATTACACAGGTGCACCACATAAGCCAAAAGAAACTCTGCAAAAAGCAAACATGCCAAATGGACAAGTGAAAGTAGTCTTCTCTTGATCTTCTGGTGCAATGCAAATCTGATTGTATCCCGAATAGCCATCCAGAAGACAATAATACTCATGACCAGCCAACCTGTCAAGCATCTGATCAATAAATGAAAGAGGGAAGTGATCCTTCCTCGTGGCTTTATTCAACTTTCTGTAGTCCATGCATACTCTCCATCCTGTGACTGTTCGAGTGGGGATAAGCTCGTTCTTCTCATTTGCTACCACAGTAATACCTCCTTTCTTAGGTACACATTGAACGAGGCTCACCCAAGAACTATCAGAAATAGAATATATAATTCCTGCATCCAGCCACTTTAAAATTTCTTTCTTCACCACTTCTTTCATGATAGGATTAAGCCTTCATTGTTGCTTAACAGTCGACCTGCTACCTTCCTCTAGAAGAATTTTGTGCATGCGGTACAAAGGGCTGATCCCTTTTATATCTGCTATAGTCCATTCGATGGCCGATTTGAATTCTCTCAAAATACTCAAGAGCTTTTCCTCATCACTACCTGAGAGGTCAGATGCAATAATAACAGGCAAAGTAGATGCATCACCTAAAAAAGCATACCTCAAGTGTTCAGGAAATGGTTTAAGCTCCAAAGTAGGTGCTTCCTCAATAGATGGTTTGAGCTTTCCCTCAATATTCTTGAGATCAGTATTTCCCAGAGATTCAAATGGCATGTCTAGCTTTCATTTCCAAGGAGAAGCATTTAGATATTTGTAGCTGCTCATTGCCTTCGTCATCTTCACTGTCAAAATCCCCCAATAAGACTTTTTCTAAGGCATCAGACTTTAGCACATGATCAAGTTCTGAAATAACTGCAGAATCGACCAAAACCACCTTAAAGCACTCCTCATCTTCCGTAGGGAATTTCATCGCATTGAACACATTGAATGTCACATCTTGATCTTGCACCCTCATAGTGAGTTCACTTTTTTGCACATCTATCAAGGTACGACCTGTAGCCAAGAAAGGTCTTTCCAAGATTATGGGAATCTTCTTATCTTCCTCGAAATCCAGAATGACAAAATCTGCAGGGAATATGAGCTTGTCCACCTTTACTAGCACGTCCTCCACAATGCCTCGTGGGTATGTAATCGAACAATCAGCCAATTGTAGAGACATGTAGGTGGGCTTTGGATCAGGAAAATTTAGCTTTTTGAAGGCACTTGTCAAATAACAACTTGCCAATGGTGCAAGGAATGGTGAAGCTACCTAGATCATTAAGCTTTAAAGGTAACATTTGTCGCAAAATGGCACAGCACTCTTCCGTCAGAGCAACGGTATCAAGATCATCCAGTTTCACCTTCCTCGAAAGAATACCTTTCATGAATTTCGTATAACTAGGCATTTGCTCAAGGGCCTCAGCGAAAGGTATGTTAATGTGAAGTTTCTTGAACACCTCCAGAAACTTACCAAATTGCTTGTCAAGCTTTTGTTTTTACAATCGCTTAGGAAAAGGTGGTGGAGGATAGAGCTATTTCTCCCCTGTATTACCCTCAAGCAGAGTGTGTTCAACAGTAGTCTTCCTTGGTTCCCCCTCTTTCTCCTTTTGCATTCCTTCTTCATCTACAACTTCAACTTCTACATCTTTTTCTTTTTCAGCATCATCAACTTTTCCAGACCTTAAGGTGACAGCTTTGACTTGCTCTTTAGCTTCCTTCCTTCCTGGCACTTCAGTATCGCTGGGAAGTGTGTCGGGTTGACGATTGAGCAAGGCATTGGCTATTTGTCCAATTTGATTTTCCAAGGTCTTGATAGAAACAGCCTGACTTTTGTATAACAGCTTTAACTCCTCAAAATCAGCACTAGAAGGTGGAGCAGCACCTCCTTATTGAGGATATAATTGCCTTTGAACAAATTGCTGAGGTTGTTGGAATCCAGGTGGATTAAACTGTTTACTTACAGCTTGCTGATATGGTTGCTGAACAGCATTCTGATTATTGCTCCAGCTAAAATTGGGATAATTTTTGTTATTGGGATGATAAGTGGCGGGCACAGACTGCTGCGGTCTCTGAAAATTGTTCACATACTGAACATATTTATTAACAAGAGAACATTGATCCATAGCATGAGAGCATGCACAAAGCTCACAGACACTAGCTATTTGATTTACTCCATAGTTGGCTAAAGAATCGACCTTCATAGACAGCGCCTGGAGTTGCGCTGCAATAGCTGTAGCTGCATCAACTTCCAGAATACCTACTTCCTTCCCATGCATCATCCTTTGAGTTGGGTTTTGATACTCGTTCGCAGCCATAGTTTCAGTGAGATTATAGACCTCAGTATAGCTTTTGGCCCACAAGGCGCCTCCAGAAGCTGCATCGAGCATGGGCCGAGATTGGGCCCCCAAACCATTGTAGAAACCAGTGATCACCATCCAGTCAGGCATACCATGATGTGGATACTTTATCAACATCTCCTTGTAGCGCTCCCAAGCTTCGCACATACATTCTCCTTGTTGCTGCACAAACTGAGTAAGAGCACTCCTCATAACTGCAGTTTTGGCCATTGGATAGAACTTCACCAGAAACTTTTGCGCAAGATCTTCCTAAGTAGTGATGGACCCAGCTGGTAAAGAATGTAACCAGTCCTTAGATTTGTCCCTCACAGAGAATGGGAAAAGCCTCAGCTTGATAGCCTCATCAGTAACACCATTATATTTGAAAGTACTACAGATCTCGACAAAATTCGTGATATGCATGTTGGGATCTTCAGTCGTAGCACCTCCGAAAGAAACAGAATTCTGCACCATCTGAATAGTGCCCGGCTTGATTTCAAAAGTATTGTCCTGAATAGCCAGATGAATGATGCTTGACTGAATGTCATCAATTTTAGGCCGAGAAAAGTCCATAAGAGCTGGATCAGCTTGAACTACACGATCACCCATTATTTCAGGTTCTTTCTTTTTACTCTCTTTGTCTGAATCTTCAAAAACTATCTTCTCCGGAAAGTCAAGAGTTGTATCTGTCTCCTCAGCTTTATCCAGATTTCTATTTCGAGTGCGAGAACGTGTTTGCATAAACACTCGCTAGAGTACCTGAAACACAACCGGAAGCAGTAAGTAATAAGTCTTAATCAATGAATCATAATGACCACTGATGGCAAGTACATTAACTAAACAAATTAACACCGAGTCCCCGGCAGCGGCGCCAAAAACTTGTTAGGCACAAAGCATGCGCTAAATAAATCACGCAAGTATACGCGTTCGCAAGTAATATAGAATGATTTCTAGTTCGTTCCCACAGAGACTCTGATTAATTATATTTAATTAATATTTACTCACCAATGTATGATTATTCTTCAATGTCAAGACAATAACAATTAAGATTGATAACTAATAATTACTACGAGAATTAAACACTTGAATTAACAATATTAAACACACATGAGATCCTAACTTCATTACTACTTCATTCAATAGTTATTTTCATTAACCTTCGCATGTAATGGTGATGATATTAATCGAACAAAACGAAACTGATAAACGCCAACTTTCGTTGTACGAATACCATTCTACCAAGCATCCACAATTAAGATAGAAGTTGAATAGGCATCAATTATGTTGAGACCCTATATGTCTACAGAACTTGACAACATAACGATTTAAGCGCAATTTTTTCATGATGATTACACAGGGCAAGTAAAACGGTTAGAGTTACCCACTAATCATGCATACAATACATGAACCTATGCTAGCATGGCAAGTTCTAAATCTCAAGATTCACTGTCGCTTCACAAGAGATTAACAGGCTATCTTACATGTTCGCGACGCACATAAGACGAATAAGCACAACCTATGCTAGATATCATACAATCACCACATATCAAGGTATTAAACAATTAACTAAAAAAATTCATAGTAAATTCGCCAGGATCCCATGATCACGATTAGCCCATAATAGAACTCATCGTCACAATGGGTTCATATGAAAGCATGATAATAACACAACGATATAAACTAATAAAAATACTTAATAAATAATGAAGTACGTTACAAGAGTATTAAGGTTCAAAGCATAAAGAAAACTAGCATCCATAGTTACAACGAATTAAAAGAATCACAAGATAAACGTATGCTTCCTCTTCTTCGTTGTTGCGTGCTAAAACGGTCTTCTCAATCTTCTTTCCTTCGCTCTTGATTATCTCCTCTATGAAGAAAACGACTTCCCATAAGGTTTATATAATAGCCCAAGAGAACCAGCACTAATAGAAGCCCAATTATACTCGAATTAATAAAATTCAGAATCTGAAATTCCGCACACAGGCGGTCGCCTGCATCCTCCACGCGGGCGCCTGCTCCCAACAGACGGGCGCCTGCAACCTTTCTGGAAAATTCCTTATTTTGCTTCTGTTTTTACTGATTTCTTCGCTCATCACCCCTAGACTAATTCCAAGCACTTCCTTAAGCTTTATTCGATGAAAACCATCTATCTAAGCAAGTTATACCCTGAAATGCAAAAATACTAAAAAACGCATTAAACACATAAAATACTTGAGTTCAAGACACCAATTCAAGCCGTTATGAGACGCTCTAAGTTGTATAAAATGTCACTTATCAGACACTAATAACAACTTACTGATACATTTATTTCCTTGTATCAAATATACTCTAAGCCCTATACTAAGTCAAGTATAAAGCCTTCTCTAGCAAACTAATTCACTATTTTTTTGTTATCAGAGTTCAACTAATCAGCAACACGATTACACTTTAAGCAATACAAGTTGAATAAACAGTTACAACTCAAACTATTAACTCAATATAGATATATATGTATATAATAGAGCTCAACTAAAAGATATTCAATGAAGTGTGAAGTTGTATTTTCAGAAAGTTTTGTGTGTATCATGTGATCAGTTGTAAATGAACATACCACTATGTATTTATAAGATATTAATGTTAAAATAATCAAACAACATACAACTGTCTTGAGTCAAACTCCCACATTTGTTTGTTATGATGATTTGAATAATAACAGCTTATAAACTAGGTTTAAACTGAAGATAAGATGATAAAATGTTTAAGACCAGGTCTTCAGTTTAGTTTGAAAATATATAGTGCATAAGCTATTTTTCAGATTATCCAAACCAGATTACAATGGTCTTGAATCCAACTCTTCTGTTGATTCATTTGAATAATTTAAACCCTAACATATACCTATATTGTATGTATATTGAAGGTGGTTAGAGAATAAAAATATTTTTATAAAAGACACCTTCTAAATATACTAACCATGTATCTAAAAGTTTGTTATGGATACGAGTTTTGAAATAAACAAACTCATATTAAGTAGGATAAAGATTTTAATAAAGTATTTAATTGAAAACTGAGTTTTAATATAATAGATAACATATATATCTGTATTAGAGTCCCTACAAGTGAAATCCCATAAAATCTCCTTGAAAAACGGAGTTTAACTTGATCTGCAACAACTTCTAGGCGGAGGTTCGCAGCTTGCTGACAGGCTCTTCCTCCAGACTGATAGCTTAATTGCTTACATGATCTGTTTACATATAATATATATTGATAACATCATTGTTATCAGTGTTACAAATATGTCGATACTATGTCTTGCAAAATAGAATTAGAAACATGCACAATATACTTTCTCTAATATATTTCACTTCCAGTTAAATAGCTTGCTGATATAGTCAAATCAACGTTGTTGTCATCAAAATTAGTAGTGTAACAAACTCAACATTTTGCAAAAATTTAAACTAAAAAATTTATTATGCAAACATGAAAAATATAAATTTTACATTTAAAAGTAGTGTTTTGTACAAATGTATAAACTTTTTTTGGTGAGGATACAAATGTATAAACTTGTATTAATATAACTACTTGAAATAAGTTAGATGAAATTATTAGGAGAAGATGGTCGGATTGTGTCATATTATATTACTATTTTGTTACAAAGTGACCAATATTTTTCAATGAAGAATGTTTGGTGTTTTTCATATAAATTACTAGGGAATCGAAAAATAGTCAAACTAAATCTAACCAAACATACTTGGGGGCCTTTGGTTCGTAAAAGTGAAACATAATGGAATTTGAAAAGGGAAATGACCAAAAAGGAAATAAATGATGCTGAATTATTTTACATGTTTGGTTCCCTATTAAGAAACGGAATGAAAAATTACATTATTATTTTTATATCTTATTTTTATGACATTACCCAATTTAAAAAAATCAAAAAAATTTACATCTATAACAATATAATTTATTTACATGTTAATTTATATTTTTTATGGTTCAAGATAGAAATTACAATTGAAAATGAAAAAAATTTGAGAAAGGGAAAGAAAATACCTAGCAAGAGGTGAGGAATGTAGATCGAGGAAAAATGGATAAACCTAAAACTAAAATAGGGAAAAGAGAATGATTATTTTTATAAAACAAACACCAACAAAGGGAATAGGGTCTCTTGCTTCTGTTTCCCTTTGTTGATTAACATCAACTAATTAACCCTTAAAATCCGCTTAGAGCAATTTTAGGAAAGGGTAATATGTATGCAGATCATGCTCTTACTCCGGAGAGTAGAGAGACCATTTCCGTGAAGAATTTTGGCTCGATGTGCATGAGACAAATCTGAATCCATAGTTATTTTTACATGGGACGTACTTACAAAGACGCCTCTCTGAAATTTAGATACTTTATTTCCCAAAATGACTGATAAGTCGACACGATCATAGAAGATCATCCTTGCAATTTCAATCTAACGAGACATATTAGGGAAAAAAATAGTGAGATCAACAAAAAAATTATCAATATTTGTCTATGAGACCTTCATAGTAATCTTTGTTATAGATGATGATAGGGATAAAGATTTCAAACTTCATATGTTACATCTTCAAAGTATTTTCAATCATAAATATCTTTTACCTAAAAAGTCTCGTTGTTACAAATATTATAAATTTAATTATTTTAAATATTATGTTAAATTTAAATGTATGTCACTCTAAGGCACACTTTTCTTTTACCGGCTAAGTTGAGATGTATTTGTATAAATAAATATGTAAATGTTAAATGATAAATTAATATATGCTATATAAAGTTGGGATGGTTCGTAATGGAAAAGTATTATTATGTACTATACAATTTTTTATGGATAAAATTATAATTGCATAGAATTAACAAAATATATTTAATAATATAATTCTAATAATCTCAAAAATCAACAAATATGAAATAACAGTTAAGCATGTATAATTTTAAATTTTCTTCTTTCCAAGAACAAAAATGACTATCTATACTAGTAATTACTTTTTAATTAAATATAATGATGCCCTTATATTTTTATTTATACGATGGAATTTTTTTTATCGTAGTTAACCCGCAGCCGCTATCCTTTGGGTGCGCACTGGGTAAACACGGGATCACGCAATAGCCTGCATACCACGTGAATCAAGGTAACCCGCATTTAAGCGACAAACTCTGACTCATGAGACATAATCATACATTCTCCTCCCGTGAGATTCGAACTTGTGACCAAGAAAATTTTATAAATTTGTAATATATAATAATAATATGTAATTTATTTCTTTCAAAAAAAAATGTAGGTGAAAAACCAAAATACTCATTATTTAGGAGTGCAAATGCCCAAAATACTAATTGACGAGAGTGTTCGCCCAAAATATTTACGAAACACGTATATGGGAGATGCGTATTTATTTTTTTAAAAATATATATATTAAAGGATACGCATTCCAATAAAGTGTATTTACTTTTTATCTTTTGATGAATACACATTCACATAATGCATATTCCTTTAATGTTTTAGAAGAAATATGTCCGTACAGAATGCATATCTTTGCTTAAAAAAATAAAATTGAATACATATGTTTAGAATTTGGATTTAGGTATTTTGAACGTGACATACCGTCAATCAATATTTTAAACAATTAAAACTGAAAGTATTGCATATTAGGCATTTTTTTATAAAGATTGCTAAATGTTTTTTCTTTCACTTTGTTCCAAAGTCAAAGAAGGAAAAGAAAAGAAAGAAAGATGAGTATTTTTTTTTTATATCTAAATCTTTCCAAAAGTAAGAAGAAGATTTTGGGAATAAATATACAAAAAAATTCTTCTCTTTTTGGTATTTCAATTATACAAGAATTTTTCTTTCAAATTTTTAGAGATTTTTTTTTCTCTTTCTTAAAATTTTTTTGGAAACAAGCTAAATAAATTTAAATGCAACATTTTTTTTCTTTTATTTGGTACAACTATTTCGGGAACACGGTATTAGAGCATTCTCATCTCATTTCCCATCCATCCCCGATCCCATAATTTATGAAATTTATGAAATTTAGCTCAAATATCATGTTACATCCGGTTCCAAATTTTAGGGATAAGCATTTGAGTCCCCGTATTTTACGACTTGTTTTTCATTCCCCAATTTATATTTTATACAAGTTTAAGTGTAGATTTAGAGTAACAAATAATAAAATAATAGTTAATGGTTAAAATTATGAAAAGAGGGGGGAGAAAGAATTAATAAAATAAAATATAGAGATAGGGATGGGGATGGGGATGGGGATTGAGATATAAAAAAAAATATGAGCAAATTTTTAGGAACTCACTGGTATGTTTTCGGGGATGGGATGCTAGTGTGAATGAATGCTCCTGTTCTATGAGATTGCTGAACGTGGACGACATTCAAATTTGATTTAATATTTTATTATAAAATGCCACGTAACCTCCCTCTATTGGCTAGACATGTTGGTCCACTTCCACGTAATCTTCAATAAGCCAATGAGAAGCAGAACAACACGTACAAATCAGTCAACAATTTGACGACGCCGTTTCCTACACTAATCATAACAAACTAGGGGAACTAACCGAACATACAAAACTCGAGTACTCAACAGAGTGAATACTACTACCAAAATCTCAAAAAAAGAACCCATTGATTGAAGCTTGAAAAATAGGAAGAATGAATACATTAATTATTTTATATATAATGTTTGTATGTACATGGGTACCTTGTTATTGCAAGAAACCAGATGGGGTAGCAAGAAAAGAAGACATTCCATATATAAAATGTGGGGTTTGTCAAAAACTTGCATATCATTTGTATCATCAAGTTCAGACTAAACAACAACAGATCTCTCCTAAAAAGGTCGTCTTTTTTTTAGCAACTGGGTCAGCTGTTTTGATTTGTTTTAGAGGATTGATTAGTGTGTTTGAAGCCAATTTGACCAAATTTGAGTTTATATATTAGTATGTGTTTGATATGTTTATTGGGTTTTGTGCATTTTGATGTTCTGTTTGATTGTTTATTGGGTTTGATATGTTATTGAGTTTTTGAGTATTGGCTAATCTTGGGGGTTTGAATGTTTGATCAGATCTCCGAGTATGAAATTATAGAGATATCAGAAAATGTTTGTAACTTGAAGAAGCAACAAGCTGATTGGATTCTCAAAATTGATATTGTTGAAGAAGGAGATAGATTGGAGGTAAGAATGCTGTCTTTGGCTTCTAATGTGTAAAGGTACTTGTGAATTGTGATCATTGGTTAGATATTATTAAATGTGAATGAGCGAGAATATTTTTTATTTGAGAACCAAGTAGCAACCATTGTAAATGAAAGCTGTAATGGTGTAACTAGACGAGAGATTTTCTGTATCTTGTAGAGACAAATGTCACAAATCTTTTCTGCGTTTATTGTGCTCAATTTTATACACTTATTAGGTAACTGTACTCAAGTCTTACCTAAAAAGTTTCTTGTTTCAGCTTGTTGAATATGACTCTGAAGGACAGTGCAATTCAGAATGCAAAACAATTGAGCGGGCTTGTCAAGAGGTGATGTTCCTGATGACATTGATATGTATTATTGCTGCAATATCACTGTAGTTTAGTGCTTGAAATTTACTGGAATTCTGCTTTTTACTAGATTACCTACTTATTTTTCTTGGCTAAATGCAGGTCATGGGGTATTATGATACAGATGTTGCAGAATTTTTGTACAAGAAAAAACCTCAGATTAGTCAATTGGTTGATTATCTCTGTAAAGACCTCAGTGAAGCATGCAGTACCAAGCCACCGCCAGTTCCTAAGGTAAAAAGCACTGTATCATTTGCATCTTGAATGATATCCACGCTTCAAGCATAACCATTAGTATTATCATTGGAGCTTTGCAATTTTCATTCTCTGTATTTGTCTATAATTACGGACCGTCTTTTCTCAGTATCACTGTGTCTAGGTCTAGGTGTAGCATTTGTGTTGGGAAGAAAGATGTCTAGATGTTAAGAAGCACCCCAATATTTAGCAAAAAGAAAAAAAGAAGCACCATAATTGAGAGAAAAATTAAAGCTCGGTACAAGATCACATGGTAAGTGGAAATTAACATGAGTTTTGAGGGATATGCTTCGCATTTGGGAGATGCTGATCTCCCCAAAATAGTCAAAAAGATTCCTCTTACAATTCCCACATGAAGGTCCAATGTGGTATTTTGGGCCAATATTTTGACTCCTGGTATTTATTGCTAAACTCTCTCAAATTATGATAATTTTTTCCAAGACTCCAGGCTGGAAAATATTGCCAGTTCCCACTCTTCCATATCATATGATTTCCAAACATCATTTCCCTATAATGGATGCAAGATGAGTGCGCATGCTTTAACTATGCTATCTTTTATCAGAAAGTGTTGCTAGGAACATAAAATGACGTTAAATGAAAGAAAAATGTATTGAATGGGAAGATCTTGCCTAGTCTTGTAGTCCTGTGCTGCATATCCTTTGTTTTCTAATTTTTACTATGTATCAAGTGAAACATCACATGCAATTTCTAGGAACTTTTTACGTGTAAATTTGCTGAAGTAGCAATAAAATGCTCCAAAACAAAATGTTGTGTTTCGTCGAGTTTATATTTCATCATGTAAATTAATCAACTATGGCATTTCATTCGCTGAGCTGCCTGGAGTGTTCAACTAAATTCAAATGTCTTTTTCATTTACACATACTAATCTTACAGTATTGGTATCATAATATATGATTTTTTTTAATCAGGGAAGGACTCCTGGTGAAGCATTTATTCCGAAATCGGTGAAAGAGGCAGAAATGGAGAAGCTGATGAAATCCATGGAGGTATGCATACATATCCAGTATCTAAAAAAAGCTGAAGTATTTGTTCCCTTTTAACTTCTTAATAATTCTGGCTTCCGGGGTCTCATCTCTCACTATGATCTAGGGTATGCCTGGTGCACCTGGCATGAAAATGTATTCGAAGGAAGATCTGATGAACAACATGGAGAATCTCGGAAATGAAGATGCAGATGATGAAGAAGATGATGATGAGTCTGACTTCCCTTCGAACTTGGTAAGAGAAGGGTAACCATATTAGAGATCAGTTTGCTTGTGGATGAAGGATGGGTGTAACAACTAACTGGGCAGGGGAATGCACAGTATTTACTGTGAAACAGCGCTGATATTTTTAAAATCTCTTGCAGGGAAAAGTTTTGAGGCAAAAAGAAGCTAAAAAGGATGACTGGAAACAGAAGATTACAAAAGGAATCCAAGACACAAGTGAAGTACTACGAAACCATGCAAACAAAGTCTCTCACCGAGTACGACAGTGGTGGAGAGGAAAGAAAGCAACTTCTAGCAAAGCTGAACTTTAGAGCATGACTCAACTTGGAAAGAAAGCAACTTCTAGCAAAGCTGAACTTTAGAGCCATGACTCAACTTTGCCAAAACATACAAGCCATTGGGCATTTAGTTTCTCACATGTACAATTTTATTTTTGATAATAGGAAACAGAGATTTGCATAGCCACTTTCAGAAACAGATTTCAATTTTAAATGTTCAGAATCGAAAGTCTGAAGCATTAATATTAAAGAAAAGAATTTGTTTGATTGTACGTTGTACCGCATGATGAGATATTGAGATTAGGTCACTGTGTTTCATTGTTTTTGTTAAGTTGGCGATATAGTAAGGGAAGCTAAAGTCAACTTCGTAACTGATTATGAAATATAATAACTGCAATCATAAATAAATAGTTGAATTACAACTCTTGGACTAATAGAAAGGAATACTCATTTGTAAGGCTATAAGCCAAAATTAGGCAAAAAAAAAAAAAAAAAAAAAATTGCTTAATGTCATACAACGTTAACTTGAAGCATCTCACCAATAAAAAATGTTAACTGAAAGCAATATAGAAGCAACCCCAGATACCTCCAGGGAGTTTATAAAGATGTTACAGATCTGACGCATTTAGCAAAAGATTAGCTCATCTTGCAAGATTGAGTAGTTGAGATTATGTATTGCAAAAGATTAGCGCATCTTGTAAGACTGAGTCCTCGAGATCAGGCTACGTCTACCATTTAATGAATACTTGATGGAAATATCAATATCACGAGGATTTTTCTTGTTCTGTGACACAGTCATGCTTCCAACTATTGTCTCTCCTTCGCATATGGTGAGCACATCATCAAGGTATAGAACTGTTTGCTTCCAATGCGTGGCCCTCGACTTTGGTCCTGTAACAACAAAATCAAACAAGTTTTTTATGCTTAATTATATTTTTTTCAACACTAGTCCAATCAATTTAAAAATACCCCCCCCCCCCCCCCCCCCGAATATTGGGTCAAACCACCTCATGCGAGAAAAAACAAGTCTAAAATACAAGATAAAAAACGGCATACCTGTTGAAAAGCCAGTCAGCTTATGGCACTGGGTAAAAGAGACATCAAAGTATGCTACAAGAGCATGGATGTAATCGTCACGCTCCGCCACTAGCTTGAAAGGAGCAGTGAAGGAAGCATCCCCAGTAGTCATCTTCGAAATATCCATGGTCTGTACAAGCATAGATTAAGTCAATTTCTGGATGCAAGGATATATGTAAATAGCCACACTTCAGCCCTCTCCCAACAGAGTAGCCAAAGGCAATTAGAACTATAATCACAATATATTCAAACTTTGCCAAACACATAATTACCACTAAATTTTCACATATTCCTAACCTTGAGTAAGTAGCAGTCTGTAACAATCTGATTTTGGTTAACTATGTCAACAAGAGGTTCTGTCATAGCTTGTTTTCTGATGCAGCTCATATCAAAGCCATACACATCCTTCCAAACTGGAGCCACCCAACCATTGCCAAGAACGCCCACAAATTAAGTATTGCAGTAAGACTCGCCAATAACATTATTAAATATGTTCAGGAGTGGTAAACTCACACTCAATTTTTTCTTCTTTGTAGTCTGCATCCTCTATAGCTGTCACATAGAGCGAAGCACTATCAGGCAGCACAAGTCCGTCGTTAATCTACACAAATAGACAAGGAAATTAAAAAAAAAAAGACATAAATGATAAATATGAACTTACAAAAGACACTTGTGAAATGTTCCTTTTTTATTTTTCCTTCTCGCATTATGTTCTTAAGAACCATGGATCAAGAAAGTGGAGAACCATGTGTCTAATAATTATAAATGTTACGGAAAAAAGAACAGATATAGAAATGATTTCACAAATTATAGAGGTTAAAGGACACATACTTAATAGATACAAGATACTATAAAGCAAATCCCGATACAATAACAAAAAGCAGCAGACAATTCTACTTCCCACTCGCACAGGATTCCAATTTATAAAAAAACCCCGAAAAACTAGTTCAAGTAAACAACATAACCACTATCTCAGAGCAACTCCTGAAGTTGGTTACTCGGAGCTCTTTCAAATGAAACCTTAACGGCGAATAAGAAATGAGAAAAGGCATTAAAATGAACAGTGACCACTGACAGAATGATATGGAGCCCTGTTCAGTACTAAATGGCCGCGGAAATTGTTACATTTAATCGGTAGAAGCACTGAATACGAACGGCAAGATTATGGTCTGTTCTTACTTACAAGGAATGAGCCTGATTATTGTGTTCTGTTTAAAACCTAAGAGCAACTCCAAGAGATTAGCTATTTGTCATCGTAAGTTATAATTTTAGGAATGAGTGTAGAAAATGTGTTCTAATAGTATCCTAGTGGTTTCTTCTTTGACTAAGATCCTTCATCCATTACTTACAAATACGCAACATCCTCATTCTCCTAACTTTTATTTTTAATAGAATATTAAAGTACTATCTTTCCCGCTCTATTGTATAGTGTACGGAAAGTACTTCTAATAATATAATATGAAATAAGGAATGGATAAAAGTAACATTATTGGAGTTCAAAATAGCTATTTATATCCCAAGTTACTAAGATCCAATATTTTTAAAAGAAATGAACTAAGACTTTATATCGGAGTTGCTCCAAGGCCATATATAATATGTACATTGAAAGTGTGATAGTTAATCTAGAGAACTGCAGGAGTTCTACAAAGTACAAACAGACTGCTAAGTAACTTCATTGGCAGAGTCTGACTGATCTTTGTAAGGAAAAATAAAAGTTTCAAACATTATAATTCTTGTGCTTGAGAAAGAACAAAATTGTTTGAAGTTTCCTGCTGCAATGAATGCAGCAGCTTAAAATCTTAACAAAACACAAAACTTGAATCACGAGTGCTAAAAAAAATGACAGCAACTTACTAGCCATTTATCCCGGGCAAACAAGACGGTGTTTAACATGTTCTCATACAGCAAAAAGTACCCCATCCATTCAGAAATAATTATATCCACTTGTGCAACTGGAAGATCAATTTCTTCGATCTTTCCCTTCAAAACTGTTATAACTTTATATACGGAAAAAAAACGAATTAGTTGCGAATTAAGTCCAGGTCTCACTACAGTTGTTAAATCATCATGAAGTTAGTACCATTTGAATAACCATTTGCTTTAATAATCTCTTGTGCCTTGTCCGCCATCTGGGAGCACTCAACCTATAATCAGTGGAGTAAGCTGTCAATTATTTCCTTGCCTCGAAAAGCTCCATGTATAGATGCTACTATACATGACATCAACGATTAGCTAAAACAATAATTGTAATGCTGCAAAGTATAGACTGTAACTGAAAACTAACAAATAATTACTTTTAAAATGTATTAACTGGTTTATTTTCATTAATAAACTAGTCGGTCATAACAATTACAAAATGTAAATTTGTGTAATTTTATACCGCATAAACATGTTTTGCCCCTGCTTTAGCACAAAAGAGGGATAAAATCCCGGTGCCAGCACCTACATCAAGAACAATCTTGTCCTTGAAAAGAAACTTATTCCTATAAATGACGTTCTGGTAAGTTTTTGTTCTGACCACATCCTTTAACATCTCCTGCAATTCAAAAAGAGGTTAAAAGAGTATATACATACGAAATATAAATCTCTAACCATTAGAGGTGAGGTGACGAACAAAAAACATTTATAAGAGATAATAAATCAACATGACATGAATTTAAATTTGTAACCTAAGTTTAAGTCAACAAAGTTTCAATCCTAGGGTTGAACATTCCGTCGGTTCGGTCCGGTAGACCGAAACTGAACCGAATAGACTGAAAAACCGATTTATCATTTTTTTTTCTTGGACCGAACCAGATCGAAATTATATTATGGGCCGGACCGGACCAAACCGAAATAATTCGACGGACCGAATTTTTTGAAAAAAATAAAATTGCTCTAAAAATTTTAAATCAAAATTTATAAAATCTAAAATATAATTAAAGTAACGTGATATGTAGAGTTCTAAGAGTGTATAAATACAATTACAAATTAAAATTTATTATTATAATTTTTAAGATATATGTAAAATATATATAATTTAAAATTATAATATTTATGATTTGGTCTATTCGGTCCGGACCGAAATATTTTTTACAAGAACCGGACCGAACCAAATTTTATTTCTGACCAAATAGACCGAATTTCTGAGAATTTCTGAAAAATGGGGATCGAACCGAACTGAATTAGCACGGTTCGGTTCGGTTTTTTGGTTTCAGTTCAGTTTTGCTCAGCCCAGTTCAATTGAATCCAGCACTAACTAAATTTGAAGTTTAACATCCTATGATTTAAAGTTGTTGGTGGATAAGGGGGGTTAAATACACAAACAACAATAAGCATAGGGGAGTCGGTAAAGAAAGGGATGACAAGTAATGAAGGGCAATAATGATCGAGATGTAGATGAAGAGGCACTTACTTCATGTATACCTGCAAAGAAAAAAGGGAAGAGAAATTAAATTGACAAGAAAGAAGTAGGAGGAGGAGGCGGAGGAGGCGGAGGAGGAGATTACCGAAGTGAGAGTAGGAGTCGAAGTAATAATCAGCGCTGGTTTTATCATCCGAAGCAGAAGCGTCTTCAATGTCCATCATCATCATCATCATGTTTTCATGTGAAGGCTGCTGTTTATCTTGCTTCTTTTGCATTTCCATTTAGATTTCTAGGGTTTTAGTTTGAGGGGGGGTTCACTTCAAGTTGCTTTTATAATACAAGTTGCAGCAGCCAGTGGGTTCAACTTGCTAGCCTCCCCCTCCCCCTCGTTTTTTCGTTACGGCTGTAAGTCAAATTTACTGTCCAACTTCAAACACCCGGGACATCATGGCCGATTAAGCGAATTTTATTAATATAGCTTGTAAATCGGCAAAAATTTGATTAGTCGGTCAAAACTGGATAATCAGTTAAAATTGGTCTTATTGATAAAAAATCAAAAAGTATTTATAAAATTATAAAAATAAACAGAAAACTGAATATACATATTTCCTATTTTAAACAATTATATCATGGAATTTCTTAGTTTCTTTCTCAAATTGACCATAACCAAAACTTATATTTTAAAAATAATATTTGCTTAAAAATGCTATATTTAAAATGTATTTGTATAAATATACGATATTTATATGTTTAATAAAAAATAATAAAATAATTACTTATATATAATTATAGTTATATTGTAACGACCGAGGAATTACGCTTGTATTATATTATAATAATAATAAATTATGTGTATTATTATGTGATTAAATGTGTTAAGTCGTTGAACCCTAACTGCTATGTGTTATGTGTTGGTTGTTTTGATCCAAACGTGTTTTGGATATTTATTGAGCGTTCTATCGTCAGTTATATATATTATATCAAAACCTGTACAGCTCAAAACTATGTTTTAAAAGCCCGTATTTCAAACAAAATCATTGGCCCTATTTTGCCAAAAATGCCCTATACCGTATCGCTATTCTGAACCCCTAAACGTTTTACAAATTGACCTTTTTCGCGAAAAACGACTTTTCCGGACCCCTTCGGGTACCAAAAACCCCACAAAAATCACATTTTTATTTTTATATGATTATGAAATTATCATATATCATTTTTCTTTGTATTTTTGTATTTTTCACAATTTTTGGGAATTTTTAGTATTTATTTTGTATTTATTGGATATTTAAAAAAATTCATTATTAATACCCAAAAATTATAAAAATTGGGGCTGATAGGGATAAATAAATTATGATTGTATAATTAAATACTGCATTAATTGTACAAGTTGTGGGCTGCTAGGCCCAATAAAAAGATATATGAAACTCAGACCAGAAAGGTCAAGCCTGATGGACCAGATCAGACCTGGTGGAATAAGAAAAGCCCAAAAGCCCTGATTATTAATTAATTTCGTAATTAATTAATAAGGGAAAAATCAGCTATTGAGAAGAGTCCCGATAAGGATATAAATCCTTATAGATTAGCCTCAAGGGGATCTAAAAGGATAAGGGATCAGCTTCCTACTTCCTAGGACTCCTAAGTCTATCCTAATTCAGAGGCTTGTCCACCAAGTCTCCTATACCAAGTCCAAATCAAGGACTCCCACATCTATATAAGGGGTCTCACCCCCACCAATCAGAACTACGTTTTTTGGCTTGATTCTCTAATTCACAGAGATACGTAGGCATCTCGTAAAGGCAGATTGAGTCACGAAACACGAGAGCAGCCATTAAAGGCCTTGAGCTCCCGAATCTTAGTAATAAATACAGCATATAATAACTTTCGTTTTTTATCCATAACATTTGGCGCCGTCTGTGGGAAAACGGAACAACAACCATGGCGAGAACACGGAGAACAACTAGCACTCTGGAGGAGGGAACACCATCAGGGACGACCCAGGTGATTTCATCAACCGTGGAGGTTCCTCCCCATTCAACTTATGCATCTACTCAGGGGGAAGCCCAGACAGGGGCAACTCATCCTCAGCCACAAGGGACAACTCCCCCGACTATTCAAGGTACGAATCCTCAAGTTCAACAAATACATATACCTGTGAATTCTCGACCCGTCGGGTATGAATATTCAACTATTGTTACTACTAACCCCCCTTATGGGATGCCCCTTCACCCTGAGGTTGGAGGAAGTGGATATGCTGGGCGAAGCGAAGCACGAGGGCGGTCGCCCCCCTATATACGAGGTTTGGATCCTATCCCTGAGGATCGGGAATTTTCTGGTCCATACACTGAGAGAGACTCCGAATCTTCGGATGATGAAGTGGCCCCGAGAAGGAGGCGCCCTGGAAAAGAGCCAATGGCCGATGGAAGGCAACGCCCCCAAAGCACCCCAGGGGCGAATCCCCAAGAAGTGCAGGAAAAGATCAGGGCTCATGAGGCTGAAATCCAAAGGCTGAGGCGTGATTTGGAGGCTCACCAAGCCACCAGATCCCACATACCTCCTAGGGGGAGAAATCCTCCTCCTATCATAGACCTGGATGGTCCGGTAAGAAGAAGGGCTGCTGTCCCAAGAACTGATCCAAGCAATCTCCTTCCCCTTGGAGATCCTGATGATCCAACTCCACCCTTCACAGAAGAGATAATGAATGCCCATATCTCGAGAAAATTCAAGATGCCCACTATCAAAGCCTATGATGGCACGGGAGACCCCGCTAATCATGTTAGGACATTCTCTAATGCACTGCTGCTGCAACCCGTGAATGATGCTATAAAATGTCGGGCCTTCCCTCAAACCCTGTCGGGTATGGCTCAAAGATGGTACAGTCGCCTACCCCCAAATTCTATTGGATCATTCAGAGAACTAAGTCAGGCTTTTATTAAGCAATTCATCAGTGGAAGGGTCCATGAGAAAAGTTCAGCATCTCTTATGAGTCTTGTGCAAGGAGCTAAGGAATCCTTAAGAGATTACCTGAATCGTTTTACAAAGGAGGCTTTAAAAGTCCCAGATCTTGATGATAAGGTAGCCATGATAGCATTGCAACAAGGAACTAGGGACGAGTTTTTTAAGATGTCTTTGGCCAAACGACCCCCTGAGAGCATGTTGCAGCTCCAAGAGAGGGCAGGGAAGTATATCAAGGTTGAAGAAAGTATGAGGAAGACCGTAGTAAGTAATGAGCCCACTGGAGGCAAGAAACGAAAAACTGATTTGGAGTATATCGCTAAGGACAAATATCCTAGAACCGAACAAAACCCTGATTCAACCCCCAAGAAGGGAGGACCTGGGCAAAAGTTCACTGAATACGCTAAGCTGAACGCTCCCAGAAGTCAGATTTTGATGGAGATTGAGAAAGACAGAGATATTCGCTGGCCTAAGCCCTTGAAGGCTGATCCCGCCAAGCTAGATAGGGGCAAGTATTGCAGGTTTCACAAAGATGTTGGCCATGACACCGATGAGTGTAGGCAATTGAAAGATGAAATTGAGTTTTTGATTCGAAAAGGAAGATTGAATAAGTATACTGGAGATGGAGGGGACAGAAATAATAATGGAAGGAAGAACTTTGAAGATCGTAGGAGGGACCAAGATGATCAGGGGCGGAATCCCCAACCTAGAGGACCAGTTATAAACACCATTTATGGAGGGCCGAGACCTCAAGGGCCTGTGATAAACACGATCTTTGGAGGTCCAACTGCTGCTGGATTGTCCAAAAATTCCAGAAAGGCATATACTAGAGAGGTTATGCATATTGTTGGAGAAGCCCCGAAGAGGGCCAGGACAGAAGTAACATTGGCTTTTGATGATTCCGACCTAGAGGGTGTGAAGTTTCCCCATGACGACCCGCTGGTCATAACACCAATAATAGGAAATAGCCCGGTTAAGAGGGTCCTTGTGGATAATGGTGCTTCTGTGGATATCTTGCTCCACGACACCTTTCTAAGGATGGGGTATAACGACTCCCAGTTAACACCAACCGACATGCCGATATATGGATTTGCTGGAGTAGAATGTCCTGTGGAAGGGATAATCAAGTTGCCAACCACCATAGGTACGGAGCCAAGGCAAGCAACGCAGATGCTGGATTTCGTAGTGGTAAAGGCTAGTTCAACTTATAATGCTATCATGGGGAGAACAGGGATACATGCCTTCAAGGCAGTCCCCTCTTCCTACCATTCAGTCATGAAGTTTCCCACCCGAAACGGGATTGGAGAAGAGAGAGGAGATCAAAAAATGGCTAGAAGCTGTTATGTGGCCTCTTTGAGGGCAGATGGAGTCGGGGGGCAGGTTCTTCCTATTGAAGATATGGATGTTCGAGAAAATGATGAGAATAGAGGAAGGCCAGCAGAAGAATTGGTTTCGGTTCCTTTAGATCCCAAGAATCCGGAGAGGATGACTTTCATTGGAGCCACATTAGAGGAGCCCCTTAGAGGGAAATTAGTGAAATTTTTGCAAGAAAATAGTGATGTGTTTGCATGGTCAGCAGCTGATATGCCAGGCATAGACCCGGAGTTAATTACTCACAAGCTAAACGTGGATCCAAGTCGGAAGACAGTGAAACAAAAGAAAAGAAATTTTGCCCCGGAAAGACAAGAGGCTATAAAGCAGGAAGTGGAAAAGCTCTTAGAGGCTGGTTTCATTGAGGAGATTCAATTTCCGGAGTGGTTAGCAAACCCTGTAATGGTGAAGAAGGCTAATGGAAAGTGGAGGATGTGTATAGACTTCACCGATCTGAATGATGCATGCCCCAAAGACTGTTTTCCACTGCCTAGAATTGATACTTTGATTGATGCCACCGCTGGACATGAGATGCTGAGTTTCATGGATGGGTTTAGCGGATACAACCAGATCAAAATGCATAAGGATGACATTCCAAAGGTATCATTTATCACTGACTTTGGTGTTTATTGTTATCTTGTTATGGCGTTTGGTCTCAAGAATGCAGGAGCCACCTATCAAAGGTTGGTGAATAAAATTTTTAAGGATCTTATTGGGAAGACTATGGAAGTCTATGTTGATGACATGCTAGTCAAGAGTCTAGTAAAGACTGATCATATAACCCATTTGAGGGAAGCTTTTGAGGTCCTGAGGTACCACAAGATGATGTTGAATCCCACGAAGTGTGCTTTCGGAGTAGGATCTGGAAAATTCTTGGGATTGATGGTCTCAAAGAGGGGAATTGAGGCTAACCCCGATAAAATAAAGGCAATCCTGGACATGGAACCCCCAAAAACTGTCAAGGATGTTCAGAAACTCACAGGAAGGGTTGCTGCGCTAGGACGATTCATCTCCAAGTCAGGAGACAAGTGCTTGTCATTCTTCAAGTCATTAAAGAACATTAAAGACTTTGTATGGAGTGAGGAAAATCAGAAGGCATTTGAAGAGTTAAAGAAGTATATGGGTCAGGCCCCGTTGTTGGCCAAGCCAGGTCTGGGTGAAGTTTTATTCTTGTACTTGGCTGTTTCAGAAAGCGCCTTGAGCGCGGTGTTGGTTAAGGAGGAACTGAAAGTCCAGAAACCCGTATACTATGTCAGCAAAATTTTGCATGGTGCTGAGTTGAATTATTCAGCCATTGAGAAATTCGCTTTAGCCTTGGTGATGGCTTCAAGAAAGCTGCGTCCTTATTTTCAAGCTCACCGAATTGAAGTGCTAACAAATCAGCCACTGAGAAATATCATTCACAGTCCCAAGGCAAGTGGGAGACTAATTAAGTGGGCAATAGAGTTGGGAGAGTTCGATCTCAAGTATAAGCCACGTATGGCCATAAAAGCCCAGGCACTAGCTGACTTCGTGGTGGAATGTACCATACCCAACCAAGAAGTCGGGGGGCAGGAAGATACCACACCTCAAGACAAGGGAGTCGACAATGGGGACAAGGAG
This sequence comes from Apium graveolens, assembly GCF_009905375.1. Classification (NCBI taxonomy): domain Eukaryota; kingdom Viridiplantae; phylum Streptophyta; class Magnoliopsida; order Apiales; family Apiaceae; genus Apium; species Apium graveolens. The sequence goes on from NC_133651.1 coordinate 187,121,051, forward strand.
AAAGAATATTGGGTTCTCTATTTTGATGGAGCATCAAAAACACATTCCAGTGGAGCAGGGTTGGTTTTGCAAAGCCCTGATGGATTCTTAATTGAGTATGCCATGAAGCTAGACTTCCCAACCACAAACAATGAGGCAGAGTATGAAGCCCTGATTGCTGGCCTTGGTCTAGCTGGGACACTTAGAGTCAAAAACTTAAAGGTCCGTGGAGACTCGAAGTTGATCATATCCCAGGTAAAGGGAGAATTTGAAGCAAGGGATGATACGATGGCAAAGTATGTTCGCCTAGTAAGGGCTGTGATGACCCAATTTAATGAATGCCATGTTGAACACATTCCAAGGGAAGAAAATGCTAAAGCAGATGCGCTATCAAAGTTTGCTTCATCTGAGATTGAAGAAAGTTCAGGAAGTGTGTACTTCCGTGTTTTGAAGACACGAAGCATAGATGTTAAGCTTGTGGCTCCCGTAGGCTTGGGGACGTCATGGATTGATCCCATCAAGGCTCACATTCAGACCGGTTGGTTGCCAAGCGATACAATTGAGGCACGGAAGTTAACTGTTCGAGCACTAAGGTACTCTTTGATAGATGGGATTCTATATAAAAGATCTTTCGTGGTTCCTTACTTGAGGTGTCTCAGGCCCGATGAGGCACGCTTGGCTCTTGAGGAAGTGCATGAAGGCATTTGCGGGCAACACTTGGGGGGCAGGGCCTTGGCTCATAAGATAACTCGTTTAGGCTTCTATTGGCCAGAAATGATGGCTGATGCCAAAGAATATGTAAAGAAGTGTGATCGTTGTCAGAAGCATGCACCAGTCGCCAGACAACCCCCCGAGATGCTGACCTCTATCAACTCACCTATTCCCTTTGCTATGTGGGGGATGGATATTCTAGGGCCTTTTCCTATGGCCACAGCACAAAGGAAGTTTCTGATTGTAGCCATTGATTATTTCACCAAGTGGATCGAAGCCAAACCTTTGGCCAAAATCACAACTAAGCAGGTTGCACAATTCCTGTGGGAAAACATTATGTGCCGATATGGAATTCCCCGTATCCTCGTCACTGACAATGGAACACAATTTAACAATGAGGAATTCAAGAAGTATTGCGAAGAAAATGAAATTGAGTTACGGTTCACCTCTGTGGCTCACCCGCAAGCCAATGGGCAAGCAGAGGTAGCAAATCGGATAATCCTGGATGGACTGAAGAAGAGGATCGAAAAGTCGAGAAATAATTGGGTAGATGAGATACTTCCCATATTATGGGCTTATAGGACTACCTGTAGAGTCACGACAGATGCAACTCCTTTCATGTTGGCATATGGGGCGGAAGCAGTAGTTCCTGTAGAGATATCACATTCCTCTCCAAGGATTCAGGCTTTCGATGAGAAAGAAAATGAGGAAGGGCAGAGATTAGCCCTGGATTTAATTGATGAAGTGCGAGATAAAGCACATGCAAAGATAGTAGAATATCAGAAAAAAGCTTCATTCTACTACAACTTAAGGGTTAAAGAGAGGTTTTTCAAACAAGGTGACCTAGTCTTGAGAAAAATAGAGGCTTCTGGTGTCGGACAGAAAGGAAAGCTTGCCCCAAATTGGGAAGGGCCGTATAGAATCAAGAGCGTTCAGGGTAGAGGAACCTACAAGCTGGAGACTATGGATGGTTTTGAAGTCCCGAGAACCTGGCACGCACAAAACCTGAAGGTTTACTACGTGTAACATGGTCGAAGTACGATTCTCACTTGTCATAATGACAAGTAGGTTTAAAAGCACCTTGAAGCTTTGTTTGCATAGTATTTTTCTTTTTTAGCTATTATAGATCAGGGTCGAACCCATATTATGTAAGGTTTTGGAAAACCAGACTTGAAATTGAAGAGTTCAAAATTATTTCAACCTATGGATGTTTGAGTTGTGATAATACTTGTGTGGCCCATTAAGCCAAGTTTGAATATTAAAGTATCGGAAAAATGAAGGAGAGAATGCAAATAAGGAAAGTAGCATAGCCCCGCAGGGTAATAAGTTTTAATACAAACAAAAGTCCAGACATAAATTAAGGATAAAATTACAAAATAGAAAAACTACTCCTCCATGCGGGAGCCTTCATTCTCTTTCTCCTTATCAGCGCCTTCAGCGTCCTTCGCAGGAGAAGCGGGAGGAGAAGCAGTGTTAGGATCCAAGATGCGATCATCTGGCTGAGGAGAGTCGAAGAGGGCGTCTATGCTGTCCTCTGACTCAGCCTGCTCAGGACTTATAAAGTCCTTAGGGTCGACTAAGCCCGGGTACTTCTCAGAAACAGCCTTCACGGCCGCATCCCATCCCTGAGTGAACTGTAGGGAGTAAAGACCCTCATCATGAATCTCCATGAGATTCCTAAACTTGTCAGAATCCATGTAGTCATCAATGAGCTTATCCTTATCGCTCCTAAGTTTCACCAGCTCGGAATGAGCCTGAGCCAGCTCCTCTTTCTTCGTGTCCAGCTTCTTCTCCAGGACCTTGGCTCTCTCCTCCCATTTCTTCATCTCTTTCTCAAACCCATCTGAGTTACCCTTCCAGGACCTAGCCTGATGGAGGGCCGCCTGGAAGTAGGTATTACTCTGCAAAGAAATATGTATGAGTTAGCACAAGTTCGTTGGAATACAAGAAAGTTGGGATTCAAAGAAGGAGAGAAAGAAAATTACCGCAGCTTGGGCTTGAGAACCCAGCAGCTCAATAGTCTCAATATCACTCCCCGTAACAATGTCAGTAAAGTCATGGGGAGTGACGGAGTGATAAGACCAATCTTTAGCGTGTTTGGTGGATCCAACCACCGTATCGCTCCTCCTGAAGCCCCAGTTAGGCCTGAAGGAATGTGCCTTAAGTGGAGGATCCACATCGTCCCCCAGCTCGACCACCGGGACGTGGGGCTTAAGAAAAGAAGGACCGTCAGGTTTGCTCCTAGGGTCCCTGTTTAGCTTGGCCCTTTTCTGACGGCCTGACTCCCCCTCCTTAGGCCTGTTAACATTATTGATGGCCTCGCAAGCTGAAAGGAAAAGTAGAAGGAACATTAAAATCCAGAAAAAAAGAAAAAGTGCGATTAAAGAGAAGGAAAAATAATTACGCAGGTATAAATTTACCCTTATCACTGGCCTGGGAGAGACCAACTTTCTTCAAGGAAAACTCCTCTAAAAGGGTCCAGGTATCCGTTTTCCCATCATCTGAAATTAAGGCCTGGTAGGCCACCTCCTCCTCATCAGTCAATCTGATACTACCAGGACTACCATCTGATACCTTGCAAAATGGCCTACGGAAGAGTGTGGCCCAATCACCCCCAGCCCAGGTCAGCCTCACAAACTCATCCCTCCATTTAGGGTTGTTCTCGACTATAGAGTTACTATCAAAGATATGGGGAACTTTGGGTCGTTGGCGAATTAAAACCCATCCCGGTTGACTCATGGAGCTATTATAGAATTGGAAAACTTTCCTAAAGACAGCTACGGAAAGAGGGAAGTTATTCCTGAGACAAAGGACCATAAAACAGATAATATTCCTCCAGGCGTTGGGAGGGAGTTGACAAGGGTTGATTTGTACATCGGCTAATAAACGAGGAATAAATTCGTGGAATGGGAACCTAAGACCTGCGGTCAGGGCTCCTCGATAAATGAACAGGGTATCCCCCTCCCAATTACAAGTCCTATCCCCAGGGGCGGCTGGAGTGATCCTAAGGTGGGGTGGAAGTCTGTACAGGGTGTTCATAGATTCTATTCTACCATCTAACTCATGAAAAGTGTTACCATGATTATACGAATCTAACTCAGATAGAGAAGGATATTCATCACCTCTCGAGTTAATCATGTCAATGAGAGAAGTATATGGAGATTGAATTTGAATGTTTGTACCTCTCTTAGAGACATTCATCTTCTGCAAACGAGCCAAGTCGCGGTCCGCCATTGATGTGCTTCGTTTAAAAGCTTGAAACCCAGAAATGCTTGAAAAACGGTGGAAGCTACGGTGGCTGTGAGCTCGCCGGAAATCGCCTACTCAAAGGGAGAACTCTAGAGAAGTTTATGAGAGAAAATGAGAAATGAGAAATGAGAAGTGAAGTGAGGGTTCTCACTTCACACTACACTTATATAGGCGAAAAGCTCGGAATACGAGGCGTTTCTAGGCCCATTCAGACAGGCCCAACCTAAAAGCCCATCTACTAGAAATATCAGGAATAATCTAGAGGCTCCTATGGAAAGTGAATGGTCAAAAATCGACCAGAATTTTAAACTGGACCAATCAGAGTCCTGATCGACGCAAAAACAGGAATCCTGATCGATATCTCATTCGAACAGGAGGGTAGAAATCCCCTAAGATCGATCAGAGTCCTGATCGACGCAAAAAGAATCCTGATCGATATATTATTCGAACAGAAGGAAAGAAATCCCCTAAATCCGATCAGAGTCCTGATCGATACAAAAGAGAATCCTGGTCGATATATTATTCGAACAGAAGGGAAGAAATCCCAAAAATCCGATCAGAGTCCTGATCGATACAAAAGAGAATCCTGGTCGATATATTATTCGAACAGAAGGGAAGAAATCCCCTAAGATCGATCAGAGTCCTGATCGATACCAAAGAGAATCCTGGTCGATATTTTATTCGAACAGGAGGGAAGAAATCCCCTAAGATCGATCAGAGTCCTGATCGACACAGAAGAAAATCCTGATCGATATTCCATTCGATCAGAATGATAGAAAATCACTTAATTCGATCAGAGTCCTGATCGAAATCGATCAGGAATCCTGGTCGATTAAGCACGTGTAACAGTCGACTAGGGTGTCACTTTGAAGATCAATTCGATCAGAGCCCTGATCGAAATCGATCAGGAATCCTGTCGACCAGAGTGTAAGATCCTGAGTTAATTCGATCAGGATCCTGATCGAAATCGAGCAGGAATTCTGATCGATTTGGCTGAATCCTGATCAATTTCTTCTGCATCCTAATCAATTTTGTATGCATTTTAAACCAGAAATTACGGATAAATCCAGAAAATTGCGGATAAATCCAGAAAATTACGGATAAATCCAGAAAATTGCGGATAAATCCAGAAAATTACGGATAAATCCAGAAAATTACGGATAAATCCAGAAAATTGCGGATAAATCCAGAAAATTACGGATAAATCCAGAAAATTGCGGATAAATCCAGAAAATTACGGATAAATCCAGAAAATTACGGATAAATCCAGAAAATTACGGATAAATCCAGAAAATTACGGATAAATCCAGAAAATTACGGATAAATCCAGAAAATTGCGGATAAATCCAGAAAATTGCGGATAAATCCCAGAAGTTAAGGATAAATCCCAGAAATTAAGGGAAAAATCCAGAAATTAAGGGAAAAATCCAGAAATTAAGGATAAATCCCAGAAAAATAAGGAAAAATCCCAGAAAAATTAGGGAAAATCCCAGAAAAATTAGGGAAAAATCCAGAAATTAGGGAAAAATCCCGGAAATAAGGGAAAAATTCCTGGAAATCAAAATAATTCCTAAATAAAAGGAAAAATTCGTTGTAAACGTGTAGGTCGCTCCACACTTTACGGAAAAACGAAACCCTGTAAGGGAACAAATAGACTTAACTTCTGCGAAACCTATTCAATGTTTCCCAAAAGTTGGGGGGCAAATGATAGGGATAAATAAATTATGATTGTATAATTAAATACTGCATTAATTGTACAAGTTGTGGGCTGCTAGGCCCAATAAAAAGATATATGAAACTCAGACCAGAAAGGTCAAGCCTGATGGACCAGATCAGGCCTGGTGGAATAAGAAAGGCCCAAAAGCCCTGATTATTAATTAATTTCGTAATTAATTAATAAGGGAAAAATCAGCTATTGAGAAGAGTCCCGATAAGGATATAAATCCTTATAGATTAGCCTCAAGGGGATCTAAAAGGATAAGGGATCAGCTTCCTACTTCCTAGGACTCCTAAGTCTATCCTAATTCAGAGGCTTGTCCACCAAGTCTCCTATACCAAGTCCAAATCAAGGACTCCCACATCTATATAAGGGGTCTCACCCCCACCAATCAGAACTACGTTTTTTGGCTTGATTCTCTAATTCACAGAGATACGTAGGCATCTCGTAAAGGCAGATTGAGTCACGAAACACGAGAGCAGCCATTAAAGGCCTTGAGCTCCCGAATCTTAGTAATAAATACAGCATATAATAACTTTCGTTTTTTATCCATAACAGGGGCCAAATATTTTTATTAGGAGTGTAATTAGACCCTTAATTTTACTTAGGGGTATTATTTTCATAAATATAAATACCTGAATTACTATTAATTAAATCAGTTAATTATAATTAAAAATCAGAAAATAAAAATAAAAAGAAAAAGGAATTAGGGTTA